>NC_138759.1:71346339-71946339 GCF_965113315.1 Podarcis vaucheri
TTATTCCCCAATTTTAGATTGTAAAACTGAATGTTTCAATTGTGCCTACAGCCAATACTACCAAGATTAAACATTCTATAAAATTAGAAAGGAAACTGCCATAGCTACTTTATACCTTGCTTTAGGAGCCATCACATGCTATTTTGGACACAAAGCATGCATTTGTGAAAGGCCACCTTCATTAATGAAGAAAGGACACCAAGGCAGAGAAATTTGGTAAAACAAGTGTCAGAACAACCAAAGAGTATCCATATATTTGTGAAGTGGGATCATGGTGCCACTTACATTACAAAAAAATAATAAATCCCTATGCATCCTTACCATCTGGGTGGAAATAACTAGACTTCAAGGAGCCCTGTGGCAGTTCAAAGATGTTCAGGTTAATTGTTGCTGAGTCAGTGGGCTGTGATCTTAAAATGGTCATAGCAGCTCTATAGTTTCTACTACTGCATATTGAGAGCATCATCATGCACTGCTGCTGTAGCATTCGTTTTCCCATACATGATGTTTGGCAGTTGAAACCAAGAGGATGGGGTTTGTCACATAGGTCTTTTAATATGAAAAAGCTCCAAAATGTTTGCACCCACACTTTGGAACTCCTTGCTTATTGAAATCAGGCAGGTACCTCCACTGTGCTTTCTCAGTGCATTTTTGATTAGCCTAGCCAGCAGTACAGGATGTTGAGGTGTTTTGTTTTTAGCTTATTGCTTATCTTTTATTTTTAAATGTTTTACTGGTACTTTTATTGTTTTTGTAAACCACTGAGATTTTTCACAAGCAGTATAAAATTTTATGAAATAAAGGCGTAGAAAACTTTTGGCATTACTATCGTGTACTGAGTTATAAGCAAATAATTAAGCTGAAGTTTGCATGTATTATGAATAGGTGTGTGTGTCAATTTGAACTTACTCTATAGTTTATTACTGTAGATCATGGCAGAGGAAAGTTGACATAACTTAAATATGACATGAGATTCCCCATTATGAACCTTCCTTGACCCTAGTACCAGCCTTACCACAAAAACATCCTGAAGGCATTCCGGAAATGTATTTAGTTCCCTACACCTTGTAAGGGTCCACACATGTGAAAAAAAGTTGGGAGAAGTGCAGAGAGAAGAAATACTATGGTGCATCTGTACCAGTGCAATAAAATACACCTCCTGTATTGGCCTCTACAGCAGGTGCTGTATCTCTCCAACCTTTTGATTTTACTCCCAAAGGCACATTCCATTGGCATCCCTCTGTCTTAAGAACACTTATTTCATATAATAAAACAAGCTTTCTTTATTCCTTTGGTGTAAGAACTTCTCGTGGGCATAAGGTTAAGGGTAAAACATATTCATAAATGGAGGCATGTTATAACTCCAGCAAAAGATCCCAAACTTCTTTGATGGTGTATGTATGAATACACGAGTGCTGGACAGGCATGAGTTCAGACACATACTTTTAACAGTATTAACACCTTTTTATATCCACCTGTGTCAAAAAGCAGAATTTTGCTCCCCAAGTTTTTCTCCCCATGCCAAAAAGCTGCCTAGGGTTGTCATGAAGGACCTAAGCATATGAACATCAGCCCTGCTGGATCAGATCAGACTTACTGTTTTTTTTTGTTATTGTAGTGACCAACTAGGAGCCTATGGGAAGCCCAAAAATGGCCTAAGTGCACTGCTGATTCGCAGCAACCAGTACAGTGGTATCTCGGTTTACGAACTTAATCCATTCCGGAAGTCTGTTCTTAAACCGAAACCATTGTTAAACCGAGGCGTGCTTTCTCTAATGAGGCCTCCCACTGCCGGTGCCCTTCCACCATTCGGGTGCCATTCTTAGACAGAGGTAAAGTTCGCAAACCGGGAAACTACCGGTTTTTTTGAGTTTGTAAACCGAATAGTTCGTAAACTTAAACCGAGGTACCACTGTATTCAGAAGCAAATGGCTGTCTGCTATTGGAGGTAATACAAACATTGTGGCTAGTAGCCATTGAGACCTTCCCCATGTTGTCTAATCTCCTTTTTAAAGCTCTCCAAGTTGCTGGGCATCAATCTTCTGTAACAAATGGCAGTTTTACTTGCATGCTGTGTGAAGTAGTGCCAACTTTTGTCTATCTTCAGGTCCACCATTCAACTTCATTGGATGACCCTGAGTTTTAGAAGTATTGCAAGCCTCCCTAAGTTACTCAGCTTTGCAATGTAAACTAAGCTACCACACACTATATGGGATTTGTATAAATATATTAGGGTAGCCGATGGGGTAGCATTCAGCTTCCATAGGGGCAGAGTCCATTGGCCATGCTGGCTGTGGCTGATGGGAATTCAGTCCAATTAACAAATCACATTAACCCTACTCAATAAATCTGTGCTGCTACTGTTTGCTGTTAGGAGCTGTGGTGCTAAGTCCAAGGAGGAAAAGTCTTATTACAGCAACCCAAGGGGCCCAATTCTCTAAATACCAGAACCTTACCAGAGCTGTCCAAATGAGAACAAAGCATTTACAAAGTTGTACCCACTACAAAAAAGAAAGAAAATCCGCAGGACACGAAATTTTTAAAAGCTCAAAAGACAAAATGGCAATGAAATGTCTACAGGACAGGTTCAGGAATCCAACTTTATTATGCTAGTCTGACCAGAACCTGAATAAAAAGATAGATGGAAGATCGTCCTCTCTCAAGCAATTTGGATGCTACATAAGCCTGCCTTAATCAAATCCACATTGAAGACCAAAGTCAAGAATGAACCCATGAGTGAAAAGGGAAAGCCCTTCGTCTGGCTTGAGACAAGTGAGAGGTAGCTATTCTGTTAGGAACCCTTACATTCCAAGCACCCCCCAAAATAGATACATACAAAACAAACACACATCACACAAATTGTTTTTCCGAAGACTGCATTTTTGAATATCATAATATATATGTTCATTTCAGTTTCATTTTATAGATATAAATTCAGATCATTTTTCAACCTGCCTTTAAAGTTCTGGAGGTTTACACTTAAATTAAGGTAGCTTGTTCAGCATCAATTGTAACAGCAGATGACATTGAATAAAAAAAACAGCCAGGAGGGGGAAAACATTTTACTTAAAATATTTGACACCAGTGATCTCAAGGCAAGATCAAGAACCTCAGCATTTAAGATTTTATAGGTGTGTTTTATAGATGGGCCCCAAGCCAGGCCAAACACATGTTGATGTTGGCTTTTTCACTGAATCATTTTAATAGTGGTCCCAGTAAGGAGGACTTTGTTACCTTTCTAGTTAATATACTAACTAATATACCACCTGGAGGCAAGGGAGAACAAATTGTAGCTTCAAAAATGAGACTTGGTAACTGTAAGGCCATGTTCACATGATCATACCTTAGCTTTATAAGCTGGAATATGAGCAAATCTTTTTGCCCAAGCATGCAGCCCCTTTGTGCAAGCCACAACAAAACCAGGAAGTCTCTGATTAGGCAGTTATCCATCAAACAAGCCAATCTCAAACACTGTTCGTGATCCTGGCTTATTTTGAAACGGTAACCACCATTTCTCAGTTCAGATATAAAGGCAAACCCAGTTAGAGCCTCCCTGCTTTAATCACAGCTTACGTGAAAGGGTTATGTGCTCAGGCAAAATATCTTGGTACAATAAGCTGGGATATGAACCAAGCCACTGATATAGCTGGATCAGGCAAATGAAAGAATGTCTGCTTTTGGACATCGCAAGGCCAGGGTGGGTATGAAAACAAGAGACAGAATAGAGATGTTTAAACCTCTACCCAGGTCCTAGAAAAGGAGCAAAAGGATGAGAATAATAATATTCCCAAATATGGGAATAAACTTCAATCAGATCCAACCCAAGTTAGCCAAATTACTTTTTTTAATAGATTGCATATGTAGATGTTCACCACCACACTTCAAAATACACTCCTGTAAGAGCAAATCTTCATGTCAGATTTCACATGCTGCTGAGAAAATGAACTCCCCTCTCAGCACTTTAAAACATGAAGGTTTCTGTATCCAAATTTCCACTTGTACATTGACAGCTTTAAGAAAAAACAAAGGACACAGAGGGTGTTGCCATTTTTTTTCTTTTTTAGCAGCAATGAAATACCACTAACCCCTTTTGTACATAACCAAATTCAAGTCACAACCAGTGGTGACTGCACCACAAAGTCACCAGGTACAAAACTGCTAGTTTTAAATAACTTGAAATTTTCCCCCAGAACATCCCTTTTTTATAAACAAACATTTTGCTATTTTTGTACATAGGCTAGCAGGCTTGTTTCAATATGAAAATGCTAAATCATTTACAGATTTAATCAGTTATGTAGTGCTACAATAAGTGTCCGATATTCTACATATGAACAATCTTGATAAATGGAAATGATGAAGTGTTAAGTAAGGCTATCCAATTACCTTTATGTACATTAAAAGAATAGATACCCAGCAGGAGAAAGGGTAAGGGGAAAAGATTGGGCAAATACTCATAGTCCCACAGGTGTAAAAATTAAATTGGCCTTCTAGCTTGTGTACTGTAAATGAGACCTTTCCAACAGTCCTGCAGCCAATGCCTTTTTTTCTTCATAGAAAGGAAGCTGTCTTCATGACATTACCTCTTGATTTCTGATTTCCACAGCGTGTCATTTGAAGCTCAAGTGTCAGGTTCTTCCTATCTTCATAAAACCTTTCCAGTATTCGGTTGCATGATCAAGTCCCACTTCCTGGGTTGGCTTTTCTTTTTTAAATGTTCAATCTACCAATTCATTTAGAGTGAGCTGTAGATAACATGAACCAGTTCTGGAACCACTATTGGGAGGAACACAAGCTCTTCACTACAATCACACAGTAGGAGGAAAAGTAGTGATAATTCAATTCATTCCTGGGGCTGGACCACCAAAATTGAATGAACTTGGCACAACTGGAGCATTGAATTTGTATCCACCATGCTTTTCAATCATTTTGGATTCTGAAAGGGAGAGAAAAATATAATTATCTGAAAGTCACAAACCATGTCTTGTCACAGCTGTATCGAGCTCTTGATCTGCACATTCATGCAATGAAGGGCTTCCATTTTTAAAATAAGAAATTATATTTTCAAATATCTTCAGAGACAAACTCCATTTCAAGCAGAATACTAGGACATGAAATATCAGAGTTCAAATTCCCAAAAATCGGGGGGGGGGGGCGCGCGCGAATGTGTAAGCCACCTTGAATTCCTTGGAAGAAAGGAGAGTCATAAAAGCAATAATAAATACATAATCCAAGCTTTGATTTTTAACTACTGCATTACAAGAGGTTGGACTAGATGACCCAACTCTACAATTCTGAATGTACAAGGTGTTACAAAATCTGAACGGTGAACGTTAACTTTGTTAATCCTATGCAAAGACCCACTTGTATCAGGGGCAAGAAAGAGAAACAGGGCATGCAAACTTGAAACATATAGCTAAAGGTAAAGGTACCCCTGCCCGTACGGGCCAGTCGTGTCCGACTCTAGGGTTGTGCGCCCATCTCACTTAAGAGGCCGGGGGCCAGCGCTGTCCGGAGACACTTCCGGGTCACGTGGCCAGCGTGACGAAGCTGCTCTGGCGAGCCAGCACCAGCGCAGCACACAGAAACGCCGTTTGTCTTCCCGCTAGGAAGCGGTACCTATTTATCTACTTGCACTTAGGGGTGCTTTCAAACTGCTAGGTGGGCAGGCGCTGGGACCGAGTGACGGGTGCGCACCCCGCCGCGGGGATTCGAACCACCGACCATGCAATCAGCAAGCCCTAGGCGCTGAGGTTTTACCCACAGCGCCACCCGCGTCCATATACCAGCTGCCAAAAGGAAAAGAAAGAGAATTCTAACATTTTTACAAAAAACCAAAAACACTTGGAAGACAGGCAGGTCCACAGCCATGCCCTTTCTCCATCTGAATTGCTAGAGAACACATACACATGCATACGTGACTTCCAAGAAAAATCAGCGGTCAATTAGGTGGCATCAAGCCCAGAAATTTCCGCTTCAAGAACTAGTACTTCAATAAGCTGCAAGATCAATGCAAAGCTTGTCCCTACAAGCAGGTCCTCTTTTTTCTTAGAACAGGGTGAGACGGAAAACTTTTAGGTCCCTTAATAAAATGCTAATACTATAGCCAACACTTAATAGTAACAGATTATATCAAACATAGTGAAAATATGCTTACCATGGGCTGCTCTTCGCTGATCCGCTAAAGTTGCTACATCCTGTAACTGTTTTCTTTGTTCTTCATTAAGACCACGTGTCAATGCTTGGTACCACACAGGGTTACGATTCTGAATTGCTACAGAACAAAGAGACATGTAGACATTTAACAGACAGACTAAAGATAGGCTAAGAGTTCAGCAAGGTAATGATTTCTTTGCTCTGCAAAGCTTCTCACTCCACCACTACCCAGGCTTCTGGTAATACTTTCTCTCAAGTCCAAATATTCCCCTCTATACCAATTATTGGCCTAGTTCTTTCCAAAATACTCCACATTCCACTAAAATGGAAGTACATTGGTACCTCGGTTTAAGAGCAGCTGTGTTTATGAACTATTCGGTTTAAGAACTCCACAAAACCGGAAGTAGTGTCCTGGTTTGTGAACTTTATCTTGGTTTAAGAAAAGAATCTGAACGGTGGAAGGGCACCGGCGGCAGGAGGTCTCATTAGGGAAAGCGTGCCTCGGTTTAAGAACGGACCTCCGAACGGATTAAGTTTGTAAACCGAGGTACTACTGTATTGTTATTAGAATTACATGGCAAATTAACATTCTGAAAGGAAGAAAGGAGCAGATGGAATCTCAATAATTGTATTAGCCCAACATACAGGTAAAAGTATACTATTAAAACAAATTACAATGGAGTTAACTGAAATACCAATTAAGGAAAAGGGTCAACAGTTTTTGCAACACATACAAAACCCAGTTTGGATCTATATTATTTCACTGATATGAAATACCAATTAAGGAAAAGGGTCAACAGTTTTTGCAACACATACAAAACCCAGTTTGGATCTATATTATTTCCACCCGTTATGCAAGCCCATGGAGACTTGAAAATGCAACAAAAAGGTAAATTCCCTTACAACTCTACAACATGTGATGTCTATGATTTTTAGTGCCTAAAGTAGATTATGTAAGACTCATTGTAGCTAGACCTTCAGTTCAGTTAAAGCACATGACAGAGAACACAATGACATGCTTTTAAAGGTCAGGAACTCTTTTAAAGGTCAGGAACAATTTTTAAACATTAGTTTAATTCCTACACATAATGAGAAATGTATCTAGGTGTTACAAAAGTTTAAGATATTTGCTGTCATTTTGATTCAAATTTAAATATTAGTTTCAGCCTTATAGCTACATTGTATTATTATTTTATTTATTTTAATACCATTATTTTAATATCTATATACCACAATTTCTAAGTGGGGTACAACAGAGGCATAACATATATCATAAAATCAGTTAAAAGGAACCATATGATCACAAAGCTCACTTAAAATGCCTGCTAAAATAAAAGAAAGTTTCCACCAAGCACCACAAGTTCAACATAGAGTGGAATGTCTGATCCCAGCTAATTGGGAGTTCCACAGATTGGGCCCACAACACTGAACATACAGCTCCTGATGGAAACTGGTCATGCAACTGAGTCATAAGAGACCACTAATAGTGACTCCTGCAAACACCTCAATAATTGGGAAAGGATATAGGAGAGGGGTTGCCAACCTTTTCGGATTAGTGGGCACATTTTGAATTTTGAGAGGATGTTGGGGACACCAGTCACAAAATGGCCTCCATGTGGAGTATGACATAACAAAAAAGCAGAATGTTAACCATCCTCGACAACCTTAGGTTGCTACATTGAAGTAACCGAACCACACTGAGGTACAGACACATTCAAGGATGTGCCACAACACGAAAAGTAAGATTTCTTCACTTCACTCACAGACCAAAAAAACCTGCCCACTTTCAAACTTAACCCATATCATGCTTGGCGTGTGATGGAATGCCTCAGCTGCAGTTTTAAATCATAGTCCTCCCTGAACTCTAATTGCACGCCTAATTGCCACCCCATTTCCCAATTCCAATGGGAGTCCCTGCCCACGCAAAAAAGAGAATACCAGTTTGCTATGCAAGATAAACAGCAGTTGGACTTACTCTGAAAAATTGCTTTAAATATCTGATATTCATCAACAGGATTATCTTCATCATCAATAATGGTTGAATATCCCTCCAAAGCAGTCTCTTCAGCATCATCTTCTTCCCAATCTTCATCATCGCCATCTTCTCCAGCCTGCTTTGCCAGAATCTCTAAATATTCCTGTCCATCTTCATCAATATCATCTTCATCACTCCCAAGTTCCTCTGTAAGAAGATATGGCTCAAGGATAAAAAAACAGCAGTGTACTTTTCTCTGTTAATTTATGTAATATTTGTACTTCATAACAATTCCACAATTTTAACCTAGGGCTAGGCTCTAGGATTCTGTTTTGCTTTTATCTGGGAAGCTTTGATGCATTTACAATGCCCTAGATGAAAACTTTCTCAGTTTGCACTATACAGCTTGAAATGAGATATAAAAGCCCAACACAGAGACATAAAAGAAAAAATACAAAAATTGGACAAAGTGAAGAGCAATGAAGCAACAGTGAAGTCTGATTCAAAAAGCAAAATGAAAAGTAAAGATACTTGGCACGAAAAACTAAGCTACTTGGTCTGATATTAAAAGTGTCCATAATACAAGGATAAAGCAGAGGAAACACTGAATGAGTGACCATAGCAAATATAGTGTGTAACATAGGAAACAAAACACCAGGTGAAAAAGAAGGAAATGACAGGCCAAGATACAAACATCTGAATCCTATTTGGAAGAGAATGAATAAAGCAAGGAGGTAAAAGCAAGAACAGGAAAATCAAAAGACAGACGTACCAGGATTGAAAGTTCATTGAGAAGCTGTCACCAGAACATGATAAATATTGGTGAACTGCTACCAGAGGGGTCAATGCTTTACCTGCTTCCTCGTCATCTTCTGCTTCATCATCATCATCACTATCATTTTCATGCTCAGCATGGCAAGCATATGCTCTTTTCAAGCCATTAAATAAAAGGATGAAAGCTGGCAGGATTTGGCCCGAAACCTGATTTAAAACCTGTGGTATTTGTTCCAGATCAATAAGTGCACACAAGCCTAGGACACACATTTTTCTGTCATGAAGCCTGAAATGCAAGAGGAAATTTCATATTACATTATTTTTCAGCTTTAGTAAAAAGAAGGCAAGTAGCATACAACCCAGTGGAGACCTTAATTTAGAGAAGTGCAAGAGCAAATAGGTCTTAAATGTACAATAAAGCTTCTTTTCACTTATCCCCAATAGATGTAGCCCTGCAGAAGCCATATGAGAAGGTGGATGAGACATGCACTGAGTGCACACAATTTCAGAGCACCGTGCATCAGAACTGTGATCCCCAAGACACAAACTTACCCCAAGAAACAGTCCACATCATTAAGCCACTGTGTAATGAAGTGATTTGTAACGGGCTCCACATTATTAGGGAAGCGTAGATTTTCCAAAGTATTCAGAAGTAGATGAGGATTGTAATACAGAGCAGCTATGGCAACCTGGAGGCACATCGTTCGCAGTTCGCTTGTTTTAACTTCTCTGGTCAACCGCTCTAAAGCAGCTTCCACAAATAAAGGTATACACTGCAAAACATTTATAGCGACAACATTCAGTAATAACCCGATTTTTACATTCATTAATAACCCCAACCAGGTGCATCTTTTAACCCAGGGCGGCCAAACTTTTCATAATAAGTGGGCCACCAGAGTACTTTGATGCAGAACTCATGGGCCGCACACTGTCTTGACACCGGGGGTGGGGAGCAAGCCCAAAATTTGACACCTCCCAGCCCTTGTGTTACCTTCCGAAAGCTGGCTAAGCGAGGCACCAGGCTTTAGGAAGGGGATGCAAGGCTTTGGCAGGATCCAAGAGCCCCGCACCTCCTCCTCAAAGCTGGGAAAGCACAAACTAGGTTTTGGGAAGGAGGTGGGGGGACCCTAGAACCCTGTTAGAGACCTCAGGCCTCCTTCCCAAAGCCCAGCACATCACTTTTGATTAAACATGAAAAGGGTAGGTGACTGTGTCTCCTCTAGAGAGTTGAAGGTATCATATATTTTTGGCAGTCAAAAGTCCATTCCACTTACCTGATCAATGCCACGACCTTTACACTGTAGAATGATCACCTCTAACAGTTTTGCTGCATGACATTCTGCATCTTCTCCTGCCACACCTGTAAGGACCTAAGAAATACAATTATACCCCATCAGTTTCAGTACTGGATATTTAGTAGCATTTATTCTTTATATTTTCAAAGGAACAAAATTGTTAAGGAAACTCTGTCATTCTACCTCCCATCTGTACAGGCAGGCTGCACTGTGTGTATCAGAACCATATGAAAAAAATATTAATTGCGCAAAGAAGTTACTGGCTGAAATCCCAATACTACTGTTCCATTTGCAGAACGGCTTTGATCCAGTGCTGATATCTGCTAATGTAAGTGGAGGGGATTTTCACTGATTTCTCCTTCCTGCTGCTGCCTTCTATAACTTCCAAAGAAATCTGTTCCAGAGGATTGGGGGACCCTCCAGACCACTGTGGAGGGTGGTGGTGGGGGACTGCAGGGGGAAACTGGTAAAGACTGTTTCCTCTTCTCTGTTGTGGTGGGTGCCTCTGCAGGATCAAAAGCTGTTCTACAAGTAGAACAGCAGTGTTGGATTTCACCTAGGGAATATTATTTTACATCCACAAAACTGAATTCCTGGTTAGGTTAGCCAGTAAAGGATCTGAATGTGGCTGATCGTTTTTATACATTCAACTGTAACTTAGGTATACATTTGCAGGTAATTATCATATCACAAAACTTAATGACATGTGAGTGTTTCTGTCCCTCTCACCAACATAGTTTGCTATTTATTTCAGTGGAAATAGAAAATGTTCTGCCAACTGAAATGAGCACAAAGGTACACAAAATGCAAAGCCTAATCCAGCACTGGTGATCCAGGTGAAGAAACAGGCTTGTATATACAGATTCTTCTTCCAGATTTCAGACAGACATAGCATTTTGTGCCTGACTGTGGAAGGGGAAGGAAAAACTGAATCATCTAGCACCCAGGAATGTTGCCCCATTCTGGAGATTCTTCTACACAGAAGCAAGCAGCTGTGTGCATGTTAATGTGTAACAATATGCCTTAGTGTGAAACTACATTATTAGTACCAGTAAAACTGACAGCACCAATACCAAGTTAAATGAAAGCCAGTATATACGTAAGAGCTCGTTTTTGATGTTTGCATTAAAATTGGGAGTCCCTGTTTTAAAATAGTGTATAAAGATATGTAGGGCACAATTCAAGGAACCTCCTTTGCATGCATATAAGTGCATACATTTCAATCTTTCTTTTCCACTGAAGTTCCCTGAAACTTGGGAGCAGGTTGGGGACAGACACCTGCCCCATTTTAGCAAGGAATCACAGGTTTTAGACCTAGCCGCTCTGATAATCTGTTTAACAGAGCGAAATTCAGAAGGCACTGGGATTTCTGTAGACAGCCACAGCATGAATAATTTTCCAGTTCAGCTCAGCTGCAAAATCACTGTGAGGTCATGTACAAAAACAGGTGTAATGGAAAATGGTGTGCTCATGTTTAATTCAACTAAAATCATCCGCCACTTTTTAATAACCTGACTTTGAAGGCAAGGTTATGATAAAAAACCAACAACAATACCACACAGTAGTAAGCTGAAGCCTGAATACAAAGAGATGTGTTTAAATTACACTTAGTATGAGTCCAGCCCACGTTCAATCTCCATGTTTGAGAGTTTGGAGGCTGGTCAGTGGTAAGCTTGTCTTTCAACATCACTGCACCAGTACTATGATCTCAAGTTGCTCTTTGGCCACATGCTGTATGTGAGCAACACAGTCTAAATGCAAAACACAATTGGACTGTATTACTAGGCACAGATTAGAAACTATGCACACACATGACTGTAGCCATTTTAATCTGCTTCAGGGGAAGAGTAATACAACTGCATGTCTGGCTACTGCATGACAGGTACACGCATGGGAGCTTTCAGAAGAGGTTATGGACTAATACAGGATTAGGAAATGTGTGACACTTCATATGGTGCTCAGCTACTACTCCCATCATATCTGACCATTGGCTATGATGGCTGGAGCTGATGGGAGTTGTCCAACAATATCTGGAAGGCTACAGGTTCCCCACCTCTGGTCTACTGACTCTCTGTGTAGCTGGATCCACCACATATTTTTTAAGCAAAAGGTACATGCAATTCCAGAGGCCCCAATAATTTAGCTTATCTAGGTCTGTGTAGAGTTGCTGGACCTTGCAGTCTCTTGAATGTGAATTTGGATTTAGCTGCTGGAAAGGCACAAGTCTTTCTTTCCTAGATCTATACTGCATAAGGGATATCTACAGGATTTATTTATTCAGCAAAATTTATCTACTGCTTATGTATAAAAAAAATCTAAGTGGTTTACAAAAGTAAACAAAACATTAAAATTCCAAACACACCCTGGTGAAAGACAGGTATTAAAAAACTTTCAAAAGAAAGGTGTCCGGATAGGCTTGTCTAAACAGTGATTTAAACAGGCACTGAAAAGAACAGAGCAAAGTCACTTGCCTTATGTCAATGGGCAAGAAGCTCCAAGTGAAATTCTACAAATGTGGAATAAATATTTTTTGGCACCTGTAGTAGTGCCAGTTCTGCAGATCAAAGCACTCCAATGGTATAAATTTAGCTACAATGATAGGAGGATTAGTGAGTTACTTACCTTTTTGCACATACTGTAGATCATTTCTAGGTATTTTGTATCAGACAGGAGTGTATCGGTATCAACAGTTACATAATTATGCAACAGTGGCATCATATCTGCAGTAAAAAGATTAATCAACAGTTGTTATTTATGTGTTCTCTTGGTCAATATGAAAAGCTGCAAGGTACAAAAAGGTATCAGTATCATTCAGTTCTGCAGTAGCCAGCCTATGCTATGCAGGAAGTTCACCTGTAAAGTAGTCAAAGCCGTCCTGCTGGAATACTTCAAAGACCAGAGGCAAAAGCTGCCACATCTGTGCTGAGACCTGCTGACAAGTCAGACTGTGAGCCAAGGAGAAGATTTCCTCATAGAATTCTGGAACAGGAAAAAAAGATGTCATGAACCTTGGCTTGATCCAATCAGTGCACCAAACGCAAAGTAATAGCTGAAGGGTGGGGAGACCTCTTACCCAGAACATGCTGTTGTAACACTGTTCCTATTACTTGCAAACAGATACCTTCCAACTGCTGGGTAATCTGAAAGGAATGGTTTAAAGGAAACATGATCAATGCCATAAATTGCTTGTGTTAAGTATTGGAGGACAAATTTGGGTCTTCAGAAGTAGAGTACAGGGAAACTATTACCGTATTTTTTGCACCATAACACTCACTTTTTTCCTCCTAAAAAGTAAGGGGAAATGTCTGTGCGTGTTATGGAGGGAATGCCTACGGGTGGCATGCCTACGGATTTTCCTCCTCTAAAAACTACATGCGTGTTATGGTCGGGTGCGTGTTATAGAGCGAAAAATACGGTAATTAGATGGGATTACAGTGGTGCCTCGCAAGACGAAATTAATCCGTTCCGCGAGTCTCTTCATCTAGCGGTTTCTTCGTCTTACGAAGCAACCCTATTAGCGGCTTAGCGCTATTAGCGGTTATTAAAGGCTTAGCGGTTATTAAAGGCTTAGCGGATTAGCGGCTAAAAGGCTATTAGCGGCTTAGAAAAAGGGGGGGAGTGGAAAAGAAATCGGAACACTCGCAAGACGTTTTCGTCTTGCAAAGCAAGCCCATAGGGAAAATCGTCTTGCGAAGCAGCTCAAAAATGGAAAACCCTTTCGTCTAGCGGGTTTTCCGTCTTGCGAGGCATTCGTCTTGCGGGGCACCACTGTATAAATTATGAGGGTGGGTGGACAAGGTTTCTAATAGGACCTTATCTTTGCTGCTTTTGTCTAACTTGGCTAGTAAACCATAGGATCGATATAGAATTGCTGTAACTTTCCCTGAACCTTAGATTAGGATAAGTTTTAAATATTGGAAATGGTCCTAATTGGTAGCAGCTTCTTGAGGAGCCTTAGATATGAGTACAGACAGGAATAGTTAGAGCAATTTGAGTGAAATCACAACCTTGGAGACAGAGAGAAATTTGGAAGGAAGGAGGGCTGAAATTGTGAATTGTCCTAATGGGAAGCCTCTTCCGGAGATTTAAATATACCAAAGTAAGAAAAAAGAATGGGTAACAGTCTGGGAAACAGTTTTTATTTAGGGGCCAGCAGTTGTAAATAAATTAGGACATCAGCAGACATGGATTAAATGCTTGCAAAAAGCAACAATAAGGATAATTTTAAAAGGGGAAATAGTCTGTAAGCATAGATGTGTAATGTATAAAGCGGTCTGTGCAATATCTGTGTGGTATATCTGTGCAATATATCACAAGTTTAATTGTTTAGTAGTTGGAAAATTGTGTAAAGGGACCTGGAATATAAGATGATTTGGTTTATTTAAAGAACCAGAAGAGGGGGTGGAAGGAAGTCCGGGGATTTTTTTGGGGGGGAGGAGTAAAAATGTGTTCTTTTTGGTTATTTTTTAAGGTTAATGAGAAATGTGCGGGGTAATCTGTTATTGATACAATGTGGCATATACTGGATTTTTGTAATTGAGAATTAAAGAAAATTATTTAATGAAAAAAAGGGTAAGTTTTAAATAAAACACACAACCACAAATTACTTGGGTGGGTGGCCTGTTTCAAAAAGCATAGAGTAATCAGAGACAAAGCACATTTACAAAGGTGGTCACTGCCATTATTTGAAGTGTTTAATACTAGGACTGTTTTATAAGCATCAGAACAAAAAGGGTGAAGTTCTGATCAAATTTATGTCGTTAATAGATGTTTGATTACTAAAGGGTTAAGAATATCGCCTTCTTATCTCTGTCACAGAGACGGTTGTTCAACAAAGTTCTCATCCATTTCACTGAACACACTTGCTAGGTTCATATGTCCTAAAGCACACACGACGACTCTGAAGCCACTGGTCTCAGATACAAGGCAGGCAGAGAAATCAGATATTGCAGTATCACCACCTATCTATTGTTTATTTATATATCTGAAACATTTTGAACCTGCTCTTCAGCCAAAAGAGGTTCCCAGAGCAGCTTACAAAGATCAGACTTGCAATCTAAAAAGTCACAACACAATAGGAAAAGGTACCGGGAGGGAGGGAGGATTCTAGTCCACATGGCTGTGTGCCATTTCATACTCATGCAGCACAATGGAGAGCCTGGGAGATTCATGTGTTTCCCTACCTTTACAACTGAATACTTTTCTGTTTAATTAATTTGTTTTGAGCATTTTAATTATTTCTGGCTTTCTACTATTTGTTTGTTTTACCCACTGCTTTTTATATATCTAGCTTTCTGGTTTATTTTCACAGCTTTGTTTTTATGTTGATATGAACTGCCTGGAGCTTTTCTTTGGAGTTGGAACAGCATGATAGAAATTCTGCAAAGTCAGTCTTTAAATCGGCTCTTAATTGTACTCCTGTCTTGTTCCTACCTGCTGTGTCATCTGGCACGGCTGAATAACTTTGGAGCTGCAAGCTAGCCAGGAACCCCTTTCTGAACCTAGGGTCATATCCTAATTAGCTACAATAGGGATGGAGGGAGTTGGATGGATGGATGAATTAATGAATTATAGGGATAGTTTGTGAGGAAGCTTCAGTAACAAAGCATTAAGATAAAATGCAAAGGAGAAGGAACAAGGAAGACAAAAAAACAGACTGCCCACCAGCACTAAAGCACAGGCAACAAGCTTAACAAAGCTCCCTTTGCTATTTTTACATATAAGAAGCTAGTTTTCTGAGTAAAATTATCAGTCATCGGATTCAAAAATGGGTCCTCTTACAGATCAGTAACTAGCTAAAACAGGGCAGTCCAACACATGGCCCAAGGGGTGCATGCGGCCCTTGAGGCCTTTTTGGTGGCCCTCAGCAACAATGGCACACACACCCTGTCGCAGCCTTCACGCTGCCTTCCTAAAGCCAGGCAAGCAAGGCTCTGGGCTCTGGGAAGGAGAACTGAGGGCTCTTACGGGGTCCTAGAGTCCTCCCACTTCCTTCCCAAAGCCTAGTTAGTCCTTTCACAGCTTTGGGACGGAGGTAGGAGGGCTCTAGGAGCCTGCTAGAGCTTTGCACCTCCTTCCTAAAGACCAGCGACTCACTTAGCCACTTTTGGGAAGGTAGCATGAGGACTGGATTTGTGTGTCAAATTTGGACCTCTCTCCCCGCCCCCATGGCCAACAGGGCAATGTGTGTCCCATGGGTTCCATGTTGAAGTACTCTTGCAGCCCACTTGGTAGGAAAAGTTGGACTGCTCCAATCTAAAAGAATTGGAAATTCAACGTAACCTTCATTTTCAGAAGCACGGTACCCCTGAACAGATACTGGGGACATACAATTGCTTTTTGCTGTGATTCTATGCTTCTTGAAGGCATTTGGCTGCCAACTAGACTATACAGATCAGTTTTGATCCAGCAAGGCTCTCTTGTATTCCTATGAAATCCCATGAACCAGAGAGAGGGCGATGAAGTATTGTTATCTGCTCTATGGATGACATCAAAGTCATTGTTCCCAGCAGGGATCAGGACCCTATGACCCTTCTGATGTTGGATTACAACTCTCATCAGCCCCAGCCAGCATGGCCAGTGTTCAGGGAGTTGAAGTTCCCCATCTCTGCCTTAAAAGCTTTCAGCCTTTCACCACTGCCAGGAGCAGAATCATATTAAGAAAGGTATGAAAATATACTTGTTTCATATCATAAATACAGGTCAGGTTTTTAACTTTGGGTCTATTTTTAAAGCACAGCAGACTCACACATAATTTCTCACAAAAATGAATTCTACTAAGTATTGATTCCCTCTGGAATCTGCAAAGCGCTGAGGTACTTAGAATAGCAGGTGTTTGTCTTGTGACCTCTATCTTTCTTCAAAAATAATTTGTATAAAAGCGCAAAGCAGTTTTGTAAAACTCAGTAAGGATTAGAGTTTGTTTTTACAGTTTAACGAAGGTTAACAACAAAACAGCAACTTATTTTCAATAAAAATAGGTTCACAGAATTTAAATACTGATGCTGGTTCCCTACCAACCCTCTTAAAACAAGGCTATTTTGCAGCTTTTCCTGGATACAAGCAAAATAAATTTTTTACCTCTTTGTGATCTTCAACAACACTGAGGAGCGTATCAATGGTATTCAAGATGCCCATTGCTGTTACTGCTTTATCATCACTGCCTTCTTCATCTGGCCCTGTCTGAATCACTTGGTTAAAAGTCATTGCCTACAAAGAGAAAGAACAAAATCTCAGTTAAGAGTTAATAGGAAGCTCAACAGCAGACTAAAGAATCATACTGTAACAAACAATATTTTCAGGACTGTTTGCAAAAGAACATTATCAAATAAGACTTTGTATCAGGGTGGGGTGGGGAAGAACTCAACCCTGATGTAGAATTTGGGCTTCCTTAAAAAAAATAAATTAAAATACAATTAATCAGGGATGCAAACTGATAAAAATGTAAAAATCTATTTAAAAACAAAAAACAGCTAAGCTAAGCGGTTGCAGGGGGTGGAGTGGGGACTAATAAACAAAGGATATTTCTACCCAAAGGCCCCAGCACCCCTTCCCAAGCTTTATCTCGCTGGAGCAGCTTGAGAAAATGGCAAATATTACCTCCTCCTGCCCACCAGCAGATTCCCAAGAGCAGACTTCTGCTTCTTGTAACTCTGGCTCCAACCCCAAATCTTTAAAATAGCCCAACAACGCTACAGTATTTGGGATTTCTGTGGTATTAACTACCGTATTTTTCGCCCTATAGGACGCAGCGTCCCATAAGACGCACCTAGTTTTTTTGGGGGGAAATAAAGGGAAAAAATTTATTTCCCCCCCAGGCGCGGGGCTGGGGCAGCCCGAGCTTCCCCTGACCCCAGCCCCCAAACAGGCAGCTCTCTGCAAGCCGTGGGAGCCCAGCGGTGGCTCCCGCTGCTTGAGGAGAGATCCACGAAGCCTGGACGCGCTGAGATCAGCGCGCACAGGCTTTGGGATGCCGGCAACTCTCCCCAAGCAGCGGGAGCGTTCCCGCTGCTTGAGGAGAGATCCGCGAAGCCTGGACGCGCTGAGATCAGCGCGCACAGGCTTCGGGATGCCAGCAACTCTCCCCAAGCAGCGGGAACGTTCCCGCTGCTTGGGGAGAGATCCGCGAAGCCTGGACGCGCTGAGATCAGCGCGCGCAGGCTTCGGGATGCCGGCAACTCTCCCCAAGCAGCGGGAGCATTCCCGCTGCTTGAGGAGAGGTCCACGAAGCCTGGAGAGCGAGAGGGGTCGGTGCGCACCTACTGCTCTCGCTCTCCAGGCTTCAGCGAAAGCCTGCATTCGCCCCATAGGACGCACCCACATTTCCCCTTCATTTTTGGAGGGGGAAAAGTGCGTCTTATAGGGCGAAAAATACGGTAAGTCGTTTTTCATTGAAAAATTCAGAGTATCCCAAATATGTATAATTAAATCTTCTCTATTATGCTTTAATAAAAAATATTATTTCTTGTCTATGTTTTGCTACCACCAACACACTAACTTTGGCAACAAACTAAGCAGGTTAGAATATGTAATTGACTGTCTACATTAGCAGAACATCAGGATATTAAAACAGCAGCCAGCATACTATACAGGCCATAAGCATGGTAAAATAGTGAGACTTACCAAATGCTGGGTCATTTCTACTGCTATAGGAGTAACCTCTTCACTATATTCACAGATCATTTTCTGAATCACATTGGTAAGATCATCATTCTCAGTCTCTCGAATAATATGAAGAAGAGCCTGCATTACAGGTCTAATGAATGGGGTAATATATTCCTTGGCTGCAAAAAAAGAAGAAGCAGGAAACAGATTACTTTATTGTAACTCACAGGAAAACAGCAAGTACTTTAAATAAGAGGTAGTCAATGCGGTGCCCTCCAGCTGTTGTTGAACCACCACTCCCATCAGTCTCCAGCCAATGGGGCCAAAGGTCAGGAATGAGGTTACCTGTAGCCCCAACAACATCTGGAAGGCACCAAGTTGGCCCTGCTTTAGGCATTCTTTTACAAAGCCACATTCTGATAAAGGCCATTTCAAGTAATGCTCAGCTTCTTGGCATGAATGTAGCTTTCAATCATCTTTCCAAATGTATGTACAAATCATAATCTGCAAAACACCACTACCACTTCCCCCCCTCCCTGTTCTGGTTCAGTTGTGCTCAGTTTCTTGATATGGAAAACAGATTGCCAACCCTGGACCATGTGCCGCTGCCACCCACCACCCTATCCTTATTATGGATGTTACTCTAGGAATATTGCTTCCCCAGCAATAAGATGCCTCAGCCTCCAAGGAGAGAATCCAAAAGGCTCCTTCAGTTTAAATCATGCACCTGCCGTTGGATCTGGTGTTCACCCCCCAATCCCAGTGAAGCTGTTAGATTTAGGAAAAAAGCTGCCAGTGAAAGTATTTTTTTGAAGCCTATTCGCTGTGGAGTATGGAGAAGAAGTTTTCAGGGGGAATTGAAGCACATGTCGAGGTTAATGTTTTTCTCTTCAGCTGCAACCTCCTTGAAAAATCCCCTCCCAACCACAGAAAACTTAGGCTTGGGGGGGGGGAGAAAGGCTTTCATTGTCGCTATTGGGAGCTTTTTACTTAAGTCTAATTGCTGCACGGGGAAAAGGGAGAAGGGGAGGCAGAAAGAGCACAGGAATGCACAGGGAGATAGTGGGGTGGCCCCACACACCACTGGCCGCAACCCCACTGTCCTGGGATGGTGCCCCAAGGAAATCCAGCCCTCCAAATAAAAAAGGTTGCCACTCCTACACAACACTGTAAGGTTACTTGATAGGTCAAAGGGTAGGAAAAAGCACCTCTCTCTTGATTACTAATCAAAACCTGCAGTGCTATGGCAGCTTCCACCTTCACAGGCATCTCTCTGTCATCAATTAGGCATCTTCTTGTCAGTTCAAGGGCTGTCTGCAGATTCTGGTCACTTTTAAACTTTACTTCACAGAAATAGTGAAGCACCCAGCAAGCCTGGAGAAGATGATATGCAGATACACAACAGTTGTGAAAAGCACAAATGCAAGACAGAAATGTGAGAATCACACTGAAATGTTTATTTCCCCTTTAGATAGACATGTATGAGAGTTTGGAGGCTGATCAGTGGTAAGCTTGTCTTTCGACATCACTAGACCAGTACTATGATCTCAAGTTGCTCTTTGGCCGCAGGTTGTATGTGAGCAACATGGTCCATAAGCAGAACGCAAATGGACCATGCCACTAGACATAGATTTGAAGCTACGCACACAAATGCCTGCAGCCTTTCATTGGGAGGAGAAGTCAGGAGTCAAGTGACAAACTGCATGATGGTCTCTTTAAAAAGGAAACTTATCACATGGTGGCTTTAATTGCATGAAGAACCGACTGCCGCACTTTCAGGTTGTACCATTGCTAAACTCTTAAAATTTACAAACCACAACACCCCTATCCCACTCTCACAGAGGAGTTATACTAATAGGGAACTTGCGAGAAAAGCTGTGATCATGAATTCCAGGATATTGAGACATGGCATCTTCAAGATCATTGCCACTCTTAGTGTGGCCTCTTAAAAAAAAATTGGGAACCCAGATAACAACTTCCACAAGATATTACACCACCCCTTCTTGCAAAGGCCCTGGCTACCACCTACACACCATCCAAAACCAATTGCTAGAAATCCTATGCTCCTCACTATTTCACATAGCCCTTTTGTGAAAGTAGCTATGCAATGTTAGCCCTCCCCTTCACTAGACATCTTCACCAAGAGGCTACCAATGGAAAGAGCAGATGAGACTGGACCTGGTTTTACACTTACCCGTGCTCTCATGTAGCCTAGCTCGCTGCTGAAGAGAGGAAACACGTGATTCTGCAGCATGTACTCCATCTGATCTTTGTATATCTTTTTCTATTGGAATATAAGACAACGGAATGTAAGACAATTAGAAATCAATCTAACTTGTCAGAAAGGAAATAATTCCTGTTAAGATTGCTAACCCTTCTGCTAAGGTAATTTTAAAGTAAGAGTATGTCAAGATGAAGTTAAATTTTAAAAAGAACTTTGACAAAACTAGCAATTCCCAGATTTAACAGCAGCAGCTGCCAAAAACTGGACTATTAAAACAAAGAGAAGAGCCTGTGACAGACAGGCGCAAACATTTAAATGATTCATAGTTACAGAGTGTCAAAATGCAATCATGGAAAAATTATTCTCCAGTCTCAACTTAACAAAAGCCTGTTATGGAAAGTGTCAAAAATTAGATGAGTGCTAAAGTTTATTGTCAATTCATAAGATTCTAGAAATCCAATAGGAAAACCCAGCATCTGGGTCAAGAGGTAGATAAGATATCTACACCACAGCATCTCCTACATTGGTAGTTATGTAAAGTGTGCAAATTCAAGACCGGCAATATACTGAATTTAAGCACTCCTGTCTGTCCTGACAGGATTAACCCTCTTTCAAATAGCCTAATACACCCAAATCGCTAATGTTTATTTATATGGGAAGGTAGGGTTGCCCACCTGGTCAGTTACAGCAACACAATTCCACCTTTCACAGATGGTCAGATATCTCACCACTAAAGGTTCACATTTTGGCTTGGCTTAGCAGTCAGGCATAATTTGTGGCTGGCACTGACTGCCCTCCCTACTTCTCTGCATGCATGCATGCACATGCGCGCACACACACACAGAGCCTCTTAAGGGGAGTAATATTTTCTCTCATTTTCTTTTGGGATTTGGAATAAGCATGCAACAGCATCTTGCTGTTTCCCACCTGTCATGAAGCCTACTGCAAAAAAGACACCCCCCCCCATATCTTCTACACATCGAAAAACTAGCAGAAGGTGTGGGGTCATGTTACACTTCACACTGAGCTTTGAAGAAGGGAAGTAGCTGAAAAGGTGAAAGTCACTCCTCATGTGCACAAGTTGTGTGTGCCTGTCTGAGGGTTCAGTATTGAGGAAATATGGATCATCCAACCAATGGACTGGATCTAATTTAGCCAGGGAATATAGATTTTTTTGTTAACCACTGCCTGAAAATATAGGGTCTCCATCTTCGAAAGGTGACAAATAAGTCACAAAACTTGGCCAGGAATTAGCATTCCTCTAACAATAGCAAAATACAAATTGATACTAGTGCCAGTCATGTCACACTTCGAAAATGTGCTAACAAAGGATTTTAGTAAATATAGTTGTTGCCATGGGAGAAGATACCACTGTAATTACTTGAGTTAACAAGATTTATGTGTTGCTACAGGATTTTTAAAGTGTCTTCTTCATATGGCAAAAATTAGGCAGAGAGGTTTTGAGTGCACTTACTTTCAGAAGTATTTCAGCCAAAGAACCAATCATATGCAAAGCACCATCTTTTTTACGAGGATCAGCATTTGGCTCTGTGAGAATCTGATAACAAAAGCCCATAGTCTTTTGCAGAACCTAGTATAAAGAGACAATTTGAGATCTTTCAGTTATTATTCAAAATATTAGAAAAATATCCTTATGTCTATGATGTCATTTCTGGCTTTCTTTTCATTTTTCTAATAAATGAACACTGCTCAGTTACCTTATAGGTATTCAGGTGCTACATGGCTGTTTGAGGTGGTAAATGGCCAGTTAAGTACAGCCCAGATTTAAGATCATTGTTCTCCTCCAACAAATTTGCTAATCACTTTTAGGGCAAATCATTTCCATTTACTCTTAATTTGATATCACATGTGAAACAGATCTTGGTGAGATTCGGGAGCACCAATTTGTGGGATCCATTTATTATTTGTTCACTGCATAATCAAATAAATATATTTATACAGTTTGAGTTGCTGTGTCTTGATGTAGACAGGATATCTGTAGGGGTTGTGTGGACCACCTGTCTTCTCAATCCTTCTTGGCATGTGCAAACTAGCTGTGATGGATTGACAGGGTAAGTCCAGAGAATGATTAATGCTGCAGTATGGGATGGTGTAGTGCCTTCCATCTAGAAGAAAGCAGTTGTGTGGCTTCTCCTGAAGAGGCCTGTCCGTGTGTGTGGATAGGTAGATGATTGATAAATAGATATAGTATATAGATATAGTGTGTGTGTGTGTGTGTGTGTGTGTGTGTGTGTGTGTATATGTGTATGTGTGTGTGTGTGTGTGTGTGTGTGTGTATGTATGTGTATATATATATATATATATATATATATATATATATATATGCCACCTGATATAGTCATGTTTGCCCTGAACAGCTACGTGAGCATTGTGTTTTTAATACTTGTTCCTTTATGAATATACAGTGGTACCTCGGGTTAAGTACTTAATTTGTTCCGGAGGTCCGTTCTTAACGTGAAACTGTTCTTAACCTGAAGCACCACTTTAGCTAATGGGGCCTCCTGCTGCTGCTGCGCCGCCGGAGCCTGATTTCTGTTCTCATCCTGAAGCAAAGTTCTTAACCCAAGGTACTATTTCTGGGTTAGCAGAGTCTGTAACCTAAAGCGTATGTAACCCAAGGT
Source organism: Podarcis vaucheri (assembly GCF_965113315.1). Lineage (NCBI taxonomy): Eukaryota > Metazoa > Chordata > Lepidosauria > Squamata > Lacertidae > Podarcis > Podarcis vaucheri. The sequence goes on from NC_138759.1 coordinate 71,370,007, forward strand.
ACCACTGTACTAGTTAGTGTGTTTGTTTTCATCAGTGATTTAATTTTGTTGTCAGCTTTGTTGTGCATCACCCTGGGCTCTGCTCAAGCAGTGATGATTCATTAAACAAACAAACAAAATTCTAACAACAGCAGCAGCATTAAAACTGTTTGTTAGAATTCAATTTAAACATGACAATAACATGTAAATTGTAGTGGCTAAGTATTAATCATAGGAAACATTTGGGCCTGAAACCTATATGAGGGCCCACACAAATACCAGAAAAAGTTACTGTTCTTGGATTACAGGTAATCCTTAAAAAGCATACCTCTTTCCTTTTGCCACATGCTGTAAACAACAATGTTTGTGCAGCAGTTGTGGGGGAAATGAAGTCTTCAAACACATCTATTAAGCAAAACACAGAAGTCTAAATGTTTGGTCTTTGAAGCATAAAAGGAACTAGTGCAAAAGAAGAAGTGAATTCAGACAACAGAGCCACTTTAGTCCTCATTCACCAGGTTTTGTTATTTAAGTGCAGCAATTTCCTCTTTCAACTTATGCAAGGAGTTTTTAAAAACACAAACAATAACATAAAGATCCCAATACTGTAAAATGCCTAACATGTTGGAAGTAGTAACTGGAAGTAGTAAACATATTAATTTTGTTTTCAAAACCTAAGTATTGTAAAATATATCCACAAAGTACTTTCTGCGTTAGGATTAACCTCTGAATGTTACAAACTAGTTTGTGCAAGGGGTGGAGAGAGGCATTTCCTTTATTGTGAAGGCTTCCTGTACAAGACAAGCAGAACAGACCTGTCCAGTTATGTTCTGTGTTCCTCGTACAGGATGCCACAGTAAAAGTTGTGGTGCAAAGCTCTCTTACAGCAGCTAGAGGGATGGGATTGAATGTCCCTAACATATGCAGCATCTCCTCATTAGTACTACCTAGCTGGAAAAATAAACTTAGTTTTGAACTACTTACCAAACTTCATACGTATATATTCATATGGATCTTCCTGCCATAGCTCTTCGTCAGCATCTGTGTAGCACATCAGTGGGAAAATAACATCTTGGATAATTCCCTGCAAATAATAAGGAATATAATTTGTTAGAAGCATGTTTGGCATTTATAGGCTGCCCTATCCCCCCCTCCAAAAAAGGGGGTTCTCAGGGCAGTCTACAACATAAACTGAACAAGTTAAATCAGAACTTTAAATACATCAAATGAAAACTTGAATTAGCTGTTATTACGCCGGTGCTTACCAACAGTTTTTGTGCACTGGTAATTGCATAACACCTAAAAGAACATCATTTGGATGCGTATTAGATCCTCTGCCACACTATTTTAATTTTCAATGTTTCTATGGCCAACACAGTTACTTTTACTATATGTAAATTTGATTTATTTTGGCTTCATATGACACCACAGTAAGAAATCGTGAGAAATATATTATTATTTATTAAATATCTATGCCAATACCTTTTAAAAAAATTTAAGGGAAAAGAAAAATAATCCAATGAACTCTGAAGTTTTACTGCTGTGGAAAAAATATACAATTGTCTCAAATATGCAAAAAATAAAATAAATAAAAAATTACAAAGATACCTAGAATCAAAAGAGATCTAAAGTATTTTTCTGTAGTTAATTTCTCTGGCGCACCAAGTTTCTTCTAATTGATGGCTTTCAAAGCAACTATGGGTATTTACTGAGCATTATCTTCAATACAACCAAATTTTAAACCACTTAACATAGCAAGCAGTTCAAGTTCAAGTTCAAAATACACAGGGCTAGAAAAAGGCTTAAGGTATTCATGCTGTTATGCAGTCACCATTTAGAGAGGATGATGGGTAAAGAACTTACTTGGATATGGGGCTTCAGATTCTTCCAAGTGACTGCATGCGACACCCCCTGATTGATATAGTTCAGTGTCTGCTGCAGAACTCTAGGAGCCATGTACTGCTTTTCCTTATACTGATATAACACCTTCAGCAAAACCTTTAAAAAAGCAAAAAAACAACAACTGCTGTTGGTTGTTTCTAAAGATTTATGCATCTTGCTGATAACTGCTAAAAACTAACCTTAGGTTGTGTTTAGGTCACAGCTTTCTGTACACATGATTTAGAAAGTACCTATTAGCATGGGAAGGGATTAGGAAACGAGAGCTTGTACCTTTTGGAGTGTGCCAATAACCCCAGTTCTGGTAGTTTATATAAACCAGCAATGGTCAGCACATCCCTACATGATTTGCAAGTAACAGGAGCACTGAAACAATTCATGTGGAAGGAACCTTGATTATGGTCTCACAAATTATGTTCCCCTTTGGAGATGGGACATAGCTCAGTGGTAGAGCCCATCTTTTGCAGGCAGAAGATCCCACATTCAATATCCAATATCACAACACAGTCATACCCTAGTTTTCGAACAGAATACGTTCCGAAAGTCTGTTCAAACATTCGGAAACCAATGCATGGCTTCCTATTGTGCAGGCATGCCGGAAACAATAGTGGAAGCCACATTGGATGTTTGGCTTCCAAAATTTTTTTTGAAAACCAGAACACTCATTTCAGGTTTCAATTGTTCGGGAGCTGAAACGTACAAGTACCAAGGCGTTCGACAACCAAGGTGCAATTGTATTAGAGAAAAGACACCCTTCTCACAATTTGAAACTCAGAGCCGCTGCCAGGTGGGCAAATAGTCTGACTTGATATATGACCTCAGGTCACTCAAGCTTCATTCAATACCAGGAATGGAAAACCTGTAGTCCACATGTCGTTGGACTTTCAACACCTATCATTAACCACAGTCAGCAGGACCAATGGTGGGGGGGTATTGTAGACCAAAAATATCTGGAGGGCAACAGGCTCACCTCTAATCTATACCATCATTAAAGACCTTGGTAATCCAAAAATAAATGGTGCAAAACACCAAGAACAAGGGATCAAACCCTTTTAAGCAGTAGCAGTTCCTACTTTTTTTGGGGGGGCAGAACTTTTATTTCAAGTGTTTTCTTAGCAAGCTTAGTATGATCTTTCATATTTGGATAAAAATAAGAGGGGGGGAAGGATGTTAAACCGCAAGTAATTATTAATCAAGCATGTGACTTGAAAGAGAATTTCCTACCTGCTGGACACCAACAGCAAATGCCTTTAGGAAAACTTCTGCAAACTCATTGTACTCCTTGGAAACATTTCCAGGACTTCCATACCTGTTGGATTAGTGAGAAGTCCAATATAATACTGCAATATATTGTGCACATAATCACAAAAGTTACATTTTTAAAAAATGAAAAGGAATATTGTGGAAAAGCATTACCTTTCAAAAAGTCTAGCCAATATATGCAATGCCCACTTCTTACATTTCCACCATGGTAATTCAGGTCGATCATCTTCATCCACTTGAAGGGTTTCCTTTAGGAACCAATAGCAGATTAACAGAATGAGTACTTCACATTATTTGGGGGGTTCTGAGAAATTAGGATCTTTGCTTAAAGTATACCATGCAATTATACCAAGGCAAAATACTGTGTATCTTCTAGTGGAAAAAATAGCATATAGAAAAGGGCCCCCAAATACCTTCAAATTCATATATGTTTTCAGATGATCCAAAAGGAACAGGTCCCATGAAAGCAAGGGAACCACAAACATGTTGGGAACACTGTTTGCCGTTCCAGCACTGCAATACCCACTTCTGACAAGACAAGCAATAGTTCCACTTGAAAAGTAGCTTACCACATCGGATGTGGGAAATACAGAAGCAAAAACTATAAAGAAAGCTTCAGCTTACACATATGGTTTCTTTGCATGCTCGTAAACTGACTGGCCTGAATGTAACAAGCACTTACAGCTGGTACATCTCGATCCACAACTGTTTTCAGAATCTCAATCCATTCTGCTAGATTTTGCTGATTGATCAGTTCCATGGGTAATGTGTACTATTAAACAAACAAACAAAAAAGCAATGGTTACAAAATATGCTCAAAATATATTCCATGTGAATATATTCTTTGGGGGCATTCAGTTGATAGAGACCAAAATAAGCTCAAAACGAACTAGTCTACAAAACCCACTCTGGATCAAAATAATCCCAAATGAGTCATTGACTTCCTTAGCTAAGCACTGATGAAAAATAGCTTCAGACAGTAGCTACATTATTTAAGGCAATATTGCACTAGGAATGGGGAAAAAAATGTTCTTACCTGAACAAGAGCATAGAAAATTTTGAAGATCTGTTTCTGGATAAGGACAGACTGATCAGATTGATCAGGGAGAAGCTGGATAAAACGATCCTTCAGAACAGGCAAAAAGTGTTGCATTGCTGCTATCAAAGGAGTCCGCTCCTCCGGTTTCTTATATCTTTAAGGAGGAGGAGAACTGACATTAGAAAGAATTTAGATGCCACACTGATTAAAATAAAGATGTCAAGGGACACCATTAGATTGGTGGGTTAGTGCAACGGAGCGTGGCAGTCAGACTTCCTTAATGTTTGGGAGAAGCATGACTTTGAAGAAGTGAACACCTGCAATTAGACAAGTTACATCCCAGTTCTCCTCCAAGGACCTCAAGCGTCTTAATTAAAGTTCCCAGGAAATGTCCCAAGGACCAAACCTGTGTAGTTTCAGCAATAAAACTCTGCAATCCATGCTCTGGGCCAGACATTTAAACTTTAAAATCACCTCTCATGACCCCTTAAGTGAAAGCAGGTTAGACACTTGTAAATCATCTAGGGTTATAAAATTTGAGTAAAATGGTGGGACACAAAACAAGGACTTTGGGAGGAGAGAGTAGGAGACTGGGGAGCAGCATCCACCATGTTCTGAACTTTAAGACACTTTAAATAAAAGGCTAGTACAGGGATCCTGATAGAAGTAGTCTTTGCACTCGCAACCTTCCCTTCAATTATCAAAATGGGCCGATTCCACAGCTTGCTCATTTTGACAATTCAAACAACTGGGACCACACCTCACTGATGTGGCTCTTCTATGGGTTTATAAGACAGACAGGAACTTACTCATAGTTCTTCACAAGTTGATAAAGACAGAGAAGAATTCCAAGCCAACAGGCGCTATTATCTGCCTGAAGATAAAAGCCAATTTTCTCTACAACTGCAGTCCAACGATTTGGATAATCATGCTTGATAATGTGGTGAATGCAAGTAGTAAGCTGTACCCTGGAACACAAGAAGTTACAAAAATATTGTTACAATGCATTAGCTGGGATTTTTTTTAGGATAACCGAATTCTTAATTAAAGTGAGCAAGCAATGTTGTACTAAATGAAATTTCAAGTTTATTATTAATGAATTAATAATTAAGTAAAAAAAATAAATTTCTAAACCACCCTTCATCCAAGGATCACAGGGTAGTTTACAATAGTTTTAGGTGCACAAATTAATTTATTTAAATAGCCATGCTTCTCCAAAGTGATACTGCTAGATCGCCTCCCTTGCCTCATTACCAAATTACATGGGTGTCATGTTCATACCTTTTTCAGCACCTACCTAGATTTATTTGAGATCATAGCAACATCAACGTTAAAATTTCTAGTGACAATGAAGGCTTAAAATAACAAGGAAAGAGTTGGGAAAGAGTGTGCTCTGTGATCATGACTCAGAGTATACCTAATGAGCTCAGGAGAATGAATAATGGCTTCTACAATATTCTCACGAATGCAATGTCTATCTTCTTCTGGTATTGAGTAAGGTGGGATGTCTCCTGGTGTAGTTTCCCGGTCAGGCCAATACTGAGTTATCATATTTTTCAAGTAGATAACACCTGCCAAGAGAAGCATTCAATATTAATATTGCCCAAGCCCATTTTTAAGATTATGATGTCTCTGTAGTAATACTGATTAACACATATTAAAAACAAACAAACCCAAATGAAACATTATTCTGAGATTAAGCAGCAGCTTGTGACTAACATATCTCAGAACATATCTAAGGGAGAGTGTCAGTGTGATTAAGTGGTCACAGTGTCACAACTGACACCTGTGTACCAACTTCCTACTCAGATATGAAGCTCTCTTGGTGATCTTATGCCACACACAATCAGTCTAACCTATTTCATAGGGCAACTGTACAGCTAAGATGAGACAAGCCCCCTATAAGCTCTTTGATGGAATTATGGGATACAGGTCTGATGTCTGATGGATATCCTCAAGACTGACTTTGAGCACTCTTTTATGCTATGATCATCACCATGTCACCTTTGGACAAAAGTGAATCCTTTGGAGGGGTATGAAATTTCTTCACTGTCAAACCTACCCAACTTCACATAATCTTTCAGAATTACTCTGAACTTTCTCATTTGCACTGATGTTTGGTGACTGAGGTTAAGGTGAAAGTGACTGAGTTGTCAATACTACTGAATTCAACAAATCATTATTTTATCCATGTTTATATTTCCAATTCATCATATTGGTATCAAACAAGATTTTATGAAGTATAAACCAACTGTAAAAACAAAGTATTTCAAATGTAACTGTACCATGATGCAAAAATATAATACAGCTACAGGCCATGCAAACAAAGCCTTCAGAATGCTATGGAACTTACTTTAGCTCAGCTTATATCACAAGAGAACCATAGAATAGTATTTCCCTTGTACACCTCAGCTGGCATGAAGCAAATCTTTATGCCTACATTCATGACTGGACTCCAAATAATGTGCAAAGCCTGCTGTTATTCCAACAGTCAAATTAGTAATGCATGCATCTCAAACACAATTAGCTTGAAGAGTCTGGTATTATCCCAGCAGTACTATTTCTAGCAAATAGGTTACTTCAGCAGCCATTATGTACTTTTTAAAGAAATGAAATGGCAAAGAAGGATGAGTTGAACTTTCATCTCAAAATATTAACACACCATTGTCATGTAATCATAAGCACACTGAAGACACAGAGCTTTGTATGGAGAAATATGTATGTTAGTTCTACCACTGTTGAAGGATAACTGGTAGTACAAGCGTTTTCCCCCACCAAAACACCCATACCTATTTTCTAAGACCGTATGGGTTCTGTTCATATTATCTAGGTTACAACAGCTTTAAAATCTACTTACCATTACGTATTTTTGCCCACGGTCAAATAATATTAGCATACATACTATAATAAATAAATAAAATACTTGCCTGCCTGTCTCACTGGTAAATCCAGTTGCTCCGACATAGTGATTTGAAGGAGAGTTGAAACGAAGTTCACTGATTTGTGAGCCTGTAAAGTAAGTGAATACGGTGTAGTCAGATGTCAAAATAATTTGTGGAAACCATTACAAATAAAGCTTTGTAGTTTTCAGAGTGCTGTATGTTCTTCAACTAAAGCTAGACAGCAGGAGGTGGGGGCCCAACTCTTTAAGAAACAGCACCCAGAGCCTCTTAGCAGAGGACACACTTCTGGTTTCCCCCCTCTTCCATTTCCTATGGGCGTGCTTCCCTTCTGTTTTCCTCCCGCTCCCAGACGACTTTCCCATTTGGGAGAAGAGATGCCTATCACATTTAATGCCCTTTACTCTGGCATAATCTTATTAAGAGCTGCTATTTGGCTGCGTGAGATGTTATCAGCTTTAATACAGGAAGTGGAAATATATGCATCACTTTCTCTTGCTCCATTACCTGCATTTTCAGCTTTATACACTTAGCAAAAAAACAACAAAAACAAAAAACACTTTACAGAATTAAGGAGGAGGCAGAAAGGGGACAAGCATCTGGGGGGAAAGACTTTGGCAATCCTAACCACCACTGCACCCAATGTGTTTTGACTACATGTGATTTTGGCTTTATGTGCTATCCCTGGAACATAACCCCCCACATAATTTGAGAATTGACTGTACTCAAGATTTCTCTACCTCCCACACAGCATGTCTGGAAAGATGGCAGCTCAGGAATCCTTCCCCTCTACCCTCTATTACAGTTTGATTTTTGAGCTGCAGACTATTCCTTCTTCCCCTCCACATTTCACAAACAAAGGTGCTCTTCCCTCCTTCCTGGTTTGAGAACATTGTGCCTGTGGCTAGGACCTTATCTCTATCTCAAGAGCATGACACTCCACTCTTATGAATCTGCCAATGTTTATTAGGAACATGCTGTTTATTAGAAACATGCAACACAAATCTATGCAGAATGAATCAAAGTTGAGTTTAAAGTCCTAGGGTGTGTGTAAGAGACAATTCCTGCTGTTCACTCCAAGTGACTTACACACATGTAGTGCCAGGAAACATTTTGTAAGCATGCTATCTTCCTCCTCAACAAATTTATAGGATTTAAGATGAGACTACTAAAAAGAGCTTGAACAACAATTTAGGAAACCAACACAATCTTATTCTTGATGGGGTGGGGAAAGTCTCAGACTACACATATCAACCATGAGTACTGATTAAGAGATCTTGTCACAGAGGGATATTTGCTTTAGAGGAACATCACAGAAATGGAAAAAACTAACTGCTCCAAGGTTTGCTTTAAAAGTTTCTCCAGAGAGATCAGAGGGGAAATTGTTCTTAAAAGTCCTGCTACAAATAAATAGGGAATGGCAGCAGAGAGAATGCCCACAGCCACTCAGACTGGATTTAAAAGGGGACATAAAAGTAGCAAGCAGATATTCAGAATCCCTAGCCCTATAAACACACACAATTGGCAGCAAATATTAAAAAGAAAAATACATCTCCAAGCACCTGCCTGCCCATTTTTAAAGAAGTCCCAGCACTCACTTTAGGAATATCACAGGTTAGAGTATTGAAGGAGGGGAAGAGTATACAGATCAATGGCTATAAGCCTAAGCCCTTAGTTTCATTAAAGTCCAAACTACAATGATCAGCCCTCTTGCAACAAAGGTGTCAGCTGTAGTGGAAACACAGGTATCTTTTGATTGTTGAAAGAATTTTAAGGTCTCAAATATAGAATAAATATTAATATCCATAAATGCATACATATATGGTGCATTTAATACATACAGGGTGAGTCTTTTAAAAGAGGCCCTGTGCAACATGTGTACTCGGTATCCACGGGGGGCCTCTTTTAAAGGAATCACCCTGTATATATTAAATGCACCACACACACACACACACACACACACACACACACACCACGTGTCTGAAATAGTATGGGAGAGCAATCCTGAAACCATTTTGTCTCTCCCAATTAGCTCAAATATTCCTCTGCAGTAAGGGAGGCAAATTGAGAAAGCCTTCCCATTGTCTTTTTGCTTCCAAGCAAAAAAGGCCACATTTGTGTATGAATAGGGTGAGCTTCTGACCTGGATTCAGGAACTAAAGTATTGACCATCACAAAAGAATGGCCAGACTGCCCAGGTAATGCAATCAGTGACTATTATTAAGTATCCTGGCAGACAGGATTTCTGCTGTAGACCACCTTCTTCCATGATGTATATATGATGTTTCAGGGGGGTGGTCTTGGACTACAGGGTGGACAATTTCAAGTGTCTATATAAGGGCTTGTGCACCATTGTTCAGGGTTCTCCTCCCTCCTGCATTGGTGAGTGGGGACCCTGTTGCAACAGTTCCTTTAATAAAGATCAGGCTTCCAAGCTGCTTTGCTTCTCAGTACAGTATACTCTGGCTGGCCTCTGTTACTTTCTCCTGCAGATAGGGAACCTTAGAAGGGCTCTATACAGGCTCTGGAATACCCTATAAGGGAAAAGCAGCAGTTTTTTCTTATAACATGGTGTTGTGACCACTACAGCTGTCACCTTTGCTACAAATGGACTGATAAATCAACAACTGTAGTTTAGGTGCTAATGAAACCATTAATCTGCATCTTTTAAAGCTCTTAATTTGTACAATACCAAAATTAACCATCCAGGAAAAGAAAATATAGAACTGGAAGATCACCTTCTGCCACCTAACATTGAAGGGGCCTTAGCCCTATGGATGAGACAAGTTTTTCTATTGCATTGTGGCACTACTCTTTGACTACTATTGACTTTATATTCCATTCACATTTCATTCACCATCTAAAATTCATCTCCAGCTTTGCTAGTGTAAGGACTGTCATCAGTACTCCACTTATGTTCTCTACCTTACAAGTGTTAAAATTAGTGCTAAAAACAGATCTGAATAATTGTCTTCTATATTTTTTATCTTACACTGGGGAAGGGCTGTAATTCAACAGCAGAACTTCTGTTTTGCATGCTGAAGGTCCCAGGTTCAAGTCCCATCATCTCCAGGTAGGGTTTGGAACATCCTTTGTCTAAAATGCCAGAGAGGTGCTGCAAGTCTACTGTAGACAATACTGAGCTAGATAGATCATTTGTCTGACCCAGTATAAGGCAGCTTCTTAATGTTCCTATTTTTCAAAAGAGATCAGTAGCTATTGCTTCACCATATCATGCTGCAACCAGAAATCCCCTTTACAAGCAGGTACTGTCTAACCCAATTAAATCTGCACAATATATATTCCATTCTATTGCAAACTATGTATTTTGGTTTTTCATCACATTCAAGAATACGTCCTCCTTCTATATCTTTTTTTTTTATAACATCTAGCCTGCTGAAGAGTTCTGGTGAATTTGAAAGATGCTCAAATAGGCCACTATTTTTGGATCTCCAGGTGTTGCTGAACTATATATTCCATCATCACTGACTATTAGCTATGCTTGCTTGAGCTGGTGTGAACTGTAGTTCAGTAATGTCTGGAGGGCCAGAGGTCCCTGACACCTGGTTTAATAGATCAATAGGGTGACAACTTCTTCCTTCTCTTACTAGAGGCATGTATAGATCAGTAGATTCTACTGTACTGGCAAGAACAGTTTCTAAAGCAGAATGATTTTTTCATCGCACCTTCCAAAAGCACCATTCGCCCTCATTGTGTGTATGGAGAAACTAGGACAACTCATTGTAAAATATTTTCCCTTTAACCACCAGACAAAGCCGAGTCATCTTAGGAGCCGATTACAAATCCAAGTTGTTTGAACATAATGAACTACTCACTGGTGACTCACTTTTAGTTCACTGCCAATATAAAAAAAATTGGCATAGTGACAAACAGGCATGACATAAAAAGAAACCTATTCAGCAGAACAGCATGAACCCAGAACAATCTAATCTTGGTTCAAATATGCTACCTAAAGAGGTGTGATATCATCATGCTACTGATACAAATTTGGAAAAAGGTGCATTAGCTTTAAGCCAACCACTTCTCTTTAATAGAGGATGCATTCATTCATCAGACTTTGTTGTTATTTTATTATTGTTACTAACTTAAGACATGAAGTCTTGGTAAGTCATAACTGAGAGAAAATGAGACAATGCTTCTGATCTGATCTGCATGGAAATATTGCTCTCTTCCAAGGTGCTGCCTTACTTAACTTGTTAGAATTATAATCAGAAAGACTGCCCTTGTAAACAAACTGCAAGGCTGGAAAATGCAAACACGTTAAAGCAAGAGGTGCAAAATGGCATGCAATGGATGCTGTTAATTTAGGAATTCAGTTCAAGCAAAAAGGTGATATTGTATCATCTGCTATTTGTGTCAGTGTACATGAAGCTCTCTCATTATAAAATGCTTAATAAGGTACAATTACAGCCTCAGCCATATTAAAGGTTAGGGATTTTTATTAATGTAACTTCAGGCAGACTTTGGTATAATCACATTTTTAAGGGAAAAAATAGTTTTAAACTATATTGCATATAAACAACATGCCTGTCTAAAATTGGAAAGCTGAGAACATGGAATAAAATGGAAGGTGGACACTTCTTTGAATTTCAGTCAATATTTCCATTCCAATCTTCTGTACACTTGTTTTTCAAGAACATCATGAATGCTTGCTAGATTTCTCTGGATCATATTCCAATTTCTAACCAACATTCAATATGGAGACTACTTAATTTTTCAAGGTTTTCTTTCTCATTGTCCCATTTTTCACTCTTTCGCCTTCTTCCTTCCACGTGCTGCTTATTAAGCATCCTCAGAACAGCTGCTGTAATACAAGTGTCCAGCAGCATTTCAAATTGCCACATTTGTGTATGCTTTCCTTCCTTTATACCAGCCTTTTATTCTCACAATCTAAAAGAGAAAGACTTGAACAAATTGTGGCTTATCACTGGTGTGGCACAAATTACATCATAATGCAACCCAATTGTCTCAGTTCATCAACAGAGAAGATAGTGAAGCTTCTCTTATAAAACCCTTCCATGCAAAAGCTCGTGTTATGCTAAGTTTTAAAAACACTTCTTAGTTTACTACACAGGTAACTTGCATCTTACATTTATTTAACTTATAAGCTTTGCACGAGTGGGGAAGGAATAAATAATAAACGGAGGGCAGAGGAAAAGCACTATCCATTTATTTATTTATTTCCACCCACCCACCCACCCACCTGTCTGGCAGCATCTAGTGGATAAGTTTGGGAAGGAGGCATGTGGTCTCTGGAAGGGATCTAGAGCCCTCCCTCCTCACTCCCAAAGCAGGGCAAGCACTTAAATGACTTTGCAAAGGAAGCGGGAGGGTTCCCAAAGCTGGGCAAGCAGTCCTCCACATTGCAGGGGGCTTGGTTCCAGGGGTTCCTGGCTTTACACATTTTTGTGTATATGCATGGACCCCTGGAACCGAACCCTTGTATAAGAAGTTACCTGTATTGTACTTCTTGGTTTGCTATTACTGACAAGAACCAGAACTGAAATGCAATGATGTCTGAAGGCACGAATAAATCCTACATATTCAAGTCCTTCAAATAGGTTAATACAGTATGGTAACAATGGAGGGAAGCTACTTCCTAAGACTTGCCATTTCATATTGCATTGTTATTCACATGCGTGCGGAAGAACCTGAAACTAACTGAAAAATATCTAACATTTTAAAGAAAGCCTATTTATCTTGTTTAAGAGTAAACAAGATAAAACACCCTGCCTTGTCCTCAAAATGCTGTGTCATGGGCATGACTTCCTAGTTGTTTAAGAGCCAAGGAATCCAGTGACATTTCTAAAATCTATGTTTGCTATGCAACCTTATTAACAGAGTTGTTCTTACCACTCTACCGCATGTTACACTACTCTTTCAGGAACTAAACACATTTTTAAGTATTATTTCTTATCAAAGTTCACTTACTCAAAAGTTATGTAAGATCATATTTAATGTTTTAAGCAAAGCTTAAGCCACACAAACCACTTTGCTCACTCTGGGTCATTCCAATTTTACACCAACATAATAGCTATAACAAACCGGCTTCCTAAAAATAAAATAAAAATGAAGCTCAATCACAGGCAATCTAAAAATATTTATCATAATTTGGTAACATACAAGCAAGTCACTTAAGCTATAAGAATATTTCAAGGAAAAGGCATTTCAACTAAACTTCTTTTATAAAGAGAATGGTAAAGTAAGTGTTATTAATATGTTCCTGTAGATAATAGAAGGTGGGATACTACAAAAAACTAAAAGAACCATTATCACCACTTTTAGTTGCCATGGTTTACTGACATTTTAACTAAGCAACAAAAAACTACAACAGATTTTTAAATGTTCTATTTTGGCATCTTTTGATGGCAGTAATCACTTCAAGTCATTATTTACTTCTTAACACAGACCTCCAAAACCTTTAAAAGGGTTAGAATGTCTGAAGATAGGGGAAAGAGGAATGAGATTATTAGGATGCATTCTTCAACTAGAAATCAGAGGGATTACTACTAATAAGCATTTTCTTTTTCTAGTTTGAAGAAATCTGGAAAACCAAAGCAAATGTATAATTGCTTGCTAGGTATTCTTCTGAAGTTTGTGGAAGAATTAATAGTGACCTCTCTTTCTTCCACACTAACATTTCACCAGGCAAGCAAAAAACAAAAACAAAAAACCCAAACAAACAGCAAAATAGGCATAAACATTTAAAACAAGATTAAATTCTATCCAGCCACTAGCAGGACAGGAGGGAGTCTAGGACCCAATGAAGAAGGATGGTGTTTACTGTCTCCCAGTAGGAAACTAGGCTGTGGCAGTACATATAAAGGCAGTTTTGACAGCTGGCACTAGCCCAACATTTTGTGGAGGCTGGAGATAAGCTAGAAGGGAGGAGGAGGAGGAGGGGTTAAGAAACCTCTGCTCTCTATCACCGAAGCTTTTCTTCTTTAGACTAGGACTAGGAGGACACATTACACTGGAGAAATCCAGTAGCTCTCAGAAAGTAATGTGCTCTAGATTCCTTACATTGTAGGACTCTACACAATATGCAAAAATTAGCATTCAATTGCCAACAAAAGGCACACACCAACTATATGAATCTTGAAAATTGAAGAGCAATTCTCAACACTTACTTACAAATAAGTTCTGCTGAACTCAATGAGGATAATGTCTGAATAGGCAGACACATGTGAGGTTGTAATATAAGTTATATTTAAATAAGACCGCTATTCACAGTGCACCACTATGCACTTCATCAATAATCTTAAACCAGGGTGGGGAGCCTGTGAACCTCAAGATCTTGCTGGACTACAACTCCCATTATCCCTGACCAATGGCCATAATGGTTGGGGATGATGGAAGCTCAAGGGTCACAGATTTTCCACATCCTAAACTTTGAGACTTATGTATGGCACATCTGTTTAGCTACCTATTGCATTTATCTCTCACACTTCCACTAAAGAACCCAGGACAGCATTTTAACCTCACAACTCCATGATATATGTATGTATGTATTTCATAAAACTTATACAGTATAACTACTGACTGCAGAAAACCTCAAAGTGATTTACAACAAGAATGATATACATTAAACTGATATATAGTGGCCTTCAGTCAAGCATTAATGGCAGAGTGGTAATTTTCCTCATTCAAGTCCAATACTTGATATATGGTTTTCAACCAAAGTGCAACCAGTCCAGCAATGGACATTCCAGCTGCAACTGTCTACTGCTCAGTTGTTGCTGGCCAGCTGTAAACTGATTATGAGTTGCATCCAACACTGTCAGAGCCCAAAAATGCACTTCTGCTGATGCAAAAAGATGTCACAAGCCTCTCCTCCCACTCCTGCCCTCAAGATCTACTTGAAAAGTACTTGGGGAACCCTCCAGAACAAATTATGGGAGCACAAGGGGGGGGAGAGGAAATGAAGTCATACAGCACAAGCAGGTGTGCATTGCTGAATTTCACCTTATAATTTTATTTTGCTCAAATGTGATGTGATGACATGACATCTACTCCAATCATATATAAAGGGCTGTTTAGTGAAGGCCTGTGGTTCAGTATTAGGGAACATGCTTTGCATGAAAAAGGTCCCATACTCATTTCTTGATGTTACCAAGTACAGTGGTGCCCCGCAAGACGAATGCCTCGCAAGACGAAAAACCCACTAGACGAAAGGGTTTTCCGTTTTTCGATGCACTTCGCAAGACGAATTTTCCTACAGGCTTGCTTCGCAAGACGAAAACATCTTGCGAGTCTTGCTATTTTTTTCGCTTCCCCCCCCCTTTTTCTAAGCCGCTAATAGCCTTTTAGCCGCTAAGCCTTTAATAGCCGCTAAACCGCTAAAAGGGTTGCTTCGCAAGAGGAAAAAACCGCTAGACGAAGAGACTCGCGGAACGGATTATTTTCGTCTTGCGAGGCACCACTGTATGGCCAGGAAAGAGTCTCAACTGAAACCCAGAGCGCTACTGTCAGCCTGTGATACAAGATTGAACTAGATGGACTAACACTGTTGCATGATATAAGACTGCTTCCTATACAGTTTTCCTATGTTAAGCAGCAGATGAAAGCCCATTTTTAAGACTAAGATGAATAAGGTAACTGAACCCTTCATTGTACGTGATCAGCTACCTAGTTACCCTTACTAAGAGCATATTGGAGTTTCGTTTTACCACATATAAGCATAACTGAAAGGTCCACAAGCACCATAGTTAGAACCTATTAATATCATTAAATACTGAATGAATTACTTATAACAATAAATGACCTAATATATGAACAAAGCTCTAGTCTAGGGTCAATGCACATTTTTCAGAATAAGACTTATTGAACAAAGCATGCACAATATACACAAGTCTTTTTATTTACCTATATTGATGGACATCTCACAACTTTGAGAATAAAAAAATCAAATGACAAGAAAGTTTCCAAAATTTTTTTTTTAATATCTACATGAGAAAAATGATAAAAAGTTTCAACCTGTATACATAGTACTTCTCTGTAATCTTTTTATTGGCATTATTTATCAGGATAAAAACCCTGAACGTGCATTTACTGTATATAAAAGACCTACATTTGAAGAACAATGTTGTTAACATTTTGCCATTACCTATAGAGCTCAGACAAGAGGCGAGGGCTTTGCTATTTAAACATATGCCAGGAAAACTATGGGCTGTGCTTTCAAAATGATATAATGCAAGTCTGATTAAAGCTTACAATATAATATCATGTTTCAATGCACAGAAAGCAAGTCTAGACCATTAAGTGAACTGGTACCACTTCTAATGCAGTATTTCACTCAACTGGATCACAATATTTCCTCTGGCAAAAGCTTCAAGCTCTAAGCATATTTTGCACTTACGCTGAACATGATCATAATTCCAAATTTCTGCTTATCACAAGTTGTGTAGCGGCCATACTAGTGATCTTTTTGATACTACAATATTAATGTGTATATTACTTTTGTTCAAGAAACCCAAAATGTTGCATATTAGCCACATATTAGCATATTTCCCAGAACTGTATGCAACTGTTAGTTTATTAATTCAGTTTCATGCCACAAGCAAAATATGATGGAACATTGGAAGGTGTACTTTTTTTAACCTATGTAGATAAATAGACTGAACATGTTTGTTCGCAAACAGCAGTAATTTTAAAACCACAATATAAAAATAGACCTAGAAAAGCAGCTTTCCCCAATTCCTCTTGAAGCCATGACACAATCATTTCATTTTCAACACTGCAGGCTACATGACCACATCTATGTTGACAAGACCACATCTGTTGACAAGTCCAAGCCCCAGTCTTAATTGGTCAATAAGTATGTCTCTTTTATACCTCCATAGTGATGTCACTTCCTACACTTTCTGGGTTCTAAAACCATTATTACCTATGGTGACTCAGGTATCGCCATTCTACCTTTCCAGAAAGAGTGATTTACCTTATCATAAATCACCTACATCTGTTCTGAACCATGTGTGTAGTACAGGCCAAATGACCTATTGCAAACCAAAGAATATGAAAAGCATAGCAGACTCTCCTACTGTCAGCAATATAATATAAGCTGCCACTGGAAGAGTACTATCATACTCAATTATGTGACTGTTGCCACATAGGCCCAAGTCAATTCAGATAAGGTATTAGTCAGTCAGCCATACAAATATATGAGGAGATAGCCCATTTGGGAATAATTTTACTGTCTATATGAAGCCTCCTTTCATTCTAATTTTTAAAATGTAGGTCTTTCAAATGTTTCAGTAGTGTACATTCATCTTCAGTTAGCTTAATCGATGGAAAACCAAGGGAAAGCATGGTGTGCAAGAAAGTCCCACAAACCATGTGCCGAAAACAGTCTCGTCCACCGTTCTCCTGCTGCTTTCTGCAGCCTCAAAGCTTTCAGGCTATGTTTGGAAGTTGTCTGTTTAAAAGAACACCACACTTTTCAAAGCAGGCACCACGTTTTTGAAATTATACCAAACATTAGCATCTAGTTAGTTTTTATTCTTTTAATAAAAATACTGTAGTTTGAAATGCCATTAGAAAGTCCATCAGCTGTTCACTCAAACACACAGCATCATACTGATGTTTTGTTACTCCTTTCAATTTGAGAAGCATGTTAACTAGTTTATGAGTAACTATAGCATTTATACTAACTCCTTAGGAATTATTTGAGAAGACTTGTTTTGGTAAAGAGTAAGTTTCTCTGGCCTAACTAGATTTCAAGTCTCAAGGAAGAACCTGAACAGAAAGGAGCCCAGAAACTGTCCCAAATGCAGTTTCTGAGTTACGAAGTTCGCTAACCTGCAGTCAAGCTGACAGTTCGGTGCTGAAGTCTGTGTGCTGCATTACTTATGGAACCATTTAATTCCAAAAGCCTTAACAGGCTTTCCCTTCCGATCACTAGACCGTCTCAGATCTCTTACAGGGCTCTATTACCCACCAACCTCCTTTCAGCTTGCCTAACCTAAAAACTCAGAAGTTGCGCCCATATATGGGCTAACAGCATCCTAGGCTACCGCTTTAAAAACCCACTTTTCGAAAGGGGCAGTTTAAAAACTCCGTAGGTGCCACGATCGGGCGCTCCTGCCTCGTTGCCCAGAGGCGGCGGCGGCGGCACTTGAGCGGCTTCAGCCCCTGCCACGCTTCCCCCCGGGGTGGAGGAGGCTGCCATGTGCCTGAGGACAATGCTGGAGGGAGCGCGAAGGCGGCCTGACAGCGGGGCCGACCACGGGCAAGGCCTTCCCTTCCGGCCCGTCCACACTTCTTCAGCAAGGCCTCTCCGCTCTCCCTCCACGCCGCCTACTTCCCTCTTCCTGCCCACGTTTCGCACAAGGCAGCTCGGCGCGGCGGGGCGGCTCTCCTGCTGCCACCGGCCTCCTCCCGCAGCAGCCCCTCCGCGTGTGCGTGTGAACGGGGAAAGTGACACGCGCGACAACCCAGTTTCACCCCCCCTCCGGCCAAGTTTCCCTTCACTCCGGAGCTTGGAGGTGACCTCCCTTGTACCCTTCACAGGGCTCCCCCCGCCAGGCTCCCTTCCCCTCGCCAGACCCACCGCGCACGTAGCCTTCCCCTCACCCCGCCCGGCCCCGCATGGCTGTTCCTCGGCTCCCACGCCCCATCTGCCCTCCGTCGGCGCCCGCGGGCCTAGGGCTGCCTCCTGCCGCCCGCCCGCCCGCCGCCCGGCCTGGTCGCGGGGTTGCCCCTGTTGGCGCGCTCCGCTCCCGCCCCGGGCCGGGCCGCGCTGGCGCCTTGGCCGCTCACCTCGTTGAGCTGCCTCTCGGCCGTCTCCCGCAGCGTGGAGTCCATGGTGCCCCGCAGGGCCTCGATGATGGTGTTGGGATCCATGGCGGGAGGGTCGAGGCCCGGCGAGGCGAGGCGACGCGGAGGAGAGCAGGGGCAGCAGCGCCGCTCGATGCGCACATGGACCCGCCGCTCCACAGCGGCAGCCGGCGGCGCGAAAGGAGGAGACGCGCCAAGGCCCCGGATAGAGCTGCTGCTCGCGGCCGCTGGGAGGCCCGACGCCTTCCGCTCGGCTCTTGCCGCCGCCGCCGCTGCCGGGCATCACGGGAATTGTAGTCCGTTCGGAGCGCTTCCTCCCAGGCCCCCGTATGCCACTCAAACGGGGGTGGCGCAAGCATTGGCCGTGCAGAGGGGGGAAACGAGGACAACGTGTAACGTGTGGATGCTACGTGTGTAGAATAAGGATCAGGAAACATAGTGCTTTCACTGGTTCCATTAGTGCAAATATAAACGACTCTCCCTTGTATGTTTTCGGATAAGGCAGATGCGAAGGAGGGTGCTAAGAGGCAGCAAAAAGTGATGGACCGAGCCTTGGAACGCTCTGCTTCTTCCTTGGGTTTTCTGTCCGCCCGCGTTTTCTACTGCTGTAACGTTGGACAACCAACCGTCAGCATCCATGTGTGGTATTGAACACTGGCCGCATATATGCAAACACAAGCTATTAACGTCATCAATCACCACTATATTAATCCTATAGTGTTTTTATGGCTATGCCCAAGTACATATTCATGGTTTTATAGTCTTGGGTAATCAAATTCACCCCAACGCTCATCCTACTGATTTGCAGCCCTTTTGACCTGTTATACCCTTATTCTCCCAAGAAAAGATCCAGTCAAGCTGGAGCCTGCAGGCCAAATCATTATGTCCTGCACCTTCTGCGGGCCAAATTTGATAGGTGGGCAGGGCCTTCCTCATGTCAATCAGACAGAGTGCACATTGCCTTTCAGAATATTCTATAAGGCCTAACCATTAGCTAATAGGGGGCTTTGGGGGCACTTTAAAAGGGGCTTTGCAATGCCTGGCAGTCAGCTGATCTGTGCGGGCATATACACATACATATGTGTGTGTGTGTGTGTGTGTGTGTGTGTATATATATATATACACACACACACACACACACACACACAGGCACTCACAGCTTGGCAGAAATGGCCTCACAGGCCAAAATGGAGAGGCCTGTGGGCCAGAGGTTCTCCACCCCTGAGATCACTTCCAGCAGCTAATTCAGTGAAATAAGTCTTACTACCCCTCAACCTGTACCTAACTTAATTAGAAATCTGGCCTTCCAACCATTGTAGATTATATTGATTGCTAATTTTATTTAAGGCTTTGCTTCAAAAGATATTTGCAGATAATTCATCTGAAATTAGCAGAACATGACCTAGTTTCTCTTTTGCATGGTTTGCCTGCAACAAACAAAACATGGTTTGTTTAGCTTTACCATGGTTTGTTTCTTCCTAACAAACAACAGTCATAAGCCATGGTTTGTTGTTGGGTTATGAACCTTGGCTTGTTCCATCATTTCAAGAGCAAATGAAATGGAAAGAGAGACAGAGCTGCACATGAACTTCCGATGTGCCTCAGTACAGTCCTCCCAAGATTTCTTCCGTTAAAGTTTTGGAGCTGCAGACCTCCTAATCCATACATCAGGGGAGCCTCTTGTAGCACATAACTCTAATCTCTGGGGTTCATGATGTACATTTTCTAAAACAATCTTAATATATTCAAAAATTATTCATTCAGGTCAGTTTAATATGTAAAATCTGCTGCCAGAATAATCTCCTACAATATTTTCAGTTTGAATAGGACTGCCTGCTACTCAGAGTCTCACCAGTTAAGAGTTGGAAGTAGGCAAGTCTTTTGCAAGCGATGAGTCAACACTTAGATGAACTTTAAACAGTCAACAGACTAATGCAAGGAGGGAGGAACCAAGACAATGAGAGCCTGGGGAGAAACAGCATGATGAAAGATGAAAGAGACAGAGGAAGTATGTAATGAATGTGAAAGTATAGGTAGGAAATTATTATAGTATAGAACAGAATATTATTATATGTAAATTGCTTTGCTTTGGTATAATTACACCATAGATAAATAAATCTGGAACAATTAATACAAACAGTATTTTCAGATCATTTAAACATAGAAAATTAGTTATTGTTCAAATCATATAGAAATCTATCTTATTCACTCTTTTGAGAAGTCACCTTGCATCTACCTATACCATGTTGTGAAATCTACCCCTTTTATGACAAAGAAGATGAAACCCAAAATCTTCATTGTGTGGAGGTGTGGTGTGCACAATCTCACTCTCCACTAATTTGGAAACGAGTTCTTATGAAACACTCCACTTCCACGTCTATACATTGAGTATCCTCCCTATGCACTTCCAGTTCTGTAAATTACCGTATTTGTCCTTGACACTAACAGCCTATCTCTCTGCCCTTCTTCCTGTCTGTATCCCTTCCTGCCTCTTTACTCCTCCGACCCAACCATAGTTAGCCTCTCAAAGTCTCCTGATATGTTACTCTGCCTATTACTCCTTTGTGATCCTTACACATAAAATATACAGTACGTACAAGAAAAGATAACACCTTCCAGAACACCTGTGTGAAACCTCTTTTATTGTTCATTTTAATATTTACCACCTTGATAATGTTAGGTTAATAATATTTTTATTGTATTTATTTATCAACATGAGTTTGACCAAACTGCAGGAGGCAGTGGAAGACAGGAGTGCCTGGCGTGCTCTGGTCCATGGGGTCACAAAGAGTCGGACACGACTAAACAACTAAACAACATTATTATTATTATTATTATTAATAATAATAATAATAATAATAATAATAATAATAATAATATTTACATTCACAAACCTTGTAAGTAATTTTGGATATAATCATGATGTTTCTTGTAGTAACTAAAGATGTTAGGGGGACCACCCAAAAAGTATGTTTTTTTAAGAATACCCTGAGTCCTTCAAAAGTCATCTTAAAAGGATCAGAGCAGGTGATAAAATTCTAAATGATAAAATTATTATTATTATTAATTTAAATAAATAAAATAAACATAAAAAATTCTTTGCCAGAGGTCATTCAAGTGTTGAGGCAACATATTGGTTTGTGTCTAGCCACGTACTGTATCTTCAAAAGTTCTACTTTTGAGATTAGTTCTAGTGAATTCTGATAGCACATAGTTGAGGGTTTGTGGTTATTTCTCTTTCTTCAACTGCAAGAAACCATCACGGTTCTGCTGGGAACCAAAGTTAAAATATCCAGATCAAAATAAATATCTGACCTGCAGTGTTCAAGATGAATGCACAGATTTCATGCAGATTGTTGCTTGTGGGGTGAAATTAGTGCAGTACTCGTAATCTCCACACCACCCTCCCAAATAAAACACTAATCCTGTTTAGCAGCTAAATCCACAGTGGCTTTTCATCCTCACATTAACTGCTGTAAGTGACACTATGTGCTTTCCAGGACAGACCTTTGGGCTAGTTCTGTTTACTAATCTCATTATAAGAAATGCTCCATCAAGTGTTGGGAGTATTCTGCTAGTGATAATTCATATGTAACTATAGTGCTCTTTTACAATGGAAAATAAACTTCAGACTATCAAAGGAAGAAAGTTCAAGTAGAGGAAATAAGGGAATTAAAGTGTGGAGAAATAGCATAATAAATAAAAAAGCAGAGACAAATTAATAAGGGCATATATTAATCTATCATAACTGCATAATGCAATTTTATTTATTTTGAACTAGTGTGTTTATACATCAAAATGATTCTTAAATAATAAAGAAAAGTGGAATTTACAGATAATTTAGAATGCAGCCTTTTAGCTGCAAACTCCATTTTTAAACCCTTGCTGATTTTATCTTGTCTCTACAGAAATACCTTTCAATAATTTAACATTTGTAGCAGGCTTCCTCAATCTTGGCCCTCCAGATGTTTTTGGCCTACAACTCCCATGATCCCTAGCTAGCAGGACCAGTGGCCAGGGATGATGGGAATTATAGTCTCAAAAACATCTGGAGGGCCGAGTTTGAGGAAGCCTGAAAATTTTGTAGGAAGGTTCTGCAAGAGAAAAAACCTGTTTTCTACCCTTGAGTTGTAACTCAAAATGTTGATCTTTTGAACCAGACAGATACATTTCACTGAGATATCAAAATGTAGTGGGGAAACTCATTTTCAGTTTAATTAGTTGAATTAGAGGCCTGATCATGCATCCCACTTTCTCCTATCTATGCCAAGAATGACACGTACCTGAAATGCCTTTGTTTCACTGGTCCTTTCAAGCGGCATAATTCAATGCCACTATTCCAACTACATAGTGTCATGCCATGAAAGGGCCTCATGGCCAGTGGCGTAGCGTGGGGGGTGCAGGGGGGGCTGGCTGCACCGGGTGCAACATCTGGGGGTTAGGGTTAGGGGGCGCAAATCTACGGTTTAGGGGGCGCAAATTACTTGCCTTGCCCTGGGTGCTGACAACCCACACTACGCCACTGCTCATGGCTTCCTGCAGGATCAGATATTCTGGTGATGGTGGTGCTGTTAAAAATATAGAAGCATAGCCAGGAAAAGGGTAGCAAGTGGAAATCTTAATTATCGCAATAGGGATTAAACTGGTTTACATTTTCATTCAGTTTGCTTGAGGATCAGATAGTAAATCTCTTGGTGATCTATTTTACTGAAGTAAAATTTATAGTTTAAGATTACTTTAGATTAGAACTTATTCCTGGAACATTGATACCACTGAAAACAATCACTTCAGACTGAATCGTCAACTATAACATGTGCTGAAGCTGTTAAGTCTTTCAGCTTGTACTTTCATTTCTGTTTGGTATACCGTAACAAAGATACAGTCTTAAATAACAGAAGACCCAATTACCAAGTCTGATCTAATTTGCTACAAGGTAGTATTAGGCAGAGAAACTTTTATACACAGCGTATGTCACTTTTCACGTTTAATTTAATCACAACTTTGTTTGTAGAGCCTAGTGGGGTGTGTTCACAGCTAACAGTTTACAGAACTGTAGCTGGAAGTGCCCATACCACTATAGTCATTGTATTTAATAATGTGTTAAATGGGCACTGAAAGATCTAACAATACAGTGGTGCCCCGCAAGACGAATGCCTCGCAAGACGAAAAACTCGCTAGACGAAAGGGTTTTGCGTTTTTTGAGCTGCTTCGCAAGATGAATTTCCCTATGGGCTTGCTTTGCAAGACGAAAACGTCTTGCAAGTTTGTTTCCTTTTTCTTAAAACCATTAATACCCAGGGTGCATTGCTTGAAGAGGTGCAGTTGTGACTTTACTTCGAGGAGCAACTTATAGCATGCAGTGTGGTAGCCTTTTTTGAGGTTTTTGAAGACTTTGGTGATTTTTGAAGCTTTTCCAAAACTTCTTTTGCAGCCATTTGGTAAGTTAAACTTTTAAAACTTTTTTGGGGGGTTTTTTGGATTTTGGGTTGGGGTGTTTGGAATTCAAGAATCTGGAAGCTTGTGTGTTTTTTTCTGCATTTTTATGATTTTTTGTGAGCATTGGGCCACTCTGCTGTTTTTTGTTTTTTTTAAATCTGGGTTTGAATTTCTGTGTGGTGGGTGGCTGGGGGAACAGTTGAGGAGGGGTTTGCAAGAATCTGGAAGCTTGTGTGGTTTTTTTTCTGAATTTTTCTGATTTTCTGTGACCATTGGGCCACTCTGCTGGTTTTTTTTTTTAAAATATGGGTTTGAATTTCTGTGTGGTGGGTGGCTGGGTGCTTTTGAATTTTTTGGATGTGAAGCACTGATTTTTTTTTCGGGGGGGGGGTTGCGAAGGTAGGAGCTGTGCTGCCATGGGACCCAAGAAGACTGCTGCTGCAGAGGCCGGCGAGGGGAAGAAGGTGAAGGTTACGCTGGAAATGAAGAAGGAGATCATCTGGAAGCACGACGGTGGAATGCGTGTGACAGACCTCGCCAGGGAGTACGGGAGGAATCCATCGACCATCGGGGCCATCCTGAAGATGAGGGAGAAGATCCTTGTGACTGATGCAGCCAAGGGAGTCACCAGGATCGTGAAGAACTGCCCAGCTGTTCTGGAGGAGGTGGAGAAGTTGCTGCTCATCTGGTTAGAAGAGAAGCAGCGTGCAGGGGACACAGTGACTGAGGCCGTCATTTGTGAGAAGGCCAAGGCCTTGCACGCAGACCTCGTCCGGGAACAGCCAGGAACCTTAGGCGAGCCAGAAGTCTTCAAGGCAAGCAGAGGCTGGTTTGACCGGTTCAAGACAAGATCTGGAATCCACAGCATGGTCAGGCATGGAGAGGCTGCCAGTTCTGATGTTCCTGTGGCTGAAGACTTTGCAGCGGAGTTCCTGGAGGTTGTGACGACGGAGGGCTACGTTCCACAGCAGGTCTCCAAAGAACTGAGGGACATTTGCCAGAAGTGGAAAGATGTGCAGGCTTTTGCACAGCGCCACCACCCTGACAAGGACCTGACACGTGACCTTGCAAACACTTTTGATACGAGGGTCATGTCGTCTTTCAGGGAGGTGCTGAAAAGGCGGATGAAGCAGCAGACCATGGACAGGTTCTTCAGCAAGAAGCGAAGAGTGGTAGAGGTACCTTCTTTGAGTTGTCCCCCAGAGTCTTAGAAAATGTACTGTACACTTTGTTGATTTTTAAATGTTTTTCTGTCATGTTTAGAAACTTAATTTATTGTTCCTTCAATTTTTGAAATGCTCTTTACAGTTTGTGTGACTTTAAAGAGCACTTAATAAACTCTTGTTGTACCAAATTTGGCTTTGTTTGGGCTTTTTTTGACCATAGGAACGCATTAATTGAATTTCAATGCATTCCTATGGGATTTCGTGCTTCGCAAGACGAAAAATTCGCTAGACGAAAAAAATCGCGGAACGAATTAATTTTGTCTTGCAAGGCACCACTGTAGTTCCAAAAGAAACAGTTGTTCAGCGAGAAGGTCCTTGATATCTGCTTTAGCTCTAGTGTGAAGATTTGGGGGACTCTCATGGTGGGGTATCTGTCTGCATACCTAAATCCACTATAGTGGAACCACAGTTGTTGAACGCTTTGGTAGCCAAACAATTCAGAACCCAAATGCAAACTACCAGGAAGTGAATGCTTCTGTTTTCGAACGTTTTTCGGAAGTCAAACTGCTTCCTGAGAGTTTTTAAAATTTTTGCTCCATTGACTTTGCCGACCGGCAATTGCACCTCAGTTGTCGAATGTTTCGGAAGTCAAACAGTCTTCCGGAATGGATTACGTTCGACAACCGAGGTTCTACTGTATATTGTTCGCTGTACTCATTTTGGAAGGTACTATAAATGAAGACTGTGGAACTATGCAGTGGAAAATAGAGCAGGGGTGGCTAACTTGCAAACATAACCAACAGTCAAAGATGATGGCAGCTGAAGTCCAACAACATCCAGAGGGTGACAAGTTAGTTACCCCAGTCTTATTTCCTCTCCTTCTTCTCCATTCTTGACTCCTCCCCTCACTCCCATATTAAAGCTTTTGAGTGAAGGCTATTAAAAATCATACTGTGCATGTTTGGCATGCATAGAACAAGGAAACATCCTGCACAGGACCTTTAATTCTGAATGCCCCTAGATGATGCTGCCAGATTACAAGGCTTCAGCAGGCACATCTTATGATTGTGGCAGAGTTATGGTTTAGTGGTGTTTGATGCAGTCTTACTGAGGTTATTCAGCTCTAGGTCTGGTCAATGCCTGGATGAAATACTTTAAAGGAACCCCAAGTATGCCACCTTGAGTTCAGTTTAGTGGTTTGACCAGCATTTTGCTGAAGTGCCCAATTTGACTGCCTGCTACATCTTGTTATGAGTTGGGGAGGGGCAGGCTACAGTATATACCTGAGCCCTGCTTCTATTTACTGGATCCAGCAGAGATTCAACTGCTGGAAAAGCCAGGCCAGTCAGATAATGGCCCGAGGGCCTCCCTCCCTGGTTAGTTAGAAAGACAAAAGGTTGTAGCTATGGGAGAAACAAGACCCTTTTGGGGTGCTAATGCTGTGAACCCATCCATCGTAGGCTCATGTTGTATTTATGTAAATAAACTATATTATCATAAAGACACCAGTCTCCACTGTCCCTCATTCCAATGAAACCTAATCCTGGGTAAGCGCCTGGAACCCTTAGAATCTCACACCGCTTGGAGTAGCATGAAACAATATGAACATTATAGACATTCTGTAATGTATAGAACTTAGCAGCTAATGCTGCTTTTTGAATATTTGAATGCACTTGGCCTTCAGTGTTGTGTTTCACAACCCACACACAGATATGCTGCATAAGGTTGCCATATTTTAAAAAATAAAAACCAGGACACTTCAAAAGTTGAGCTTTTTTAAAGCAAACCCCCAAAATTGCTAAGCTTTTTAAAAGAAAACCCAAAGTTGTTGAGATTGTTTTTTATTACTACAAAAACACCATGGCCCTAATGCCACATCATTAACCAAGTCGTGTACATCCTGTTGTGGTTTTCTAAGTATAGGAACTTCCTTCAGTTTTGTATCAAAATGAATTTGAAGTAAATGTCATGGTGGTATATAATTAGGGTTTCTGCTTGGCTGGTTTTAAACTGGCTATTTAAAGTAGCTAGTTTTACTGGATAGTCTTTTTGACAAGGGGAAGGTAGGTTGTACGCCATTCACTGTTCTGTATATACTGGGAGGAAGTGATATCCCTTTGAGGAATATTGGGGAAAAGAGGCACACAAAAAAGCATAAATCTACAAAGTTCAACAAATAAGTTTTACTAGCATGTTTGATTTAAGTACTACCGTCTAAGCTCATAATACAATATTTTGCATTCCTGCTTTTGAAGAAATCCCATACATTTCCATCAAGTTGCAGCCTGCAGCCCATTGAACTCTTATTTTCAGGAAAGTGTGCAGATAAAAAGCCTGCTCCTCTTTTGTCCTGGAGCCAATTGTACACCACTATCACTCTATGCATATTGCATAAGAACATGGGAAGCTGCCTTGTACCGAGCCTGACCTTTTAGTCCACCTAGCAGTATTTTCGACCCTGACTTGGCAGTGGCTTTCCAGGATTTCATGCAGCGCTCTTTCTCAGCCCGATCTAGAGATGAACCTGTGTACATGGCAAAGCACATGCTGCACTCCTGAGCTACGGCCCTTACTTGGAAGGAAGTGCCACAGTGTGAGACTGGACTTACTTCCAGCCAAGAAAAGATAAAAACCTGGGTGTCATAAGAAGAGCCCTGCCGGATTAGACCAAAGGCCTATAGTGCATCCTGTTTTCTGCAGCAGCCAACCAGATGCGTATGAGAAGCTCACGAGCAGACAGCCATCATAACTAGCAGCCACTTAGTGAAATGTCCTGCAGCGCTTCTACTCGGTGGAACCAGCACTGGATTTACGTATAAACTAAACAAGCTATAGCTTAGGGCCCCACAAATTTTTTTAAAGAAAAAAACCACCTGGATGTACATTTCCAAAATATAAGGAAAAAACCAAAATAAAATAAAACCTACATACAGCAACAGTGTTTTGTGTTGTATATGGACTTATAGCATATATTCAACACAAAAACAGCGACAACTTGTTGCTGACAAAGGACAGCTGGACATATAAATGGCCCCATTACCTTCAGTATCTTAGGACCTCATCAAACCTAAATCCGGCCCTGGGAAGAACCCATGGGCGCAGCTGCCCTTCTCCCCGCCCCCAAATCCATAAAAATACATAGCAAACTGAGGTTTTGCTCCCCGCCCAACAAAAATTCTGCCCACGCCCATGGTGGAACCACTGCGTTCCTTCCGAATCGGCGTCTTTTGGAGAAAGAAACCGACTTCCACGGTATTTACTAGAAAACGTGGGCAGCCCTTCCAGGAACCCAAGAGCAAAGGTGTTGGCAGAAGGGCGGCGGGGGAGCCTCTAGGGGCGGGGCGGAATGACAGAGTCCGCGCCTGCGGCCTACGGAGCCGGCGAGCGGGCGGCGTCGGCGCTGAGGGGAGGGCTGCGGCCGATCCCGCCTCCTCTCGCGGTTCTTGGCGCCGGCGGAGGCTGAGCCGGGCCTGTGTGTTGGCCGGCCGGCGAAGGGGCTGGTGGCGTCGCCGAAGGGGCTACCATGGCGCAGCCGGGCACGAGCCAGCGAGGGTCCGGGAGGACGTCGGAGAAGGAAGAGGCGGCGGCGGCAGCGAAGGAGGCGGAGGCTGCCTTGGAAAGGCATCAGGAGCTGCTTGCAGGTGGGAAGCAGAAGCAGCAGGAGGCGAACGCGTGAGAGATTCATGGATGGATGGATGGATTGGGGGGGGGGGACGCTGGAACCAAGCCGGCGGTGTGCCTGGAGGTGTTCCGGGGTCACTGGAGAATGAAGGATAGGAGACGCGGGAAGGGAGAGGAGGAGGAAGAGGAAGGAGGAGGGTGACTCAGAGGGGAAATGCACATGCTCCGAAGCAGCGTTTAATGCCACAAAACAAGAAGTGCCGGGGTTCAAATTCGCCTAGATCCCGAACTGAACCATCTTCCCACATAATCCGTGGCTGGCCGGTTCTCGGTTTTCTTTGGCACTCTGCAGATGCTCAAAGGGACGCATTTATTAAGCCTTTTAAGTCGAGGCCTTTTGAAAACAAGTTCTGGGGGGCCCGAGGCCTGTCAGGAGCCCTACTTGGGAAGTTTGCTGTGCTCTCATGGGTGTGGAGGCCCATATGGCGTGGTGTGGGGCAGTTCTTCCACGTTGGACCTCAAAGCAGATAATTCAGGTTCAAGACTCATTAGTCATAAATCTCTGAAGGTGATGTTGGGCAATTGGGATATTGTGGGTGGCCTGTGGCATTCAGCAGTAAAGTTGTGTTCATTCCTATTGGACAAGTTGCTGTTAGCCTGCTTTATGCATTTATTTACTCACGGAACCCAAGGTTCCCAAGCAGTCACCCCTCTGGACACTGACCAGATCAAGACCAGTTTGCACTGTGGTGGCTTCGGAGTTTGAATCGTAGCCATTGGTCTTCTGAGAACAGATTTCCTATAACAAGAAGTGCTTTAAATATGATAAATACTAATGATGAGCATTATGCACGAAGGAAACCAGTTGTTAGGGGCCTAGGAAAGCGGTGTGGAGTAAGGAATGTAGTTCAGGAGTTGAGTACAAAAATGCATTAACTTTCAGCTGTTGTATTCAAAGTGTAATATCTACAGTGGGACCTGTGCATAGTTCCAGCTGTGAGGTTATGACAGGTTCCATTGATTCTTAAGGTCTTAGAGACAATAGTGAATAACTTCTCGCAAGTCTTTCCAAACCTTCATGTGAATAAAATTGGCACAGTAGTTGTGATTGAATTAGAAAGGGATGTCTGCAATGTCATATGTGATGCCTGCCAGATGGTTATCAGTGATGGGATATGTCTAGCCTCTTCAGCAAAGTTTCCTTGGGAATATACTGTATGTTGAATGCGTATCCCAAATCTGAGGTGTTTTTCACTAAACACTTGCAATCCCTGTAGACTTATTTGGAAGGATGTTCTTGGTGGGATTAAGTTGCTTCCTCTAGGCTGTATGAAAGACTGTCTTCTGGGAGATTTGCCACCTTCCACAAGCATACATTTCCCACCTGGAATAGATAGCTGATAGTTGAAAATGAAGTAGGATTATGTGTTGTGTTTTGTGGGAGTAGGCTTAGGAAGAGAAGTTGTTTTATTAGAATAACCTTGTGATGACCTAGTGTGTCATTACTGGTTCTGAGTGGAAATGTCTGGGAAATTCTCTCGGGAAAGCAGAAATGATACATTGAATTCATAGGTTGGATACAGACCATTTTAGTACAGTGGTACCTCAGGTTACATACACTTCAGATATGTAAAGTTGAACTGCGGGAAGGCAGAGCAAACTGCTCACAAGTGAGAAAATGCTTCTCTCCAAAAACATTTTTCTCCGAGCGTATTAGTGAAGCATGTTTTTGTGTGTGAAATGTTCTCTTTGCCATATTTGCCATAACTTGCATGTCTTCAGATAGACAGATCTCCTAACATCTTTCTCATGGTTTTCTGTCAGGTTACATTTTAGATGGGAACACTGCTAATGATTGCATTAGTTTTAAGACATAAGATACTGTTCATGCAGGGCTGCTCAGAAAGGACTGAGCCTATTCCTAGCCTCCCAAGTTTCTTACTTGCCTGCTTTTTTATTAAGAGAGGCCCTACTTATTGTACGTTAGAAACAACAGCCTGACAGTGGAAAAACTTGAGTTGTCTGTTTCTTCTTCGCCAGTCCACTGTATTTCTGTGGTGGCTGCAGAGGAAGTGAAACCCCTTTCTTTTAGCCAGAATGGGTGCTATACAGGCTGGCAAAAGAGAAACAAGTACTCTGGTTCTCTTTGCTAGTCCACTCACCCATCTGTGTTGAGTTCCTGGTTGGCAGTGGAAACCAGGTGAGTGGTTAAATACAAAACTGGGGTAACTACATTTATTTGAGGGGGTGAAGGAAACCGTAAGGCTGTATTCAACTAACTTGGTTTGCTAGTGGAAGCCAGTGCAACTATTCCCACTAGTGCAACAGGGCTTATACCATCTCCTCCGTCTGCACCCTCCCCAGATCTGTTCCAGATGGTTGAAGGATCCCCCAGAACAGCACACGGGATATCATTCTCTCGGGAAAGCAGAAATGATACATTGAATTCATAGGTTGGATACAGACCATTTTAGTACAGTGGTACCTCAGGTTACATACACTTCAGGTTACATACGCTTCAGGTTACAGACTCCAGTAACCCAGAAGTAGTGCTTCAGGTTAAGAACTTTGCTTCAGGATGAGAACAGAAATCGGGCTCCAGTGGCGCAGCAGCAGCAGGAGGCTCCATTAGCTAAAGTGGTGCTTCAGGTTAAGAACAGTTTCAGGTTAAGTACAGACCTCCAGAACGAATTAGGTACTTAACCTGAGGTACCACTGTACTTTTTCTGCATGTACTGTATAGCCTGCCTTTCTTGTATCTTGGGACCCAAGGCAGCACATGTGTGGTTTTGAGAGGATTGCCACCCACAGACTGACCAGACCTACATGTACTTAGGTTTCCTAAGATGATGGTCTTGTGGCACTTCAAATTTTATCCTGGGCAACCAGTCCTGCCTTTTGCCTTTTAAAATTGGGAACCCTAGTAGCTTGGTACAGGTAAGGACATTTTGACATTTACAGCCTGAAAGAGCAGAGTATTTAAACATGTACCGTAATTGGTCTAAACTGGCATGGCGACATTGTTGTAGCCACATTATATTAGATGCTTTGGAAATCATTGTTATTTCAGAACTTGACATAGTTATTCAGAGTAGCTGCACTTCGAATTTTAAAGCCTATTCTATAAATTTGCTGTGTTATCCAGTTTAGATATAAGTGGGTAAGGAATAGAGGAAGTACAGTAAATGCTACTTTATGATTACGTGTTCTTACTCTGACTCTTAACTGGCTGTGGCAAACTCCTGTAAGTGAAATTACTTGTGTCAAAGACATTTAAAAAGTTGGCTTTGTCACAAGGACTTTAAAATTAAGGTATGCAGTACATTCTAGTTTTAAAATAATTCCTTTGGTTCAGTGGGCTTATCACAACAGTGCATCAAAATAATGTTCAGTATCACTTTTATATTGAACCGTTTTTCATGTTGGAATAGTAATTGAAGTGCCTTTGCCAAATTGAAGTTGTAATTACAGATATCTACTGTACTTGAGATGATTGAGTGCAGTTAAATGTTAACTCTCAGTTCTTTGCATATAATGTCACTTGAGTGGTCCTAATGATTTTTTTGAATTTATTTGCAATAGAATTTGTTCCAAATTGAATCATGCAAAAAGCACTCTAATCAAAGTAAAATTTAAAAGCGTAATGCATTGGAAACTTGTAAGCTTTGTTTAGCCTCCAATGCAATAGCAGTTGTTAGAAATTGGCATGTAATGTGGAAATTGAACTTTTAAAATGAGCATAATTTCAAGAGCTTAAAAAAAATGTAATGGCAGGGGGAAAAAATCAGGTAAAAACGGTTATCAGCTTATCTTCTCAAAACCCTTGTTGAGTTTGGCATTTTAAAATTTCATAGGTCTTTGTGGGTTGTGCGCATATTTCAGACCTAACATGAATGCACATTCATACAATTACCTGTAGGCATAGTTGCCTACAGCACAGATACAGTGCCATGATTTGTGATGTTGGCTTGCTGGAATAGCAGTGTGACACCCAGAGTGTACATTTGCTGTTGTAATTGTGAAATTCAACTGCTACTAAACAATAATCTTTCTTTCTGCTGACAGTAATGATTTTATACAGATTCTTCCTGGGGGGCACTGATTTTAAGAGGAGTAATGGAACTTCAGGTGTAGCTGTGCAGATGGTGTGCCTTCTGTTAGACATACGAGACTTTATGAAAGCATGCTACACAAGTGTAGTAACTTCAAGGCAAATTGCTAAATTCAGAACACTTGTTATGCCACATCATATGATTTTCATACTTATGTGGCAGTTTCATCATCTCTGTACTCCTCCTGCCAGCTCATAACCATGTAACATCACAAGAGGGAATATTCAGTACACATTGCATAATCATGGCACCACCAATTGTAATAAACACTCTGGGATTATTATTATTCTTGACAGATAAGCAGGGTGGATGATCTAGCCAGTTTACTATGTAGTAGCAGTCTCACACAGTTGCCTGCCTGAGTGAAATAGTTGTTTCAGGCAAGTTGGTCATGGGCATGTTTCCTTTAGCCATCAATAGAAGCAAATTTAAGAAGAAATGAACTTATTGCTTGATTATCATTACTAAAGTAAGCTAGGGAAGTAGACTTGAGTGAGCTCTAGTTACCTTGTCAAACTTGTCAAACTCCATTTCTTTTACAGGATTCTTGCCCACAGTAGTAGATATGATGGTCATCCGAACTGAATGTGCCCATTTCTGTCCATTTTAGTTCACTGATACCCAGGATGTCAATATTTATTCTTGCCATCTCATTTTTGACCACATCCAACTTACCCAGGTTCATGGTTCTTACATTCCAGGTTCCTATGCAATATTTTTCTTTACAGCATTGGACTTTTCTTTCGCTTCCAGGCATATCCGCAACTGAGCGACCTTTCGGCTTTGGCTCAGCCACTTCATCCACTCTGAATCTACTTGTACTTGTCCTCCACTCTTCCTCAGTAGCATGTTGGATGCCTCCCGACCTGAGGGGCTCATCTTCCAGCGTCATAACTTTTATATGCCTGTTGTCTTTGTCCATGGAGTTTTCTTGGCTGAGATACTGGAGTGGCTTGCCGGTTCCTGCTCCAGGTGGATCACGTTTGGTCAATACTCTCCACCATGACCTGTCCATTTTGGGTGACCCTACATGGCATAGCTCATAGCTTCTCTGAGTTATTCAAGCCCCTTCGCCACAGCAAGGCAGTGATCCATGAAGGGGTGAAGTCTAAGTGCCCCTCCTCAATTCAACCCCTCAAATATGATTTGTAAGAACTCATGAATTAATTATATATTTGTTCCATTTCAGGAAAGGCCCATAAAGAAGGTGGATCTGCACGAATGTCCCTTCTCATATTATTGTCCATCTTCTTAATAGCTGCATCTGTTATGTTTCTGGTATATAAAAACTTTCCACAGCTGAGTGAGTAAGTATGACAGAGAATTTGTTTGTTTCCAGCAAATGTACCTAAAGAACCTTACAAACCTATAGAACTCTAAAGTGAAGGACACAGTTCATTAAGTTTTCAGCAAGGAACCATGTGTATAAATGTCTAGTTTTGATATCAGAATTTACCAGTAAGCCGCAAGGTACGCTGCCTGGCTCATTCCTGTCAGAAATTTGACATAGCCATTTAAAGATTACTGTCAAAGATTTTTTTGTTCAGACAATACACTATGGAAGCTTGTAGTGCTACTATATAAAACACTTGATATTGCTGGTTAACCCCAATCTTAGTTTTAATATGTCACAGTGTCTAAATTTCCCAGATGGATAGTTGTATATTCTGGGATTAGAGGTTAAACTAACCACCTGTTAATGTCTGGCAGAGCTGAGCTGTCCAATTCAAAATTATGTCATCAGACAAAACTTGGACACATGCTCATTTCACTACACATTCACACTACAAAAAGCTGTTGCGATACTGGGTTCAAAGTAGTTTTAACTATTGGAGCTCCCCTCTCCAAAAAACCAAACAACCTCTGGAATTGTAGATTTCTGATTATGCTGAGCACTCCTGTTTCAAGGATTTGTGATAGTTAGCTGTTACTGTTTAACTGACGTGGAAGCAGTGTTAAAAACTCAGATATATAAGCTAAGTGCTAAATGGCACCTTAAACCTAGGTTACAGTTGCCGCAATGGAATATCTGTTTGCTAGGGGTTTGCCTGCTTGTCCTTGGGGTCTCTTTCAATGCTGTAATCCTATGATTCTATGATATCAACTACATTGTTTGACTGTAGCTTGCTCTTACAACAGTTCACTTGTCCCAGTATGCAAGAAGGAGAAACACACACAGTGGAAACACACAGTGGAAATGAAAATGGTATTAACTATGGACTAAGCCAGAGGTTTTTAAATTGTGGTCTGTGATGATGGAGGAGTAAGATGACCAGCAATGGCCCCATGATTCACAGGGCAATACAGAAGCACAAGATGCATGTCTTTTGCTGTGCACAAGTCAGCAGACTCGGTGCAGATAGCAATCACCAACCTGTCACCCAGAAATCTCCACGTAGTCACAACTGGACCAGCTCCAGTAGCAAAACACACCTGGCACTTGGGGAATTCCAAACACTGTATGGAAGTGGCTTACATTTGTAGTGTAGATGTGGCCATAGAGTTTCTTTGTATGTTCTGCTGAGAATCACCCAAGTGTTTTCCAAAATATAATATCTACAGGTATTTGAAAGGAATTACTTGCTTCCAAAGATGCAGAGAGTTGGGGTATTCTCTGTAGATGTGTTATCTATTGAAGCCCTTCTCTATCTCTGAAGGAATGTTTTGTCCAGTTTGAAAGTGGATAAAAAGTCTAAACACCACAAACAATTACTCTTCTCTAAAGCAATGAACATGTGTTCCATCTGCTTGTATCAAAAGTTATTAAGTTGTACCTGAATATTATGTTGAATACGATGTGAGGCCTTGCTTGGAACATTGACTTTGATTAATAATTGCTGGAGCGGAGGCAAAGGTTTTGATAATATCAAACTGTCTAGTAATTTCTGAACAACTGATGTTTTGATGTAGTACCTTTGATACCTCAACAGGTTATAGAATAACATCAAGTAGTAGTTTAAAGCTGGCTGTATGTATTACAAAATCCAATAAGTCAAACAATGTAATTAGTATTTTACATGAAATTTTAAGAGGGCATGATACATTATGTCACAGTGCCATTAGTATCCCTGCTGTTTGGAGCAAGCATCTGCTGTTTATGCTGGTAACGTCATCTGATTTTTTTTCCCCCTACAGAGAGGAGAGAGAATGTTTAAAGGTTCCCAGAGACATGGATGATGCTAAAGCCTTAGGAAAAGTTCTCTCTAAATACAAGGACAACTTCTATGTACAAGTGTTAGTGGCCTATTTTGCTACTTACGTTTTGTATCCTTATTTGAAAAATACACATAGCTGTGGCTTTCTGGAATATAACATGAAGTAGTTTCCAGGCTCTTTTTTCTGTGTGGTGGTGATGGACCCTCTTGATTACATGGATTGGTTCCAAAGATAAGTGAATAGATGGAAGTTCATAGAAGAAAAGGTACCCATCCCCTGCACCTCCTGAAAGGATCCGGTGGGGGGTGGGCTTTTGAACAATGTGGGATGGAATATGGGGAACAACTTTAAGAGCCATTAAGAATTTGTGTGACCGTACTTGGCATCTTTCAATATGGAACTGCTGGTAGTTAACAGTGTGTGGTTTTCATTGGTTTGTATAAGAAGGCCCTTTCCCCACTTCAGCATTGAACATGTTTTTTTCAGAATTTTGACATGTAAGATTGGACCAGAAAGGTAGGGGGGGGGCGAATGGAGTACATTGTATTATTGTGGGATTAAATTCAAGAAGCCAAGGCTGCATTCCTAAATATACAGTACTTACTAAAGAATATGCTTCATTGTAGGCAATGGAAGCTACATCTAAGTGAACATAGGTTTCCTTTGCAAATGACTTTGTTTTGAAACTATAAAATGATTTATGAAATAAGGTGATTTCATCCTTAATAACACTCCTGTGAGTTGAATCATTTAATCCTAGAGGATAATGAAAGCAGAGAGAATGCCAGTGCCTTTGGAATCTGAGCAGGGATTATCCTGCATTACCCTGGCTTGATTTATTCCATGAAAGGGGAACCTGTGGTCTTCCAGATGTTAGACCACAACTTGTGATGTTCCTAACCATTAGCCATGTTTGCTGGACGAGTGAGTCCAGCAACTTCCCGAAGGCCACAGATTCTCTAAGCCTGCTTTTTTTCATTTCAAGTGGGAGAGATTTATCAATTTTAACAGAACATTAAGTGTAGTAATCAATAATTGAAGGAACCTTTGAAACTGATTTTAAGAAGCAACCTAACTTGGTTTAATCCTGTATTTTTAAGATGTGAAAACTGCATAAGAAGTCAAAGGGGTTAAGAGCATTTAGGAAGACTTGACTTATTTGCATAAAGGAATATTTTTGTGCTGTGACGTTGTTAAAAAAAATTCTTAACGCATAGGCAACCTGTTAAAACAAGCAGCTTTATTTTTATTGGTGGTTATTCACCCTGTGGGGATAGAATATGCTAATTTGCTATTGCTAGGTTGTTAACAACACTTGGATAGAAATGAGTCTTTGATTCACTTAGCTATTTAAAAGTTGTTTGAGGCATGCTCCATTAGTGCTATGTGAACAACTTTTAGCAGCTGTAAACAAGGCTGTTTAATGGTACCATTGAATAGCACTTCATAGTACAAAATTATGTTTTGTAAGAGTTTGGTTCACAGAACTTACGGTAAGTAGCCTACACAGAGGTAAAGCTGAGATTCATTTATTATATTCCTGCCCTGGGACCCAATAAAGGTTAGAAATTCCACAGATTTTTTTTTTAAACCACCCAATGTGAACCTTTATTGGTATCTAAATTAGTAAAACAGCATAGTCTGTGAACCACCGTGACACCTCCAGGTATAAGGCAGTATATAAATTCAGTAAAAAATAATAGTCTGTTCTATACATTGCAGAATGAATGTTTCAGATTTATGACTGAGAGCCAGGTACCAGCACAAGTCCTGCTAATACATTGGGGCTTTCCCCTCTCTCCCCCCTGGGGACCCCCCCCCAATTGACTGTGGGGAAGGGAGAGCATGTCAGAGGATCCTGCAGAAACACACACAGGGAAGATTTTTCCATCTGGCAAGCTGAAATGCTTGTGTTGACAAAACAACGATTGTGAAAGTCCCCAACACGTTAGAATGCTCTTTTCCTGACAATCCTCTCCAGGCTGCAGTTATCCCCGATGCTTGTGCACCTTTTTCTTCCACACTTTCCCCTTCCGCATAACTTTCCATTAATGTGCTTCGATACAGCACTTTGGGAACATCCAACTTCTTCTGCAATTGGCTTTTGAGGCTTTCCCTCCTTATGGAGGGTCTCAATGATGGCTTTCTGCATAACTGTCAGGTCAGCAGCCTTCCCCATGATTGTGCTTCCTACTAAACCAGACTGAGAGACCATTTAAAGGCTCAGGAACCCATTGCAGGTGTTATGGATTGAATAGCTACTGCACCTTTTCACAATATTCTAATTTTCTGAGATTGTTAATTTGGGGTTTTCATCAGCTGTACACCATAATCATCACAATTATAACAAATAAAGGCTTGACATATCTCGCTTTGCATGTCATTAGTCTATCTCATATATTAGTTTCACCTTTTAAGTTGAATTACTGAAATAAATGAACTTTTCCACAATATTCTAATTTTTTGAGTTTCACCTGTCTATGCATATTTCAAATATTAAACCATCTTTTAAATTGTTTTCATTGGCAATACTTTTGATATATAAATTATTTAAAATTGTATTGGTTTTAAATTTCTAAGGTTGTAATCCTATGTAACTTGGAGAAAGTTTTATTAAAAACAGTCAGACCTAACTTCTGAGTAAACATGCATTCATATACTCTGCATGTTCAAAACAGTAAAGTAATGTTGTCCTTAACTAAACCTACCATCCAGTTTGCAAACCTTTGCTATTCCTGGATCAATATTTCTGAGTATACTTTCAGGATTTCTCTACCCTTTCCCCCTAGCTCTATTTCTTGTTTGTTTGGTAAGTATTAATTACAAATACAGAATGCTTTTCTTCAAAATATTTGTTTAAGGTATTTGCTATTTAGTGCAGCAGCAGATGATGTGAATAGTACAGGCCTAACCTTTTAATATGTAACAATTGAAGTAATGAACAGAGAGTTCTTATTAATTAAATGTTTAACTATTAAATGTTTAGCTATTACTTTCTTAGGAAGTTGAAAGCTGTTTACAATAAGACAGTAACAAACAAAATAGTAATATAACTGAAAAACAACATAGAAACAGACACAGAAAGAATGTTGAAAGCAACCTAAAAACCTGCTGGCAGAGGTTTGCCTCAGGGCCAAAATACACATTACTTACTCTAAATAGATTTCCCCCATTTAATTGCAAGTGTCTCTTCCCTGGTGTGCTGTGAGACTGCAGCATAAGGAGAAGTTTAATTTAACCCTTCTGTTATGCTGCAGTGGGTGCCAACGGGAACTTCTCCCTTAAGCCTAATTGAGGTGCAGGGGGCATCTTGACTGGGGTCATTGGTGGGGAGAGAAAACCCAAACTTCCCTTCCCGGTGGAGCCCACATCTGTAAGGAGAGAAGAATTGTTCTGGTTCTGTACACAATCACTTGTGTATTTATCTTTTTTATTGGATTTGAAAAGGTGTCCTCAGGTTGTATCCAATGTTAGTCATATTCATAGGAGACCCACTGAAATGAATGGACCCAAGTTAAACACGTACATTAATTTCATTGTGTCTACTCTGAGCAGTTGGGTGCACTGATTAGAAGATAGGGTAAGAATATTTTAAATATATTCAGCTGGCTCTGTTAAATCAGTGCCCAATAGCAATAATTGTTTTATGTAAAGTAGGACTGGCTTTTCCTCCACTGAATTTTAACGCTAACAAAGAAAGAGAATAGTTAATAGAAATGTAGCATTTACTAGTGAGGGCAGTATACTAAATCTTGCCCTCCTGGGGCAGCTGAAATTTGCTTTTGACATAAGGGGTGGTAGTGATGAATCAGCTCTCAGAAAGGAGTACTTTCTAATGGACAAAGTTGAATAAGTGATAGCAAAATAATAATTTTACTAGATAGTATTCAACTAAGTTTAGCCTGGAGTAGACCCGATGAAATTACTGAAAGTGACTAAATTAGGTCCATTAATTTCAATGGGTTTACTCTGAGTAAAACAGAAACATTGGGTGGGATTCACATAACACATCCTGCTTCTGCAGCAGGGCTTACCCCTTAATTCCCGTGTTCTCATATCATATTAGCAAGCTAATATGCTTGTGCAGACAGAATGTTTGTAATAGTGCAATGTTCAATTCCACCCACTTCTCTGGTGGCTATAAAAGTGAGCAACTGGAAACCAATTTAAATGCATTAATTAGGGTGTGATGTACATCCCTTTCCAAGACTTGAAACAACTGCTTCGGAAAAAGGAAGGGCGTTATGGTTAGGGTCATTTGCAAAACGCTATGTGAAGGCAATTTGGAAATGGTGGCCTCAGTGCACCATGTTGTGGACAGCTAGTCACTTGTAACAACAGATGGCCCCAGATGCAGACACACGAACACCCTTGTATAATAAAAGTCCAATTCAAATCAGTTTAAAAAGAGTTTTCTGTGTGTTCAGCAGAATCATACAGACAACTCATACATGGTTTCAGT
Source organism: Podarcis vaucheri (assembly GCF_965113315.1). Classification (NCBI taxonomy): domain Eukaryota; kingdom Metazoa; phylum Chordata; class Lepidosauria; order Squamata; family Lacertidae; genus Podarcis; species Podarcis vaucheri. The sequence goes on from NC_138759.1 coordinate 71,410,836, forward strand.
TACAGATAGGTAGCCGTGTTGGTCTGCCATAGTCAAAATAAAAAAATTCCATCCAGTAGCACCTTAAAGACCAACTAAGTTAGTTCTTGGTATGAGCTTTCGTGTGCATGCACACTTCTTCAGATACACTGAAACAGAAGTTGCCAGATCCTTCTATATAGTGAGAAGGTGGGGAGGGGTATTACTCAGAAGGGTGGTGGGAATGGGAGATTGGCAGATAGCTGAGATGAGCCCATTCCCACCACCCTTCTGAGTAATACCCCTCCCCACCTTCTCACTATATAGAAGGATCTGGCAACTTCTGTTTCAGTGTATCTGAAGAAGTGTGCATGCACACGAAAGCTCATACCAAGAACTAACTTAGTTGGTCTTTAAGGTGCTACTGGATGGAATTTTTTTATTTTAACTCATACATGGTAAGAGTTTCTAGACTAGTTTTCTCTCAGATATGCTAGTTTTCTGCATGAAAGATTTTCTTTTTAACATAAAGGGGAGTACTAACAAAGCAGTCGCCTATAGGTGGTCTGAGGTGATACAGTTCTAACTAAGAGAGAGTAATATTGAATGTATAGATAAATGCTTAACTACATTGATTATTTGAAACCCCATTGCATGTTAATCATGTGAAGGATGAATATATGAGAGTCTCATTTTCCATTCATTTGCAGTGTTCTGGACTTGGGGCCTCTTTCTGTTATATGCTGTCCTATTTAGTTGGAAGACCTGTTGTTTATAGATATTTAACAGAGAAAGCCGTGAAATGGTCACAGCAGGTAAAGTCACTCTGGTGGAACATCTGTCCTAAAAGCTTACATTTAAGTATAAGAGGATAGGAATTACACAAATACAGTGGTACCTTGGTACTCGAACGGCTTGGCTCCTGAACAAATCGGCTCCCAAACGCCGCAAGCCCAGAAGTAAGTGTTCTGGGTTGTGAACATTTTTCGGAAGCTGAACTTCTGACGTGGCTTCCGCTTGAGTGCAGGAAGTTCCTGCAGCTCCTGCAGCCAATTAAAAGCTGTGCCTTGGTTTTCAAACGGTTTTGGGAGTCGAACGGACTCCTGGAACGGATCAGGTTCGAGAACCAAGGTACCACTGTATCCATTTCCCCCCACTCCTGGTCACAACCTGGATTTCATGCTAAACCATAGTTCAGTGTGACAGGAATGAGTCTAGAAGTAAATTTTGGGCTTGCATGCCGTTCGTGTGTCGTCTGATTTGACAAACACTGCTTAATGTTACTTTCAAGCAAGTCAACTTGAAACCAGTTGTAGCATAACTCTTTCCACCCCTACTTTCCACAAAGTAACAGCAAATATGGGGATTTGGCAATATGTCAATATGTTCTCTTTGTTGACAATGAAATGAGTTGCTAGTTGGCTGTTATGTCTGTACCCTCAAGCCTGGAAACTCTCAGCTGCTTTCTGGGCCGTCGTCTTCTTCTTCTTCTTCTTCTTCTTCTTCTTCTTCTTCTTCTTCATAGTAATAGAAGTAAGAGCAGTGGCAGTAGTAGGAATAATAATAAATTTTATTGTTTTATTTTTCTGTACATACTTTCACACCCCTACCTAGAGAATCCCCTATGTAGAAATTGCTTCCTTATTTTGGGATAGCCCAGTTTAACCCTCAGCCACCTGAGTTCACTATTAGACGGGTAAAGTTGGACCTACAACAAAGCATTGCAGTATAGGGTATTCCTGTTCCCTGTTCCAGTCAATCAGCCATGGTCCTCCGTGATGCTCTATTTTGTTCTCTCTCTTACCCAGTTTGGGGAGGGGTTTTTCATCCAATAGTCAGCATTCCTTGGCCACTCCATCCTCGTTTGGCTTTTTTTGGGTTTGCCAACATCCTTAGTTCCTCCCCAAAGGTTTTGTTGTTGTAATTCTGTGAACCTTGGGGGTTCAACCAAACTTGCTGCTTTCTCCCTCCTGTGTGTGAATGGTTCTATTTTAGATATGTGAAGACCAGCACTCGCAAGTAAACTTTGGAACTAGAGGGAATGATTATGCAATTAAGATTGCTGTTATATTTCTAAAATAGGATTATTTTTAATTTGGAATTTTTATATCCCAACAGGTTGAACGACACAGAGAACACCTCATTAACTACATAATATTTTTGAGAATAACTCCTTTCCTTCCTAATTGGTTTATCAATATAACATCTCCTGTAATAAATGTACCATTGAAGGTATTTTTTATTGGTACTTTTCTAGGTAAGAATTCAGATTAATATTAAAGATTTGCTAAATGTGACACTGTTTTCCTTTCTGCATGCTTCATTAGTACATAGCCCCATCTCTTGGGCAGTTGTATAAATTTTGAATAACTTTTTGCATATTCTTATTTTAGTGTTTTATTTATTTTTAATTGTTAAGGAATGCAGGCTGTAAATTTCACAGCTAAATGAGCTGAAATTCTACATACCTATCATAGGATACATTCCATTTTTGAGCCTACTCTGTGGCATGATTGTGGTGAAGAAATCCTACATCACCACCATTGTTTTGTCTGCTCATTGGATCTGTTCAGAATAGTAAAAAGGCCTGTTGCAGTCTGGCCAGCAGGGGGATGGTGACGGCTTTGCAAGAAGCTTTTCAGATAAAGTTGCTAGCATCCACTACAGTGTGGATGCTATGGTTATTTCTGGATCAGTGCCAGTGATCACCCAGGGCTCCTGACTGTTCACTTTGTATTGAATACCTTTCAACTTGCGCAACCTCAAGTTGTGAAAAATCTGGAGAACCAAGACCCATGATAGGCGCTTTGGATCCTTGGCTTCTCTGGATTATTAAATCTGCAAGGCTTGGTTGGGCTAGTCAGCTGAGTCACAGAAGTAGAGAAGGCAAAGTGCCAGTGACACAGAAGCAGACAGAAGTGAAATTCTGGGTTGTAGCTTTCAGAAGGTGGACCTTGGTGACTACTGATTTGGCCTATAGCTTTTGGCCTGCAGGATGCCACAAGGTTTCGTCTTGACCCCATGCTTATTAATGCCTGCTTTTAGGCAGGCAGCAAATACATTTTTATTTAGGCTGGTTGTTTTGGAATCTCCATTTTTCATTCTTGATTGCTTTAGTTATTGGGGGGGGGGTTATAATCGGTATTTTATTGTATAGATCATCTTATACATTTTAGTTAGAGACGCGGATGGTGCTGTGGGTTAAACCACAGAGCCTAGGACTTGCTGATCAGAAGGTTGGCGGTTTGAATCCCTGCGACGGGGTGAGCTCCCATTGCTCAGTCCCTGCTCCTGCCAACCTAGCAGTTCGAAAGCACGTCAAAGTGCAAGTAGATAAATAGGTACTGCTCCGGCAGGAAGGTAAACGGCTTTTCTGTGCGCTGCTCTGGTTCTCCAGAAGCGACTTAGTCATGCTGGCCACATGACCCGGAAACTGTACGCCGGCTCCCTCGGCCAATAAAGCGAGATGAGCGCCACAACCCCAGAGTTGGTCACGACTGGACCTAATGGTCAGCGGTCTCTTTACCTTTTTACATGTTAGTTACAAGCTGGAATATAGATAATACTTTAGTGTGGTAACCTAAATAAAAATGCTTTAAAAATAGAATCATAGAATTGCAAAGTTGGGGGAGAACAGGTTCTTCCTTCATGTCTTCTGAATCATCTATAAGATTTGGTGACATTAAAAAAAAATACACAACTGTTTTGTGTTTAATTTTTTCCCCCTGATCCATTTTTTTGTTTTTTATTTCCAGGTGTTGCGCCACCATCTTTTGTAGCAATTAAAGCTGGAACAACGCTCTACCAGCTTACAACAGCAGGTGAAGCAGTCTCCTGGAACTCTGTTTTCATTCTCATGATTCTAGCTATTCTCTCCATTCTGCCAGCTATTTTTCAGAAGAAACTTAAACAAAAGTTTGAATGAGAATTAGCCTGGATCTTCATGTCCCATATTTCATCTCAGGATCAGCACTATTTCTATGGTCACTTTTCTATCGCATCTTTCACAATTTGAAAGGAGAGAATTATAAGAGATAAAAATGTTTCTGGACTTCTTGCTGAGTTTTATTTATGGGGCACAAAGACAAAATAACTGCTTTCAGAAGAAATTAAGATGAACCATATACTTTTTTTAAAGCATTGTTCATTCTAACTAATCAGTAATATATGTAATATACATATACAGTACATATGTATATGTATAAGTATATGTATATGTATGCCTTATCTGATTTTGTTTGTGTAGGCTTAACGTGATAAATTCATTCCTGTTTACCCCTCATCTTTGCACCATCATTCATAATTCTGAAAAAGTAATAGACTGCACAGTTGTTTCCACAGCCCAGTGGGTAATGGATTGTATGGATTCCTTATTAATGAGCTCCTTGTGGGAGAGCAGGAAGAGATATTTTGACCAGTGTTTCAGAAATTCTTGGGTTTCATTTTGCTTCATGCCAACTGTGGAGACACTGAAAAACATTGAGTGACTTTCCTGTCATATGAATGTTTTTGCTGGGGTTGGGGTTGATCAGACTTTTATCTATCATGGCACATGAAAAATGCTAACTTTTATATATATATTTTGCCAGTATTTCATATGTATGGCAGCTGTTTCCAAAATTGTTAATATTTTATTAAACTAATTAATCAGCTGTCAAAAATAATTATTTGCATGCATTTATAAGTGCATGCAAAAATGTGGGAAACACTTTGAGGAATTATCAATTTCAGTTAGTAAGCAGAAACAATCTGTCATTATAGTTAATTAAGTATATAATGTTTGCTAGGTTTTTATTTATGCAGCATGGCCATATAGCATAACCTCTGGTGTAAAGATCCATTGGTGCTCCAAGTGCCCAAACAGTGGTCCTTCAGGCATGGAATCCCTCATTTGTTTTCATGCCCCTGCAGCTGAAACATTTTGTAAGTGCCTCAGTATGAGGAAGCTCCATACCTACATGCATACTTTCGTTGGGTTAAGGTTATCATGTACAAATTGTACATCTTGTAAATAGACGTGCTAGGAAGATGTGTCCCTGTTTTGATGGAAGGCTAACTGATGATTAAATTTATTTTTGAAATTTTAAGAGCTCTGTTATGGTTTTTACTCCCCAAGGTAATGATACCTTTCCTTGAATAATTATTGTTGCTAGGGGTATTTTGTTTCTGTTTCTGGGCTTCATTATATTGTTCCAGTTCATAATGCCACTCAAGTGTGTCCATCTCTAGGCCTGATTACTCTGTGCGGTTATTTTTGTTACGAAACAATTTTAGCCATTTTACAGTTCTTACAAACAAAGCAGACTACAGTACTTGCCAGCTTCTGCTGTCCTCCTTTGAATCAAGGCTAGCATGCCAAATTTAGTCTGTAGACAGTTAAGTACTACATGCCCGCTAGTCTGAAGAACTACCGTATAGTACCTGTTCCATTCCCATATGTTGGCACTCCTTCCCTCTCAAAATGGCATTCTCCTACCTGGTTCACAACTCATCTAAGGTACACAGTGTCCTTCAGTCTGTAATCAAAGGCCCTTTGCAGTTCTCTTGAGCTGTGCAGCTCTTCAGCAGATAAGCATTGACTGAAGAATGTTACAGGTCTCTTCTGTGATTGCTCAAAAGCAGTGGTGAACAGGTAGACATTGGCGGTGTGGGTGGATGATGGCTCCAGTAGTGAAAGACTCTGAGGTCCATAGATGTTTGGCAAGCAATCTGATGTACAAGAGGCAAAATTATGCTGTTTGAAATGCAGAAATCGTTATTCACTAAAACGCTACAATCCATTAAAAGCTAGTTGCAAGCGCCATTGAAAGCAATGGAATGTGTAACCTTTGCTGTAGTGTGCCCTTTTTGAGTTTAAAGCAAGACAAGGGCACACTCTAAAACTCAGCTGGTAAAAGTGGAGATTACTTTACATGGTTGAAATTGCCCATAAGTCTGTTTTTGAAGTTGCATGGTTCTTAGTGCTCAAGTGCATTGGGTTATTAGGAATAAAAACATTCTAATATTTTTCTGCAATCTTGTAAAATAGCTTTCCTCTCATCCTGAAAAACATCACTTTTCAGAGGAGCTTTTGAAATGTAAGAGTATATGTGAATATTGGCAGGTACCAATACCTACTGCAGCCATGTCCTTTTGTAATATAATATGGATTGAATCATTTTATTACAGTATTATGTGTAAATGCAACTACACAGAAGATACATTAATATACTTCATCATTTGTGTTCTGCATATACAGTTTTTGTTGATTTTCCCCTATTTTTAAAAAAGTGTTGACCTGACCTCATAATAAATGGTATAGTGGCATAACTAAATGTTATCTTACTAGGTATATTGTTATTACTGGTTAGATTTTTTCAGAGGTTGATTCAGAAATGTCTAAAAGTACACCTGTCACAACAAATGCCACATTATAATGCTGAACCATTTTGACCTTAGTAAAACTGTGGCAGGTGATTCGTGTAGTTGATACTCCTGCTCTGCCGGGTCCAAACTGTGTAGTGTTCTTGCTGATTTGAGACATCATAAGAGGTAATCTTCATTCTGTCTTTGCTGTTCAAGATACAGTACAATGAACTGGTTGAATTAAGTTTTCAGACATCTTTTTGCACTACGTAACAGCCTAGGTTTTACAGAGCTGTATGGTTTTAATTCTATGTAATAAACTGAAAATAGAACAGTTTTGGTTATGAAATTTGCTCCATAAACACAGTAACTTTTTATTTTGCACATTTATCATTGCTGTATTGTCAACATACATGGCCCTTCACAGTGGAACATAAACAAAAAATTCCATACAATTTTTGTCCACTGAGGTCCTCTGAAGAAGCTCTTCTGTGGTATGGTTAGTAATAGAATGGAAGATCTTGGTTGCATCATCATATCTGTTTGGCCTTTTCCCTAACGGTATTCTGCTGCCACCCAGACACTTTCTTCTGGTAAGGCTTTATTTGATCATTGTTTCATTATGATTGGCTCCCTTGCTATTGTTTTTTATTTGCTACTTGGGAAGAGAAAAACAGGAAGGGGAGATGCAAGGGTTACAAGGGATGAATTTAATAAGACACATTGGCTGTGTTTGGACAATAAAATCTCAGCTAAATAAGCTGAGATACATGCATGCTTCAGGAACCTGAATGCAGCTGCAAACAAGCCAGCAAATCACAGTTAATTATTGCTGTTATGTCGATCCTGGAACTAGTTTATGGCTTCCAGCCATGGCAGAATATGAAGCCATGTTTTAAAGCTGGCTTCTATATCCTGGCTTATTTGGAAACTATTACCTGTAGCACTTGATTTGCACATAATAGAAAGCTATGGTTTAACTATGACTTCCTGGCTTCTGTCACTGCTTGGTGCAAGAGGAAAAGCAACATTCGTATATCTTGTCTTATCCAAATTACATATTACTTCGGTAAGATTTTGTTTCATTATTTGTATTTACTAGGGAACATAAAATGCCTCATAGAAACCTAATAAATGGAGACAGTTCTCTGTGGTCTCAATTCTTCCCACATGTGGGTTCAGTTTTCTGTGCAGAGCAACATCCACAATTGCCCAAATATTTGTTTTATTTCTTTAATTTTTATTCCCATTTGTCTCAAGAGAATAGCATGAACAGTAGTAGCACATGGTATACATTATGCCCTTCTTTCAAACTGATTAAATTCTGATGCAGAAAATTATATGTTGAGTATGGTTGAGAGATTTATATCCATGCAGAAAGCAGCTTTCCCAAAGATGAAGTTCCATCTGCTTAGTTAAATTATGTGACCTAATTCTTCAAATGCAGAGTACTATGCTCACTGGAAGTCTTGTGAAAATGCTTTTTAAAAAATCAGCGTTGTTTTTCAACAAAGTATAACGAATCAAGATGGCGACAACACCATAAAACAGCCAAACATACATAAGAAGGGCCTGATGAATCAAGCGAGTGGAACATCTATTCCTGAATCCTGTTGTCACAGTGGCCAGCCAGGTGCCTGTGGGAAGCACACAAGCAGGAGCTGAGCACAACTCCCCTTCTGCGGTTTCCAACAACTGGTTTGTATGGGCTCAAGTGTAACTCAAATAGTATCCCTCAGCCCCCATCAAAGGTGTCTCTAAACACCCAGGTCTACTTGGCACCTAAATGGCACATTGTGTTGAGCCTAGGCAGGCTTCCTAAGGGAGGGCATTCCATAAAGTCAACACCTTCCTGTTCCTGGTAGAATTTGTCTTGTAGAATTGTAGAATTAATGTAATACAATGTAAATGCTAATTGTACTTCAGGCAACAGGCATGCAGGGTGTCAGATGTTTATTAAAGTGTTAAGGGAGAATCATGGGGGCGGGGGGAGAGCAGGCTTAAAATACCTTTAAAGCCTTAAACAGCATGCAATCTGAGTAATAATCAACATATTCTGTTGGGTCTGAAAATCAATAGTTAAACACTACAGATATAATCTGACTACAGACTAGACATGAAAAAACTTCAGTTAAACTGGTTACTGTGAGTAGGGTAAGAAAACTGTACTTATCTTTATACATTTCTACTTGGAACAGATAAAGCAATCTTTTTTTGAAATGAAAACAATGTGCAATCTCATCAGCTGTATGCATGTGATAATGTGTTTCTTTTTGATTGGGTTTCCTAGTCACCTCACATTCAACATAATAGCCTTTAAATCAGCCATCTCTTCATATCTATATAGGAAACTTGAAGACATTCATCCTGCTCAGCCAAATGTACAATTCTTAGTTTTACTGCCTCAGTCTTAATGTGCATTTTCATACTGTTAACAAAACTAATTTAAAAGATGAAGAGAAAACATAAGAAGGACTAGACAAAACTAAGGGGAAAGGGAGGGGGAAAGAAAAATTTTAGTAGTGATAAATTTTAAAAATAACAAAAAGAATAGAGATAAACATAAACTGGACCACTTGAGCACCTTGCATGATCCGAACTTTCTGCTGGTATAATGGATACCTTCATGCCTCTTATGGTGAGGAGGAACCAGTGAAGCTTCACTAAACATGCCTAAGGAACTTGATGCAGAAGAGTGTAGCAATGATAGCATCATGAATAACAATTTCAACAATAGTACTAAGATTTTTTTGGGGGGGGGGCTGTAAAAATTTTAGTACAAAAATAACCTACATTCTCCTCCTATATCAACTATATCTATATCAACACGTGATATAGATAAAGTATAGAGGCAATTGATCTAATCAAATGATTTAAATATATATGAGCCAGGGGGGTGGGAATCAAGATAATAATCAATAGGGTCCTTTCCAACTCTACCAATTCTATGATTCCACGATTCTATGAAAGAATGGAGGGGTAGAAACGGGAGAAGGCGAAAGCTTGAAGGAACTATAAAAAATGGAGATGGAGGGAGCTGCTATGTGTATGGGAAATGCTGTGCTATTCAATCAAATAAGAGCTGCCTCAAACACCACGTTGTAGAACAATATTCATATTTAACCCTTAATGGTGGTCTGCGATTGAGAATACACACACACACACACACACACACACACACACGTGTGTGTATGTTAAATTAGGCAAGGCCACTAAGTGCTGAGATACTTTTTGTGGGTATCTGGTTTTTAAATTTGTGGGGGGGGTAATTTTCTTGCCCCCTCCCCATTATTAATAAAACTATCAATACAACAATGGACTTACCTAACGGATTAGTATACTAGCTGGCGGGGGGGGGGCATCTGCTTGGGCACCAGAGGCATACCTAGGCTCCCTTATGCTCTTGGCAAGGAGCTGTACTGGTGCCCACCCTTTTCCTTGCGCCTTAGTAAAGGGCTGTATTGACAACCCCAGCCCCACCCTCGCACCCTTGGCAATCACCATTTTTTCCACCTTTCTTTGCAATTTTTCACTCCCACCTGGGCCTGCGCTTCAGTTTAGGCCACTCCTAGGTACACCCCTGTTGGGCACTGAGACTGAAATATTGCTTTTATACCCCTTTGAAAAGCAGACCCCCATGTTATATCTCAGAATATTTTTGAAACTTCTGTCAGCTTCAGGGGCTACTGTTAAATAAATCCATGTTCAAAGTTCCCCTGCCTGTATGGAGCTAGATGTGTGGTTCTTCGGATCCAGGCTAAATAAATTGAACTAAGAGTATCCTCCTAATTTCCACATTTTTTTATTGCATGTGAGCTTTTCTATGGAATATCACTATCTGTATTAAACACTCAGAAGGGTGATTGAAAACTCACCCCTCTTCACTCTTTTCTCCACAATACAAATATTACAAAACTTTTCGTAACATTATTGCATTGTACCTGCATGTTGAGTCAAATGCATTTTGTACTTTTTTTATGTGCGAGAAGTCTCAGGTAACCTTCAGAATGCAAATCAATGCAGTGACTGCAGAGAGTATGAAGCAATAGAATTGGCTGGGAAAGGAATGACCCAGGAGAATTTTCTTGTTGTGTGTAGCATTAGGTGTAAAATGGCATCTGTTCCTATTTGAAATAAGAAACATTAGAATAGTAGAGAAAAACCTGAATAACAATTGTCACATAGAGCAAAGGCTTGAAACAATCTGCCATTCTATGACTAGTGTTCTTATATTGGAGTACTGTGAGCATTTGCTACAATAGATTTTTGACATACACATACAACACAGGATGAATATCCCAAAGTGTAGCTAATTGTGTTGAACTAATAAAGTTCTGATTTTCTACTTGTTGGGAGTTGGATGATATCCAGCTGCTGAGGCTTCTACTTAGCCCTTGGTATTTACAGCATTTTGAAGAAAGTTACATTTGAAACACTTTAATAGTTAAGGTAGCCAAATTTAAAATTCTGAAACTTTCAGTTTAAGAGCTGGGATTAGTTGTTGAGAGGATTTGCAGCAATAAAGGCTTCTGCCTCACTGCTACCAGTCTCTTAATTTACTCATCTCTCTTTGACCGCTAGAGCAAGAAAACTATCCCTTGGGCTTACAAAAAGGCCTGTTTGAGTTGCAGAGCAGAAGTCTGAATCTCTGCATTAGCATCCAGCAACATTAGCCCTTGTCCCCTTTTCTTGTTTGCTGCATTTGATTCTACTCCTCTGGTAATTACCATGGTAACTCTTTGCATCTGTTTCAGTTGACTGCTGCCAGGAGCCTCATGTACCATCTCTTTAATACTGGCCCTATGGGATACTTGGAACAAGTGCAGAATGTTCCTGCAGCAATTCAGCCAGTTTTAACACACAGCTACTGTTGAAAAAAGCATGAAGTATATAGCAGCAGGGCACTTTAGAGTGGAGTAAGCTGGAAGCATAGTGCTCATGTGAATGCAGACTTCAGCATAGGGCTATGCATGGAATTTGGTGCCTGCCATTCTCACAACCCTGATTAGTTCCAAATGAGTTCTACATTTTAACAGCTTTTGGAGGGTCTGTTTGGAAAGCAAAATTAATTTTTAATCAGTTAATGGTAAACAGCTTCTTATGCTTCCGTTTAATTCTTTGCAGAAAACTGCTGCTTTTTGGAGGCAGGGAGGGGGAAATGTTGTTGTCCACATTATCTGCCACACTAGGTGGTATTGCCCTCCACCTGCATGCTTTGACCCCAAGCAACAAGCCTAGCTGATCTGCTGCCCACAGCTGCCCCCTGGACCTGGTCTTCCTCCTATTACTATTGGCAGATTGATGGTCTGCCGAAGCCCTGTGTACAACTCTTTTGGGGCCAGTTTCCTAACACTACCTAAATGTAGCTATGTTAAAATTAGGGTAAGAAGCATGTTTCAAATTAGATAACAATCATGTTTTTGTCTTTGCACTGTGTTCTCTCCGCGAAAAAACAATTTAGGAACAATCCCTGCTGTGGGCCAAGGAGGAGGAGGAGGAGGACAGTAATAATAAGAATGCAAAACCTTTGGAACAATCAAGAAAAATGTGATAATAACTATAACCTCCTTTTCTGCCATGCGGCCAAACAACATGGGCACAAATCCTGGAGAATTTGTTACTAATGATGATGCTTCTATAGAGGGCTCCCTCTCCCTCCAGATGTGTGGCACAAAGGACGCAGGGTTTAAAAGTGAAGAAGGGGTGATGAGGGCAACAACTCAAAAGGGGAGGGAGAAGCAGAGAGGCGGAAATGTCCGTTGAGAGAAAAGACTGGGCTCTAACTCTATCCGGTGCTGAGGAAAGAACCAACAGCGGTCGAGGAAATGGGCTTTATCCCCTCGCGCCGCTCCTCCCAGAGTCTTCTCATAAAACCACACTGCAAGGAGCATCACGTCATCCTTTCTGCTCCCTGCGCCTGCGCAGCATTGCGGTCCTCGCTTCTATTCCTCCTTCTCTCCCGCCTCCCCCCCCCTGGAAACATCTGGGAAGAGAGGAGCTGAGGGGGGAGAGCGCCCTGTTATGCGTGTTCCCTCGGCCGAGTGTCAGGCCTTGCTACCCACAATGCCATGCGGCCCTGGCCGCTCCGTCATGGAGGCAGCAGCGGGGGCCCCTGAAGCAGCCGCGTCTGCCGCAGCTGGGCGGCCAGGAGCCTCGGCGGTAGCGCCCCGAAACGCTCCCTCTCGCTGCTGCTGGGCGGCTTGAGCCGTCCCGCCTCGCTGGGGGCCCCGTCCAGCATGAGCGGCGACGGCGGCAGCAGCAGCGGCGGCGGCTCCTCCTCTTCGTCCGCTCCTGGCCGCTTCGCCGACTACTTCGTGATCTGCGGGCTGGACACGGAGACGGGTCTGGAGCCGGACGAGCTCTCGGGTGAGTCAGACGGCAGCCCCGCCAGCCTCCCTCCGAGAGCCCGAGGGCTGCTCTGCCGCCCGGCGTCGACGTGCTCTGCCCTCCAGGGAGGGAGGCGGCGGAGGGGAGAGGAAATCAGCCCAGCCGGGGCATCATCATCATCATCATCATCATTTTATTTAGGCCGGGGAGGGGGGGGCGCTTTTGACAGCGGCTTTACTTCAGCCCCTGCCTGGCGCGGGTGAGGGGCGACCCAGTTCGGGGCTGAGGGGTTGCCGTCGGTCCCCTTGGAGAAGCGGCTTCTTTCGCGTCTGCTGAGGCGAGAGGGGCTTCATGGATGTCGTCTCCCCTCCTTGCCAGCTCAGGAGGAGCTGCTGTGCCTGGGCTGCTTGGCAGCGGCGGCGGCGGCGGCGGCGGGTGGAAGCAGCCACTGCTTTGTTTTGGCAGCAACAGGACCCTCATTCTCTCCCCTCCTCCTCCTCCTCTTCTCTCTGCTCCCAGAGCACTTGGCCTTCATAATAAGGAGATGTTACATCTTGCTGTCGCTGTGGGATGCAAAAGCAGTTTTAAGGGTCATGTGGCAGCGGTTGCCACAGCAGTGGCATTAATTTCACTGCGGGGAGGTGAAATCTAGTGCACTTTATTTTTGTGTGTGTTTACACTGTTGTTCCTTTAGCCTCTTCCTGAAATGCTGCCCTGACTTCAGATTAACATCCTTCTGCCCAATTATTCCTGACAGTGGAAACTGGTACTATATTTATTTTTGTAATCCTACAAAATAAATAATCATTTAAAATATGTGGTAGGATGCAAAGGGCTGCTCATGGAGATGGAAGAAGAGGAAAAAGAAGACACTCGGCCACAAGATGAAACCACTGGTAGCAGCAATTTAGGAACCATATTTGCAGAAGTATAAGGAATGGTTGCGAGTCTAGAACTCTTGCCTTTCATAGTCTTTTGGCACAACTTAATAATTTCCCCCTTCAAAACCTATATAACTGGTAGTTGTTGTTTAGTCATTTAGTTGTGTCCAACTCTTCGTGACCCCATGGACCAGAGCACGCCAGGCGCTCCTGTCTTCCACTGCCTCCCGCAGTTTGGTTAAACTCATGCTGGTAGCTTTGAGAACACTGTCCAACCATCTCGTCCTCTGTCATCCCCTTCTCCTTGTGCCCTCCATCTTTCCCAACATCAGGGTCTTTTCCAGGGAGAGTTCTCTCCTCATGAGGTGGCCAAAGTATTGGAGCCTCAGCTTCAGGATCTGTCCTTCCAGTGAGCACGCAGGGCTGATTTCCTTAAGAATGGATAGGTTTCATCTTCTTGCAGTTCATGGGACTCTTGAGAGTCCCATAACTGCTAATACTTCATGCATATAAGGGATGTGGGTGGCTCTGTGGTCTAAATCACTGAGCCTCTTGGGTTTGCTGATCGGAAGGTTGGCAATTCGAATCTGTGTGACGGCGTGAGCTCCTGTTGCTCTGTTCCAGCTTCTGCCAACGTAGCAGTTCGAAAGCCTGCCAGTGCAAGTAGATAAATAGGTACCATTGCGGCAGGCTGGTAAACAGCATTTAAGTGTGCTTTGGCTTCCATCATGGTATCTTGTTGTGCCAAAAGCGGTTTAGTCATTCTGGCCACATGACCCGGTTCCCTTGGCCTGAAGCAAGATGAGTGCCGCACCCCATAGTTGCCTTTGACTGGACTTAACCGTCCAGGGGTCCCTTACCTTTAGGGAAAGGGAAAGGTACCCCTGCCCGTACGGGCCAGTCGTGTCCGACTCTAGGGTTGTGCGCCCATCTCACTTAAGAGGCCGGGGGCCAGCGCTGTCCGGAGACACTTCCAGGTCACGTGGCCAGCGTGACGAAGCTGCTCTGGCGAGCCGGCACCAGCGCAGCACACGGAAACGCCGTTTACCTTCCCGCTATAAAGCAGTACCTATTTATCTACTTGCACTTAGGGGTGCTTTCGAACTGCTAGGTGGGCAGGAGCTGGGACCGAAGACGGGAGCTCACCCCGCCACGGGGATTCGAACCGCTGACCATGCGATCGGCAAGCCCTAGGCGCTGAGGTTTTGCCCACAGCGCCACCCGCGTCCCTTTCCCTTACCTTTACATACATATAAATAATTATGTGGCTCTAGTCCATGAATGTTTATGACACAGTAACAGTGTAACCCGCACTATGCATGCTTTTGTGGAGCAAAAGGTAGTATGCATAGAATTGCAGCCATTAATTTTTAAGGAACCCCAAGATTATTCGTTCAATACATAGAATGATTGTTTGCTGGTTGTATCTTGTGTTGGTTTTTGCCTGTGCCCATGTCTATGCATTTCTTAATCTTGTAAACATAAATAGTTTACATTTTATGTTTTGTTGCTTACTCTTACCAGATCAGTTCTAGATTCAGGTAGGTAGCCGTGTTGGTCTGACGCAGTCGAAATATATTAAAAAAATTAAAAAAATTGTCCAGTAACACCTTAAAGACCAACTAAGTTTGTTCTTGGTATCAGCTTGTATATGCACACTTCTTCAGATACACTGAAACAGAAGTCACCAGACCCTTAGCACTATATATAAGGGTCTGG
The DNA here is from genome assembly GCF_965113315.1 of Podarcis vaucheri. Taxonomy (NCBI): domain Eukaryota; kingdom Metazoa; phylum Chordata; class Lepidosauria; order Squamata; family Lacertidae; genus Podarcis; species Podarcis vaucheri. The sequence continues at coordinate 71,426,066 of NC_138759.1, forward strand.
TGACTTCAGTTTCAGTGTATCTGAAGAAGTGTGCATGTACATGAAAGCTTATACCAAGAACAAACTTAGTTGGTCTCTAAGGTGCTACTGGACAATTTCTTAATTTGTTTTAATATATTTTACCAGATCAGTGTTAACTTTTTCTGTTTTGGCACTGGTAGTAGATTGGTACATATAAACTCCTGTACAGATCTTAGCATCTACTTTAATAAGGTATGTGTAATTTCTTGGAGGATTAAACTAACTACATAATTTTGTCTGTAAAATAAATGGTTGAAATTGAAGAATATTTGCATGATTGGGAGTTCTGTTTATGTTTACTTCCTTGTTGTTTTTCCATATTGCCTCATAGACTTTGAGGCATAGATTTCATATAAAATGGTGAAGTATTTTGTACTAAGCTTTCCATATAGTGTGCTCCTTAGTGTGAGCAAAGCTATGGAAATACCAATCTCTGGATTATCTGGAATAAAGTCTGGTGTGATCTTGTGTTAAGTGATATATAACATTCCAGTCTAGCATGCAGACTTATATGTCAGGAGAGTCCATGTATCCCCATATCCAATTTTTCCTTGTTATCCTGATCTGTTTCCCCAAAACTCCTAAAATTATGGAACTTGCATAGTTTATTTCCTTCCATAGGCTGCAATGGGCAGGTGTGGCTTGCAAAATGATAAACTATTTGTCTTATGCACTATGAGACAGTAGGGCTCTGAAGAAGTTGGTGACTCCACCACAGAGTTCCCCACAGGTTAGATTGCTTTGCCCATGTTATTTTGTTAGGAATCCCAAAGTAAAAAGTTGTATTATATTATGTACCTCTTCTTTATTTATCTAAATGGTACATGTAAGATGCTAGAAGTTTCACAATATCTCATTTAACAGCTTAACAACTCTGAGTGGGAGCTCATATTATTTTTACCCTGCTACTTATTAATTCTATTATTATTTACTTTGGAACAGATTGAGAAATAGTGACTTACCCAAAACTATCCAGGAAGCCCATGACTGAGCTTGGATTAGAATGAACTCAGGTCATCACTCGACTCACCAAACCATGAGTCCGTTCACATATGAGGTGTCCCCCATGCAATTCCTTTAGAAGCAGGTCTACCCAGAGGGTTATGGAACCTGAAGCAGGCGTGATGCTTGGGGCCCTGCTGCTACCCTTTAAAAGGGCTTATGAACCTGTGTACAACATTGGCTGGAGCACATCAGCTGCTCCTTACCTTGGGAACAAGCAGACTTTCTGCACTTGTTCCTGTGGCATGTACAGCTGGGCACTGACTTTGAGACACATTTGTAAGGCAAAATGACATTAATAGTTGACAAGTGAAAAATTAATAGTTGACAAGTGAAAAATTTATTATATTTACATTACAAAGTTAAGACCCAAAAGACAAAATGAGAAGTACAAAGTCAGGGATAATTTCTGCCTTTAAATGCATACAAGGGGAGTGGAAGCCTCTTGGAGGAAAGGAATGAATAGAGACCCCTGCTGTGTAAAACGAGTCAGGGTGGAATAAAGCATTGTTATTTTTTAGAAGACAAAGAATTAAGTCAGATGACAAAAGTGATGTGGTCTGGTGAAGCCACTATATACTTACTCTTAGAAAAATTTCTAAGAGTAAGTTTAGGATGAACTTCAAGTCCACATAAATTAAGTGAGGTTGTTTCCATCTTGCTTTATGCTTTTTGCAAACTATAATTGTGATGTGTGTTGTGTATTAAAGCAGTTTCAACAGTTTTCATACCTTGGTCCTTAGATTTAAAATTGACACAGCTCCTAGTGCAATTCCTCTGAGAACTACAATTTGAATTTAGCAGACTTTTAAAATTTTGGTGTTTCCTGAAATATATATTTACTGGAGTAAAAAGGGATATTGTGTAGATTTTCCTCTGCTGAATGCATTTTTAGCTATAAAGGCATCTTTGTTCTGCTGAAACAATTTGTCTAATAAGTGGCAATTGTTCAAATAAAGCACTGGTATTACAGTGTGGAGAGGCGGAGGGAAGGAAAATAGGCTTCCTAAATAAAAGCTATTCTTAAAAACACTAACAGTAATTTGCTGCACGCTGCAATTTTCCTCAGAGTTAAGATTGCCTTGAGCACAATCTCTCTGGATGGTATTCAACTACTTTTACTCAGAGTAGATCCATTAATTTAGTGAATATGACTAAGTTAAATCCATTAATTTTAATGGATCTTCTCTGAGTGAAACTTTTTTTAACACTACCCATAGTTCACTGGGAAACTGACAGTTGTTGCTGGAACACTTAGCAAAGCTATAGACAAATTTATTCTAGGAAATAATTGTTGTGCTGCCTTCTAGGGTTTATTCAAGAATATAACTTACAAATGGTAGTTGTATATAATAACAGTTTTCATATATGTGATTTTATTATTATAAACTTTAAAGTGATATTAGTTACAGTAAAGCAATGGTGCATAACTTGTGAGCTCTGGCCCAATTTCAGACAACCTCTGTAAGTGTTCAGTTGAGACCTTCTGCAAGAGTGAACTGTCATTCATGGGAGGAGAATTTGTAATAAGGGAGAACACAGAGAACTTTTATGGGAGAGAGCATTCAAAGCCAAAATATTCCCCTCCCTATACCCACTTGTGAGGAGCTAAATGGATGGTGATGGGAGAGAAGGGGCTTGTGTCCTGCCTCCCACTGTGCTAACTCACTTGCAGCTATTTGGTGGCCTCTTTCTTGCTGCCTTGGGCTGTAGGGGAAGAGAAGTCAGGTTTAGGTATGGACAAAGGCCAGCAGAGTAGGTCAATACCAGTGGGTGTGAGGCAGAAAGAAGGGTGGAGGAGGCAGTCACTACTCAGTCACCTGCTCCTGTTGGCACAGATTGGCCTCTTGTCACTCCACCCTGAGCAGTGTTCGAAACTCCCATTGTTCTAGGGGCATTTTGCAACAGGGAATTTCATTAGCGCACACAGTTTTTGAGCTCTGGGCACAGTACTGTGCCTAAGATTTCAGATCAAAACTGCAGAGTGGAAGGAAAGGAGGACCTTTTTCTTTCTCCCTACTTACAGCTACTCTCTGAAGACTGGAGAAGAGACCCTCTTAAGAATATTAGTGGGGTGGGCAGGGGAAGGACTAGACCATGTGAAAAATGAACATAATATTTTAGCTGCAGTTCATTCATTTTCAGCTTTGTGTTCTTGTTATTAAAAAAATGTGCCTAGAAAATTTAAAAAAATGCTTGTTATTAAAAAAATGTGTTGTTGCGCCCATAACCTAGGTTTAAGATGCCATTTAGCTCCTAGCTTTCATATCTCAGTTTCTAACACTGACCCGGAGTGAAGCAGAGACACCATGGATATCTTTTCCAAGTGAAAAGTTATCAGGTGGCCTCTTTCCTCCCTATGCTGCGGACCGAGTGAACCAGCACGTCAGAGGCACCATAGATGCCTTTGCTGGGTCAATCATTTGTTTTCTCTCTACTCTTCCTGAGTGAAATGACACAGCCACAGAAACTATGTGTGCCTTTCCCCACCTCCGCTTGCCAATGATATGGTGTCCTAGTGGGCCTTTACTCCGTGTCTGGGAATGGACTCTACTCATTAAGCAAGTCCTTTTTGTTATTTTTCTTGTTCTGTGCTTGAGCTGTGTCTGCAATTAAAACTCCAGTCTCCTGCCTGGGTAACTCCCTCTCTCAATGCCTTCAGTTTCATATAAACTTAAGAACAGCCTGCTGGATCATGGCAATGTGCCATTCTAGCATCCAGTTCTCACCATGGTCAGCCAAATACTCATGAGAAACCATAACAGGACCTCAGTGTAGCAACATTCTATCACTTGTCAATCTCAGCAACTGATATTTGGAGGCTTATTGCCTCTGACACAGCTTGATGTCTTCTACTCCAATGGCTTCCCATTCCCAACTTCTTTATCAACAATAGTATGTCAGCTTCTTATATACACTTATTTTGGATATAGTCTTAATGGACTCCATGTGATTTACTTCTAAGCAAACATGTATAGCATTGTATTGTTGATTTCCATGGCATTTTAGTATTTTTATTGAACTGTTTTTCCCCCTACCTCCTTTTATTTGCTATTATTTATATTATATTTTAAAGTTTTCTTGTTCTATAAGCCTGAACATTTTTTGGCAAGGCAAGCTAGAAATAATAAAATAAAATTGGATTGTGAGAATAAAAATAAATAAATAAAGAAAGAAAGAAAGAAAGAAAATTATATGCTGCTCATCTGACTGGGTTGCCACAGCTACTCTGGGTGGCTTCCAACAAATTAAAAACTTTAAGCACAGAAAAACATTAAACATTAAAAACATTAAAAAGTTAGAGCATTGGGTAGAGAAAAGCCTGAGCTCCCTTCTTTTTCACTACCCCTGATGGCCTTCAGAATGACTACTTGTTTTCAAGAGCATCTGTTGGGTTTTCAGTAGATACTTGCATGTAATGATGAACAAAAATGCTTAAACATGAATGTTCTATATCTATATCCAAGCTTGACTGTGTGGCCACACCTCACCAACTTCTCCACACAAAACCTTCCAGGATTGCCAGTGTGAATTTTGGGGCGGGAGAAGCATAGCTGCAGACTTCAGTGAGCTAACTCCTGTTTTATGTGGTGTATGTGAGAAGACCACTAATGGGAGCAGTTATTTCCAAAGGCCAGTTAGCTGCAGTACATCTGCACTAAATTAAACAGATCCTAGTTCTTTCCCAAATTATGTAACGTTGAAATAGAGTTCTTAGTGACTAAACTTATTCATTGACTGGTATTAAAATTGATGGAGAAGCCATTATGTTATGTGAAATGGCTTTTATTTCATAAATTCTGCAGCGATAGGGCAAGAATTTGAGGTTAAGGTTTGCAGTGGCACTTGTGAAATCCTCTCTACATGTTGCTGCCCTATATCACCCAGTTTTCTTTCTCCCCCCGAAGAAGCTTATGCTGCTTGCCATGTTGCAGAATACCAAAGAGCTCTTTTGTTTCTTTGGGAGCTGAGCAGACGTGCTGTGGTAGCTGATATTGCAGTGAAGAATGGAGTAGCTGATGTAAGTAAGAGCAGCTGTGAAGCTTCTTTGGAGTCTGCAGGCTGATATGATAGGCTGCTTTATGGCTGATGTTGTGATGCCATGTTTTTGTATTTGGCTGTATATTTACAACCCTGAGTAGGAGAGCATAATTTATAAAACCTGAGTAAACAAGTCACTCCTTTGTTTCTCTAAGTAGCCTTTAAAAGTCTGTCTGTTAGCTTTACAATGTGTGTCTGCAAAACTCAAAATTGACAGCAATAATTGACTCCGCTCAATATTGAGGCAAATATTTAGATCATAGTTAACTTCAGAAATGTCTCAAGGTGTTTAAATATTATGTTATCCAATTCCACAAATGAACAATTAACTTTTAAAACTTCAGCTGTATGCATAATATTAAACTTTACTTGGTTACATCTTGTGTTACTAGCTAAATAGTAACTCATTTTGTATTTAAATATTGTGAACCCCCCTGTGAGCTTCAGCTCAAGGGTGGTATACAAATTTAATAACAAACAAACAAACAAACAACTGTTTCCCCTGACCACTCATCAGATTTGAAAGTCTATGAAAATGTTGTTTTTTATGTTAGTACCTTAGGATACTCAATCTTGCCTGCAAGAGTTTTTATGGAAAAAATAATTCATATAATGCAACATTGTCAGGAATATTAATCTAACTGTACATGGCAAATTGATTATTCTGCTCAGATTTGAGGCTGTCAGACAGACAGTAGCGACTGGCAGGGCAGTGTGGGTGGGGTCATGTTGCTGTCCTATCTTCTCAATGCCATATGTTGATGTCAGTTACCAAGAGAGGGAGAAACAAGGAAGTGGGGAACTCAATGTGGGTGCAATGGCAGGAGCATCAGATTGTTCTACCACTGTGCCCATGCTGCATTCCTCACTGCCTTGTGTCTCCCCTTCTTGCTAACTGTCAGTGACATAGGAAAAAAACAGGTCAGCAACACTGTTTTCCCCCACGAGCCACTACTACAGGTAGATAGTGTTATTTCCTCTTCTTTTTAAAACTGTTGTGCTTTGTTCCACAAATAGGTAAAGGTAAAGGGACCCTTGACTGTTAAAGTCCAGTTTCGGACGACTCTGGGGTTGCAGCGCTCATCTCGCTTTACTGGCTGAAGGGGCTGGCGTTTGTCTACAGACAGCTTCTGGGTCATGTGGCCAGCATGACTAAGTCGCTTCTGGCGAACCAGAGCAGCGCACGGAAACGCCATTTACCTTCCCGCCAGAGTGGTACCTATTTATCTAATTGCACTTTGACCTGCTTTCAAACTGCTAGGTTAGCAGGAGCAGGGACTGAACAATGGGAGCTCACCCCGTCGCGGGGATTCGAACCTCCAACCTTCTGATCGGCAAGCCCTAGGCTCTGTGATTTAGACCACAGGGCCACCCGCGTCCCATGTTCCACAAATAGGCCACAGTTATTTGCAAAGTTGTCATTTAGGGTAGGTGCTTCCTTTCCAAGATATATTGCTTGCATTATTTTGGGCTTTACATTGAAATATTTTAAATAAATTAGATAGGATATTGGCCTAAAAACATGAATTGTATTAGTCTCCCTACGTTTGCTGATCCTTGAAGTAATTTAGTTCTTTATTATTATTATTATTATTCATGAACCTAATCAAATTGCCAAAAGTTATTGCTTTATCCTCAGGCATAAATCATAAAATGGGAGAAACTTCCCAACAGAGTCCAGATTATGGGGTATATTTAACTGCCCTGTGCTGCATTAGGAAATTGAATGTTGCTAGAATTCAGCATCTTACCAGCTAATAAGAGATGAAAGCTAAAATGGGGTACTAGCACTATTAAACATTTTAACAGTATACAAACCCTCTAGACTGCATGCACAAGTCATGGGAAGGGGAAGGACTGAGAATACTGAGGATGCAATAGAAAAAGTTTCAGGAGGGAAGTGCAGAAAAGATGATGAGGCTATGGTGGTCATGACAAACAAAACCCCACAATGGAAGATATAGGAGTTTGGTGGGGTTTTTTACACATTCAGAAGTGGGTAGATGCTTGATTGCAGTTAGTGAAAAGTAGATAAGTCAAACTCATGGAATAAATTAGTCACAATTTGATGCACAGGTATGATAGGTATGTGGAACCTGTGGCCCTCCAGACTCCAGCTCTTATTCTTATTCTTGTTGTTGTTGTAATAATTACTGGAATATCCCACCTTTCCTCCAAAGAACTCAATGTGGCATACACGGTTCTCCCTTTCTCTATTTTATCCATATAACAGCATTGTGAGTTAGGTTAGTCCTTGGCCAATTGCCATGAATAGTCTTATCCAGATATTCAGTTGAATGTTTGAGGTTACATACTATGTAGGGAGTGTGGGTTGCTGTCCCTGCTCATTTCCTTCTGCACTTTTGCACATTTAGTGTGCAGGACTGGTGGCCTAAGTGGGGCTTCACTGCTGACCTAGCTTCCCAGCACTGCACATTGTTGCCAGTTACCAAGAGGGAAACTGCCACTGCACCTGTGCCTGTACCAAGCTGCCTGCTGCCTTATCCCTCCCCTTCCCTGTAACCAACAGAAATGTGCAGCATTGGGAAACCAGGTCAGCAATGTACCCCTATCTGTGGTGCCACTCCATTCACTACTGAATTCTGCATGTGATTGAGCACTTAGAATCCCCCTACTGTAAATGCATGAAGGCTGGGTGCAGAGGCACTCAAGGCATACATAGGGACATTAGGAGCAGCATGGTCCACACACCCTTTAGGAGCTGGGGCTCTCATGCACTTGACTGAATATCTGAATAGGGTTATTTGAGGCTAATAAAGTTAAATGCAGACTAATGCTGTGTTAAATTTTGAAAAACTCTCTTGGGTGTTTTCCTCCAACTTGTAAGACTCATGAATGTCATCATAGATGGGTGGCAGTAGTAAGTTATTTTTAGGTGTACTTCACCCTCCCCTCTAGCGTCAGACAACCTCCCAGTTTTCTCCACCTTCCCACCCTACACTCTTGTCTTCTGCGCGCAGTTACCCCCAGCTCTGCCCAGCAGTGAAGAGTCCTCAAGATGGTATCAGATGTCCAGAACATCTAGTTTGATACCTTGTTCAGGATAACCACATTCTACAGGAACCAAAGAAGCTGTCATTAGTAGCAGAGCAAGGTACAAGCATAAAGAAGTAGAGCAGGGCTTCCTGTTATTTCTCTCTTGGCTGCCTGCCTAAAACTTGCTGCTAATGACAAGGTCACTAACAAATTAGCTTGTCTTGTTAATTGGTATAATCTCATTCAGTAATGGGGTTAAGAAGTAATTGGTCACTCTTGAAACTTTTTGTGTGTGGGAGAGAAGAATGTTTTTGATAGGCAGAAATTGCATAAATATTGCTGATCAGGTTTCTAGTATTTATAGTGTGTGTTGGGAAACCCAAGCTTGGCTTTTTAGTTCAATGTTGCTTCCAGTTTGATTTTGAAAACAAGACTTAATCAGCTGTATACTGAAAGACTAACTTGGATCAATAATTGTCTGCTTTACGGATAGCTTAATACAGAAACAATTAGATGACAGAAGGTTGGATGATACATTTCTTTTTAACGTAGATTGAATTTATTGGGAGTCAGTGAATAGATAAAGATCATGCTTATTTAAGGTCATTGTTGTGTGAGCTAGCAACTTTTATTGCATCTTCATGTGTTATATTTTCATGCAGTTATATTTTCGTAAAAATGTGCTGTAAGTGCATTAGTGAGCAAAAGGGGAACTGATACATTTCCTCTCAAATCGTCCTTCAGGCATTGTTCTAACTAGCTGGGCTTGAGACTTTTTTTGCAAATCCAAATCTTACACAAGTTAGGTGTAAGAGTAAGTTTACCATGGCCAAACAGATGTTTTGGCTCTCTGAATGCTTCTGTCACTTTAATTATCTGCCCTTTTTATTTTATTTATTTGAAGTAGATTGCTATTATGGTGTAAGTTTAACATTGGATATTAAACAATGTACTAATAAAACTCAATTCTCTGGGTGTGTGTCTAAATGTAGTTAAGACAGCAGTATCTATATGTATTGACAGCCTTAGGGGAGCCCTAAACTTTACAGACCTACAAAAAAGATAGGTGAGTATGATTTCCATGGGTTCCTTACAAAGTACAGTGGTACCTTGGGTTAAGAACTTAATTCGTTCCGGAGGTCCATTCTTAGCCTGAAGCACCACTTTAGCTATTGGGGCCTCCCGCTGCTGCCGTGCCGCCAGAGCACGATTTCTGTTCTCATCCTGAAGCATAGTTCTTAACCCGAGGTACCATTTCTGGGTTAGCGGAGTCTGTAACCTGTAGCGTATGTAACCCGAGGTACCACTGTAAATAATTTGGCTGGTCTGCTGAGTCCAAACTTCCCTTAATAGTCCTCGCAGCACCTGCTGCCACCAGATGCTTACCATGGGGTGTCAGCTACGTGCTGCTGTTCTTGATTGTGGATATCACACAATATTGATTCCCCCCTACACAATGATACTGTTGTTGTCTAGTAAAAACAGGGTTACCAGGAAAAATATACAAAGTTGCCACCACACACACACACACACACACACACACACACACACACACGTTCTTTCTCTGGCATTTCACATATACAGTGGTGCCTCGCAAGACAAAAAGAATTCGTTCCGCGAGTCTTTTCGTCTTGCGATGTTTTTCGTCTTGCGAAGCACGGTCCGTCGCAACTGCGCCTCTTCAAGCGGCTTTTTAAAAAAAGCGCAAGACGTTTTCATCTTGCAAAGCAAGCCCATAGGGAAATTCGTCTAGCGAAGCAATGCAAAAACGGAAAACTCTTTCGTCTAGCGAGTTTTTCGTCTTGCGAGGCATTCGTCTTGCGGGGCACCACTGTACATAGCCACACATACACCTCTTTCTCACAGCATCTTACAGTGCTCTGGAGATAATTTTGAGGCTGCAAAGGGGGCTGAAGGAGATTTGAGAGGAAGTTCCGTTACACACATGGAAGTCCATTGTGACAGTGGAGCTGCAGTGCTGGATGCAACCTGTAGAGCCCCTTTATTGGGTGAAGCAAGTGCCCACTACTAGCACTCATGGCTGGCAGGCAACAAACAAGCAAATAAGATTCCTGTCACTTCTCCCCTCCTTAAAAAAGAATCATTCAAAACCAAGTTAGCTCAGTGCAATAGGGTAGGCTCTTCTAGGAACTGCTCTGCATTATTCTGTTATTCCTCTCACCCCCGATAGTTGGCATTGGTAACATTGGATCGATCCATCAACTTCTGATGGATCATTTAGAAGGATTGGGTACGGCAACACTTTTGCTGTGCGTGTGTGCCAGTATCCATACTCAGCAGCGTTACATCTCAACGCAGCTCCTTCCTTGGAAGTGTCTTTGGGGTTGAAGGTACAGATTCAGTGAAGTATAGAAGTTTACTTGATAGGCATAAAACCATAATGATACATAAAGACATTCACCACTGCTGTGGTCAAGGCATGCTTAGAGTCCAACAAGAGTCCAAGACACTCTCTCTGCTCTTCTCACCGCAACACGCAAGCAAGAGACTCACAACAAGATACACAGAACTCTTGTTGTCAGTACTTCTTGTAACACTGTGCATGGCTAAAGAACAGTTCCCACAGAAAACATCCTTGCATAGACAAAACAATCTCAGCCTTCTGCTGTTTCTTGAAACTTTTTCTCTGTTCTCTGTTTCTGGAACAAATTATTCTCTCTCACACAGAGATAATATCCAACAGGTAAGCCCAGCATTATTCCTATATGTGAGCTACCTGGTGTGCCTAGTTGAGGCTGCAAGATGGAATGTAACACATTTGTATTTCATCCTTCTTTCGGGAATCTTTGTGGTGTATAGGGGGTTACACATTTCATCTCTAAACCTTTTACTTTTCCAAACATTTTATAAAATAGACTTCACTGTGCATGTTCTGTATTGTCATGAATCTCAAGTCCAATGTTGACAACATTTTTTGTAGAATGAGTATGTCCTAAAGAGTAAACACTAAAGTATAATCTGGAATCATTTTCCATTGATGAGTAGAACACAGTGAAATCAGCTTCTTTTGCCATTTAATTACTGTGTATTTGAGAATAAATGAAGTATTGAAATGGCTTTCCCCATCTCATTTTGCAGGTGGTGATGAAAGCTTTGTGTTTATTTGAATCATGTTAATTCATGTAATTTTGGTTTATTGTTATAGCAGCTGTCACCATCTACATGCTCATTTTCCTATTCATTTGATGAAGGTTTATTTTTGGAGTAAAAAAACCCCTTCTTTATTTAGAAAGCATTTATATCTGTATGAAGTATAGTGAGAGAAGTACTGCCATTAAAAGCCATTAGATCATTGCTCATAGTCCTTAGGTTTATTAAATACTTTGTAGTAAACTACTTGATTAAGATTCTCAAATGGCATTTGAGGCTGCTATTTTGAATTTGAAATCTTCATTGCACAGCAGTATACCTTTCTGATTATCAGATGCTGGAAGCAACCAATGATTGCTCAAAACAATATAGAAGTTTTGAGCATGGGTGAAGAATCCTTTCCAGACCAAGGGCTGTGTTCTCTTCTGGACAACCTCTTGAGGGCCATGCCAGTGGTAGGCAAGGTCAGATGCAAATGTGGATGAGGCAACAAATGTAAATTGTACCTTTATACAGTAGGCTAGTTTCTACACTCTCTCACCACTCTCTCACCACTCTCTGTCTTTCATCCAAGGAAGCAAGAGGCTTTCAGTTCAAGGAAGCATTCTAGCCAGGTAAAAGTACTTGGACTGTAAAGCAGAGCCAATGAGGGGGATTGCATTGGCAAGAGACGATGTCACCTTGGTAGAGTTCAGAGGCCCGGAGGGGCCTGGAAGTAGAGAATGTAGCTTTAATAGGCTTGTGGTTTGATGTAGCATAGCAATTTTGACCATTTTGTTTGACCTTTAGCACAGTAAAATTCTTGGTGTTCAGAGCATTAGTAGTATACATGCAAGTTATTCATCTTTTGACTTACATTAGTTTTGCATGGAGTGGCAACTTTTAAAAGGAGCCTCATCTTGAATTCTATAATTATTTAATAAATTTAATGAAAGTTGTCTATTTGTCACCTGAATTCAAAGTATAGTTATACCAAAATAATTAACAGCAATATGTTCTTTGAGGTTCTTTTTTGGCAGGGTATTCATATGTCTCCAGTAGAAAGAAGCACAGTTTACTCAATATTAAACTACATTTGCCTAAGGCAGCAATCCTATACATTCTCATGCAGGGGTGGGGTGGGAAGTCCCATTGAACTCAATGGTGCTTTTTCTGAGTACCAATGCGTAGGACTGTGTTGTGAAATCACTGGTAGTCACTCAGTCCTTCAAGTTTGTGGGCAGACACTTTAGCCATTTGGCCTAGGAATAAACCTTATCAACATTCCTGCTGCTTTAAATATCTTTTTTTGTTGTTAGTGTTGCTTTATTGCTTGGAAGCTCTACATAAGCTTCCTAGATCTAGGTAGCCCCAGTCATGGCTGAACTTGGTGAGAACCTAATGGTTAAGCACTCTTGACCCTGTTTCTCTTACTTCTATTGTTCATTATACTTTATATTCTTACGGTCACTTCGAGCCTAGCCTAGCTAAGCCAGGGCAGCCATGATAATAGCTCCACTGCAATTTCTAATGCTAAAATTTATCCGCTTGAGTGCACATCCATGTGAATTAGCCAGGATCCTGATTTGAGAAGAGTGCCTTATCTGTAGAATGGGGAAAGCTCTACCAAGAAGATGACCCCACAAGAAGCTGGCATGTGCCTTTTCTTGTTTGAAATTATACTTTGAGCACAAAACCATCACAGTTCCTCCAAAAACAGTATATCCATATCAACTAACAAATTTCAATTCCTGTTTCTCTTAAAGGAACTATTTGAACCTGTTCCTTTTACTAAATATGAATGTTTATTTCAGTGACTGACCTTGATGTTTCTCATTTGCTGCTCAGAGGTCTGTTGCTATCCAGTTTGAAAAGGGATTTTTAATGTAACGCTTGTTTGATATCCTGAATGCATTTGGAAAATATGGAGATAGACCTGTTGAGTGAAATTATTTTTGAAGGAGATTTATAGTTATAATAAGAGTTAACACTTACTTAATCATAATACAGTGTTCTTTTTATTTGTTATATAGCATTATGCCAGTATATACAGGCCTCTAAAGCCCAAGATGGTGGTAGCCGTTTCATTTCAAGTTCAGCAGAAGGTAAAACAAAAACACAGGGAAAACTGATCAAAACTTTTTCATACAGATATTTCTCTTCTAATATTTCTGTCCCTTGACCATTTTGTGCCTTCTAGCTTTCCCTTCTCAGCTGATTTCTCTAACAGATGATGGATTCTAGGTATAAATACATAACAAAGCTATTAACATTGATCTTGTATGCACTAAATTTTGCTTAACTTTACCATTTGTTACCTATGTGTGCATTTCCTGGATTACTTTTAAAATGGGGTTTGGTTTTGGTGAACAAATAAACATGCTCATGATTAACTTTTGAAATAAATGAAGTAAATGAAATAATTTGGACTGAACCTATTTAAGAAAAGGCACACATAGTTAATTGTATGCAAGATACAACCAATATTATAACCTCATTTTGCTTACTTTCTTGCTAACCACTACTTTCCATTTCCTGTTTCTCTTTAAGGAACTATTCGAACCTGTTCCTTTTATTACTCAGTGTGCTTTCTGGCATCTACACAAAAAAAACCTTGAAGTGAAACTATTTTGATTCTCGTATTCATTTTTCAGGTGAAAACTTTGAACAAACTCCATTAAGACGCACATTCAAGTCCAAAGTTCTTGCTCGTTATCCAGAAAATGTTGAATGGAATCCTTTTGATCAGGACGCAGTGGGAATGGTTGGTTCTTAATTTTCATTGTTGCACTTGCACTAATGGTCTGGTGCTATAATATTCATATTTGTATGTTGGACCAGGATGCATACATTTATGTAGATTAGCTTCTAGAAAGTTTGTTCTCATTCAGAAATCAGGCCAAAGTATGAAGACTTAACTAAGAGCAACTTTTATTCCAACTTCAGCATAGCCTAGAATAGCCATTCTCAGTATGGAGCCTATCAGGTGTTATTCAGTTCCAGCTCCCATGAGCTCCAGCTAGCATGGCCAGTGAATAGGGATGATGTGAGTTGGAGTCCAGCAACATCTGGACAACACTAGGCTTGGGATGACTGACCTACAACGTGGCTGATTGGGAGACACACTTACACATGCACATGAATTCACAGAGAGATTAAGAAGGGACATATATCACATAGGTATATTGTTTCCTAAGCCTATATCATGAAGGCATATTTTTTCCTGTCCTCTTACCCATGATGTCTACTTCTATATGTTCTTTTGACCCTCTCTCCTACTGTCCTAGCTCCCGCTCCAGACATGATAACAGAGGCAATCTGAGAGTGAAAAAAGAATGTTAATTAAAGCAGAGTACAATATAGGTGCAGCAACAGATAAAAGCTAACTCAAACAGAGCTTCTACAAACAGGGTGGAGGAGTTAACTGTGCTGGAAGCAAAGCCATAATTCCAAAGTCCAAGATTCAGGGCACGGCGTTCAAAACCATACAAGAGCAGCAAAGTTGTCCCAACCCATGTGCCCCCAACCCAAGCTTTATAGCCAAAGGAGAGCACATGCATTACTTGTGAAAATTAGTCTTTTGAGAATGTCTAGACTGCAGGCGCATAAACTGTTGGGATGGGAGTGTCTGTTCCCATTGGAGGATCCATTGTTTGGCCTTCAAAGACAATACTAAACCCTCCTTCTTGGAATTCTGTTCAGCCACCCCAGGCTGCAGCTCTGAAGTTTCCCTAGCCTCCAGCAGTGTGCCCTCACAGGGAGGGAAGCAGCAGCTGGGACTCCTCCCTAGTCCTCCTCATCTGCCTCTTCATCTTCCTCTAGAGTCTGCTCTCCCAGGTTTGTACCTGAAGGCACTGAGTAACTCATGACATCTACCCAAGTAAATATATTTTCAATAAGACAGGTGCAGGGGAGATAGCTTAGCTACCAGTGTCATAAGCACCACTGTCAGTATAGCAACCCAATAGTAGCTGGCCTCTGAGCAGCTCACAGAAAACTAAAATGCAATACAAAATAAAAGCAGCATAAAAACACAAGTTTTTTATTGTGTGTTTTCATCTAATAAAATACCTGGATGAATAAAAATAAACATTTCTATTTCTTCATTTCTCCCACAGCTATGTATGCCTAAGGGTCTGTCTTTCAAGACACAAGCTGATGCCAGAGAACCTCAGTTCCATTCTTTTATCATTACCCGTGAAGATGGCTCTCGGACATTTGGGTTTTCTCTCACATTTTATGAGGAAGTTACCAGCAAACAAATCTGTAGCGCAATGCAGACATTATATCACATGCACAATGCGGAATATGATATTCTTCAAACTCCACCTACCAATGACAAAGATATCTGTAGCACCATAGAAGACTGTAATGGCACCTCTGTAACAAAGCTACAACGATTTAACTCCTATGATATTAGCAGAGACACTCTTTATGTCTCTAAGTGCATTTGTCTGATAACCCCAATGTCTTTCATGAAGGCGTGTAGGAGAGTGCTTGAGCAACTTCACCAAGCTGTAACTTCACCTCAACCACCACCATTACCTTTGGAAAGCTTTATCTACAATATACTCTATGAAGTTCCCCTACCACCTGCAGGGAGATCACTAAAATTTTCAGGAGTTTATGGACCAATTATCTGCCAGAGGCCAAGCACCAGTGAATTGCCATTATTTGACTTTCCAGTTAAAGAAGTTTTTGAGTTACTTGGAGTAGAGAATATGGTTCAGCTCTTCACCTGTGCTCTTTTGGAATTTCAGATATTGCTTTATTCACAGCGTGAGTATAGCTTTTTATATTATAAATGATGGTCAATGTGGTAAAGATACACCTGTTCCTGATGCATTGGGTCCACAGTAAAGTACGCATAGCAGGGCTGGCAGAAGCTAACTTTCCTACTCCTGCTCCCCAGGGCAGGTCTCCCTGTCCTTCAAAATGCTTCACTGAGGGTTGGAAAGGACTGCTGAATGGAAGCATGCTATAGCATAGGAGCTTAGACAATATGGGGTATCCCTAAAAATCAAGGGGAGGCATCTTCCATGAGTGGAGCTCCACATGGATGTTGTCTCTGTCCAGTTTTTCAATAAGGATTCAGTAATGATTGGGCTTGCCAACTGAATCCAATTCTCTGCTCCTGGCTTAGTGATGTCTGAGTATACCTTGGTGATCATTAAAATTATGAAATAAAAAAATCTGGTGATCTTGTAAAATGGGTCTGCATTTCATTGAAAAAGATGGTGATTTATAGGTCATCCATCTGATTGGGTTGCCCCAGCCACCCTGGGCTGCTTCCAACAAATTAAAACATCAAACACAGTAAAATTTTCACAAGTCTCCTCAATGAAACAAATACCTTGAGTGTGATCTTTCTTGATTTCTTTTAATTCTTGCCTTCAAGACTGGAGTAGGTAGTCAGTGCAAATGAGTTTAAGGAGGTGAGGTCGGTTAGATTAAGCATAGTCAGGATTAAAGTTGGATGTCATTGGTGAGGCTGCTAATGAGATAAGTGAGGATGCTAATGATATCTCAGCATAAGGCTCATATTAATTTCTAGCAGAATGCTTTTTTCTAAATTTTGACTGTCTTAAATTAAAAAACCCTTATCTGTATAATTGGTGATATGTGTGTTTGAATATATCTGTATAATTGGTGATAAAAGCTACCCTAAAGCTTAAAATGCTCTTGTCTCTCTTCAGACCTGTAAAAACCTTTATACTATTGAAAGTTATACTATGCTTGCAGATATTTTCCAGCTAGATAAAACAATTTTCTGCATCAGTACCAGGTAACTGAAAAAGTAATTAAGTAAATGCTTACTGTGCAATCCTGTGGCTGTTTTAACTGAAGCAAGTTCCACTGAATTCAGTGAAACTTGCTGCCAGGTATGTGGGTATAAGATTGCAGCTTTATTATAAAATAATAAAGTGTCATTGGGCTGGTTCCAGAGACCCCATGAATAAAGTTGCCACCACAGGTGCATAATGGCCATGGCAGGTGAAGGGAGGGCAACAAAACTGACACAGGAAACTGGTATTGGATTGAATTATGCCACAACTTTATTGATTACAGGAAAGAGTAGATTTGGCTGAGGCATTGGGTATGTATTCTGCATCAGGCAGCTTGCCTGCTACCTGATAGGAACCTGGTGGGATCAAACCTGTGCTGGGGAGTCACCCCCAACATTGATTAGATGCCTGTAAACAATCTGGGAGAGTTTCATTGACCCATTGGCCCCACAATGGACTCATGGACAGAATCACCCCTCCTGGACCCCTCTAACGGGGTACCTCTGAGACTAAGGATGCAGCCCAATGCCTTATCTGCCAAAGTTGTGATGGTTGATATGAGGTAAGTGGAAACCTACAAGCCTGCCAATTTGCTTGCAGGAGAAAATTTCTCCCTGACTCCAAATTTGGTGACTGAATAAACCATAGCAAGGTTCATAGCAAGGCAATGTGTCTGTCCACACCCTGCCCCCCCAGCTTTATGACTGGGTGGGTGGGTGGAAAAATCCCACAACAATCCTCCAAAAGGGCAGCCAACACCTGGCCACTCCCTTAAATAGGCTAGGAGTGGGCTGCTTGCAGCCCACAAGCCCCAGCCTCTGATTGGCTGAGTGGGCACTGCCTGTCCTTACCTGGGATCCTGACATGGCCAGAGGTGGGCAGTGCCAGCAATCCCCTTCCCCGGCCGCACTGGAAGATGGCAACTTTCCTGAACCCACCATGGCCACACTGTGCGACAATGGCTGTCCACCTGGAGTTCCAGGTGATCAGATATTCTGCTCCATGCAGCCTCCTGCTCACAGAATAATACGGTTATTTTAACTCTTTCCCCCTTGCATTCTGGTATATAAATATCTACAATAAAAAATTGTTCAAGTATGTTGGATAATCCTTTAGTGTGGGAGATAACATGGTACTTAGCAGGGGGATGGGGGAATTGGTGAAAATCACCTCCGACTTGTGTGAGTAGGAAGACCCTCAGTCCAGTTGCCAGCCTTTTGTTTATGGAACACCTGCTCTGGATATGCCTGTAACCATTTCCAAAGTATATAAATGCCCTAGAGACCCCTGAGGACCATTTGTAATCTTTGGGATGGCGCTTCTCTCTAGATCACTTAAGCAGGACCGTTCTGGTATTGACCTTTAAAGCCCTAAATGGCCTTGGCCCTATATACCTGAAAGAGTGTCTCCACACCTATCATCCAACCTGGGCACTGAGGTCCAGCACCGAGAACCTTCTGGTGCTTCCCTCACTGCGAGCCATGAAGCTACAGGGAACCAGGCAGAGAACCTTCTCGGTAGTGGCACCCTCCCTGTGGAACACTCTCCTATCAAATGTCAAGGAGATAAACAACTGTTTGACTTTTAGAAGACATTTGGAGGTAGCCCTGTTCAGGGAAGTTTTCAATGATTGACGTTTTAGTAAAAAATATTTTTAATATTTTGCTGGGAGCCACCCGGAGTGGCTGGGGCAACCCAGTCAGATGGGTGGCATATAAATAATAAAGTTGTTATTATTCATTTTGAAAATTGCTTCCCTAGGGGGGAGAGGCCACCCAGCTTTCAGACTAAGGGCAGGAGTCACGTAACCAGCACTGTCAGCAACTCAGCGGAAGTTCTGCAGAAGGACTTTTCCACATGCAACGGGGCTTTCCCCCTCCCTTGCTACCCCCCAAAGTTGACTTTGAGGGGCTTGGGGAAACCCCCCAGAACAGTGCATGGGGGAAGGAGAGGGAGGATCATGCCAACTGGCAATAGTGGGACATTGAATTCCACCCATAGTCTGTGTAACAATGCATTTAGTCAGGCTGAGTTCCTTCTCAGAGCTTCGATAAGATTCTGCAGAAGGTGCTGGAATAGTAGTGTTTGGTCCTCAGCTGTTTTCCCTGCACCCCGGTTCAGGTATGTCACAAGAATTAGTAATGCTCTTTTGGAGGCTCTGGGGGAAAAAATATATTTTTACTGAGAATTTCTGATCAGAATCCTCTGGAGGGTGTTCCATCCACATCATCTCCTGAATTGCTTGTTCCTCCTGTATTGCTTGCTCTTCCAATCTAGTCTGGGAGTTGGGTAGTCCTTTCACCTGGAGAAGCAATTTAGAATGCCCCGGCCTAAGTGCTCCAGAGGGAGGCACCATCCCGAGGATTAGGAATATGAGGACTGAGAACAAAAAAATTGTGGTAAGAAAATGACTGTTTTTTTCTTTCTCCCTGAAACATTCAAACTAAGTTTATAAACAGCCTTTTTAATAAACATGCTGATCATAATAATGGATGATAGACAACAAAAATCATACTTCGAGTGAAATAAATGACTTGTTACTTAAATCCATTGACCTAATGAGTCTACTCTGAGTATGACTTATTCAACTATCACTTAATATAGTAAGCTATCAAATCATAGTAAGTCGAACTAGTTTGGATAAAAAAGCTGGAAGTCTTTTTTTTGCAGGTTCAATAGTTCCTCTTCTATCCA
The DNA here is from genome assembly GCF_965113315.1 of Podarcis vaucheri. Lineage (NCBI taxonomy): Eukaryota > Metazoa > Chordata > Lepidosauria > Squamata > Lacertidae > Podarcis > Podarcis vaucheri. The sequence goes on from NC_138759.1 coordinate 71,445,697, forward strand.
TCCCTCATTGTCTTTCTTCACATTGTTTTAAAGTTCCTATTCAAAATAAAGTTTAAATATGGTCTGCTCTTCTTCAGATTCCTTCTGCTGTTAAGTGCCCAAAATATCTTAAGGCTTGAGAATTAAATATAGCCTTTCTGGCTCAGCTAAGCCACATTAACAATTGGTGATTATCTGAACTGAATCAACGACCGTTCTTGAATTATTTTTTTTACTGTGATAATTTATGTAGACTTTGTAAATACTACAACTGGTTAACCTGAAGCGATAAAACCTTTCTGTGGAAACAAATTGCCTATGTGTATCAACGGTTTAATATCATATTGAAGAAAAAGTTCAGTATAAAAGTTCAAGCTGCAAGAGCTGAAGATGCAATGGGGAGAATGGGAGGTTGGTCTGTGGCTCATTTATCCTTTTCCTTTCTACTGGGTGCAAGTTATTTTTAAAATAATAATAAAAACTTCTCTGCATGATATCTGGTAGAAAGCTATGTTTTACTTTATCTTTCATTTCCACAGAGACTAAGCAACTGATATTTTTAGAATATGTATTGTGCAATGCCTTGTGTTTGTTTCTTAGTGCTCCTTATATGAAGCCTCAAGGTTTGTGCTGATGATTGCATTTTCATGGTGGCTCTCTAAGTGTGTTCTCTTCTTCACTACTTCCTGTTTTTAGATTACCAGAGACTGATGACTGTGGCAGAGACAATCACAGCACTGATGTTTCCATTCCAATGGCAGCATGTCTATGTTCCCATCCTTCCAGCCTCTCTCCTGCATTTTTTAGATGCCCCTGTCCCATATTTGATGGGCTTGCACTCCAATGGACTAGATGACCGGTCTAAGCTGGAGCTCCCTCAAGAGGTGAGAAATTTTACTCGAGTCAGGCTTCACTACTTGCTAAACTGTTTCCAAAGGATAGAATTTTGAATTAGTGTTATTCCTGCTCTTCCACTATAAAAGTCTCTCTAGAACAATGTGTGATTTGGTTTGGGGTAGATTGGGTAAAGGACTAGTTAAGAAGAAGAAAAAAAGCTGACATTCTTTCAAATTGATTGTTGAAACTTTAAAATTTAGAAATTGCTTTAAAAATTAAATGTGATTCTCAGGATACTGAATATTTTCCTAATATGACCTACACTTGAGATTGTAAGATGAAGGTATGCTTTTGGCTACATATTTTTGTTAGCAGTATCCCTTAGCCATATTCCTTTTGCTAGGAATAGTTTCTCAATGGTAATTTTAAAGTATGTTAACAAAAATGGAACAGAACTCATCCAGGAAATTATCGGTATAACAGGTAATGTGAGTTGAGTGGTTAATGTGCAGTACAACCAACCACTGTGCACATAATTTATGCATAAAGAATTATATATATTGTCCAGTTAATAGACCTTCTCTACAAAAGGACTTAGGTATGTGTGTATATATAGACTCCATTTTGTACATTCTCTGGCCAGTATGTACATTCTCCTGCAATCACCTTAGCACTACTTTGAATTCAACCCACTATATATTGCCACAGCAGTTCATGAATAAGATGAAAGTGACTCTTGTAAATGCTTCAGTGTTGGAGTTGACCTCTATGATTCTGGCTCCTGTGGATGAGGATGAGTTTTTAAGAAATCCAGACAATAAAAAGGGAGCAAATTCTTAGGTCGTGTTATGAAACCTTATCACCTAACAGAGCAACAGCAGCTGCCACCTTCATTGCACACGTGTCCATGTTATGGGCCAGGATCTTACTTAAGAAAAAGCCTTAGGCTGACATTTGTGTTAAGAAGGACCTTAATAAATTGGCCAAGGCTGTTGCCTTCATAGTGTATGCAAGCTTAGATGTCCTTCAGTTCTCTTCTAAAGCACTGGATGCTGGTATTGCTATCCAGCATCATTTGTGGCTTTTGAACTGGAATGTTGACACCATATTTAAGTCTAATGCAAAGATGTTTGCCCTCTGAATTGTTTGCTACAGTAAGGAATTGTTGTTGAGGGCATAAACAATTATTACGTGTCTTACAAGTTTCCTTTACGGAAATGCAGATTACTTTCCTTCCTGCATTTCAAGCACAGCTGAAAAGAACAGGATATGTGTGTTTCCTCTTAATCCACTGTGACCAAGCATTGTAAATAATCTGACACTGTATCAAGGAGTCAAGAAAATATATCAGAAATAAGACCTAATTTTGGTAAGACTTATTCCAAAGTGTGCCTAGGACTTCAGCCTTAATCCTTTCCAGTTGGGCAGTTATCCTACTTTCTAATTCAAATTATTCTCTCTCAAGTTGTTATATACATTTCCAGTTTTTAATGAGTGTGTGTTTACACATTACGATGCCTAGGATTTTTTTGCACATTGCAAAATGACAACACAGGCATTTTACATGTGCAATATGTGTCAACATTTTACATATGCTCATGATTTCTTTTATATCTCTCCTGACTTAATTCTCAGGCAATTTTGTGCTTTGTGGACATAGACAACCACTATGTTGAATTGCCAGAAGACTTGCCTCAATTTCCAAATAAACTTGAATTCATTCAGGAAGTCTCTGAGATCCTTATGGCTTTTGGGATTTCACCCGAGGGAAACTTGCACTGTAGTGAAAGTGCCTCCAAGATGAAGAGCCTCAGAACATGTGACATAGTCTCTGATAAGAGAAATGGTAACCTAGGAGGAACAACTTTAAATTCATATGAACTGTTGAAAGAAAATGAGACCATAGCAAGACTTCAAGCACTTGTTAAAAGAACAGGTGTGAGCCTAGAAAAGGTAATTTCATAATACTTATGGAAGCTTCACACTAGAACATTGTGCAGCTGATAGTGGATTGCTAAGGAACTTTACTGTGAATCTGTGTTACTACTTGGTTCTAATCCCAGTTTTGTTGCATGCCACTATGCCTGTGTAATTTTGAGAGAGACTTGTCTGCTACAGAGATGTATGGAGTTTATTTTACGTATGGAGCAAATATGTTTGCCAACATTCACAGTTGTAGTGCAGCTTGGCTGCCTATGAGTTTTTGTTTTAATTTGTGGTGCTCTAGTACCACTGATCTAATACCAGGTCTTTAATGAGTATTGCTTAAATTGTGCCATTGGTTTATTAATTTGTCATTTTCATTATCTTATTGCAGTACAGTATTTGAATTGTATCCCATAACTCTTCTCCTTTAAGGTTGATTTCTGTTTGTGTAGTCAGAATATTTTTTTGCATTGTTTTTTTAGTAGTCATGACAGCAGTCATGATGGTAAGCTTTTGATGTTGGCAAGCTTTTGATATTGAAATGCCTATGCTATAAATGTTCCTCACCTTGATTTTCCTTTTTTTTTTTTTTTGGTGAAGATATACTTGAAGCTTGATATGGAATAGTATTTGGAAACTGGGTGTTAGTTATGCCAACAAACCAATTATTTCTTTTTTTCCTTTTGGAGTTACAAAAATAAAGTCATATTGGTAAAAACATAACATACATACAGCAGCATCAAATCTATTATTCTAAACCTTGGTGAACAAAGAGAATGTTTGTATAAAACAATTTACCAAGTTTGACTATTATAAAAGAGTTTAGACATTACTGGGTTGCTCCATATCCTGTGAAATCACTTAGTAACAGGATATGGATACATATCCCCCCCAAATAATAAGTAATTTGTGATTTTATTGGCAGATGATATTAGTCAATATTTTTAAAAAATGACTGTGAACAGGTCTGTTCCTTTCCCCTAAACCTGAAATAATTTTTTATCAGATTCAACTGGTTTACTTGTTTGTAAAAACAATTTCACTTAGAAAACAATTTACTTAAAATGCATTAGGAAAAAGGCACTGTTGTTGTTCCGCTCTTGCCATGAATATAAACACAGCACCATCCTGTATCAGCTCTTGTAATTCCAAAAAATATTCATCATGGACATAACCCTAGTCTCTGACAGGCTTAACCTCACATAAGTCAAATGCAGAATTTCTATGTGAATAATTATAGCTTCAAATTCTTTTTCCTTATAGCTTGAAGTTCGAGAAGAGACTGGTAGCAGCAAGAAGGATCTCAAAGTGCAATGTGATGAAGAAGAGTTCAGAATTTACCAGCTGAATATTCAAGTGCGGGAAGTTTTTGCTAATCGTTTCACTCAGATGTTTGCAGATTATGAAGTATTTGTAATTCAGCCCAGTCAAGACAAAGAGTCATGGTTCACCAATAGAGAGCAGATGCAGAACTTTGATAAAGTGAGTATAAAGATGGACACCATGAAAGCAGAGGACAGGGGATCCATATGCATGATGGGAAGGAGAGTGGGGCACATGAAGCATCATGGCACAGTCCTAATCATACAAACCATGGTTTGGAGGACTGGGAACTGAAGCATCAAAAGAGTGTTCATTTGTAAAGTAGCCCTTTGTATCAGCCAGAATTAGCTCTAATTTTGTTAAGATCAATGTGGTAAATTGTGAGAAGGATACTGTGTGATGACTTAATTCCTTGGAATGTTTAATGGGTGGTGTGAATCACATCTTGTTAAAAAGACAGATCAGAAACAAAATGCTACTTTTGTAAACTGACTTATTAGTCACAGGTTATTCGCTTCACTATAAACTGATAGTCCCCTCCCCCACTACGTTTCCTTTGTGCATAGCTGTCTGCCTATGATGATTCTAGCTGGTAAGGGCCAAAGGACAACCACTGAGTGATGGGGTGAGCTCCCATGGCTCTGTCCCAGCTCCTGCCAACCTAGCAGTTCAAAAGCACGCCAGTGCAAGTAGATAAATAGGTACCGCTGCAGCGGGATGGCAAACGGCATTTAAGTGCACTCTGGTTTCCATCACAGTGTTCTGTTGCACCAGAATCAGTTTAGTCATGCTGGTCACATGACCCGGAAAGCTGTCTGTGGACAAATGCCGGCTCCCTTGGCCTGAAAGCGAGATGAGTGCTGCAACCGCATAGTTGCCTTTGACTGGACTTAACTGTCCAGGGGTCCTTTACCTTTTTACCTGTATATCTGTTTCAAAACAGAGTGTATATTAAAATATAATATAATATAATATAATATAATATAATATAATATAATATAATATAATATAATATAATATAATATATAATATAATATAATATAATATAATAAAACAATACATTTAAAATATAGTAAAATAGAAAATAATTTGATTGTGTTGATAATTGAAAGTATTCTTCATATCCTTCAGAAATCATTTAACATGGGGAGACAAACACATTTTCTTTCAATTTACTAGGCATCATTCTTGTCTGACCAGCCAGAACCTTATTTGCCTTTCCTCTCAAGATTTTTGGAGACACAGATGTTTGCTTCCTTTATCGACAACAAGATTATGTGCCATGATGATGATGATAAAGACCCTATTTTGAGAGTGTTTGATTCTAGAGTGGATAAAATTAGACTGTTAAATGTTCGAACGCCAACTTTGCGCACTTCCATGTATCAAAAGTGTACTACCATTGATGAGGCTGGTAAGCTCTGAAATATTATCTTTAAAGGCACTATAGTTATGTCTACTGGTAAAACCAAGTTAATGCTCAGCTAGGAGCAGATAGAAAGAAGATCTTCAGAAATGCAGTAGTTTTAAAATACTGTTAATAAATGACACTATTTAAGAGATGGGTCCAAATGGAAATATGAATGTTTTGCTCTTCAGGGGGTTCTTTATACTCCTTTAGCACTCTGAACAGGATACATATTTCTGACAGTAGCTTTCTAACTTGTGTTTCATAGACCTGGGGTTGCTGTCTTCCCACTTGCCTCTTTTATTCTCCTTTTTAATCGTGCATGACGACCTCTTGTCAGAATGATATGGTTTAAGATGTATATGTAATGGTTTTGTTTGTCTTCAGAGAAAGCTATTGAATTAAGGCTTGCAAAAATAGATCATACTGCAGTCCATCCCCACTTGCTAGATATGAAGATTGGACAAGGAAAATATGAACCTGGATTCTTCCCCAAACTTCAGTCTGATGTTCTTTCTACGGGGCCAGCAAGCAATAAGTGAGTAAGCTATGTTTGGAAGATCTTCTGCTTAACAAATTGCACAATTTGGGGGCCATTCAGCTTTTGAATTGGGAGTTGGTTGTGATAACTATAAAATGTAGGCTGCTGGTGGCACTTGAGACTTGGATGTAATGGTGACTGTCATGAACATATGAACTTACAGATGATATGCTAACCATTCTGGAGTTAAGTTTTGAAGCTACGTACTAGATCAGGGGACAAAAGTGAGAAGTGAGAAATTAAGCATCCAGTTTTTCTTGTAATCTCCACTTCCACAAATAAACTTTGACTATCATAGTCAGTTTTCAAACATTAATAACAAAAATATGTTGAGTGGGGTTCAACCTAGTATAGGTTTCTGGTTAAACTGTATGTTGTACTACTTTTGACCCTATCTCCCTATTGACTGCAGTCCAGAACGGACATATATATTCCCTTTTTCAGTCTGTGAGCTAGAATACATTTTTAAAATATTGATTATAATTTTCTAGATGGACCAAACGAAATGCACCTGCACAGTGGAGGCGGAAAGACAGGCAGAAGCAGCACACAGAGCACCTTCGTCTTGACAATGATCAGAGAGAGGTGAAAACTGTTGAGCACAATTTCCAATCTAATGTCTTTATTTTGTACAGAATAATAATGTAGGTTATCAGACTGTATGTATAAGATGCTTTTCCCAACCCCATGAAAAAGTATAGCCCAGTTCTTCATCTGATATAAATGGTAACCTCTTCTAAAAATAAAGGTCTTTGCCAGGGGTTGTCTGTCTTTGGGGGCCTTTGGGCACATTTGAAATAGGAGAAACTATTGTAGCTCTCTCTCTCTCTCTCTCTCTCACACACACACACACACACACACACACACACAGCAGTTAGGCTTTCAAAAACATGTTTGCTTTTTTTCAAGCTAGTTGGGAGGTGGTGTGAACTTCCTGGAGAATGCAGCTGCAGTCTACAGGAATGTCACTCTCCACAGCAATGAGACTTAGAGGAGTTGATGGTCCCTTCCCCAGCTCTAATTCCCCAAAATTGCCCTCCTGACATAGTTGACCTTGAAACACAGCCTCATATTGGTTGCAATAGAAGGCTTCTTGCAAGCATAATTTCATCAGAGAAGGGGTAGAGCAATGGGATCTTGTGGGTGCCAAGAAGGCCTCTCTGGTCCATGTGCACCCATGGGCATTACATTGGCAAGTCATGTTTTGTGCCAAATGCAATTGTGCACAGCAGCCTAAGACATCGTGGACTTATACCCTTTAAGGTTCCCTAAACCTTCCATGAACTGCCAACTCCATTTCTGCAGGGCCGCCTGGTGATGGTTGCATAACCCCAGCTTTCTCATCTCAGTCCATAGGATGGGTCTTTATCTTGCAAAATCTGCCTGGAAGAAGAAGAAGTGTCTCACAAATTTACCTCTTTCCTTCCCACATTTCAGTATTGGCAAGTGTAAATTTACACTGTCACATCAATTTACACCCTCACCTGCCTTATGTGAGGGTTGGATTGCACACTCCTTACCCCTTCCTGATTAGTGACATTCCGCTGAACTACCAGTTCACACCCATGACACAGAGTAAAGGTGGGCTGGACATCTTCTTGACATCTGTGAGGACCCATGTTGTTTGCATGTATGTTTGGGGGAAGCAGCCTTACAGTGTGGTTATATTGTTTGTTTTTTGTTGTGGTTTGTACCCTGTTTGCTTTTTCTCTCATGCCTTCCCTCTAGCCTTGATAATGACTTCTCCGCTAGACTTTCTGAGATTTGGTTGTCATCTTCCAATACCCAAAGAGTAATCTCCCACTTTGCCTAATTGCTTGATTTGTATTACACCAAGGATGCAGAGGAATCCTGTAAACTTTTTGTATAGAGCCAAAAGTATCAATATGCCATTGATGTCAATTGGGGGGGGGCAGTTATATAATCACTGAAGAACAGTCTTCTGCTACCCCAAATATGTAAAAACTGAGTTCTAAGCTTCTGTCATTTTCTTTTTTTAAAAAAATCTTGTCTTATGTGTTGATGCATGCATTTTATTCTTTTCTCTGTTGAAATCTGTTATTTATAAATTGCATTACATCATTATTCTTTCTCACTTTGGAAAGACATAAATTGTCTTAAGCAGCCTCTGTCCTGTTTTTGCATGTGTGCTCTCATTATTTCATGTCTGCTTACCATGCTTTCATCTAACATGAGCTATATGATTTTTGGTTTGTTTTTTGTTTTGCTGTCTTTCCTGTTTTGCCAGCAGCTGGATTTTCCTTTGCCAGACCTTCAGTTGCAATTTTGTTTAGACTTGGACCAGCATGATTGGCCTTTCAGGCACTCTTTTAAATCTGTTTCAGAACTATACCTGGTATGTTGTGTTTATGTAGGTACATTGTGTGTGTGTGTGTGTTCTTATATATAATATGAAAACATGTTGTTCGGTTATGGTACTGAACAAAAATACATAGTTAAGTATGTATTTCAGAGTCCAAAGAGAATTTCTCTTACAGTGGCTGAAAAGTTCAGTCCAAATGCATTTTATTTGATATAAACCTGGGATCATCTTGTTGTTGTTGTTGTTTAGTCGTTTAGTCGTGTCCGACTCTTCGTGACCCCATGGACCAGAGCACGCCAGGCACTCCTGTCTTCAGGATCATCTTATTATTATGCTATTACAAATATATTGGATAGTGTAATCAGTGCAATGGTTCTCTATTCATGCAACAAAATGCTTCAGTTTTTTCTTGAACAATAACAATTGCCAGTTATTGATCTACAGTACAATAAAATAAAAGCATTAGTCCTCTGAGAACTCAATATGCCATTATTTTTTTAGATATTTTTTTGACAAAAGAGCAAAACATATACTTCCACATATAAGTGCTTTAAGCGTTTTAAAAGTTGTGCATTTTTATATATTTATGTTCCTCTTTGTTTATAGAAGTATATCCAAGAAGCTCGGAATCTTGGCAGCACTATTCGGCAGCCCAAATTGTCTAACCTTTCGCCATCAGTAATTGCCCAGACCAACTGGAAATTTGTTGAAGGTTTGCTGAAGGAATGTCGAAATAAGGTATGGTGCTGGTCTTTATTGAGGCAGCCTTTGCTAGTACCATGGAGCTAGGTAGTAGACTACCGTATGTCCTAATCTTATGGTGCCTTGATGATATTTTATATTGAGATGGAAGGCTCCTCCATTTACTTCAGTGGAGGGAGGGATTTCATCCATAGAAAACGATGTGCCTCAAAATTGCTCCCTCTTGTGTAAAGTATGGGGAAGTCCCCTTGTACAGGAATTTTGTTGATAGTCAAGTTTAAAGATAAGTTTAATCATAAAAAAGAGTACAGTTCAGATAATGTACTCTTTCCTCCATATTGTGTTCATGGTTTCTTCTTTTTTGGTCTCAGAGCCACAACTGATGCAATTCTTCTTAAGTGTTTTATGGTGCCCATAAATGTTGCGATTTTTTGTACATGATTGTACATGCAGGGAGTTGAACTAGATGACCCTTGGGGAACAGGGAGGAGCATCTAACCTTGGTTTTCTGGTACTTGTATCTGTCTGATGCAGGTTTCTGCTGTATCCACATATCAGTATTAAATGTTTTGCATGTATCCATAATTATGTGAAGTTTTGAAGCAGATCTTACCTTAAAGAATTCTGTTGATTTAACAGTGCCAAGGGTTAGCCTTAAGTAATCTGCTATTAGTCAGCTAGAGGAAAATGGATTGAACAGTGTGTATGAAATCATGCTTGTATTTCAGCTGAGCCCATCTATTAGCTAAGCCCATCTTTCAAGACTGATAAATTGGAATTGTCAAATGATATCAACAGTGGGTATAAGAAGTAAAGTCTGCAGTGTGAGATGATTAAGGATAAACCTTAGAGGCAAATAATATATCTGTAAGAGAAGACAGAGACACAGCACTCTCTCTGCTTTAAAGTTGTTACCTGAGAAAGATGAGATGCTTTTATTGATAGTGGCAAAGACCTGTCTAAAAAATGAGCTGAAACTGTATCATGTTCTGTTCCTGTCACAATTGCTCTATAGCTCTAGCATTTTATACCATCTTACAAGAACAGCTGTAAAGTCTATTATCAATTGTTTAATTTTTCCTGGGGCATTTGGGGGAAATGTGTTGCTGTGTCAGATTGTCAACCAAGGTCCTGTTGTTAAAGTTGTCTGCTGTAGCACGCAATGTAAATTAATTTACTGAAATGGAAAGGCACATTCCTTAAGCCTAGAAGAAAAACTGCTTCTGTAATAATTTACAGATAAAGAGATTTGCTGCTGTAATGATGAGATTGTTGATAACTATTGAATATTTATAAAACATAATCTTAATAGGTGAGGAACCTTAAAGTGGTCCCCTTTCTCCCTGTTTCATCATTTATCCTTTTCTGAGGGCACCATTTCAGGTGAATCCTGAATCAGAGAGGTAGAGGGTGACACAGTGATGTTTGCTGTTTTGGGGAGATGAAAAAGGGCTCAAAATGGTGACATGGTATTAATTTTAGAAGCTGCTGGTTGTGCTGGCAACTTTGGTAGCAGAGGGAGAACTATTCCTACTATAGTGACCACTGTAAAGCCCTTCCTCCTCCACAAAGTGGGGAGGGAAGCTTCTTTGGTCCACCCCTATAGAAATTATGGAATGCTATATAGGGAGAGGAACAGGACAGGGGATAGCTTTGATTTTTCCTTTGAACTCGCCCTGTTGGTTTCCTATGATGGATTAATGTATAAATTTCATCCATGGAGACAATTTGAACAAGCAGCCAGTAGTCATCCAGCCCAATGAGACAGGAGATTTCCAGTGGTTGCTTCTTGCCACAGCACAGCCAATCTGACAACAGATATCCCTCTGAAGAAAAGAGCAAAGAAAACATCTTAAACTACAGAGCAGGAAGCATTGGACTGACTGTTTCTCCCATATTAACATATCTGTATCACAGTTCTGTTCTAGCACATGCATGTTGTGAGCTCCCTAGTATCACATAACAATGCATGCTAGGAAAAGGACAGTTATTTTTGGTTGGAGGCAGGTAAATAATTTTTCGTGAACAGTAGATACTTTCTACAGAGTGGAGAATCCCCAAACAGCATCATAATGAGTGCAGTTTTCCTAATAATTCATAAACATACCACAACTTTTTTTCTCTTTGAACCTGAAGTTACTTTACATAAGCAGACATGCACAAAAGTGCAAAGTATAACCTTTGTTAATTAGAAATTCTAGATTGTATGTAGACATGTCCTCCCAGAATTATTCCAGTTTAATCTATGATGCGGACCATTTGGATCCCTTCCAATAAGGGTTCAGGCCTCATCATGGGACTGAAACTGCCTTGGTCGCACTGGTTGATGATCTCCGGCGAGCTAGGGACAAAGGTGAGAGTTGTTTCCTAGTTCTGCTGGATCTCTCAGCGGCCTTTGATACAATCGACCATAACATCCTTCTGGACCGTCTAGAGGGGTTGGGAGCTGGGGGCACTGTTATACAGTGGTTTCGCTCCTTTCTCCTGGGCCGTGTTCAGAAAGTGGTGATGGGGGATGAGTGTTCAGACCCTTGGGCCCTCACTTGTGGGGTGCCTCAGGGTTCCGTTCTCTCCCCCATGCTTTTTAACATCTATATGAAGCCGCTGGGAGAGATCATCAGGGGGTTTGGACTGGGTGTCCATCAATATGCAGATGATACCCAGCTCTACCTTTCTTTCAAATCAGAACCAGTGAAGGCGGTGAAGGTCCTGTGTGAGTGCCTGGAGGCGGTTGGAGGATGGATGGCGGCTAATGGATTGAAGTTGAATCCTGACAAGACAGAAGTACTGTTTTTGGGGGACAGGGGGCGGGCTGGTGTGGAGGACTCCCTGATCCTGAATAGGGTAACTGTGCCCCTGAAGGACCAGGTGCGTAGCCTGGGAGTCATTTTGGACTCACAGCTGTCCATGGAGGCGCAGGTCAATTCTATATCCAGGGCAGCTGTCTACCAACTCCACCTGGTACGCAGGCTGAGACCCTACCTGCCCGCTGACTGTCTGGCCAGAGTGGTGCATGCTCTAGTTATCTCCCGCTTGGACTACTGCAATGCGCTCTACGTGGGGCTACCTTTGAAGGTGACTCGGAAACTACAGCTAATCCAGAATGCGGCAGCTAGACTGGTGACTGGAAGTGGCCACCGGGACCACATAACACCGGTCTTGAAAGACCTACATTGGCTCCCAGTACGTTTCCGAGCACAATTCAAAGTGCTGGTGTTGACCTTTAAAGCCCTAAACGGCTTCGGCCCAGTATACCTGAAGGAGCGTCTCCACCCCCATCGTTCTGCCCGGACACTGAGGTCCAGCGCCGAGGGCCTTCTGGCGGTTCCCTCATTGCGAGAAGCGAAGCTACAGGGAACCAGGCAGAGGGCCTTTTCGGTGGTGGCGCCCGCCCTGTGGAATGCCCTCCCATCGGATGTCAAGGTGATGGACAACTACCTGACATTCAGAAGACATCTTAAGGCGGCCCTATTCAGGGAAGCTTTTAATGTATGATATTTTAGTGTTTTTTGGTTTCTGTGGAAGCCGCCCAGAGTGGCTGGGGAAACCCAGCCAGATGGGCGGGGTACAAATAATAAATTATTATTATTATTATTACCGTATTTTTCGCTCTATTGGACGCACCGGACCACAGGACGCACCTAGTTTTTAGAGGGGGAAATCAAGGAAAAAAATATTACCCCCCCCAGCCCCCCCTAAAGAGCAACGGACAGGCTGCATGCAGCCTGTCCACTTCTCCCAGAGCTTCTCGGGGCTGCGGGGGAAGCCCGGGTTCCCCCCCCAGCCCCAAAGAGCAAAGAAGCCAAGACAGCGTGCGGGATCCATAGCCGCGCAGCCTCTCCAGCCAGGAGCTAAACCTCTCCAGTGCAGCTAAAGAAGACAAGGCAGCAAGCGCGATCCATCCCGCTCACTGCCTTGGCTTCTTCTTTAGCCTTGCGTAGCATCTTTAGTCTTGCGCAACGGGATGGATTGCGCCCGCTGTCCACCGGGGCTGGACTAGATGACTCCTGGGGTTCCCTTCCAACCCTGCAATTCTATGACCTCGGAAGGTGTTTGGGGTCTCCACCACTGGAGGCTTTTAAGCAGCGGTTGGGGGACCATCTGTCTGGCGTTCTTTAGCTGTGATTCCTACATTGTGAGGGGGCTGGGCTAGATGACCCTTGGGTGACCCTCCCAACTCTATACAGTCCTACAGTTCTGCGGCAGGAGATCCACAGCCACTTCACACAATGCCCACTCCCAATTTTCATCTGAGAGACATGTGTCTCTCAGTACCCCCCTACCTGCCACACTTCCCCCACCCCACTTAAGCTGAGGGAATTCCTGCCCAGAGAAACTCCCAGCAATCAAGGAGGAGGAATCCGCTGCAGCCGTGAGCAGTGGAGGATCCATGGTCCCCTTCCTTCCCTCCTCCGTGGTTGCTTTGAAGGAGGAAAGTGGGAGAGGAGCTGCTTACACGAGTGTAAGCTGCTCCCCTCCCACTTTGCTGCTTCAAAGGGAGCCCGGGAGGAGGGAATCTGCTGCAGCCTCGAGCAGCGAAGAGGATCCATGGGTCCCCTCTTTCCCTCCTCCGTGGTTGCTTTGAAGCAGGAAAGTGGGAGAGGAGCTGCTTACACGAGTGTAAACTGCCCCCTCCCACTTTCCTGCTTCAAAGCAATTACGGAGGAGGAATCCGCTGCAGCCTCTAGCAGCGGAGGATCCATGGTCCCCTTCCTTCCCTCCTCCGTAGTTGCTTTGAAGTAGGAAAGTGGGAGAGGAGCTGCTTACACGAGTGTAAGCTGCTCCCCTCCCACATTGCCGCTTCAAAGGTAGCCCGGGAGGAGGGAATCTGCTGCAGCTTCCCCCACCTCCCGCAGAAGCCGCCGGCTCTTTAAAGGGGCTGTGCGGCTTCTCCTGGCTTTTCTGGGAGGTGGGGGGATTCCCCTACCTAGTAGAAAAGCCCGCAGGAGCCGCGCAGCCTTTAAAGAGGGTGCCGCTCTTGGGGGCTTTTCCCCCAGGAGGGAGAAGGGACTGCTGCAGCCAGTCAGTCCCTTCTCCCTCCTAGAGAAAAGCCCGCAAGAGCGCACGAAGCTTGAGGGCTTTTCCCGCCTGCCTCCCCCCTGCATTCGCTCCATAGGACGCACACACATTTTCCCTTGCTTTTTAGGAGGGAAAAAGTGCGTCCTATGGTGCGAAAAATACGGTATTTTCTACCCAAGGGTTAGGTGGGGTGCAGGAATCCTGAGATCTTTAACTGTATTTTCCTAATTCAAAGATGAGAAATATGGGGCACTCGCAGTAATTTTCATCCACAGAGGTAATATGTTTAGGATTATCAACCTTCCATTAGGGGAGAAAAAAATTCCGACAAGTATAGTTGCAGAGTAGTTTTTGCTGGACAATGGCAACATATGTTCTACAGATTAGAAATAAATCATATAATGAACTCAGAGGAGGATACAGAGTGCCTATAGTATGCGCAGAACACACTTTTGTTTTCCAAGCAGGGATGTTTCCAAATGCCTTTTCTGGCTGTAACCACCTGTGCTACACCCCGTGACATGCCAGTGGGATCCATGGTGCTCATGTATGGATTTGGGGGGAACAAGGGCTTCAGCAGGAAGGGGCTGGGCGGGAAAGCCCTGTTCAGCAAGTATAATTCTCTGTTCACATTTCTTCTAGACCATTGTGTTTTGAATCTCCCGCTTTTCTTATTATCTGATTTCTCACATAAATAATATTGCAGAACAGGTGTTATGGATTTGCACACACAGGCAAACCATAGACTTAAATTCACTTGCTGTCAGCAACTTTTCCATTGTGCTGAACAAGTTTGCCATGTCTGATTCTATAGAAAAACAAGGCAGAAAAGTGAACAATGCTGGCAGTATGTCACAACAGATATCATTGCTAGTTAAAACAACACATTTTATAGTTAAAATCACTGTATTTTACTCAGCTAACACGTTGTTCACATGATGTGAAGGCTATCTAATATTCTGGTGGTTTCATCTGACAAATAGTAACTGTCCATTTCTCTTTCTGTCTCAAAAGACAAAGAGAATGCTAGTGGAAAAAATGGGTCGTGAAGCAGTCGAACTTGGTCATGGTGAGGTGAACATTACAGGTGTAGAAGAGAATACATTAATAGCTAGTCTCTGTGATCTCTTGGAAAGGATATGGAGCCATGGTCTGCAGGTGAAGCAGGTAAGAATTGAAATTACCACTCTACAATTTTTCAAATATTTACTTACCTTTTAAAAATGTGCCATCTTTTTGTATTGTTTTCAGATATTAAGAATGAGTTGTGCTGATACATGCTTGAATTTTTTTGAATGAGATTGAAATCTTTTATGTAAATTAGAATTTGCATTTTAGGTAGAGCTGCTTAATTTAATACTAAGGGTTGGATCCAGCGGAGAATCTTCTGAATGGAGGTGGTAGAGATAATTTTGACAGATTCCTCTTTCAGTGCTCATAGTTGCCTCCTACACTTCCGAATGCTTCCCCAGTACCCCAAGGAAAGTTTTTGGGGGGTTGCTGGGGAAAGGAGAAACTAAAAAAATTACCTCTTCCCCAATCCATCCACAGGACAGAGAACACATTTTCTGTGAGCAAAGCTATGCTTACGGGATTTCTGGATCCAGTGCAAGAAGTCCTGACTCTTATTTTCCCTTGGTTTTTTTAACCTTTACTTTGAGCTTTTAACTAGAAAATGATGAAGTAAGGCAGAAAGTCTCATTCCTTTAAAGAGAAACTGCACTGATGGATTTCCTGTATGAAATTGGCGTTATAGTGGTGCCCCGCAAGACGAATGCCTCGCAAGACGAAAAACCCGCTTGACAAAAGGGTTTTCCGTTTTTCGATGCGCTTCGCAAGACGAATTTCTCTATGGGCTTGCTTCGCAAGACGAAAACGTCTTGCGAGTCTTGCGATTTTTTTCGCTCCCCCCCTTTTTCTAAGCCGCTAAGCCGCTAATAGCCTTTTAGCCGCTAAGCTGCTAAGCCTTTAATAGCCGCTAAGCCGCTAATAGCGCTAATCCGCTAAGCCGCTAATAGGGTTGCTTCGCAAGACGAAAAAACCGCTAGACGAAGAGACTCGCGGAACGGATTATTTTCGTCTTGCGAGGCACCACTGTACATACATAAGTTCAAAGGAGAACAAAAAAATTGAATTTTGGTTATCTAAGGAGCTTTGGTGGCCTTTATATCTTGTTTTGTAGATTAGAACTTCCTGGTTTTTTTGTTGATCACTTAGGTAGAGCTACCTTTGCCCAAATCCACTTCTAGACTGTAACAGTTTCTGTGTGTGCAGGTATATGCTGTCTGACTCTTACCTTCCCTCTTATATACTACATAGGATAGAAGCTGTACTACTTTCATCCTAGAAGATAGAGCATCAGTATACTCTGCTACAACTCAGATTTGGGCCTTTCAGACCAGCAAGCGGCCAACCCTACATAAGGTTAATTCTTTGAATTGATTGAAGATGTTGGCAAACAGTGCTGAACGGTCTGTTGTGGTAGAGTATTTAGGAATCTGATGGAAGAAGTGCAGTATATCCAAGCACTTCTGAAATAAAAGTGAAAAAAAAGAATCACAATTCCTCCTTGTAAAACCAGTTTTGGTTTTCAACCACAGAAGCCTGTTTCTGTAAATTTGTTGTTTGAGAAATCATCAGTAGAAGATTATACCCCCAGCTCCCTCCATACTACACCCAGCTTTTGCCCCCCCCCCCGCTGCTGGATCGTTTTAGCCCTGCCTAGCTACCAACTTGCTCTTCCATTTGTGATTGCGGCCTCATATTTATCAACCCAGTTAATGTTGCAAGATGTATGATATTGCTTACCTGTCAGCTTTGAGAGTATTTTTCCTTCTTTGTTGTCATCTCTTGTACGCATGCCATTCTTCTCCCTTGATTTTGTCCATATCTCAGCATGCAGGTCAAGGTAATGAATTGTTACCTTTCATGTGAGCTTTTCATTCATAATTCCACACAATGTGATTTTCATTTACTATAAGCTCACTTGGGCTTTTGTGCTCTTTACGTGATCTGTTCCAGCACTGGAGCCAGCATATATGTTGTTCATCATGTAAGTGTAATATTGAGAGAGATGTTTACAATGATGTCTTTATTTGCGCATTAAATCTCTTTTGTATTGTCTGCCTGCCTTATTGTTTACAGGGCCATCAGTACCATAAGTCCTAAACCAGAATTTAAAAGGGTCTTCTAATCCAGTCTCCTACTGCAAGGCAGGATCATTTACTCTCTAGCTTTTCAAAAATCAGGCAGTGAAATCCAGGCCACAATGGGTCACAGGCAGGGGGTAGGTGTACTGCAGAAAGTGCCTGCTGATTTTCTTGAGTCATATGAAGTTAAGCCAGGGGTAAAGAAAAATAAGTGGTCAAAAATCCAAACATATTGAGGGGGAAAAAAATCTTTCTTGGCTCCAGTTTGATGGATAAGAATGAGAAAAATCTATTCATTGCAGATTCTTGTCCTGATACCTGTATGAGTGAGCCACCAGTGCAGAAATGCCAATACAGCTTACATTAATCTGACTACAGATAGGTAGCTGTGTTGGTCTGCCATAGTCAAAATAAAAAAATTCCTTCCTGTAGCACCTTAAAGACCAACTAAGTTAGTTCTTGGTATAAGCTTTCGTGTGCATGCACACTTCTTCAGATACCTGAAGAAGGTATCTGAAGAAGTGTGCATGCACACGAAAGCTTATACCAAGAACTAACTTAGTTGGTCTTTAAGGTGCTACAGGAAGGAATTTTTTTATTAATCTGACTGTTAGTCTATTGAGCCTATTCAGTTTCTTTATTCCTATTTTAGAATATACCAGTTAAATTAACATTGTTTTAATTAATAATTTCAAAATTTACTATAAATCAAATGAAGTTTGTTAGAAATAATGAACTTGAATAATTATTTACTTCAACATTCCTTAGTAGCCTATGCATTTTTCTGTGTGTCTTCAATAATGTTCACCTATAACAATTAAAAACTACATTCTGATTCCTGAACATACATTAGTGATATTTTAGCTGTCAGTATTTATACTCATACACTTCTTGCCCTAAGTAACTTTCCTTAGTAATATGTTACCCTCCCTGATAAATGATCAGTTGTAAAAGGCACTTCACATTTTGCAAACACTCAAGAAATCCTTGGACTAAAAAGCTTGAAGTCAACAACAGTAATTATAATAAATTTTGTTATAAATCTCTGGCCATTTCTGCTGTGTAGTTATTAAATCAGGTGTATTTATAAGATGCGCTGGTTTCCATGTTAGAATCATAGAATCATAGAATCATAGAGTTGGAAGAGACCACAAGGGCCATCGAGTCCAACCCCCTGCCAAGCAGGAAACACCATCAGAGCACTCCTGACATATGGTTGTCAAGCCTCTGCTTAAAGACCTTCAAAGAAGGAGACTCCACCACACTCCTTGGCAGCAAATTCCACTGTCGAACAGCTCTTACTGTCAGGAAGTTCTTCCTAATGTTTAGGTGGAATCTTCTTTCTTGTAGTTTGGATCTGGAGCAGCAGAAAACAACCTTTCTCCCTCCTCTATATGACATCCTTTTATATATTTGAACATGGCTATCATATCACCCTTTAACCTCCTCTTCTCCAGGCTAAACATGCCCAGCTCCCTTAACCGTTCCTCATAAGGCATCGTTTCCAGACCTTTGACCATTTTGGTTGCCCTCCTGTGGACACGTTCCAGTTTGTCAGTGTCCCTCTTGAACTGTGGTGCCCAGAACTGGACACAGTACTCCAGGTGAGGTCTGACCAGAGCAGAATACAGTGGCACTATTACTTCCCTTGATCTAGATGCTATACTCCTATTGATGCAGCCCAGAATTGCATTGGCTTTTTTAGCTGCCGCATCACACTGTTGGCTCATGTCAAGTTTGTGGTCAACCAAGACTCCTAGATCATTTTCATATGTACTGCTCTCAAGCCAGGTGTCACCCATCTTGTATTTGTGCCTCTCATTTTTTTGCCCAAGTGCAATACTTTACATTTCTCCCTGTTAAAGTTCATCTTGTTTGTTTTGGCCCAGTTCTCTAATCTGTCAAGGTCATTTTGAAGTGTGATCCTGTCCTCTGGGGTGTTAGCCACCCCTCCCAGTTTGGTGTCATCTGCAAATTTGATCAGGATGCCCTTGAGTCCATCATCCATGTCATTGATAAAGATGTTGAATGAGACCGGGCCCAAGACAGAACCCTGTGGCACCCCACTAGTCACTCTTCTCCAGGATGAAGAGGAACCATTGATGAGCACCCTTTGGGTTTGGTCAGTCAGCCAGTTACAAATCCACTGAGTGGTAGCATAGTCAAGACCGCATTTTACCAGCTTCTTTACAAGGATATCATGGGGCACCTTGTCGAATGCCTTGCTGAAATCAGGTAGGCTACATCCACTGCGTTCCCTTCATCTACCAGGCTTGTAATTCTGTCAAAAAATGAGATCAGGTTAGTCTGACATGACTTATTTTTCAGAAATCCATGCTGACTATTGGTGATCACAGCATTCCTTTCTAGGTGCTCACAGACTGTTTGCTTAATGATCTGCTCCAGAATCTTCCCTGGTATTGATGTCAGACTGACTGGGCGGTAATTATTTGGGTCCTCTCTTTTCCCCTTTTTGAAAATAGGGACAACATTTGCCCTCTTCCAGTCTGTCGGGACTTCGCCTGTTCTCCAGGAATTCTCAAAGATGACTGCCAGTGGTTCTGAGATCACAACTGCCAGTTCTTTTAATATTCTTGGATGCAGTTCATCTGGCCCTGGAGACTTGAATACATCTAAACTAGCCAAGTATTCTTGTACTATCTCCTTACTTATTCTGGGCTGTGTTTCCTCTGCTGAATCATTTGCTCCAAATTCTTCAGGTCGGGCATTGTTTTCTTTATCGGAGAAGACTGAGGCAAAGAAGGCATTGAGGAGTTCAGCCCTTTCTGTGTCCCCTGTTTGCATTTCACCATCTTCTCCTCTGAGTGAGCCCACTGTTTCTTTGTTCTTCCTTTTGCTACGGACATACCCATAAAAGCCTTTTTTGTTGCTTTTAACCTCTCTAGCAAGCCTGAGTTCATTCTGTGTTTTAGCTTTTCTGACTTTGTTCTACATGTGCTGGCTATTTGTTTGAATTCCTCTTTGGTGGTTTCCCCCCTTTTCCATTTTTTGTACACATCCTTTTTTAATCTTAACCCAGTTAAAAGTTCTTTAGATAGCCACCCTGGCTTCTTTAGGCACCTTCCATGTTTCCGTCTCATTGGTATTGCCTGAAGTTGTGCTTTTACTATGTCCCTCTTAACAAACTCCCAGCCATCATGAACTCCCTTTCCTTTTAGTATTACTGTCCATGGGATCTCACCCAGCACTTCCCTAAGTTTTATGAAGTCGGCTTTCTTAAAGTCAAGAAATTGAGTCCTAGTATGGTTGGCTGCTCCTTTCCGCTGTATAGTAAACTTCAGAAGAGCATGATCACTCGCACCTAATGATCCTTCCACTTCTACCCCACTAACCAGGTCATCAACATTGGTTAGGACCAGATCTAAAATGGCTGTTCCTCTTGTTGCTTCTCCCACTTTCTGGACAATGAAGTTGTCTGCAAGGCCAGTTGTCTGCAAGGCAGAAGTTGCTTCTCCCACTTTCTGGACAATGAAGTTGTCTGCAAGGCCAGTTCTTGTCTGCAAGAAGTTGTCTGTTAGCCTTTCTTTAACTTCTTAGCAACTTCTTTATAGCGAGTCTGGGATGTGACCCAATTTTTTTTTCTGTCACCATCTTTATTAATTCTGATATCATCAGTGTTACCCAGATCTTCCTTGGCTCATGGTATATCTCACCTAAACAAAATAAAGAAGGGAAAGGTTAATGAGCACTGATTCCTTCCCTCCCAGCAGCTCTCCACCTTTTCTGGTTGCTGCTTCCTCAGCTCTCTGTTTTGGTCTTGGTAACCTTAAATAACAGCAACTCTATCCAACACTAGGAATGAAGTTCAATGGCATCGGGTGAGAATTACTTAGACTGAGAAAGGCATTTTTAAATTCTCCTGTTATATGTACAATAATCAGTAATATGATATTAATTCCCATGTTTGCTTGAAATATAGCAGTGTTTGTTATGGGAGATAGCAAATTTTAATAATTATATATTTAATGTTACTTTTTTCTGTGTCTAAATATCAATGCAAATCTTTTTGCATGTTAAATACTGTTTTGGTGTTAGTTATAAAATGGAATATGCAAATACTTTAATCCACTCTTCAATACTTAACACATGCACACTTATCTGAGAGTAAGCCATACTGGAAACACTGGCGGTTACCAGTGAATAAACATGCTGAGGACTAGGCTGCAGTTGTATAATATTCATGATCTGCACTCATCCAGTATGGTTATAAGCAGCTATAAATTTGAATTAGTTTAGTTTTGTACAGTCTACCTTTTATCTAATTTGTATAAGTATATACCGTATTTTTTGTCCTATAGGGCGCACCGGCCCATAGGACCCACCTCGGGGTTTTTTGGGGGGGAATGAATAAAAAAAAATGATCCCCCCACCGCGGCTGCCGCCCCAAGCCTTGCGCACACCTGCCCGAAGCACGGGGCACCCTCCGGAGGGCTCCCTGTACTTCGGGCGACAGGCTGCCGCCCCAAGCCTCGCGCGCTCGGCGGGACCTCCTGCCGGGCGTGCAAGGCTTGCGGATAGCTTCCTGAAGTCTGGAGAGTGAGAGGGGTCGGTGCGCACCGATGCCTCTCGCTCTACAGGCTTCAGCGAAAGCCTGCATTCGCCCCCTAGGACACACACACATTTCCCCTTCATTTTTGGAGGGGAAAAAGTGCGTCCTATGGGGCGAAAAATACGGTAATTTTACTGGAATGTCAAGTCAGAAGTTTACCATCTGAAGGATCCTATTTGAATATTTGAGGTCATATGTATCAACCACTATTCATTAATTTTCTCAATATTATCTGCTATAACAATCTTTAGCATTCATCAGTCAATTTGTAGATGCTCTTTAGTGTCTCACATTTTATAGATGCTCGTTAGTGTCTCACATTTTTTATAGTCCAGAATAATGCTATATCCTAAATTTATTTAGCTAATGTGTAGTAGTATTTGTTTTATGTTCTGCTTTTTGACCAGCATTCTCAAAATAGCTCTTAAATTTTATTAAATACATTGAGATATTAAAAACCATATACTGGTACTTAATACAAGCCTAGCAGAGAGTCATCTGATACTGACTTTACCTGCCTCCATCTTTCCCTTTGTTCTTCCCATCCCATGTTAATGATAAAAGGTCTTGGAGTAGGAAGGAGAGCTTAATTGGAGCAGAAGGCAAACCTGGTTTTTGTCTTCACCTGATTCCCTCCTTCACCTTTAATGCTTCAAAGATACAGCCTACACAGGTTTTATTTCTGTACAATAAGTTGTTTAATTCATTTGCATCATATATTATGAATGCTTTGTTACCACTCACATCTGGTGAGAAGCACTGGCTTTCTGGCTGATCCTTGTGTGTGTATGATAGAACATGTTAATTTTGACATTTACGACAGTATCAGATTTAACTAATGAATCCCACTGGTGGAAACTCGTGTGATTTCAACTAGCACAACAGGATTTCCCACCCTCTCCTCCCCGTGTCCCCCACTCCCATTATTGGCTTGAAGGGGTCAGGAGAACCTCCATAACAGTGCACAGGGGGGAGGAGAAGGGAGATTGTTCCATCAGGCAAGCAGAAACTGACAGAGTGATCTCCTTAGGGCTGAATTCCTTCTAAGGTAAACTGATTTTGGTTACATGGTGGTGATCTCCATGGAGGAAATCACTTATGTGTGGAGTTGCACTTATTCTTATGCTTCTTTTCATTCATCTATAGCTTGCCCACGTTTTATATTTGGTGGTTATTAGCCCTATGTGAACTAGACTTTTAGGGTATTCTCGTCCACATGTCTTGCAAACTATGTTGCAGTCATAATAGGTTATAGCATGTTTCTCTTTGAAATAATGAGTTCTCTCTTACAGATATAATCAGCCTGCTGCTATTAACCTGAACACTTAGTCTGGAATGCTGGGGAAGGGTGACAGGAGCCAAATTGGGTCCTATTACAACAAATGAGTGAATGGGTTTCATTATGTCCTATTATGCTAGGTAGATATCAGCTTTCAGATAGTATTTGTGATGATCTGTAGATTGCTCTGAACAAACCCACATGCTGGTTGGTCTTTGTGCCACTCAGGAATTAAATTTGTAACAATCATGAGAGACTAGGCCATCCAGTTCTTGCTTAGGAGTCATATTTAGTAGCTGCTACCACTTTTTTTTACATCCAGTTATGCAAGGATTTCTGAAAGGTTGTCTAGAATTCTGTTGTTCTGGGCGATAGAAAGAGCCAGGACACTGGTACCTAATGTGTTAAGACTGGACTCAGCATCTGGCAGCCCAAGCCACGATCTGGAAGACAACTTTTTTACAAGAAAGACTTGGATGCCTTAGAGCAGGACAGAAGGGTTTGGGGAGCATGCATGGGTTGCTGTGCTTTGTTTACAAGGGAAAGTAGCTGGGTGATGAGGAACAGCTCCATGATTTGGTTCAAGGTCAAGAATCAAATTTTAGAAGATAGCGACAACATAGATGAAGTGCAGACTTTTTCCTTTCTATATCTGAGGCCAGTGGGGATCCATTGAATCTGCAGCTAGGAAATGGTGCCCCAGTTTTATCAGGGTTTCAAAAAGAGTGAGAAGCTTAGCTGTAGTAAGATTATGCACATGCGTTACCTCTGTATTATACTGTACAGTATTTTATTATATCCAAATTCAAGTGTCTTGGCAAGACTTTGAGATTTGACCAGAGCTTTGGACAAACCAGGAGCAAACAAATTCTATTAAAACAAAACAGCCCGTTCAGGAAAACAGAAGATAAATTCAGGAATATAGAAAATAAACATAAAAGGGAAATTTAATTAGAACTCTGTCCTAGAATAAATGTGGTGGCATTCGGCAATATTGCATACAGGTACCTGTGAACGTATATTGGGAATAAGTCCCATTAAATTCAGTGGGCCTTATTCCCACTCCTTAGGGAGTAGGCATAGGGTTCTGGCCTTGAGTAGGCATAGGGTTGTAGCCTTGGATTTATAAAGAATAACCCAAATATCCAGAGTAAATTAAGTCTGTCAAAAACAGCATAGTAAAATCTGCCCAGCTTGGCAGAGACTGGCAGTAGAATTTAAGTTGATCTGTCAAGATTACCATGTCCCTCATTGAGGGATGGGTTTCCTTTTGATTGTGATCTGACAGGAATGGGGAACCTATAGCTCTCCAACTGTTGCTGGACTACAACTTGCATAAATCTCTGAATATAGGCCATTCTGGCCGGGGCTAATAGGACAACTAGAGGACACCCACCTGTGCGTTATAAGAACACTAGTATTGCCACACATGTTGGTGATAGTTTATTAAATTTCTCTATCAAAGGAAGGTTACAGTAAAGTTGAGAACCTTTTCAACAAAGGCTAGGTTAATCTGGATAACATACCAGTTTTGCATGCCTTTTAATACTGCATTTTATATTTATATTGCTTTCTCAGACTTCTTGTGATATGAAATGACTGAGTAGTGGAGTGAACAATAGAGGCTCAGCTATGAGAATATGTGGTCGGAGTGGAAGTAGTTGATGTGTATAGCTTGCTTTAGGCTGATTGGCAGTTTAATGGAATCATTTAGTGAATATAGGAAAAGGTTAGTGTGCAGATTTGTTTTAGAGATTTTGTCTTGGTACAGTAGTATCTGATGATTACGTTTAAAATGGAACATTTTTGAAATAAAACTAAAGGTATGAATAATGCTCAAAATTAGTAATTTATGCTGCATTTGACAATCTTTCTTTTAAATCTTAGGGGAAGTCTGCTTTGTGGTCACATTTGTTACATTACCAAGAAAATAGACAGCGAAAACCTACATCCGGAAGCTTCAGTACCTCAGGTATTGTTGGTTTGTATAAAGGTTATGAACAGTGTTCTCCATTTTGAGAAAGAAAAAGTCACAAAAGAGTGATTGCACAGATTAATTAAGTTAATTTATTTATTAACTTCAACAATGTATATTATTATTTAACACCAAGTCTCTTAAGTGTTGCACAATAAGAATACAAAAAAGATACAAATGAGATAAAAATCAGAAAAATGCCTTCTGAAATAGAGAGGTATTCACTAAGTGCCAGAAGTTAACAGAGAACAGGTTTGTTCGATCGTGACTGGGAGGGAGCTGCACAGAGTTAGGTCCACAAGCTGCATGTCTGACTCATGGGGATAACTAATAGTGACTCCTCTGAGGACATCCTTGATTGGGCAGAAGAACAAGGTATCAGGTGGTTTTTAAGATATTTGGGCATATGAACAGCCAGAGCAAGCTATGTGCTGGTGGAAGTCTGTCTCCAGGAACAGTCTAGCTGCAGCATTTTGCTCCAGGTGAGCTTCTGGACCTGGCTCCTGGGTAACCACACATAGAGTGCACTGCAATAACTGAGTCTTGAGATTAGCAGTGCATGGATAAGATAACTGTGTCCAGGTTATCCCTGTCCAAGAATGTCCATAGCTTTAGCTGGTAAAAGGCATTCCTAGCCACTGACACTGCCTGAGCTTACAGCAACAAATATGTATCCAGGAGCACCCCCAAACTATGAACATGCTCTTTCTGAAGGAGTACACAAGCTGAAGCCAAGTCACCTGATCACAATACATTTCATCCATCAGGGTGACTAAATGTGATTCAGTCTCAAAACCTGCCACGACCTTTCCTATAGTGAGAATATTTGGAACTGGTTGGTAGTCCAAACCAATGGGTCCAGGGCTATATTTTTAAAGAGTGGCCATAGGTGGCGGTGATCACTCCCTCATGCAATTACACATTAACTATCATCTGGATCCAAGATGGGCAGGGGTCATATCTAGAAGCATATCTTCTAGAGCTCCAGGGATTCTTCCTCCACAGTGGGAGTCAGCAACCTCCAGACTATCCAAAAGAGCCCTGTGGGCTGGCTGCTAGGTTCTTGTGAATGTTTGCAGTAAGCCCAAATATTCATTTGCTGACTAAGTGCATTGCTAAAATGGAAAGCATTTACCAATGTAAATACAAATCAATATTTGTACTAATACAAAATGTTATCTTTAATTTAGGAATACTACTTGATTCAGAAAGAAGGAAGTCGGATGCCAGCCCAGCAATGTCTCCCTTAAGAGTATCTCTCATCCAAGACATGAGGTTGGTTTTTAAAAAAACAACAACACACAACTTTCATGAAAGGTTTATCAATATTTTAAGTACAGCTGACTTTAAAATAGCTCCTGTTAGCTTTTTGAGTTAGCCTCTTTTTCCTGATTGGAGATGGACAGTGCAATCCTAAGAATGCTTACTGAGAAGCAGGTCCCATTGTGTTCAGTGGGTTTTACTTCCTAGTAAGCAAGTTGAGGATTGCAGTTCTAGTTCTTCTCTTCCAAAGTTCTCCTTAAGTGATTAAAAGTCAGTGTCTGTTTTTCTTTTTACAGTGAAATGAATTCTTGTAAATTAAACTCACTCTGTGGAGAAAAGGCCTAATTCAAAATTGTGTGAAGCTGTGGGAATTGGATGGGTTAAGTTTATTTTATCATAAGCATTTATAGGCAAGTCTACTCCATTGGATGCATGGAATGAACTTAAAAGGGTAGTTTTTTATTATATTTGTTAATTTTCTGCCCTGTCCTCTGTCCCAAAGGAGCCAGGGCTGGTGTGGGTGCATGTATGTGTGTACAGTGGTGCCCCCCAAGACGAATGCCTCGCAAGACGGAAAACCCGCTAGACGAAAGGCACCACTGTACTGTGGAAATAAAACCCAGTTAACAAGTTGAGCTTGAAAGTTTAAAAGTGGCATCTATCCAACTAACTTGTTCCATCAACACAGAGATTTCCACTTGCACAATAGAACTTCTCCCCATCTCTGTGTTCACACCCCGAAGCTGCTCCACAGACTTTGGAGAACACCCAGACCAGATTTAGGGGGCGCAGGAGGGGTAAAGTTCTTTTGAGCAAGCAGAAATCCTTGCACTGATGGAATGAGTTAGTTGAGTGCCTGTCCATTTCATGCATTTTAAGTAGACTTTAGCATATGTAGTACATTAATATGGCAACTACTCTTAAGTGGCAAGTATTAAGAGTGTCTTATTTTACCTTCTGTAATGAAGCAGTATATAAAATAGCTTAAATATATGAATAAGCACAGAATGCAAAAAAAAAGAGTGCTTTATCTTTTGTAGCAGTTAGATTCAGTAGGTATATATGCTGAGCAGGAAGAAGTGAATGGTTTCAGAACAAACTAATAATCTATTGAGCATTTGTTGTATGATAGAGAAATATAGACAACTACACTTTTTATGTCATATGACATTGCTGTAGTAGTCATTGCTGATAAGTATTTTATTACAGGGAGGGAAATCTAAGGCATGGGGGCTGCCAGGAGCTCTCTATCCAGCCGCCAGGTCTCTATCTGGCCAAATCTCTATTCCCTGTCTCCCCAGTCCACCACCCACTGACTTTGCTTCATTCCTTCCTTCATACCTTCCTTGTATGGGAGGAATTTACAAAGCTTTCTAATAATGTTCTCTCTTCTGGAAACAATGATTAATGCTGAGGCCTAGAAGTCAAACATTTCATGAATATGATTACCAATTTTCTGTGTGTATATCTAACAAGTCACAGCCTTTCTGAATATAACATTCTCGCATAAAGAGAGTCCCTGGCCATTAATGGTTGGCTATTGAAAACAAAGCAAATTCTCATTATTTTTAATTATTATACTTGGTATCAACTGTGCTAAAGATATATAGTAAGATCACTTAGGAATATCTTGTGTTTTTCGAGGGGGAGGGATGTTCATCCTGCACAATTTTATATTCCTTTCACTGGTTAGTAAAACCTCTTTAAAACCTACTTCAATATTTACTTGCACTTATGGTTATTTCTGCTACTTTAGTTGCTTGTTGATGTCATCTTAGGGCCAAACTAAAGAGGGCAGCAGTATTTATTCATGGGTTGGCTCCATAAAGGAGTGTGTGGAGCATGCAGTCTTTCTTTTTCTTAAACATGCAGTGGAGCACATGGGTGTGGGGAACTAAACCCTGCCCTCTCTCCCACTTTTCCTCACTGAGTTTCATTGCTTCATTCAATTTTTCTTGCAGCTCAGTTCTGCTACCTAGGCTCATGAGAAGATTGTTTGAAGCAACGGAATGCAGTGGTGTAAGAGATAGGCAGGGGCAGTGCCAAATTCTCTTCACCCACTAGCTTAATTTGAATAAAATCTAAACACTCTTGACTTTATAGGTGAATGGGGTAGACTTGTAAATACTAGATTATAATGTCTATTACAGTGGTAGCCAGTGTATGCTTACTAGATATGGTTGGACTATAATTCCTATCAATCCTGGCCGGCCTAGCTAATAATCAAGGATAATGGGAGTTGTAGTTCAGCAACATCTGGAAGGCTTTCTGTTGGTTTGCCTGGGGTACTGTGCAATGCATTCCTGTCAACTTCTTTTCTAACTCAGTAAAAAGTAGGACAGCACAATAACCTGCTTTTCCTTCTCAGGCATATCCAGAATATAAGTGAGATCAAAACTGATGTTGGTAAGGCTCGAGCTTGGGTTCGGCTCTCTATGGAAAAGAAATTACTTTCCCGCCACCTGAAACACCTTCTTTCTGATCATGAACTGACAAAGTAAGTTGAATCCAGCTTGAGGTTAACGGAGATCTGTTGGTTCGTGGTAGTTGTTTTTTAAGTAGACTTGCCATAGCCTTTAGCAAAGAAAATAGATAACACAGTATATGATTTTATCAGGTACTGATAAAGCTGCTTGAGAAACAGAATAATCTTGTTACAGATAGGTAGCCGTGTTGGTCTGCCATAGTCAAAATAAAAAAATTCCTTCCAGTAGCACCTTAAAGACCAACTAAGTTAGTTCTTGGTATGAGCTTTCGTGTGCATGCACACTATCTGAAGAAGTGTGCATGCACACGAAAGCTCATACCAAGAACTAACTTAGTTGGTCTTTAAGGTGCTACTGGAAAGAATAATCTTGAAAAAGGATAGGCTTCGAACAAAGAGGGCATGCATAAGTTTGCATTCAGAAAATTTGGGTTCATTCCCTTTGCTACATATTTTGTATAGTAATGGTCAGAAAGTCCAAAATAAACTAGATGAAGACATCTCCAAAACAGTATTTCTTTCAGCTATCTTAAACTGGAAGACTGTTGGTTTCAACTTTGAAAAATATAACTCTTATGAAAAATGACTATAATGGGATAATCCTGATGTGAGCTACTCTGAGCACCTTGGAGGCAGGGTAGGATCTAAACACGTTATAGCAGAGGAATTTCCTTAGCATTTGTTCTGGTACTATAAGAATTAATTTTCTGTTCTTTACATTTTTCTCACTTCTTAATTACATCAGCACATTGTTCAAGGCAATGAATGGGGGTAAATATAACTAGAAAATTAAGGTAATGAGCAATGCTTGTGCATGGTAGTTTGCATTGCATAAAAACTCAGATGACCAAATAAGATTGCATTCCTATATTCACTTACCTGGAAATAATTTCCACTGAACTTAATAGGGCTTATTCCTGAGTACACACAAAGGATTGTGCTGTAAATTGTGTACAATTATTTTATATATTTGGATACTCTGATTTTCTTCCTAAACTCAACTTTTCCAATAACATTAAATATTTTGATGAGGACTGTGGTGAAGGAAAGTAGGAAAATGGAATGGAAAGAGCAGGAAATTGTGAATGAGAATGGGGTGAGCAAATGGGGAAAGGATGGCAGAAGGTGTAGCCGAAGGAGAGAATACTCATCTGTATAAGGCACTATATTTCCTGTGGCCTTTCCTTCTGCTTCCCCTGGTTTTTGAGCCTTCATCAGCTATGCTTCCAAACTATTCAAACCACAGGGGGCTAAAATCATGATAATTTTAAAAAGGTGTGGGGAATAGTACAGTGGTACCTTGGTCTATGAACAGCCCTGTTAATGAACACTTTGGACAATGAACTCTGCAAAACCGAAAGTAGGTGTTCCGGTTAGCGAACTCTGCCCCGGAAGACAAATGGAAGCCGAACACCAGCGGCGGGAGGCCTCATTAGGGAAAGCACACACCTCGGTTTAAGAACGCTTTGGTCTAAGAACGGACCTCCAGAATGGATTAAGTTCGTAAACCAAGGTACCACTGTATTCCTAACTGAAATGTTGACAGTTAAGTGGGTGCAAGCCTACATGAAACATCTATGGAGTAAGGTAGTTAGAAGTCAAAACTTTAGTGGTTACATGATACACATATTGATTGGTTCATTGTAAATGCCAGCAACCCTCTGGGAAGTCTTGTTATAGTAATATATAATTTTGTTTTCTTTGTCAGAAAACTCTACAAGCGCTATGCATTCCTCCGCTGTGATGATGAAAAAGAGCAATTTCTGTATCATCTCCTGTCATTCAACGCTGTTGATTACTTTTGTTTTACCAATGTTTTTACAACTATCTGTAAGTATAGCTTTTAATTGTTGGGTTACTTTTCAAAGGGGTTTAAAGCGTGTTTGACACATTCGTATAGCCTCATTTATTTTATAACAGCATACAGATATCTCATGCTGGGAGTCTACCAATACCCCTTTCATGAGATGATATAATTTGTAACTCTGCAGAGTGTAAAATCCACGGTTGGTTGTTTTTTTACTGTGTGAACTTACTACGATTTTGGCCACAGGAAATATATTTCAAACAAATTTCTCTTTTATAACACTGAGCATGATTCTGTGTGGTAAATTAGCAGTGAGACCTCATCGATACATTCTAGTATTTTTGATTAGCATATTGCAATTCATTTGAAATCTTCCCTACCTCCAACACTGCCAATTTTGTATGCTTCCTTATAAGTTCTCTGCATTATCCTTCTCCTACCTGCCTTTTTATGTTCATCTTCATACTCAGCATGAGTATGATAAGTTTCCTATGCTCTCTTCTGAGCTCCCCTTGTGAGAGATCTGTCATTAGTTCTCAGTTCTCTTTTGAAAGACATGCTGCTTTTGGAGCCATAGTTGGACCTGTTTTAACATCACTAGACTCCATTGGTACGCTTCTGTCTGTCTGTCCAAAATAAGCTTTCAGTGCTTTTTCTTTCACTCCCTGGGAGTCTGAGATCAAGCCTAGCGGATGATATTTCTACCTAAGAATATAGTATAATGGGTATTTGTTATTCTGCTTCAATTGTATTTGCATTTGTTCTTGGACAACTTGTTTCAGCCAAATTGTTTTTTTGTTCTGTTTTACAGTGATTCCATACCATATATTGATCATTCCTAGCAAAAAACTTGGTGGCTCAATGTTCACAGCCAACCCATGGATATGCATTTCAGGAGAACTGGGTGAAACAGGAGTCCTACACATTCCAAGGAATACACTGGAGATGACATTTGAGGTATGCCCTTACCTAAAGATAAAAGTCAAAAGAAGTCAAAAATTGCTGGGGACATTTTCTATTATTTTTCTATTATTATTATTATTATTATTATTATTATTATTATTATTATTATTATTATTATTAAAATATGCATATCACCCTTCATCTGAACATCACAGGGCAGTTCACAACCTAAAATATATGTGCACCTGTATAATACAAATTGCATGTATCTTCCTTTTTGGAATCTTTCTATGAGAGCCCAGCAAACCTATAGAAAATTATGATCAAAATTGATCAAAATATGTTAGCTGGAGAGGGAAGTGTAAAACTATCTCTATAGACTTCCCATTGTGTTATTTTAAAAGTTCCCTTACCATTTGGTTTGTAAACTTGCTTTTTCTCTAAAACGTGGCATTGTGTTTAGTCATTGCTAAGTTTGGATATTATTGCTCTGTTCATTAGGCTATAGTCACTGTGATGTTTTCTGTTTTGATTCAGCAGATTTCCCCCCACCCCTTTTTTTAATTTTCAGTGTCAGAACCTGGGAAAGCTTACCACAGTACAAATAGGACATGATAATTCTGGACTGTATGCAAAGTGGCTTGTGGAATATGTCATGGTGAGAAATGAAGTAACGGGTCACACTTACAAGTAAGCAGCATTTCAGCTTTTTTATGGATTGCCTGAAAGGATGTATTGAAAATGTTGTATCATAACTGCATCAACTTCCTTTTAAAATCAGCCTGTTGCTGCTCAAAATACTTAAGAGGGCCAACTGGTCTGATAGGTATTCCTTTTCTTGCCCTGTGGGACCAAATCAGTTACTGATACATATTCTAATGTCGCACAAGACTTGTTTCTCATAAAGCCCATCTGTAAATAAAAAATATACAGTACACTGTTTTACAGAGTATGATTTGATGCCTCTTCTTGTTTATATCCACTATGATAAGTTTATGTTCACTGAAATTGGAATTAAGCTGAATTATCTATTGGCTTGTATGATTTAGAGTGCTTTCTTGTCCATTTCAACACACAAATTTATATACTGTCAATGTACAATAGATATTTATTTGTATACACTAGCAAATCTATGAACACACACACACACACGCACGAGCGCGCGAGCGCACATACACACACGCACGAGCGTGAGCGCACGAGCGCGCGTGCGCGCGCGCACACACACACACACATGCAGTCCTGTGTAAGTGTCTGGAGGTGGTTGGAGGACAGATGGCAGCTAACAGATTGAGGTTGAATCCTGACAAGACAGACGTACTGTTTTTGGGGGACAGGGGGAGGGTGGGTGTGGGGGACTCCCTGGTCCTGAATGGGGTAACTGTGCCCCTGAAGGACCAGGTGCACAGCCTGGGAGTAATTTTGGACTCACAGCTGTCCATGGAGGCGCAGGTTAATTCTGTGTCCAGGGCAGCTGTCTTCCAGCTCCACCTAGTACGCAGGCTAAGACCCTACCTGCCCGCGGACTGTCTCGCCAGAGTGGTGCATGCTCTAGTTATCTCCTGCTTGGACTACTGCAATGCGCTCTACGTGGGGCTACCTTTGAAGGTGACCCGGAAACTGCAATTAATTCAGAATGCGGCGGCTAGACTGGTGACTGGAAGTGGCCACCGGGACCATATAACACCGGTCCTGAGAGATCTGCATTGGCTCCCAGTACATTTCTGAGCACAATTCAAAGTGTTGGTGCTGACCTTTAAAGCCCTAAATGGCCTTGGTTCAGTATACCTGAAGGAGTGTCTCCACCCCCATCTGAGATCCAGTGCCGAGGGCCTTCTGGCAGTTCCCTCATTGCGAGAAGTGAGGTTACAGGGAACCAGACAGAGGGCCTTCTCGGTAGTGGTGCCCACCCTGTGGAACGTCCTTCCATCAGATGTCAAGGAAATAAGCAGCAATCCTATTTTTAAAAGACACCTGAAGGCAGCCCTGTTTAGGGAAGTTTTTAATATTTAATGTTGTATTGTTTTTAACACTCGATTGGGAGCCACCCCGAGTGGCTGTGGAAACTCAGCCAGATGTGCGAGGTATTTATTTATTTATTTATTTATTTTTACTATTTTTCTAAAAAAGGTGCCAGAACTCACCACAAATGCCTCCCCTGTTCTCCCCTGGCATGCACCTGAGACCTGCCAGAACTTAGTTCTGGTGAGTTCTGAAAAAAAGCCCTGTCTCAAAGAAGTTTCATATCTAATGAACATTATTAATTACATTTGGTTGTATCCAGATAAATATTAGCCAAAGGGGATTGGTGGAAGGTGACTCTCCCACCTCTCCAAGACCCATCAGCCCCCAGGTTCCCTTGAAACGTCTCTTCTGAGGGTCATGGGCTGTGGCACAGGGGAGCTGGAAGGGAATGCTGAAAATTGGGTGGAGGCATCATCTGTCAGTGGGAGTTCCTGCTTACAAATGGTGACTCCACCTAAATTCCAACAAACCCTTCCTTTCCTCTCAGCCCCCCCTGCACCACAGTTTGCCCCATTTTTCAGGGTCCTCTGACTCTTGTGATAGGTTTTTCAAGAGGCTGCCAGGGCGTCATGGGAGTGGAAAAGTCATTGGTTTGTGTTCCTTTGGTTCAGATCCAATTTGGTCAATAAATCCAATCAATCTGTTGGCTGTCCAAAATATCTGTTTGCTTATGGTCCAGAAGATTCAGATTTCTGTTTCCAACAGCACATGTATGTGGCCCTTGTGGATTAGTCAGTTACATAACTCCTCCTGTGACTAATACTGTTCAATTCTTGTGCTGGATCAGTCTTGCAGGGATGAGAAATTTTAGTAAATGGAGTATGCCCAGCATGAAATAAAAGCCATTTTACTGAATCACTTAATGTATAGCCTCTTGCTAAAATCTGGGATTAAGAGCTGCATCATGTGTCTTTTTTCTTATTTCATGTCTTTAGGTTTCCATGTGGGAGGTGGCTTGGAAAAGGGATGGATGATGGCAGTTTAGAGAGGATCCTGGTTGGAGAATTGCTGACATCCCATTCTGAGGTAGATGAAAGGCAGTGCAGAACTCCGCCTTTGCAGCAGTCCCCAAGTATGATTAGAAGATTCGTTACAATATCACCAAACAACAAACCAAGTAAGCTGGTTAGATTCAAAAAACCTTTTACTAGTAATCTTACATATAGTAATAGCGAACTCAGTTCTCTGAGTGTAGTTATTTATGTAGCCAAAACATCATCCATACACATATTAGTAGACTTGGGGGAGCCCCATAGTTTGTGGAAGTACAAAAAGTCTATAGGGGGAAAAAATCATATGGGGGACAAACCCAAAAATAGCTCAGTGAAAATGAAATGTTGACTGACTGCCTTGTGGGAATTGGGGATAAAACAGATTATCCTGAAAAAAGGGAATGGCTAACTGGTTGGAATTTTGAACAGGTCTCCACTCTGCAATATTTTGTTGCATGTCTTGCTTCCACCATCTCAAAAACAGAGAAGTACTCTGGTTTTAAATCTTCATTAGGCTACTTAAATATTCTTTTGTCTTGCTGTAGCTTGTTTGACAATATGTGAGTCAGTCTCATTTCTGGTGACGGGGGAAAGGGAGAAGGAAAGGATCAACTTTAGTTGATTTTAATCTACAAACTACTGTTGTAACCATTGCTTGCTGTTGGAGGGCTTCTCATTTAATTTATCAAGATTTCAACCTCTGTGTAATGTTTCCCCCTTCACCTTCAAACATTATTTACCCAATAAAGTAGCTGTAGCTGTTCCCTATATGGCTGCTTGGTGGGTTTTGCTCATTACTTCCAAAACCCTATATTACAAAAGATAAATGCACAAATGTTGATAAATCTGTACTATTTTAGAATGTAAAAAGCATAAGCCTGGATCTAGTTCCTTTCTGAAGTCCCTGGCCAAGTGAAAAACAAATAATTGCTTAAACAAATGCATTTTTTCTTTCTTGCACAGAGTTAAACACAGGTCAAATACAAGAATCTATTGGTGAAGCAGTAAATGGAATTGTCAAACACTTCCACAAGCCAGAGAAAGAGGTGAGCATTGTCATTGAGCTTGATAATATTTCTCTGTTTATATTTATGTGTTCTCTAGTTAGTTTATGAAAGACTATAGCTAGAATTGACATGAATATTGGATCAGCAGAACAGTGTGGCACAGATGTGCACATGCAGCTGACGAGTTGAAGGGAATTATGCATAGCCAAATACAGAATCTTGCAGCTACATTTTTTCTTGATGTCAGTTTTAATCAGAGTTCTTCAGTAAATTTGTAATCCAAAATTGTGTTTGTCTTAACCAGGATTAACAAAGGTCATAAATAACTTTGGACCAAGGTGAAAGGCGGCAGGAAAATTTACATGTGAGAATAGAATGCACTCCTGTAGTCTGCAGACAGTCACTTAACCCTGGATCCAGCATTATATCCGAACCAAGCCTTAGAATTAAGTCTGATTAAACAGTATGCCAATTGTTTGAATTTGTCAGCTGTGCCTTGATCACAAAGATCATAGTATCCCATTTGGGACTTTTTTTTGACAACCCCTTCTCTATTTGTTCTGATTTGTAGTACTAGATATGCTGTCTTGTGATATCCAGTAGATTGGGTATTTTTAACTTTTGTGTCTCATATTTATGCTCCTAGTCTAGCTTACAAAAATATATATATTGTTAAAAACAGCCAGTAGCATTACAAATTAAAAACTGTTTCATATAAAA
This sequence comes from Podarcis vaucheri, assembly GCF_965113315.1. Taxonomy (NCBI): domain Eukaryota; kingdom Metazoa; phylum Chordata; class Lepidosauria; order Squamata; family Lacertidae; genus Podarcis; species Podarcis vaucheri. The sequence continues at coordinate 71,481,930 of NC_138759.1, forward strand.
GCAGTAACAGAAATTACATACTAAAAGGCTGTCAAATATATTTCCAGTTTCTAACTAAAGACCAGTAAAAAGGAGGGCTAATGAATCTCCAACTGAAGGGCATTCCAGAGCCATGGCACCACCATCCAGAAGGCCCTGTCTTGTGTGTTTACTCACATCTGAGATGTTGATGACACAGAGAATAGGGCCAGTGAGGCATCTGGTCCAAGTCCATTTGGGGTTTTAAAGGCCAAGACCAGCACTTCAAACTGAGCAAACAAATAAGTAGCCAGTGAAGTTAAACAACATTAGAATTACATGTTCCAGTAAGGATGTTTGAGGCATCTTCTTCCAGATCTTCAAAACTCCTGAACAACAGTACCTCTACCTTGTTTGGATTAAGGTTCAATTCACTTCAGAACTGATGCCAGACACTAATTTATTGTTTCCATTGCCTCCCTGGGTTTTGAATGATGGGGAAAAATGAAATGTCATCAGCAAATTGATGGCATCTCAACCTAAACCTCTGGATGACCTTCCCCAGTGGTTTAATGTATAAGTAAAAGCACTAGGGGACAAAGTTTGGGATTTTGCATGCCAAAGGCCACAAAATGGAACAGCAGTCTTCTGTTATACTTACCGGTATACTGTAGTACTCATTTTATAAATAGCAGTGTCCTTTCCTGATCAAGGCGCCTCATTTTCTCCAGCTCTTCATCAAACAGAAGTGAAGGTCCAAGGACGGGTGCTTTGTTTTCTGTTGCTCTGCACAGGGGGAGCTTCTTACCCATGTTGAGCAGCAGTGAACAAAGGTGTTTGTGTGTGTGTATGTGAACATAACCAGGGTGGAAAGCTATTTCATCAATAATCATGCTGACTTGTAATTTCATAAAGTGAGTAAATGGTAGCTGTTGTGAGATCTGATTGTTGTTGAAATCTTATTATTGAGCGTTTTTCTAATGGGTGCCACTAACTGATAAACTCAGTCAGTGCAGACTATTGGTAGTCTGTTTTTAAAAGCCACAGTAATTTGACAGATATATTCATAATATACCATGGCTAGCATCTCAAAACTAATATTTATTTTATATCCCATTGGCAGAGAGGCAGTTTAACACTTTTGCTGTGTGGTGAAGGTGGGCTTGTCTCAGCTCTTGAGCAGGTGTTTCAGCATGGATTTAAATCCCCCAGGCTCTTCAAAAATGTCTTCATTTGGGACTTTCTAGGTAAGTACAGAAAACCTTCCTATGGGAAAAGGTTGAAGGGGTGGGTATGTTTAGACTGGATAACAGAGGTGAAATGATAGCCATCTTCAAATATTTTATTAATTGTATAAATAATTATACTGCCACCAATATGTGAGGAAGGTTTTGAGTTTTTCTACTGATCTGATCATCATGTTATATGACTCTGTCTCCAGAAAAAGCACAAGGATATTATGAGGCTCTAGAGCAAAATGAATTGGTTCCAGAGGAAAACTGGCAGAAAAGGGCCAGGAGTTTTTGTCGCTTTGTCACAGCCATCAATAACACTCCTAGAAACATTGGGAAAGATGGCAAGTTTCAGATGCTGGTGTGCCTTGGAGCCAGGTATTGTATTTCCATAAGCATATTTTCATTTGTATATAATTGCCTGGTCTAATGTGACAGAGTTGCTTTCACACTGATCAGTTTTCTTTTATTACTGTTTTGATGTCCAGATTTTGAGTCCTTTGACCAAATTACATATCCTTACACTTCTTCTGCCACTTTGGAAATCTGAAATTAGAACATGATCACTGGAATTTATCTTGACAGGAGATTAAAAGTGCTTGACCCACTTAGTTAACAAAACAAAACAAAACAAAACAAAACACAAGGCTGAGAGGGGATATGAAAGTATTCTTCCAAATAGTAGAAGAATTAATCTGAAGAGGGAGATGAACTATTTTATATTAAAGGAGGCTAGATTTATTTATTTATTTATTACATTTATATATATACTACAGTTTCTTCCAAGGAGCTCAAGATGCTGCACATGGTTCTCCAACTCCCCATTTTATCCTCACTACTTCCCTGTGAGGTAGATTAGGCTGAGACACAGTGACTGCCCCAAGGTCACCCAGTGAGCTTCACAACTGAGTAGGAATTTGAACCCTGGTTATCCAGGTCATACTCCAACACTCTATCTATTATAGCACACTGGCTCAGGTGTACAATAAACAGCAGCTACAAAACAAAAATTGACAAGTCAGAAATTTTTGTGAAACAGTCTTTCCTGGAACCACAGAGGCAGCAAATAAGCTCTTTGGTTTCAGGGCACAGTTAAAAGAAATTTATGGAGAACCGTGTGGCATTTTCTATACCTTAGTTGTAGCCCTTTGAAATCAGAAAGGGCCTTTCACATGCATAGGCCTAGATTTCTGCATCCCTCCTCATTGGGAAAATCAGGGTCATCACAACAAGGGTCAAGGCATGGAGATGCACCCAGTTAAATTTTCCATAAGATTGCTTCATGGCTGCAAATTTTGTACAACTGAGCATTTCCCAATCAAACTAGCAGTGCTCCTAATGGTTTCCAGTATGTGGCTTGGGCCGTTTTAAAGCAATTTGCCTTGTAAACACCTTTTGGAAGCTCCCCTGAGTCTGTCTGTGGTGCATTATGGTCTGAATTGTGTAAGTTGATTGGTGAATGAGATTACGCTTTCTTGGGAGAATTTGGCTACAGGATTGTTTTTAAAATCCTTTCCAGCTCTCTAATTGTCACTGACGTAGGGAAGCCTAGTGCTGTGGGTTCCTGCAGCAGCAAAGGTATAGCCAAGACATGGCCTCAGGCTGATCTAGAATGTTATGCCAGTGCAACAAAATGTATGCCAGTTCTGCTGTGCTGGCAACACAGCAGAACTGATGTTGCCTGATGTGGCTTCTGTAAAGGCCATTATGGAGCCTAGAAATCAGCAGAAAGGAGACATGGCAGGGCAAGACTGGTGTTCTATGCAACTAACAATTCAGTCAGTATGGAGCCTTCTAATTTGCATACTGGCCGTTTAGTAGTAACCTATAATAATGGGATTGCTATTGAATAAGAATAGCAAGATAGGCCTGCCCTAACTATTGCATTAGATGCCCCTGTAGTTGCCAGTCCTTCTGTACCACCACAGCTAGGTATAGCTTTAGCATCAAGTGCCAGTCATTTTGGATAAAGCGAGAGGCCATGTTTTTTCCAAGTTATTTGAGATATGAAGCAAATAAGAAATGATACTGAGCCAAAAGATTGACCTAGAGTTCAGTTTTTATAAACTCACACCAGTTAAACCTAGTATTGTCAATACAAACTGGTAGTGGTATTAGGAAGAATTGTGACACTAAAATACCAGGAAATGTGATAAGTTTCTTTTTTAAAGAATTAAAAATATTTTATAACTTGTTTGAAATTTCAAAACATTCCTTTACAGAGATCACCTCTTGCACCATTGGATTGCCTTGCTGGCAGACTGCCCCATCACAGCTCAGATGTATGAGGATACAGCGCTCATAAAGGATCATACCCTAGTGAATTCCTTGATTCGTGTGCTGCAGACTTTGCAGGAGTTCAACATCACATTGGAGGCATCCCTCGTTAAAGGAATAGACATCTGATCCGTCTCTTGCTACAAGCACTGTAAAAAAGCAACAAGGAACAAACCATTATTAGTATGCAGAAATTCAATCGGCTAATACATTGCATCCAAACATTTACATCACTTGCTACAACTCTCCTGGAAAGAAGTTCAAAACAGAGAGTGGAAATGTGGATGAAAGCTCTACACCCAACGTGTAATAGGGAAAATATAACCTATAAATCACTTTTAGAATTTATTTGCTGATTTGCTTTTACACACTTTCATGTGAAAGGGTTAAGATAATGAGTATTGTGCAGCTTATTTTAAAGCTGTAATATTTCTTTGCCATTGAAAATGGCACAGTGAGAAGCTATTGGCATTCTCTCAACTTGCCTTCAGACTGTATGTTGAAAAGTATAGTTCACACATTCCATTTCTGCTAAGGGTCATTCAGCAATTGAAAATCTAATAGTTTATTATAAACATTTTCATCATTGGCTTTTACGTGTTGGGTCACTGTTCTGCAAGAAAAACTAAAAGTTTAAATATTGTTTTTAATAGCCTTGAAGCACTGAATTCATTAGCAAATCCTTTTTTTCTTTAATTTTTGTTGTCAGTATTATTTTGGCAGAGTTTTGAAGGGCGACTCATGCAGATGTGCAGAGATCAGTGATATTTTTCATATGGGTACGAAATTGCACAGAGAAAATTATAAATGTGTTTTTAACTGGCATTTATTTATTTAACTTTTCATCATGTTGTAATGTCTTTGTCTAAGAAAAGAATACTATATACAGTACTTAACAGGCTATGTTACATGTCTGTTGTGTTTTCAATTTAGAACCTAATTAGAGTACAGCCCACCTAAATACAAGGCCAGAATAAGAGTGTCTGTTAGCAAAATATGTCTTGGCATGAACCTGCCTTTCAATTTATTAGTCATTACTAACAAGTCCATTGATTTCAGTGGGTCTGCTCTGAGTATGAAATAGTTGGATACCACCATAAGTGATTATCCTAAGCCATGTGTACTCTATGTAATGGCTAACAGTCTAATCAAATACTAGATGTAACACTGACCTGGTTTGCATTTAACACTAAGCCAATCCATGACTTAGTGCAAAAGAGCAAACATTCAGGTTCCTGAAGTGAAGATTGCGCTGCAGCAATCCTCCCTCAGTGTTTGCAGCTAAAAGGGTTCAGCCATAAATTGGCTTTGTGTTACATCCAAACCCAAACTCATGGTTTGCCTTGTCCTTGATTTACCTCTTGAGGTTTGTCTGCAGCAGATAAACTATGGTTCAGGCATAACATTAAGTCAAACCATGGTCAAAGGCATAGGTTAAGCAGCAGCAAGATTTGAGGAGTGCTGTGGCCATAATATATATGCTCCAGAAAGCAAATGTTTGTTTGTTTGCACTAAGCCTTGTTTTGGCTTGGCATTATGTGCAAACTGGGCCAGTCTATAAATGTGTAAGGATCAGATACAGCAGCAGTTGTTTCACAGTTTTGTCATCTTGCAATACTAGCACTACCTTACAACAGCTTCACAAGCACATGTGCTGGTGCAAATACTTAGGTTGGCCGTAAGTGAGAGCAGTATTACTGTGACCAACTTATGCTGCTACTTGATATAATGCTATGTTAAGGTTTCAAATCTTTCCCTTGGTAACCCAGTTCACAGGCAGAACATATGGAACATTTTTATTTGAAATGCCGAGCATTCGTGTGCTAATTTTTGTATATGTTAAAGGCTGGAGGTTTTGGATGCTTGTGAACACGGTGTAAAAATATTAGAATACCCTCATAATGTTCATAATTTGTGGACTTTTTAAATAGTAAAATTCCAATTTGAAAAATCTAGTGAATGCCTAGAAGCAACTGTTCTTGTTAGAATTCTCAGCAAAAATCCCTAGGAGATGCATACTGAGCTAAGGAAACACTAAGATATACTATACAAGCATTAGGTCTCTGTATTAAGATTCGAGATTCTACAGGCCTTTGCTGTATACATGTCTGAAGTTAGCCTCTTTAACTTCTGATAAAGACGTTTTCAACTGTCAGTCTCCAACAAGTAGCATTATTCTTTATTTCCTACATCTTGTGGTCATTTTTATTCCAGTAACTTAAAAATATAGCACATGTATTAAATTTTACTATTTTTACTTTTCTGGTGTTTTATTTCGTTATTACTTTGAAAAGTTGCTATTATTGCTTCTGTACTCTTGTTTCTAATTTGAATTGGTTGAACTTGAGAAAATCATACTGGAGACTGAAAAGGATGCAGCCCACATTATCACAACATACACGATGGATAAACATAGTCATGCTGGGCTTGAGGTGCATGGCTCTACTGACATTAGTTCTGCAATAACAGAATATTATTTTCTGTTATCTCACTTAAAAGTATATTACACAACTGCACAAAGAATCCGGAAAAATGAAAAAGCCTGTTGTTTTTCTGAAGATTCCTTTTACAGCATAGTATTCTGAAAAATTTGCATTGAACAGAATAACAGCATCATCTGTATTGGGTATCTACCCAAGAGAAGACTTGCTTCTAATAGTAGATGACACAGTTAACTACTTCACTGCAGCACTGAATAACAAAAGTATGTGTGTAGACATCATGGTTAGCTATACTGCCTTCTAGAGCAGTTAACCATCAGTGATAATATTCATGAATTGGGGATCAGAAGAGGTAGGTGGACACAAGCACTCAAACCTGCTCCCGTGTTCTCCAGTGAAGATGGCTGGCAATGCCCAAGAGCAGTGGAAGTCACTGAGAGCTCCTGGGTGGTACCACCCCAGCCAGTCTGATTTTTTTAAAAGCAGTACCTCCACCACCAATGCTTTCTCAGATGCCACCAGGAAATACAGGAGGAGACTGGCTGACCATTGGGAAAGGTTTTGCTGGACAGTTCTGGAACATCAAGACTCTTGTGATATATCACTGCCAGGCAAGATATATCAAACAACTCTACAAAACAAATCCTGTTTATTCAAGACAGCTGTAAATTTGAAGTTTTCAGATATGAAGCCCCATGTGTCACTGTCTACGGGTGATTGATCCCGGCTGAGGACGTTGGGACCAGGGGTTTACATTCTGCTCTAATATTTTCACCTTGTGTTGGTTAGCATTGCTAGAAACATTGTTTTTCAAATGACATCAGTGTGCAGCATATGGAAACTGGTGTTTTAATACATTCTTACCTTAAGCAAAGAGCTACTTCACATAATTGTTGCTTTCCCTGCTCTAATAGCATTACAATAGGAACTAATTCATATTCAACATGCAAATGTTTAATAACAATATACGGTAATGTTGTTGTTGTTTAGTCGTTTAGTCGTGTCCAACTCTTCGTGACCCCATGGACCAGAGCACGCCAGGCACTTCTGTCCTCCACTGCCTCCCGCAGTTTGATCAAACTCATGCTGGTAGCTTCAAGAACACCATCCAACCATCTCATTCTCTGTCGTCCCCTTCTCCTTGTGCCCTCCATCTTTCCCAACATCAGGGTCTTTTCCAGGGAGTCTTCTCTTCTCATGAGGTGGCCAAAGTATTGGAGCCTCAGCTTCACGATCTGTCCTTCCAGTGAGCGCTCAGGGCTGATTTCCTTCAGAATGGAGAGGTTTGATCTTCTTGCAGTCCATGGGACTCTCAAGAGTCTCCTCCAGCACCATAATTCAAAAGCATCAATTCTTCAGCGATCAGCCTTCTTTATGGTCCAGCTCTCACTTCCATACATCACTACTGGGAAAACAATGGCTTTTACTATACGGACCTTTGTTGGCAATACTGTACTTGTATTTATCAAAGAATTTTTTTTAGCTAGATGGCGCTGTTGAACAGGTGCTTGAATAGATTCTGGGAATGTAAAGCACTTTGCAGTATGACACCCCCCCCCCATGCTTATTTTGCCAGTATACTGGCATCTTCACACTTTGAACAAAACACCTCTCCCCACACCCGGGCAATGATTTTTAATCCTGGCTCACATAGATCCTACTTTGCCTAGTCTAAAAGAAGATGGTGTCTCATTTACCCTTTTCACAGCTGGAAGCATGCTGAATGTTGTGTTGCAGTCTTAGAGCAATCACTATCCTGTATTTTGCTAAGCAAGAGCTATCTACCCAGCCTTCCTGTAACTACCGAGATCTGCTATGTTTTACCTCTCCTACTAGAATACTTTGCCTGTTACTGACTACTTTCAACATTATCAAGTTCTCAATCTGTCCCATCTATGTGAATAGTACTGCTGTTCTTGATTATGGAAATATGTTTCTTAGAAGGGGTGATCTGAATAAAAGCAGTGTACTGCAAGCACCATTTTCAGTGACACCCTATCCATGTAAACAAATTAGAGGTGACATTCTAGATAACAAGCTCATACAAACAACCTTGGAACCACTGGATTATGTAAACAAGTCTGGGTAGTTCTGAATCTTTCTCTCATCTGAGCTTGAAGAATTCTTAGAACTGCAGTTAAAGAAGAGGAAAAATATTACTAAGAAGAAAATGTGTTCCATTTTGTATTGGTCACATTTGATTAAGCATCCCCTGTGAGGTTTGAGAGTTGTGGAATACTTTTAAGTGCTTTAGGCAGCACAATAGAATAAATCTACTGTGAAATCTATGTGGACCATTTAAGATTTATGCATGAAGGGGGTCAGCCCTCTACTATGTTCATGGAAGTACATGTCAGATCATAAACTGCAAAATATATGCACATCACACTGATTTACTATAAAGTTCATTGCTGCAGATTCCCTGCACTTTTTAATGCCATTATATCCAAGGGAAGAATGCTGGTACAAAGGTACTGTGTTGTCAGTTTATGGCCTCAGGGAAAAGTTGGATTAAAATAGCTAGTCAAAACTGATTAGCCTGTTTTGTTTTTTAACATTGGGTGCTTTAGCTATAATGGTACAAACCTCTGGGTTTGCCCCGCATCTGAGATAGCACCACAGAATTAGGCATCTCTTAAGATATAATGGAAACATGAAAATACCATACAGAGAAAAGCTTTCAAACACGGAAGAAACAAAGCACAAACATAAGGGAGATTATTATAGTTGTCCTTCACAAAACACCCAATAGGTTTAGGTCTCATCTGCACCATACATTTAAAGCAGTATCATACCATTTTAAATAGTCATCCCCTCAAGAATCCAGGGAATTGTAGTTTATTATGGATGCTGTGAGTTGTTAGGAGAACCCTGTTCACGTCACAGAGCTGCAGTTCTTTGGGTGGTTTAACAATCAATTCCTCTTCCTAGGAAACTCTGGGAAATGTAGCTTTGTAAGAATAAAATGGGAACTATATTTCTTACAGAAAATGTGTCTTTGATGATGTTTTGAAGGAAGGAAGAGGTTGCTTCACACAGATGTCTGGAAGTTCTAAACGTAAGAGGCAGCGCGGGGGGGGGGAGGGAGTGTCTTTTGAGGAAACAGGAAACCTTCAGATGAATGAGTGGCATTGCAGTTTAGGAGTGAAAGTCACAGGCAGGGATGTACCTGGCCAGTGAAGGGATTTAAGGAGGGTGTCATGAGATTAGTGCAGTGAGAGAGATTATTTTCGCAAGGGAGTGTTGTATGGATGTGAAGGGACCAAGCTGAGACAGCAGCAGACCAAAGAGAATATTTCAGAAGCCTAGAGGGGGCCAGGCCATGAAGCAAAGTTCTTGCTGAGGGGACAGTGACAAGCCAATGTTGTACATGACTTGGCTACTCAGTATGGGGGACAAAGGAGAAGAGTCGAGTCTAAGGCTACGTGCCTGTTCAACAGGATGGATAGCAATTCAATGCATAAGGAAAGCAAGCTAGGAGAGGAAGGCTGGGGAGGAAAGAGAAGTTCATGTTGGATCTATTGAATTTGAAATGATGGTGCATGTAAGTAGAGCTATCAGAGAGCAGTTGGAGTTGTGGGATTGAAATGAAGGGAACAAGTTGGTGGAGGGGAGAAGGGAGTGTCATCTGTGGCTAGGTAAAGGTAAAGGTACCCCTGCCCGAACGGGCCAGTCTTGACAGACTCTGGGGTTTGTGCGCCCATCTCACATCTATTGGCCGGGGGCCAGCGCTGTCCGGGGACACTTCCGGGTCACGTGGCCAGCGTGACAACGCTGCTCTGGCGAGCCAGAGCCGCACACGGAACGCCGTTTACCTTCCCGCTGGTAAGCGGTACCTATTTATCTACTTGCCCCCGGGGGTGCTTTCGAACTGCTAGGTGGGCAGGCGCTGGGACCGAGCAGCGGGAGCGCACCCCGCCGCGGGGATTCGAACCGCCGACCTTTCGATCGGCAAGCCCTAGGCGTTGAGGCTAGATGGTACTGAAAGCTATGGGATTTGATGAGATCAACCAATAATAATATTGGTTATAATATTGATGAGCTCAACTAATAATAATAATAATAATAATAATTTATACCCTGTCCATCTGGCTGGGCTTCCCCAGCCACTCTGAGCAGCTTCCAACCAAATATTAAAATACAGTAATACATCAAACATTAAAAGCTTCCCTAAACAGGGCTGCCTTTAGAAGTCTTCTAGAAGTCTGGTAGTTGTTGTTCTCTTTGACATCTGGTGGGAGGGCTTAGCATGTAGACTGGAAAGGAGCAGAGGGGCAAGAGCAGGTCCTTGAGGACCCCCAACAGAAAGAGGGAAAGCAGGGGGTTTCTACCTATGGAAACACTTGAGAGAATGATTAGGTAGGTATGAGAAGACTCAGGAAAGAACATAATGCAGACACACTTAGGGCATAAAGGCAGTAAAGCAGAAGAAAGTTATCAGCTGCCTCGAAGGAAGGGAACAGTAAGAAAAATGACGACAGAGAACATTTTAAGAGTTCACATTGGGGCATTGTGAGGGCAATTTCAGTAAAATGCAGAGGGCAGAAAGCAGACTGTCTTGGATTCCAGTCTAAAGGAAGAAGCAACTATTGTGCAGAGTAAGAAAGGGGAAGAAACAGGACAGGCTTTAGAGCAGACAGAACCAAGGTGCTGCAGTCCAGACGTTGTGGACTACAACTCCCGTTATCTCTGACCACTGGCCACGATGGGAGAGTCCAAAACCTCTGGAGAGCACCACATTGGCTACCCCTTCCTCAGGACTATCAATGGCAGACAGCAGGCACCGAGAAATCCTAGAGCTGCTGTATGCTTCTTGCCCAAGTAGATGCCAAACAAGAAGGTGAGCTTCCATTTATAGCGTCCTAAGTCAGCTATTTTGTTTTTCTCCGGCTGCAGTGGCGTGATTCCCCGCCTCTCGCCTTTTGCATGCCATTCACGTCGTGGGATAATACCCAACACCTGCCTTTTAAACGCATTTTAAAGTCCGGCCACCAGCTCAAAGTGGCTTGCATTGTGAGCCAGGCATGCACAAGGAGGGGGTGGCGCCGTTTTGTTCAGGTGCCCCGATACAAATATATTAAGTATCTGGCCACCTTTCCCCCACAGTCCGCAGGCCCTTCCGCGTATAAGAGCGGGAAAGAGCAGAGGCAGCGGCGCCTGCGGTCCCACACCCGGCGCGTGCGCGCTGCCTCTGCTTCGCACGTGAGGGCAGGCCGACGCTCGGGGCGGGCCAGGCGCTTGCAGACGCCTCCCCTTGTGGACGCGCGCAGGGCCGGGCCCCAGGGGGCGGCAGCCGCACGAGCAACGGCGGCGGCGGCAGCAGCAGCAGCAGCAGCAACGACTGGCGCCGGCAGCTCGATGGGGTCCGGGCGCTGCTGCTGCTCTGTGGCGAAGGCGCTGCTGCTCTTCCTGCTGCTGCTGTCGCCGCCGCCGCTGTTCGACGCGCCCCCCCAAGGACAGGTCCGCGCAGCCGGGCTCCTCTTCCCCGGTTCGTATGCGCAGCAGGGTGCCATTCCCCCCCCCTCTCCTCCCAGGTTGAAGGCGTCCGACGGGGCTGGCGCGGGTGGTTTGGCTTTAGTGTGTGTGTGTGTGTGTGTGTGTGTGTGTGTGTGTGTGTTTGCAGAGCAGGGTTCCCAAAGGCTTTTTGGCTGCAGTGGGCAAAGCTGAGGGGAAGGGATGTTTCCCAAGGGCGCGCGCCCCTTCTGCGAATGCGAAGGACTCGACGCCCCGTCGGGAGTTTTAAAAAGTTTTAAGCTCGTTTTGTCGACCCGCGCACGCACAGGCTTCGCGGGATAGTTGGGAAAGCCCAAGCTCATTTCTGCAGACGATGGGCATTATCGTTGGCCGCGCTCTACCACACAAACAACACGGGTTGTTCCGCTGGCTGCAGCTGCTGGTGTTTACAGTACACAGTCATTTGCAGTCAAGTTCCATTGATTTCAGTGTCTCTAACTTCCAGTAATTCAGGAGATTAGACCTGTCAGTTTGCTGCTGCTGCCACAAAATGCCGTGGCACGTTGGAGAAGCGGTGGTGGTGGTATGAGCTTTTGTATGTAGTAGGCTCATAGCTGTGATAAATGGGCTGCGTTCTGCCTAGAAAATTAAGCTCTTGGGGAGAAAGACAATAGTTTTTCTTTTCTTATATGCAGGTCTAAAAGCTTACACATAGTGTAACTTTTCTCAAGTTGTAGAGAAGGGCTCGTCCCATCTACCAGTTGTTTTTTTAAAGCAATTGACTAAAATTAGTAGGAAAAGCTAAGGCTGCAATCCATAGTATACATGGTTACCTGAAAGAACCCCATTGAATGCAGCGGGGGAAGGGGCTTACCTTTGAGTACACATTTACGGACTGTAGTGTTAATAGTACAGTGCACCCAAAGGTTTTCAGTTGCAGTACTTAGAATTGAGTTCTCAGTGTGTGTTGCATAATGCATAAAATACACTTGGTGTTGTACAAATAGATGTGATAACTTTTAACTGGGGAAAATTATTGGCCTACATTGATTTGTAACGTTGGCTATGATATACAATTTTTGGCTTTATGGGAGAAATAGTGTTTGTTTTAATGTTTTCACCCTACTAGAAAGTATTGCTAAAACATATACCAAACCACTGAAAAAATGTAAAGATGTTGATATAGAATAACAAAATTTGATTAAATATAAAGTTTATTTTTTACACTGTTGCCACTACCATACTTAAAGCCTGTTGTATTTTATTGAGTTTTTCAAAAAATTACTGTGAGTAAACATATTTCATAGGAAAAAAGCATCACCAAGTAGGTAGAATAACTAGATTTACATTTGTTGCACTTTTATGAGGTATTTCATGCATTTTTTGTAGTTGTAGCTTTTTAAGTAGACTTATATGGAAATATACTTTAATAGCTTATCTTTCAGACTTAAATGAAATTTGCAGTACATATACCTTTTTCTGTGGTGATAATAGCCCATGATAGATACACATAGTGATGGAAGTTGAAATAAAAAGTATTCTAGGGTATTGGTGCATGTTCTTTTTTGTACTTTATTTGCAGAGTAGTATACTGATCCTGAGTATACTGATCCTGAACACATTCACTTGAAAACACGTTTGTGGATTTAAAGGAAAAACACTTTCAAGTAAATCCTGGTGACTTAAATAAAGTCAGAGTTTTGAGAACTGGAATGCCATTCATTGGAAGCTATGATGTGAATGTTTGCAGTTTGATATAAAATTGTTTTGCAGTTGGTGCATATGCTACATAAGCAGACTATATTGTTTCCTGCTAGTATTTCTGCTTTGTTTTCTTACCTATCAATTTTATATAGATCCTTTTTTTTCTGTTTTACTGCTGCTGCTAAGACGTTGGGACTCTTGTCAGTGATGGTTCTAGGGCAAATTCACCTGATCAAATTGTCATGATGCAAACTGAGTTTAATTCAGTGTGTGACGAGAACTGATCATGAAGGGGTCTCATTAATTTTCAGTTTGCAACTAAATGCATCCTTTGGGACACCAGCATCAATTATTTATTTTTTTAGTGGTTGAGTGACTGAATACTTGCAGTTTTCTAAGAGGATAGTTCCGTTTATTAATTTGGTTACACTTTTTTGTGTTATTGCCTTCTAAACCTTCTCTTTTACAACAGTGATTTTAATTCTCCAACCCCCTTTTCTGTGCTATTTATCCACCCCCTGGATTGTTCCTTTTTCCTGCTAGTTACTACTTTGGCTGGGCCTTAACTACTCTCTGTTTTCACCACTTGTGACAATTGAGATCTATTTTAGCTTTTTGAGGGACTCCTTAGTGTGTGTGTGACATCAGATTATAATTGCACAATCATACAGCACTCTCATTGGCATGAAAATAGGAATAAGTGTACAGTAACTTGAAATATAGTGCATTCTCAGCTTGCTTGCAAGAACAATGCTAATGAAGAACCTAGGGCATTACCGGACTTGTTCTGTACAGAACAAAAAAAGAAGAGCAACTGTTTTACTTATTTATTTTATTAAATAGGCATTCAATAGAAATTCCCCCAGTGATCTATATTAAAACAGGCTTCCTCAACCTTGGCCCTCCAGATGTTTTGAGACTACAATTCCCACCATCCCTGACCACTTGTCCTGCTAGCTAGGGATCATGGGAGTTGTAGGCCAAAACATCTGGAGGGCTGAGGTTGAGGAAGCCTATATTCAAGGAAAAGAGTGTGGGAGGAATTCAACATAGCACCATGGCACTGGCAAATGTGCATCAGCATAAGCATTTCGGCTTGCCAGATGGCGTGATCCCTCCTCTTGTGCCCTCACATGCTGTTCTGGAGGTTGTCTTAACCCCTGTAGCCAATTGGGGGGCATATGGGAAGAAGAGGGACGAAGCCCATTATCACTAGTGGTAGCCCTTGTTCACACTTTTGCTAATGAAACTCATTAGCTGAATCTGGCCCTATATATTAAACTACAGCTAAAGCAAATATAAAAACATCAGTAGTGCTAAAATTAAGTATGAAAGGTGTGGGAGAAAAGATCTTTGTTTAGTACTGAAAATAAAACAAAGAAGTAGCCAGGTCTCTTGGGAGACCATTCTATGTGCAACCACTGTGAAGGCCCTCTGCCTGCTAGCCCCCTTCTTCAAACTTAACACAATAATAAATGTCTCCTAATAAGTATTTTTTTGTATCAAAAAGCAAATATTGCAAAAGTTTGGTGCCTTGCTAGGTATGTGTTATTTCTGTTTGGTACATTTTTTTCCCTTCCTGAAGTTTTCGTGCAACCCAGCATCCTATACATACACATTTCCATCCTTTATCTGAGAGTTTTGCATCTTCCTAGCTGCCCTGCTCTGAAATTCCTGCCTGGATCATTTAGCTGTGAACATCCTTTGTGAGTTGTTGTTTTTGGAAAGGTGACTGCTGACTATGTGCTTGAGTGATGCTTCTTACCAGATGAGACTTCTGGTTTTCAGTGCAAAAAGCTAATTTTGGAACAGTTTTAAAAAACACACACCATTGAATAAGCATCTGTTTAATGGAAAGTAAAAGTTTAATGTTTCTGTGGCCCTGACTTGCCTAAATGTTCATTTATATAAAACGCCATTTGTTAGTATTTCTTTTCAATCACATTTTATGACAGTGATGTCACAGTAATAAAGTTGTATTTCCTCAGTAACTGGTTAGTATACTGCAGTTGAAATGTATTTACTTTTCAGGGCTTTCCCTCCTTGGAAATCAGTACTCCTATCTCTGTAGGGAACTGTGCAGTATCTCACAAGCTATGAAAATATGATAGCTAGCTTGAAAACCCTGCATGTGTTGACTGCCTGAATATGGCCAACTGGTAATGGATCTACTATGAAACCACTGCTAGGTGTGGGGGGCTGAAGTTTTTTTCTATGCACCTGCTTTAATCTCAGTCATATCAGTAAGTAAATGCACATAGACATCTGGGTTACATTCAGGAAACTTCATTTCTGGCCTAGCTCTTCCAGCTGGGTGAGGTCCACAAAGATGCCATTTAGCTAACCAGGGGCCCAGTCCAGCGAGCTACATTTATGAACAACAAAATGATAAATGATGTTCAACATAAGTAAGTGTAAAGTGATAATGCACACTGGGGCAACAAATCATAACCTCATGTAGACAAGGATTGGGTTTTAACTGTCTGACTAAATGAAAATTGCAGTAGTGTGCAGCAGTGGTGAAAAGGCAAATTTATGCTAGGTATTACTAGGAAAGGGACAGAAAATAAAACTGCTGGTATTGTAACATATCTGTTGGTGCCACATTTGGAACACTGCAGAACGGACTAGCTGTCCAGTCTCAAGAAATAGTATAGCTGGAAAATGTGCAGACCTGGGCTTCCAAAATGGGAATGTGATAGTCGCTTATCTATGAAGAAAGGCAAGAGCATTTGAAGCTTGTTTGTCGGGGTGGGCGGTGGGGAGAAGTCAACTGAGGAGGACATGATGGAGGTTTAGTAATCCATACTGATTCTGTTCACTTTACTCTGACACATAACAGCCAAGACATAAAAGGGCCTTGCAGTGGGAGTAGCAGGAGTTCACTATGGTCCAACTGAGTGCTGTTTTTTCTGAAATTGTAGAGGCAAGTCAGCACTTCGCGAGTGGGTGGCTTGGATAGGGCTGCTGCCAGTGCCATACGAAGAACAGGCATGTTTCTGAAATAGTTGAGTGGGGAAAGGACGCTTGCTATGTACAATTAAAAGTGAGGTCTTCTAGAAAAGTACCAGCTAGAGACTCGTGAGCAATTTCATTTCCTACCTCCTTTTGCCCTACGTCTCTGTACCTTAGTCAGCATCTCGAGTGGGGCAGCCAAACAAACGGTAGTTAAATAAGGCTGTTGGGTTCTGATCTAATGCCAACCCATGGTTAAAGCAAGCCACAATTTGTCAGCCAACAAATCATAACTTGATGCCAGAAAGTAAAACATGGTTACTCATGGTTGGTCCACACTTTATCTAAACAAACCATGGCTTAGCATTACATGTGAATGCCGACATGGAGCGGTTCTTTTGCATCCCAAAGTGTGTCTTTGCTAGTGCTAAATATTCCTGGCTGTGGTTGACCCTGATCTCCTTATGATGGGAAAGGATTCGTGCAGAAGTACCTTCAAGCTGTCCTAGTATGATAAAAAGTTTTGTAAAGGTAACAGTCATTTGTATATTATGCTTTGTATTTAGCAGTTGTATATGAGAGGAAGATGCTACTGTAATAAGCAGAACCATCTTACAATCATAAGTTCACATTTTGTCTGTGAACTTCTGAGTGGGACACATCACTTGCATGTATTTTTACTGTGTTGCATTTCTTTTCACAGATGTGGACGAATGTACCCAAGGGATTGATGACTGCCACCCAGATGCAATTTGTCAGAATACTCCAAAGTTGTACAAGTGTACATGTAAACCAGGTTACAGTGGAGAAGGAAAGACGTGTGAAGGTATGTATGTGCTTTGTAGTTTTACACTAAGTATGCTTAGTCCCCCTCTTTACTAGCTAAAGCTAAATAAACTATGCTGAAGAAACAAATATGTGTATGTTTGTACTTTAAGTTGCTGATTACAGTTTAAACATTTTCACAATGGGTACAGGAAGCACTGTCAACACCATTCAGACACCTGTGTAATGCAAATTGGTACATGATTATAATAACAACCAAAGGCAGGTAAATCAGTTCAAAACATAATCCAATGAATAGCATAGTTGGATTAGATGAACAATGCATCACTTAAAATAACCATAAAACAATCTGTTAAAATATACAAATTAATAAGATGTAATAACCATACTAATACAATAGCAAGCAGCCACTGCATGGTAATTTTATACCAAATTGTACAAAAACTAACAAATTTTCATAGAGACTAAATTGAATTATATGCACACAGTTCCTAGCAGCTTGATCATATAGTACAAAATGCATTGCAATTAATAAATCCATACTATAATGTGTATAATAAGTTGTAAAGGCTAAAAATTAAAGTGCATATATTTCAGAGCAGCTTGATCATATAAAGTTTATAGAAAACATACCCCCTTCTTCTGTCCTCACAGGAAACTACTTTTATTTCAGTGAAAAGTGGCTTTGATCGCCTCCTTCACTGTGGCCTCTTGCCCCAGATTCCCATTAAATCCATCCAATAGCCTTATACATAGAGATGTTTTCTTAAGGATTTGTTCATGTTACAAGATAATATTCTTGTTCAAGCCTTGAGGGAATTGTGTAAGCTTAGCCTAGAAAAGAGGAGACTGAGAGAAGATACAATAGCCATCTTCAAATATCTAAACTGGGCTGTCACATGGAAGATGGAGCAAGCTTGTTTTCTCCTGCTCCAGAGGGTAGGACTTGAACCAGTGGATTTAGGTTAAAAGAAAGGAGATTCTGACTAAACATTAGGAAGAACTTTCTGACAGTAAGAGCTGCTCAACAGTGGAATGGACTTCATTGGGAGATAGTGGACTCTCTTTTGTTGGAGGTTTTTAAACAGAGGCTGGATATCCATCTGTCATGGATGGATTTAGTTGCGCTTCCTGCATTGCAGAGGGTTAGACTACATGGCCCCTGAGATCCCTTTCAACTCTACAATTGTAAGTGATTAATGGTGATTTAAATTAGACAGGAAAATAATCCAATAAGGTTGGTTAGGTAGATAGAGGTAGTCCATGGTTAATAAGTAAATAGAGTCAAGAGTTCATTCAGGTTCCTTAAATACAAAGGAGGTGAATAAGGATTAATTAGTTAGTTTATTCAGAAATTCATTAAATGAAGAGCAAAGAATAAATCCAATATGGGTTAGTTTATAGAAAAGGGCGTGAGCCAAAAAAAATAGTATACGGCAATCAAAAGTTCATAAAGGTTCATTAACTGCCTGAGGGTGGTTCTATATTTTTGTTTAGAGTTTTTAAAGAGTTGATCATTTCGTAGAATTCATTCATTGAATGAATGAATATTCATTCAATGAATGAATATAAGAAATCCACTTCTAACCATATAAAAAAATCCACTGTATTCAGATTACACACATACACATATGTTCATATAAACATTAACATTTGAATCTGATGGTTTCACTTTTATCTTGCCTGTGCATGTTTTGCATGGAAACTTTCTTTGAGAAGAATTTGGTTTCCAGATTTTAAACTGATTCTGAGATTTCTACAAGATCTTACTTGGGTGAAAGGGAGGGGAGGCAGGTGATTGCTACAGCAGAAGCCTGTAGTAACTTATTTTTTCTCCCTCTGTGCACCATATAATGGAGTGTGGTGCAGGACATTCCCAGCTGGATATGTAAAACTCTTAAAATAATATCAGAGCAGCACATAAAAAGGTTAATGCTTTATGTTACTGTTGAGAAATTGTCAATACTCTGTTGAACTTGCTTTATTTGAAAGGCAAATATGATCTAAGATAGCAGTAACTGCTAGCATTTATATAATATAGTCATGTCATGACCTGTCTACAGCAAACAAGCAGGCATCCATCATATTGACTTTTGCTTTATTTCTCAGACATTGATGAATGTGATAATGACTTCAATGGAGGCTGTGTGCACGAATGTTTCAACATTCCAGGCAATTATCGCTGCATGTGTTATGATGGCTTCATGTTGGCTCAGGATGGCCATAATTGTCTTGGTAAGGATTGTGCTACAATGAGTTCCAGCCTCAGTGCTGAATGCCACCTATATTTTCTTATGAGCATGAAAAAATTTAAGATGGTTGAATAAAAGCAATGTTATCTTAATGAGAAAAATCTAAAAGGTGGTTTGGTCATTTGGAGTTTTGCCATCTCTGAAATGGAGGTGCTACTGTTTGAGTGCATATCTAGAAATAAATGACAGAAAGGAACCAGAAGATCATTGTTTCCAAACCAAAGGCCTAAGCAATATGCTTCATGCACAATTGACTCATTATTACAAAATGCTTGGGGAAAGTATTTGGGTTGCATTCAATGTAATGCTGCTGCTAAGGTTATGTCAGTGCAAAGATTTTTCCTTGCACCACAGAATGTTCTCCCCCTCTCTTCCCCCACAAATCTGTTCTGGTGGTTCCTCTAACCCTCTGGAAGAGCTTTTTGGGGACAGCACTGGGTGTGCAAAACAGGACGGACATCACTTACACTAGTGGCAAAAGTTAGTTGAATATTGCCCTGGAAAAGTATAATGGTCTCATTTCTCTCCCCCACAATTCTGTACTTTTAAGAGTATGGCTCCTGGGTTCTTGTATGCAAAGGGTTGCAGAAAGATTTAAATGCACTGGAAGGTCATAGCCATTGTGCCTCCCACCCTGTTGACCCACCAGTCCGTTTGTCCACATTCTTCTCCTGTCCACTGTTACAGCCCTATTTAAGAAGTGTTGCTGTCCTTGGTTGAAATTGATGTAGCTGTTGAAACCTGTCAGAAGAAAATGGTAGCAATACTCTTGGCAAGTATAAGACACAGCATATCACAAACACACGCATATACACACATGTGTTTTGTGTGTGAGAAGGAGCGATGCCTAATGTTTTGAATAATCACTCAAGACTTGGGAGGTCCAGAATATCTTATGAGCTTCTCTTTCTCCTATCCTCTCCCCACCTTCCCCCTAAGATCCAATTAATTCAATTAATTTCATTTCTCCGGTCTTCTTCCTTACTTCCTAAGGATATTTTGAGGTAGAATACATTACGGGATTGTTGCTACTTGTAATGACTCGCTGCTTGAAGTTGTTTCAGTGCCAGACCCTAAGGTTTGCCATAGAGTTTGCGGCCAACCACCTTGGAGACAGGTGTGTGAGAAGCTCAAGAGAAGATCGCCAGAGAGTCAAAAGGCAACAAAACTCTCCTAAAGCTGCTGGGGAGGGTTAGGTTCAGTGATCAGGGAAGCCAAAGGGAACAAAGAATGAAAGAAAATGAACATTTATCTACATAGAATCTTGCACAGATTTAGCTTCCTTTCCTGTAATTTATATTACACAGTTTTCATTTTTAAAAGGAAAACAAGCCTTTATTCTTTTCGTTGTTTGTGGTTCGGTTTATTCTTTTCTTGGTTTGGAATATGGTTGGAAACACACAGACAGTAAAATAAGCCTTTTCATGGTTTAGTGTTGCAGCAGAATGCAGTCAGTCTTTTGAACCTTAATGGTGCCTTTTCACAGAAAGCTTACCAAACGTCAAGAGCATTTTTAACATTCAATTAGAATTTTATGTTACGAGGCTACATGCAAATGTCACAAATAATTCCATATTTTGGGTCTAGATAATATGTCGAACTAACACATAAAAAGTTGGAGCATTGCCTGACTTACCAGGGGCCAATCTAAGGATTTGCTTCTCCTTCCCACTCTCACCTGAAACAGATGTTTCAGACAATGAATGAGGAATTAAAAGTGAGAGTGAGAGATGTGGCAGTGCTGCTTAGGGGGAGGAGAAGACTTGCTTTCAGAAGGTGAGAGGCAGCGGCATTTAGGTCATCACCCTCCCAGCAAATCCAACTATTATCCTCCCAGCAAATCCAACTATTGACTTGTATTGTGCAGAACTGAGTATCACAAAACTGCATTAAATTGCCTTTTTTTTTTAATGGAATCCCATATTTATCAGTTCATCAGATAATAGGGAGTCAAACGTTGCTCAAGTGGGTATTATGAAGTTGCCATTGGTCAGATGCTAGTACATTACTGTAAAAAGAAAAGTGGAATGAAGTGTAATGGAGTCCTAATGTAAGGAAGACCTGTGAACTGAATCTACAATTTAAGACTGCTTCCTTAAGTAGGAATAGTTTGAAACAATGAAAGCTAAAAATGAATATTTTTATTTAAGTATGGTAATTTTTTTAAAGAGTTACATAAAAATGGCATATTAGGAAATGTTCATTAAGAGTATTTGATCATCATCACCATTATTATCATTATTGTCATTATTATTATCATTATCATCACCACCACCACCATCATCATTATATTGATCATGCCTGTAGTGTTGAATTCTGTTGTGCCCATCCTACCAGTGAGGAGAAAGGGAGAATAAAGACAACTGGCCAACCTATTGGGTGTTTTATTATCATCATGGCTTAATTGACCTTTCCTATGTGGTTAGTACAGGCTGCTGTGTTGACCAATAACAGCTGGTACAAATCTGCTGCCTCTTATTTTTCAGATATGGATGAATGCTTGCTCAACAATGGAGGCTGCCAACATATTTGTGTCAATACAGTAGGGAGCTACGAATGTATTTGCAATGATGGATTTTTCCTCAGTGATAACCAGCATACCTGTATTCACCGTTTAGAAGGTAAAGTCTCTCTCCCACCAAACAGAAAGGGTGCCCCACCCTCCCTCCCTCACAAAGTATCCTGAATTGAGCCCTCTAGGTGGTTGGCTCAGTAATGATCTTGACTTGAGTGTGCTTCTGCATGTTGTTCCCATGAGTCACATGGTAACTTGGGTATGTTATATCTGAGTCTTTCAGCAAGTCATATTGGGCATGCTCAAAATTCAAGGGCTAATCCCAGTCTTTAAGATCTCTGGTTTACATGGGACGTAATATACATATACGTAAACATCAACAACAGCAAAAAACACCAAAACCTGCCAGACTTACCTGTTTTTTTGCACTCAGGTTTATGTTTAAACCAAGTTGCTGTTGCTGAATTATGTGGAATAGAAGCTGCTGAAGGGCATTCCTGAGCAGCTACTGAAATAGTGAGAGGTCTCATATCCTTGCTGGTGGACATCTTTGTCCACCAGGGGCAGCCGGAGCTGCATTTCACAGTTACCGTACATGGTTGTTGAAATGCAAGCAATACCTACTATAGGTCAGTGACAAAATACACATGCTACCCCTTCATCCCACAAAGCACGAGCCATAACTGGCTATGTCCTACTGCCTTTGCATAGTGCCAGAGGGGACAGGGGGACTGACTGTGAGAACTTTTCCTTTATAAGGGAAAGATCCTAGTGTAAAGAAAGGTTGAATCAATCCAGTGGTAAATAAGTGCTTGATAGGAGGAGAAGAAGGTTTGCTTTCTCTTAAGCTTGCGCATTGAAATGAAGAATGGAAGCAACAGAATACTGCCATTGTCCATTTCCATTAAGCTACATGACCTAAGCATTTGGTAAGGAGAGTTATTTAAAACTCCTAGTTTTAAGACCATGAGTAAATCTTCCACACAGAAATGAAACTGGATGCCTGATTAGAGGCTGCATTGAACGAAAGTTTAATAGAGACCCTGGGGGCAATAACTTGAAAGTGGTAGTTTTAAATCAGGGAGTTTCCACTGTCTGTGGTTAGTCAGTAGGGCCCGACTGGGTTTAACACAGTGAAAATTTGTATAGGTTTGCAAAGTTGGCAAAGATAAATATAGAATGAAGCCATTCTTTAATAAACCAAAACATTTTTTTAAAAAGAAAACAAACCAGTGTTCAGTCTTCAACTAAAGTGTGTGTTGCGATAATACAACTAGTATCTAAATGGCCAATGGAAGTACAGTAAATATAACATAGCCTGTGGAAAAGCAGAAACATGGACCAAATGAAAATTCTGTGTATAGATAAATGTGAGGTTGGTGAGAGTAGAAGACAGTGAAAAATAACTCAGATAAATTGTGGACATCACATGAACATCCATCCCCATGAATCATTGATTCACATTTTGAGTTGATTGAAGTTTGTCAGAAGTTAAACTGTTTTCAGGTCAGTGAATGGATTATTTTATTTGCAACCAAGGCCCCACCTTAACCTAATGTCTTGAATCTGTGGTTGCTGATACCCAGAAGAAATGGACTGAGACACAACTTCTTCTACTTGATGTAAATAGCTCAAACAGTGCTGAATTAGGCATTTTTGATGCCTTTTATCCTTTCCTAATCTTGGCATAGTTTGTGCTAGAATCCAGAGCATTTTGCTTTAAATTGTGTATCCATCACATAACAAGTTATCTAATTCTCATAATACTTTCCAAATACATACTGTACTTTTGAAATGCTGACGCTCCAGTCATCATCTCATTCAAGTTGATATCAGATTTATAAATTTAACTTACAGGTATTGATGCTGGTGTACAAAGCCCTGTACATCTTGAGACCCAAGCATGTGAAGGAGGGCCTCCCCAGTGCTCTTTGATCTGTTCTGTAGCATCTGCAGGAGAAGTCCACAGAACAGTAACACAGTCCCCCATTTCTGGAGCTTCCTTCTTACGAAGATTCAGTTGTCTCCAGCACTGTTGACACTAAGACAGGCATAGGCAAACTCGGCCCTCCAGATGTTGTGGGACTGCAACTCCCATCATCCCTGACCACTGGTCCTGTTAGCTAGGGATGATGGGAGTTGTAGAAGAGTTTGGATTTGATATCCTGCCTTTCACTCCCCTTCAGGAGTCTCAAGCGGCTAACATTCTCCTTTCCCTTCCTCCCCCACAACAAACACTCTGTGAGGTGAGTGGGGCTGAGAGACTTCAGAGAAGCGTGACTGGCCCAAGGTCACCCAGCAGCTGCATGTGGAGGAGCGGAGACGCGAACCCGGTTCCCCAGATTACGAGTCTATCGCTCTTAACCACTACACCACACTGGCTTTTGTAGTCCCAAAACATCTGGAGGGCCAAGTTTGCCTATGCCTGCACTAAGATGTCAATCAAAATGTATTTATTTTGCCAAGCTTTCGGTAGTTAGCTATATGAAATGGGTTTTCTGTGTGCTCTATTGCAGTGGTTGGTTTGTTGATGAATTTTACTTGTTTTAATGGTTTTTATGTTGCTTTTAACAGTTTTGTTACCTGCCCTAGACTCCATTAGGAGGAAGGACTGGATGTGGAAATACAATAAACAAACATTATTTCATTTCTCTTTTTAAAATTGTTCATAAATAAAGATAGAAACACTTAATCAATGATTAAATAAGCTTTCAACTTCAGCAACTTAGTAGATTTTACATTTATTTTACATTTCAAATAAAGTGTGTTTAACTAGTCAGGCAAAGGGTATATAGTATGTTGTTATTTAATTGTAGTGTTTCGGAATGTGCTGCCCCCACTCAATAGCTTTCAGTAGAAGAGTGCAAGACAACGCCCCCCCCTCCCCATGCAAAACTAAACAAGTCTCTATTCAGCATTTGAAGTGTTTGTTTGAGTTCAGTGAACTTTACCAAAGTACCTGCTTGAATGATGTCTCCATTGGTTTCTGAATGGCACAAAGAAGTTACACTGTTAGCAGAAATCTAAAGCTGTTAATTCTCTTAATGCTTCTTAAACACCTCTTAGCTAACAGACAGATCACATGGCGTGTTGAAGCTTCCAAATGCCACAAAACACTAGAGTTTAATAAGGCTAATTTGTGATCTTCTGGGATGCAAAGAGTTTGACTGACAGCATAATAGTGATTGCCAGTTTTCATGTGGATATTTTGTGTATTCTGAAGGGTTGGAGGCATCATTGTCTTGTTAGTTTTCTCACTCTGGGAAAGGAATCAAGAAGCCAGCAGAGCAGAATAATCAAAGCCCTTGTAGGCACTCTCCTTTGTTGTCCAAAGCTGCAGCCTTAGAAGGAGTCTATCTGTACCATAAATAGAGGTGTTAAGAAGACAGCATGCCTAATTAAAATGTTACAGAGCCTTCAGAGGCCATGTTGTCAGTTCACATTCGTCTTCTTGGAATAATAACGTGGCTGCAGAACAGAGTTGGGTGAAATCCTGCGAGGAGCAGTTCTGCAGATAAATCTGTATGCTTACCTGCAAGCCAAGGCATTTCCTGCCTGATTGACAAATCAGGGGTATGTGTGGACTACAGCAGGCATGTCCAAAGTCTGCCTCGGGGGGCCTAATCCGGCCCGCTGGTTGGTTTAATCTGGCCCCTGTCGCAGTTTATTTCCTGGGGTAAAATTTCCCCAAAATCTCAACAACTTGAATTCTTAAACACCATCAATCCTAAAAAAGGTCTACAACTTTGGTTGGCCCTTTGGTTGGCCCCCAGGGCCCTTCACCTCATCAAATCTGGCCCTCTTTGAAAAAAGTTTGGACACCACTACTGCAAACAAGAGGCAGTGTGGTTGTTAATACACAAGTCACTGACATGTGGCATTTTGGGATAGAGGATCTAGCAGAAATGTGGGTTTCAGTAGGTGCCCTGGTATTAGTTCCTTTGGCCACAGTAGATGCTGTCGCCCCCCCTTGATTTTACGTTTCAGTAGCAGACCTACCACAGAGGAATAATATTTAACTGCATTGCATACAGAAGCTTCTGTTTGTGCATTTGAACTTACTGCTGTACCAAAGCCTTTCAGTGGTACCTAGAAATGTGTGTTACCGACTGGTGGAAAAACTGCAACTGGGTGTTGCTGAATTTTGCTTGTTTGCTTATGTTTGCTGCTTTGTGAGGTATGGAGGTCTCCTTGCAACCTGTCAATTTTTTTTTATTTATGAAAGTGTTCCGTTTCCCAGCACTCAAGCAACTAAAGTTGCTGGGAAGCTGGGAAACAATTATTCTTGGCCCAGGTAGAATGATTATTGTACCAGATGACATTGTGGTTGTGTAAGCGTCAGAGGTATGGCATCAAGAGTGTATGGTGTTACTTAAAGGCAATTCATATGTTTACTCCCATATCCGCCCACAACTTTCTGAATATCCTTGTAATGCCTGTTTAAAATGCACTTTCCCCCAATTGTTATTTTCTTTAAAGAAAAACGAAGTATTGGGGGCTCCATTTTGCATGCGCATGCATGCGTAAGAGAGGCAGAGAATGAATTCTGCAACTTGGAGGGATAGCATCTCCATCTTCTGTTATGTAGGTATGGCAGTTGTTTGCATGGATGAAATGCTGAATAGGGGAAATATTCCCCGTGCCACACCCCCAATCTCAAGAATGGACTTTTTTACATCGAAAGGTCCTAAAAGAAAGGTTAAATGGGTAGTTTTTATTATGATTGTTATCGCTGCTGCTGCTGCTGCTACTACTATTACTACTACAATTTGTTACCTTCACCCTAAGGTCCTAGGACAAGTTAACAATTATAATGCAACATTAATATTACAACACACACTGCAGAAACCCTTGTAACGTGCAGGCAGTGAATGGCGAACATGCAGGTATTCCTTGGCAGGTGAATAGATACGGAAAGGCTTTTCTGAGTGTAAAAAGGGGGAAAGTTGACCTGAGGGAACAAGATTTTTTTTATGGCTCTTGGCAGGGACCTTTTTTTTTTTTAGAAAGGGATAGATTCTGATATTGAGGTTGCTCTGCAGCCTGAAGCGAGGGATTTGGCCAGTAAAACTGTCCGAGCATTTATTTAAAACCTGTAATGGCCTATTATTGCTACCTAGATTTATTTTTATACTAGCTAGTAAAATGTTAGTATAGTATAGGTTAATCCCATGCAAGCATAGGTTAATCACAGTACGATTCAGTATTTAAAACACCAAAGAGGGCTATAGATTGCTGCTAATTAGTAGCACACTGAATCAAGCCGAAAGAGGGTCTTTAAAACTGTTACCCGGGGAATGATTATTCATTGTTTAATTGACTTCAGGTTTTGGCAGCATGATTTTGGAAGACAATCCCTGTTGCCTCCAGGTAACTGAGTGTTAAGAGTGTGAACAGCTTGCAACTGTTGGAGACAAATTACAAAATGGTTTTATGAGGTGTCCGGAAAGGGCAAAGAAGTCAGCTAATGGGACATTATTCATTGTCATCAAGAACACGTTGGTTTGTACTGAATTCTGGTTAGCTATTGCTATGTGGAGCGTAGATACCTGAATCACAGGAAATTAAATTTAATACTTAGTAATGGTTCCATTAAAATAAATAATGTTTAATAGACATGTAAAACAAATTGGATCATTCAAAGGTTTAACTGCTTTAAAACAATTTCTTTAACCTCTCCCTTAGGACCATAGCTGGGTATGAGTCCAGGTGGGATATGGTTGCCCCAGTCAGCAATCTGGCTGCAGCTCTTTGAGCCGGCTGAAGTTTCTGAGCACTTTTCAAAGGCAGCCCCATTACAGTAATCCAAATGGGATGTACCGGTAATTAAGGCATGTGTCACTGAGGTCAAATCAGACAACTCAAGGGATGGGATCAACTGGTGCACTAGCTTTAACTTCAGAGAGCTAGGCATTCATGCTCAGGGCTGTGTGCAGAAGCACACCCAAACTGCAAAGTTGTGTCTTCAGAGGCAGTGTTACCCTGTGTTATCTAGCACAGCACAGAGAAAAATATTAAGTGGTGGTGTTGCATATTAAGGTTTTACTCTTGCTGTACAAATATTCAGGATTCTTTGTTTGAATAAGATAGATTGTTTCAAGGCCACCTGGTACTTATTTAAATAGTTCACATCTAGAATGTGTCATCTGCATTTAAAGTCACAAAGAACACTGATGCATCCTCTTGTTGTTTTTGCAGAAGGTATGAGCTGTATGAATAAAAATCATGGCTGTGCCCATATCTGCAAAGAAGCACCGAAAGGAGGAGTGGCCTGTGAATGCAGACCTGGATTTGAACTGGCCAGAAACCAGAGAGGCTGCATTTGTATGCAACATTCTACACTTACTTACGGTTTCTCAAGGCGAACAAGTAGAATTATGGTATTCCTGTAGCTGTTAGTTAATGTGAGGCTTCGTTTGCAAGCATGACGCTATCTAAAATTCAGTTTGGTGAGATAAGGTATTAAACTGGTAGATATTCAAAATGCCACTGTACAAAAACATCATTTCAGAGATTGTGATGAAATGGCTCTTTTAATTAATAGCAATTCCTAGAACAGTATCTACTTTACAGCCAGGCTCACCACAAAAGTGGCTGGGGAAACCCAGCCAGATGGGCGGGGTATAAATAAATAGATTATTATTATTATTATTATTATTATTATTATTATTATTATTATTAATTATTATTATTATTATTACAAGACAGCAGCCTGGTTCTGACTCTCCCACCCCAAAGAACAACCTATAAGCAGATAAAGCTGGAAGGAAGCACAATATTTCACAGTCACCCACATACACTGCTGGTCCCCTTTCCTCTATCCTTTGTTTATGCTTGGTTCTCTCACTCCCTAAAGACTTTTTCTAGCCCACCTACTTCCTGGCTCCTAGGGAAACTGTGGGCTGTTCTCGGAGTGTTCTATGGTCTGTTACTGCAAAAATAGCAGAGCTCCTTGAGGCACTTTTAAAGAAAGAGCAGATTTAAGGTGCATCCAATGAAGTTATTTCTGCAGCAGACCATGGCACCAAAATTCTCATAGTCTTTAATGTACTGCAATATTTTATCACTGACAAGAAGTTAGTGTTCAGTTTTGACTAGCTCTTGATCAGAGCTGCCTTCTGGCAATGGATTTTTGCCAAATATAAAATTAGGAGCTACCTGTGTTCAGCTTTGAATTCAGATACACTGTTTTTAAGGTGAACTTCTGATCAGATAATTAGTTGCCCATGCCGTTTAGCTGTGTTAAACTACTATTCTTGGATCAAATATTCCTAGAAATATCACCTACTGAATTAGCGTGATAGTTGTTTTTCATTGGTTCATCAATTATGAACCATTTAAATGAAATCAGTCCAAATGTAAGACTAGTATAATTAATTTAATTTAATTTAATTGATTTAAATTGCTTCATCCATTATGAACTATTTAAATAAAAACAATTTAAATGTAAGACTAGTATAGTATAATTAATTTAATTTTGTTAAATTAATTTAAATTGTTAAGTCAGTTAAAAGCAGGCATGTCAATGAGTGTTTAATTTGTTTGTTGCTCGTGGTTATAATTAACTTTGGTTTGGTAATTGTGTCAAAGTACATACACAACAGATGAAAATCTTGATAAAATAGTTCATAGGCATGCCAAATGCATGGAGGGCAAAGATATAATATTCAAGATACAGTCTCCCTGAGCTTCAGATTTCCATAGGCTTTGCAAATGCTTCTGAAGCTCAGTTTTATGTCTTCTTTTTAGTGACTTGCAACCATGGGAATGGTGGTTGCCAGCATACATGTGAAGATGCTGATGATGGACCTGTTTGTGGATGTCATCCAGAATACATGCTGCATTCCAATGGAAAAACTTGCCTTGGTATGTAAGCACTTGAATTCTTTTCAGTTAGACGAAATTTGTATGACATCAGCCTTTAGCCATCTCTGCGTATTTTGCTCAAAAATGGCTGGCTGGTCAAACTGTACCTTTCAAAGTGAGAAACATGCCCCACATCTGATTAGGCAACTTTGAATGGTTGGTTTTGGAAGGAAAGGAGGTCTGCTTATAATTTTAAAAAAATATATTGATCCTCCAGA
Organism: Podarcis vaucheri; assembly: GCF_965113315.1. Taxonomy (NCBI): domain Eukaryota; kingdom Metazoa; phylum Chordata; class Lepidosauria; order Squamata; family Lacertidae; genus Podarcis; species Podarcis vaucheri. The sequence continues at coordinate 71,511,588 of NC_138759.1, forward strand.
CTCCAATTGAGAAAAGAACTTTGCTGGAGTTATATTTTGTCCCTTTTGTTTTCCTTTAAAATATTTCTCAGGAGCAACTGCAGAGTTTTCATTGGCTTTACTGGTGTTTTCATTGGTGTTTGCATAACATAAGAAGCTGCTTTCAACTAAGTCAGATCATTGGTCCAACTTGCTCAGTATTGCTTGCACTGACTGGCAGCAGCTCTCCAGAGTTTCAGGCAGGGGACCTTCCCAGTCCTTGCTGGCGATGCCTGGGATTGAACCTGAGACCTTCTCTGGGCAAAACAGACCCTCTATCCTTGAGCTACAGACCTTTCCTTAGAAAATTACCTTACCTAAACCACTTTGTGATGAAGATGTAAATTGTGCATTGGCTAGACTGTACATCTCATTGCTCTTCTGCATTCAGTTCTGCATTAACAATGTTCTCAATGCGAGTCAAATGGAAGGAGAGAGACTCAAAAGATACTTTTAAGTATTACATGTGGAAACATTCTTTTTTTAAAAGTGTTATTCATTTTGAACAAGGTATACTCTTCAGTTGCTATATTCCAGCTTTGCATCTCATCCCACCAAGTCATGATGATGATACCTATCCGATCACACATGTCTTTCTACATTAGGATTTCAAGTTCATCCTGGCTTCCTATAATGGTTTGTTTGGGAGAAAAACACCATGAGCACTTTTAAGCCAGCCATGGCATTTCCCATTGGGAGAAAGGGACAGGTGAAGTGAGCGTATTGAGGCTGCTTGCACTAGCACACAGTTCATTCACAAATGAATTTACCTAACAATAGTTAATGACAGGCTTTATACTTGAACACGGCCATTGTGAATTGGACTCCTGTATGTTGACATAGGATTCAAGCAAACACAGCTCAAAGTTACCCATGAGCTGGAGGAAATGGTGGAGATTCTTTCCTGAACCAAAATGTAGGACCTACTGCATGTAGGGCCAATTATGATACTACTTTTCTTTCGCTTTTAAAGAGAGAGAGGAGGCTGCAACTGAGCTCTCTGAAAACAATGCAACAGCGGGAGCTGATGTAGACAAGCGGGTGAAACGGCGACTGCTCATGGGTAAGAAGTGCTCTAGTCTGATAGTTGACACTGATAACTTACCAAACCTTCCTTTGTGAAATACCATTTTCCCAGTTTTAAGTGTTGTAGCTTATATGATTATTTTCAGCATCAGGAAACACTTTTACCCATTCTACTGAATAAAGTCAATGGGAATTTTGCCTGCTTTCATGCTGGTACAGTTTAGCATGGGAAATTCTCGGCAAGACGGTTCAATATTCTGTTGAACCATATATCGTGTTCTTTCCCTTTGTCAAGTGTATCACAGATTCATGCAAATGCACTTATGCATTTCCACAGGGGGTTATACCTTTCCTACTTGCGCTAAGTTTGAAATCTGTAGTAGCATATAGAATTCAATCTTATCTTTATGAAGGAGGTTATTGGCAACTTAAGAGACAATTTCCCCCCAGTCGTGTCATGTGGCTAAGCATGTAGAAATCATGTACAATGGGGAATGATCAAGCACCCTTGATTAAAATGAAATTCTCTTGAAGTAAAATAGGACTTGCCTTCAAATATTGTGCTTCAGGTAGTGTCCCAGACAAGGAGACTTTGTAAAGATGCAGAGAATACAGTCCTAAGACTGTGATTTGAATCCGTTCCACTTTCCAGTCTGCTGGTCTGCCTCGGGAGGAGGAATAGCCATATTTTGGGCCATAGCTGCAGTTCTGCACAAAAGCCAGGAATTGAGTTCATTCACATTAATTTAAATTTCAAGCCTATTCATCTATTCTGCAGGATATGAGAACCCCTATCTTAATTTAAAGACCTTAAAATGTTATTTTCCTAATTAAGGCATGTACTTTCTCTTAATTTGCTCCAAAAAAACCTGTGGCCTGCTAAGGATAATGTGGTTAAGCACACCCTCTTCTTTGATACATCCATTCACCTTCACTTGACTTAGAGTGCTCTTTTACATTTGAGTGCACTTTCTGTCATGGAAACATGAAGCCTGAGTCCATATCCTTTGGGTGAATGTAGTCAGTTGTCCATCCCACAGGATCTTAGGCAGGCATCATGCCTTCACGTGGTTACCAACACGTGAAGTGAAGAGCAGGATGAGTTCCCTGGCCTTGCCCTCCCTGTAATATCTCCCATTGCCCGATCAGGAGTCTAAATTACAAAGTGCCTGACATGTGCATAGCAGGTTCCCTACTGCAGTCCTTTGCCCTCCAAAATGTGGAGGATGGCAGGACCAGCAACAGGGACCCAGCAGATGGAGTTGAGCCAGTGAGCATGGCTTTGCTTTCCCCCTTCTTTACATTTGGCTACAGTTGTCACATCTTCTGTTAAAATTTTTTGAAGCTATAATTTAAGTTTTCTGTAACAGAGTTGTCCATATCTTAATTTAAAATTGGCAAGTTAGAATGGAAGTAATTCAGTTGGAAAAGATCAAATACCACATGCTGCTTTTAAATTCTCTTTTAGTTTTTCCTTCTGCAAATGCCAGATTTTATTTCCTTTCCTTAGAAACATGTGCAGTAAATAATGGTGGCTGTGATCGCACTTGTAAAGACACCTCAACAGGTGTTCATTGCAGCTGTCCTCTTGGATTTACCCTTCAGTTTGATGGGAAGACATGCAAAGGTAGAGTTTAGACCTTTTTTTTTTTTTGCAATGTTCATATACAAATTGCTGCTTTTGCAGCATCCCAATGAAAACCTTGCCATTTGTAAATTATTAAGAAAACAAGCAAAAGTGGGTAGCTCAGCTGTAATTTGCATATGGTCCTTTAAATAGTCTCCACTTTCAAACAGTTAGAAATGGGTGTTTAGGGTGTTCATGTCTAAAATACATAGTAAACGTAACCCAGAATTGGCAATTGGCTGGGGGTTCTTGGGCATGTGCATTGCATTTTCTGACTTTTCTTCCATTCATGTAGAACCAATATGGGTTGCAAGAAGAATGTGTAAGAATGAACTACCCACCTTCCATCATTTAATTTACGACACTGTATTTATAAGGCAAACCAATATGTCACAAAACAACGTGCACTTTTTTTTAGTTCCCTTTAACCTCTTGTTTCTGCATGTGTCACTGGTTCTGTGGGCGCCTCCTCTTGAGGGCAGATAAATCTGCTTCCTCTGTGCCCCAGGAGTCATAAAACGATCCTGACATACCTAATTCAGCAGAGCTGCCCAGCCGTGCCAGAGGCTGATAGACCAGAACAGTGAATCACTGAGAATTTTCACAGGCAGCATCCTTTGTAGCTATGTATTCTGGCCTCATAGGAACCTTCAATAAATTTATTTTATTACTTTATTGTGTCATGCACACAGTGTATGAACTACAGGTTTAATCAGTGGGAATCTGACTTAAGCCCAGCATGATAGTACTTTTAAAACTATTTTTAAACAACAACAATTTATTATTTGTACCCACCCATCTGACTGGGTTGCCCCAGCCACTCTGGGCGGCTTCCTGCATATATAAAAGCATAATAAAACATTAAAGCTTCCCTATATGGGGCTGCCTTCAGATGTTTCCTAAATGTTATATAATTTAAATATTAAAATGTTATATAATTACTTGAAACTAGAATCCTTGTGGCCTAGCAGGGTATTTTTTTTAAAAAAAGATAGAGAATCTAATGGTTGCTGTATAAGGAGATGGGAGGAGCACTCAGAAAATGGTTGATATTTACGGTATTTACCTGTTTTAGGATCTGTCAAGAAAAGGAAATCAAGCTTTGTATCCTTTGTTTCTTTATTTACAGATATTGATGAATGTCAGGCCAGTAACGGTGGATGTGATCACTTTTGCAGAAACACCATTGGTAGTTTTGATTGCAGCTGCAAAAAAGGCTATAAATTATTAACTGATGAAAAGTCTTGTCAAGGTATGTGTCGGGGCAAGCAATAAAAAATATAAATATGTTTGGAACAGTTTGAGCATGTAGGTAGTAATGAGGTGCTAATGAATTCCAGAAATAATGTTCTGGAGTTGAATTTATTTCATGACTCAGCTTCTGTCAGCTTTAGTAGGTGCATTAATCCATTTTTCTAGACAACCATTTATGAAGCCATCATTGACAATGACTTCTGCAAAGCAGAACTGATTACCAAGAACCCAAAACTCAGTCCACTGTTCTTTATCTTTTGGTTGTTGTTTTTTTAAGATCAGATGTAGCATGACAAATAGGAAATGTAGAATTTAGGAGAGTTCAAGTGAAAGTACCATTTGAATACAGTTTATTTTAGTATTAAGTCTCTCATCTTTCCACCTAATCTGTTTACCAACCACATTCTTGCTGGAACGATCAGTAGTTAGCTCATTATTTAATTAAAATTGTGCTACTATTCAAAATTGTGTTTGAAGTAGGCTATTTTTTTCTAAGAAAAATAATAATATGTTAACAGTTTAAAAACCTACACAAGTGCTAGCTGAATACAGTATTTTGAGCTCCTACCTATTATTAATTTTCCTACCAATTACTTATCTTTTAATCGCTGATCTCAACCTCCATCTGGGTGTTGTCTATGTACAATGTTCACCTTCTGGCCTCTATATGGCTGGGTTATTTCTAGAAAATGTAAAAGGTAAGGTAAAAAGGTAAAGGTCCCTGGATGGTTAAGTCCAGTCGAATTGCACTATGGAGTGCAGGACTCATTTCTCTTCAGGCTGAGGGAGCTGGTATTTGTCCACAGACAGCTTTCTGTGTCTAGTGGCCAGCATGACTAAACCACTTCTGGCACAATGGGACACCATGAGGAGTGTCAGAGTGCATGGAAACACCATTTACCTTCCTGCCACAATGGTACCCATTTATCTACTCGCTCTAGTATGCTTTTTCGAACTGCTCGGTTGTCAGGAGCTGGGACAGAGCAACGGGAGCTCACCCCGTTGCACATATTTGAACTGCCGACCTTACGATTGGCAAGCCCATGAGGCTAAGTGATTTAGACCACAGCACCACCCACGTTCTGTTATTTCTAGAACAATGATTTCAGTATTAAATGTCATATAGCAGTTGTATTAAGTACCGACAAGATAGTGTATTCTGGATAAACCAAGGCATTCCACAAAAAAATGTATGGATGCCGATTGCCCTATTAAAAATGGGAAGAGCCACTTCTAGGGGGTGGTTGGGATTAGAGAACTGATAGGGGAGGGGGTGCTTACCACCTTCCTTGCCCATTTTTCCAAATTTCCTCCAGAGCAGTGGCCTCCTTTTTAAATTCAAGAAAATATTTATTAAAATCTGTGTTGGAGGAAGGAGCTGTTTTAAGAGGCAATGTGGAGAGTGGAAATAGCAGGTGAGAAAAGGCACACCCTTACAGCTATTTCATTCTCACCTCCCCACACCTGCCTCCAAACTGTCTTTCCCACCTTTTAAAGGGCAATCAGAATGATGTTACATGCATCAGTGTGTAATGTTTAGTTTGGCCCTTGCAATGCAAAAAATTCTACTTTTTTATTTCCCTCTGAGCAACTGCACCTTCCTTCCTTGCTGTCTCCTCCCTGCTTGGATTATTAGGAAGGTTGGTTGGCTAGGGAAAGTTTCTAAAGAACCTCAAGTTCCAACACCTCTATTTTTAGAAAATACCTGCTGGCTATCGACTTACTATATTTTGCCAGTCCAGAGATACAAAGAACCACTTTATTATTCTGCAGTCAGTGGCATTTTAATCAGTAGACCAGTGTTTTATACCGTTGTTAAGTCAGTAGGAAAAAGAAGAAGGAAAGTTAAGTATTGCTTGATAAATATTGTTTCCTCTTTGCCTGGTCTCAGCTACCTTATAACAAAATGTTTTCAGTGGTCTAAAAAAGCATAAGAATTCACTTGAACAGCAGTTCTACTCTTTGGTTTGCCACATTTGATATACTAACTGCCTCATGGTGTTTTAAAATCCAGTACTTTTTCAAAAAAATCCAGTACTTTTCTTTTCATCCAGCTTTCCTAGTATATAAATGTCTCCTAATCATAAAGTGAAATAATGAAGTGTCCCTTTAAAAATTGCAGACATTGATGAATGTACATTTGAAAGAACATGTGACCATATATGCATCAATCATCCAGGCACTTTTGAGTGTACTTGCAACAAAGGATACACACTCTATGGCTTCACACATTGTGGAGGTGAGTGTATATATAAAGTTCTTGCTGGCATGCTTATTGCTTGTGCTATCTTTAACATCAATTGGAAATGTGGGTTTTAAACCCAGTGCTGCAGATTTTTCAGATGTTTGCCTTTCTCCTTTTTGGTCAGTTTGAAGCAGAAAACTACTAACTGTGTATTTATCATGCTTTTGCTGAAGTAACTTTTCCTTCTCACTTTTACTGGAAAGCAACTATGTCTATTAGAACAAACAGTTAGTTGCATTCCACACTTGGGTACTAAGAGAGAGGTTTTGCAGAATGGCTGCCTGCAAAACGCCCATAGGTTTCAGCAGGTATTATGCACGGTAGCTACCTCCAAGGCTAGCCCTAATTAAAAAAGGTTTCAAAAAACAGATTATGTTTGTAATTTAGTTTTTTCTAACCGAAATACATAGACGTAGCTTTGACAAGCTAAGAAAGTCATTTACAGTCACGTATGGTTTTAAAATGGTCCTGTGGGGAAAGCCTGGGCCTTCAAGTCATTTTATTTTGATTCCGACATAACAGTAAACCAAACCATGACACTTTACTCCACCTCTGGCTCTTCTGCTGTGAGTTAAATCATGGTTTGGCTAAGCATGTTGTCTAAACCTAGACTTCTGGTTTGTTTTGCTCCAGACAAAGCACCCGCTCTAAACCAATAAGAAACATTGGTTGCGGCTTGTGGCTTATCTAGAGCAAGACAAATCATGAGTCTAGGTTTTGACATTTGTTATTTTGTAATATTTTAGTTCTGTATGCATTTTATTTAGTAATGTATTTTGTTGTTTACCTTGTGCTATGCATCTTGGGTTCTTATGCCCTGGGCTCTTAGAAGAAAGGGTGATTAATAAAATAATATATATGCATATTTAGGTTCCCCAGGCTTCAGAACTAAGCTCACTTATTTGGCCCAAAATTCTATTGAATTTTACAAGCTTACAATTAAGTGTGTGTGTGTGTGTGTGTGTGTGTGTGTGAGAGAGAGAGAGAGAGAGAGAGAGAGAGAGAGATCTTGCCACACTTTCTATATATACCATAGTCAAGCAGTAGCCAACTTGTGCCCTCCAGATTTTGTTGGACTCCAACTCCTAGCCAGCATATCCAGTGGTCAGGGATATGGGTGGAGCTGGAATACAGCAATATCTGGCAGGTGCCACATTGGCTACCCCCAGCATAGCGAATGTATTATTGTACCCAGCAGTAGTTTTGCATGTGCTACTCTATGCTGAGCACAGTAGGAACTGCACTAATTTTTTGGTTAAATGTCTCTCTCCCCACACCCCATTCTGCTATAGATGTCAATGAGTGTAGCATCAACAATGGTGGCTGCCAGCATACCTGCGTAAACACACCGGGGGATTATGAATGCCACTGTGATGCTGGCCACAAATTACACTGGAACAAAAAGGACTGTGTTGGTAAGATTCAAGAGCCCCCAATGGTTTTTGCAACTTTGGTTTCCTGCACATTTGAAGCAATTTTGATAACAATGATCCATTGAGCACAGCAGTGTGGATCCGCATTATCACGGCCGAAGACAGACAATACTTTTTAAGAGCTGGAAGTGATCTGAAAGAGAGTGCACTTCTCTTATCATACATCCATGTTTCTTTTATCTCACCATTGCATATGAACCAGGTTTCTAATGCAGTCAGATATCTTTAGAATCTGCTTACCATGAGGTGAAAGTGTGATACTAAGAGCAGTGATCCATCTTTCAAATTGCAGCTAGTCCTCTGAAAAATCTATTGTATGTATTCAGCCTGCAGTACTATTTTGTTTCTAACTGGCCATCATGGCTGTCTGTCAAAGCTGGCTTCAAAACAAAACAAAACAGGAGATACTTTCAGGTCTTTGATGCTTTCTTTCCTGTGCTTTTAATCTGGGCTGTTTTTCCTTTTGTGGTTGCCTGCATTAAAAAAATAAATAAATTCAGTATTTTATAGAAAAGAGGAAATATATATATACTGTTTGTGCCTTCCTCCTTCATCAATATTGATTTTGTGCCATGCATAGCTTCACATTTGCATTTTAGAACCATATCTGTCATTAGTTTTCTTCTCCCGTGTGTATCTGTATTTTGCCCTATAGAAAGGTCCATGCCTGATGTCAGTTTACCCAAAATATCTCTGCACTGCATTAAGACTGATGGAAGCAATAGGTGTTTTTTAATCTGCCCCTCTGACATTCATCTGACCTCTGGTAAGTCATGCAGAACACAGTGATTATATTGTTGTTGTTATTTCTAAGTAAAAGAATAGAAACCCTAAAAAATTCTGGAAATATTCATTAAATCATATGCCACTATCCATATGCACATTCTGTAGGATTCATCTTCTACTACATGAATTTATACCAGATTTCCCTTGTGAAAATCACTTGACAGACAAAATATTCAAAATAAATAAATATGCGTTCTAGACTTAGTGATGCGTCACTTGTGCCTTAGTACAGTGGTGCCTCGCAAGACGAAAAGAATCCGTTCTGTGATTCTCTTCGTCTAGCGGTTTTTTTTCGTCTTGCGAAGCAAGCCCATTGAAGGATTAGCGGATTAGCGCTATTAGTGGCTTTTAGAGGCTTTTAGCGGCTTATCTGCTGATCGGATCAGCTGATAAGCGGCTTAGCGGCTTAGAAAAAGGGGGGAAGGAAAAAAACCCCGCAGGAACTCGCAAGACATTTTCGTCTTGCGAAGCAAGCCCATAGGAGATTCGTTTTGCGAAGCACCTCCAAAATGGAAAACTCTTTAGTCTAGCGAGTTTTCCGTCTTGCGGGGCACCACTGTACTGTAAGCTTGAGAGTCTATTCAGAAACTGGATTGAGTTTCCAGGAATATATTTCAGTAGTATTCTAGTATGTGTTTCTGTTTTATTGTATAGCTTTATGATCTGTCTCTTAGGCCTTGAAGATTCCTACAATATAAAATGTGGCAGCCCTTCTCCACTTAAGAAAAAGAAACAAAATGCGAGTGAGTCAACTGCTCTAGGTAAATTATTTGCTATATATTTTTCCATGTTGGGCTTGAGCTGGTTTATATCTTTTAAGGGTTCTGCTTAATTAAAGAAATTGTGGTCAATTAATTTACTAGTCTGCCTAAATTTGCATCTAAATAAAACAGTTATGCAGAAAACACTCACTTTATTGTAGCAGGTACCCTCATAGAAGAGGCATTACCTTGTGAGGGGGAAAAACAGGGGTGCTTTTTAAGATGGCACTTCCAACCTTGGATTCTGCAAGCGCTTTTATTGGCAATTTTTTGAAAAAACAACAACAATCTGCTTCCCAGTTAGTCGGGGGGCACTTTTTAAAACTGATCCTAAAGTTTTTCATCAATTAACGGAATAAATGTTGCACCCAAGTTTTGTGCTGCTGTTTTGTTAAAAAGGGCAACCAAACTAGAGTAGCCTTTTGTAGATTCTTGAAGACAGTGCATAGTTCAGTGGCAGAGGGGAAGATCTCAGCTTCTTTCGTAGGTATCTCTTGTAAAATCATCTCAGGTTAGCAGGGTTTGGAGAGCAGTCTTTGGCAGTGACTTGTGCTCAGGGCACACAATGATGGTCTAGGTGGATCATTAGTGTGGCTCAGTGTAAGGCAGACTTTACGAGTCTTTAATAAACCTTTAATAAAGGTTTAATAAGCCTTTAATAAATCGTGCCTTTAATAAAATGAAAAAATAAAGCCTTTAATAAGCCTTTAATAAAACGTGTTCCTATTCAGTCCTACAGGATCGTCATTGCTACCATTTTCTGTTCTCCATGCTCCACTTGTCAGTTAGCATCCCATGGCCATTAAGCACACTCAGTCCTTGTTAAGCTGTTTCCCCACCCCAACAATAACCCATAGTTCTCCCCTAAAGTTTTTTTTTGGTAGTTCTGCAAACTTTGGGATTTCCCCCAAGCCTGGTGATGCACCCCTCATGTGTGTAGGCTTTGGATCCAAAAGCAACAGCATTCACACATGAAAATAAGAAGTAGAAGGGATGGTTCTGCTTTTAAATGCATTAGGGATGCTGCTATACAGTCTACCGGTTGCCAGGAATAGTATTGATATGGCATTAGTGGAGCAGATGAATTGCAAATTTTGTCTTTGTTTATTTATTAAGTTTTAAAACATCCTTCATCTGAAGATTTCAGGGCAGTTTGCAGCATAGAAATACAAAATAAAAACACAAAATACATAATAAAAACAAAGAAAAAAGAAAGAAAACCCCCCCCCAACACTTTTAAAAGGACATAGAATGTTAATCAGGCAAAGGCCTGGTTGAAGAGGAACATTTTCCCCTGGCGCCTAACAATGTATAATGAAGGCACCTGGCAAGCTTCCCTGGCAAGAGCATTCCACAAACTTCTTATTGCTTTGCTTTCACTTTATGTGAAAGCTCTTTCTCTTGGAGAGAGAAGCAGGTGGCCACTTTTTATTTTCAAAGTGTTGATGATGCAGTGTTTGAAAGCCACCTGAGTTACCTGCTTGGTTTTACGTCCTGGCATAGGAAAGTAACAATTTTAATGTTTCTTCCTGAAGATCTTTCTACCATCAGGACAAGTGTAACCTTTAAATTTAATGAAGGAAAATGTAACTTGAGAAAGAGTAAGATGTTTCAAGATGCCCTTCATCATATAATACCAGGTATGGATGAATATGCGCGATTAAAGCGGGTTAATTTTGTAGATCAGTAAATGCCAGAGGCCTCCAGTGGTGTGTGATGTGTAGTTGTAGTTACTTTTTGAAGGACCTTGGTAATGTTTGGTCATGATCATGCACTATAGATACATGATTAGTCAGAATAATATTATTCTGTTTCCCTGCAACTGCTCTGTCCAACGGTAGGGCCACAGGACAGGTCCAGGCCTCCTTTCACTTCTGCTGCTATGTGGTGCTTCAGACCTCCTCACCTAATAACCCATTGTTAGGTGCCAGGTGGGATATGGAGCCAACACCCATCATGGAATGGAACACATATATAGCCTAAGGTGATCTGAGTTTGAAAATAGCTTCAGCTGCAGAAGAATCCAATGGGAGGAGTTTAAGATTATTTTTCTATAGTTTGATAGTCTACAATAATTTCTGTAGCCAGTCATAGGCAAGGCTGCGTAAGGGATGGTACGGTGTTAATGTCAGTAACTGGGTTGGAGCAAGGCTGCCCTGACCAATATTGGTCAGGTGAAGAAATGGACTTTTGAGTCCCAGGCAAAAGAGAACGGGGGTGGGGTGGGGTGGCAAGAGTGCAAAATAGACAGGAACCTTTGCAGTCAGAATGTGTGCTTGTACATCAGGTGTGTAATGGGGAAGGCTTAAAGATTAGAGAGCATTACAGTTTAAAGAACCATAGTTGGAGAACTTCAGATTTCCTATCAAGTTACGTTACAGGGCAGTTAAGGGGAAAGTCTATATGGGCAGTCTAAATGGGATGTGCCCCAAAGGCTAGTGATTATGTATGTGCATCACCAGGAAAAGTGTTGAATACATCTTGACTGACTTGATTTCTTGTTGATGCAAGGGTACACAGCTCAGCCCATGTTTGAGGTGCCACTGTTAATTTTTCCGGATTAGTTTGCTGACAAGTGACGTAGTAAATGTCTGGACTCCCAGACACGGTACCTAATCAGAAGCCTAGGGCCACTTTCCTTTCATTCTTAACACAAATGCAGTGTGTGAGCAAATGCTTAGAACTATAGCCATGCAAATCTTCCTAGTAGCAAACTGACTGAGGTTCTGGCAGTCCAAGTTTGAACTTTTAATGGTGTAGAGCTTTGTCATAGCTGGTTTAAGCGTGTAAAAGGAACAATGGAGCTAATTTTCAATAAACTTAATTTGGGCAGCATTAAGACCTCGGCACTGGTTTTAGTCTAATAAAATAGAAAATGTGTCCAAATACCAGACTGTACCATACACCATCGAGTGCAGTTGCTTGTCGTTTGTTAGCATCTGGAATGAATCATACAGCCCCATAACAATTTTCTCGGCAACATTTATCAAGCCTTAGAAAGGCCCTACAGCATAGATGGCTCTTGCTTCCTTTAATTTTCTTCACACAGAGAAACACAATTCAGTATTGGAGAAGAACTTCTACTATGTAAATCTGACGTGCAGTTCTGGCAAGAGAACTCTTGGAGACCTCAGCAGCTTGAAGGCAGCTAGAGAAATGTTTATATCTGCAGACTTTGAGCTTGAAACAAACCAAAAGGAGGTGACAGGTTGGTTGGAAAGGAACCCACAATACAATTGAAAGATTATGGGTTTGAGGGAGCTTTGTTGCAGTTTGTTCCTTGATTTCTCTCTCTTTCACTTTCACCTTCATGCAAAAAGAAAAAAAGTATCTCCTGTTTTAAAGCTTTAATATTCATTTCCCCTATGGTCAGAAAGCTACTATCACTAGATGTTCACCATTTAATTGCTGTCTGTTTTGGGTATATTGAAAAGTTTAACACAGAATAATGTATTGCCGTAGTTAATACAGTCTACCATTATTGCACTGACAACTCTTTTGAATCTAGTATTGTTGCACTTTAGTGCTTTCTGCTCTTGATCGCGACCACCTGTACCTTTCTAGAAACATGCAATCTGAGCTGTGCACGTAAGAGGACCGAGAAAAGGCTTCGTAAAGCAATTAGAACGTTGCGGAAGGTGATCAATAAAGAACAATTCCATATTCGCCTGTCTGGTGTGAATCATGATGTGGCCAGAAAATCTGTCAGGGTGCTGGAAACACAAGAAATCTGTGGCCTGGGTCAAAGGCATGTGGGCAACAAATGTGGTAAGCACAGATGCGATCAGATGCATTGATCTAACGCGTATGTAACGGTGACAGAAAGCTAAGAAAGACCAGAGTCTGGTGAAGCAGTGCAGTGGAATTCCACCAGAGTGGAGCGTCTCGCAAAGTGCTGAGCAGGAAACCTCACTTTGATTGGCTGCGGGTACAGCTAACCCAAGTGGAGTGGAGACAGGAAAAAGAAACCATGATTTAGCTTTACGGGCCTTAGCAGGAAGATGCCACCATGAGTCTTGGGCTCACACATTTCTACCTTCCTCTTTTTTTTTTCTTCCTGCACAGCTGAGAGGTGACCTTCAACAGTGTTTAACTTCACTTTGCATAAAACCTCATATGACCTTATGTATGGATCAGAAACTTTTCAAACTGCAAATTCTAGTCAGTTTCAGAGCAAGCCATCTTCAAACCACGAGTGCAACATGACAAGCAAGTGTTAGTGGAAAGTGAGAATAAGTTCTGCTAAAGTTCTCATTGTGGCCAATTGAGGGGGAGATGGCAGGGGAAGCATGTGAGCACAAGACTCAGGGTGACTCTTTCCTTTTCATTTCTGTAATGCTCAGCTGTGGCTTCCTATGGGCTGGCTGCATGAGGGCTAATAAACCGTGTGAATAGGTTGTATTTGTATCCTTCTGAACTCCATAAATTTAGAAGGGCAAGTGTTTCCCATTTTTTACCCTCTCTATATTCATAAATGAATCTTCCCGTCTCGCAGTAAGTGTTAACTGTTGCAAGTGTAGGCATTTGAAGCACACATTAGGCATTTGCACAGACTTTAAATGTTTAGTAAATCTGATGCTGTTATATTAGGTTTTATTATCTATATTATGATGTTGTTAGGATGGTGTTTTCAGTGTTTGCATTTTAATGTTGTTTGATTTTAACTTGCATCATCAGCATTGATTTTTTAAAAATTGCATCACGGGGCACAAATGCGTCTTTCAGTCAGTCTTCGTTGTACTGTAAGCATATAAAGTGATACTTCACCAAAAGAACATTAACTTTCACTGCGGCTCAGGTTTTTTTCTCTAAAAAGAAGAAAATGTGACACAAAGAACTTTCTGTTTAGAAATTTTTCCCCCTGCTGTTTTTTCCCCGTGTATCTGATTCCCAACATCTTGCAACTTTCTTTCCTTTCAAATGAAAAGATCTTGAAAGAGGTGCTGGGGGAGAGGGGAATAAATTTTCCAAACCAGAGATAAATAGCTGGCTGTTCTGCCAACCTGCTGCTTAAGGAATAATAGACTCAAGACCTAACTCCTAATGCGCATAATTTACCCATATGGCCACAGCTTGTGAACCAATAAACACCAAAACAAAAAGATCCTAAAACAATACAGAGGGCTGCTTAGAAATAAGTTTCCATCGGGTTTTTGTGTTTTTCTTATAAAGTCAGGGCATGGCTCTTAGGGGAACAGTTAGTTGTGGATCACGACCTCTTTTATGAGGCTCACCTTTTTCCATCATGGAGACACTATAGAGTTTGTCCATGGCATCAAAATCTTAAAGGCTAAAAGTATTGAATAGAGTGAAAGAGCCTTTAAATGTCCTTATAACTACTATTCCTGGCTCCCTGGAGTTGCTTTTCTCCCCCTCTTTCTTTTGCATCAGAATAGCTTTCACTTTTTCAAAGAGTTGCAGTGATTAAGAATAGGATTTTAATGGTCGCTGAAGACAAACAAAGACAATGGTTATAGGAATGAATCCTGCTGAAGGCAAATGGTTCTTCAGCTCATTTGAAGGAAAACAAGCAGGTCATGGGGAAATAAAAAGCAGGCAAAGAAAGCTTGCTGAATCCTTGATGTAGTGCCATTATTTCCAAGTCGTTGCTCTTTGTTGTGAAAACAGACTTTTTTTGTACTGTGTGGCACACCTTGTGCTTTATTCTGTGGGACTAAAACTTTGCAGCTTAATTTTTAAACTAATATTTGTACAGAAGAATTTAAGGCTACGGCGACATTTTTATTTCAGTTTTTGCTCCATACAGAGTGATCAGTTGTGCTTCAGTAGCTTTAAAAATGTGCACACTGACACACCCACTCTTTGATTTTCAGGGAACTGGACACATCATAGAGGATAACGTTTCACAAGCAAGCATTGACCTTAAATATTTCTGAAAAGACTTAGCTCATTTATAGTGTAGCCATTCTAATGAATGCTGCATAAGGGTCTCTTTTAATAGGATGGAGATGGAAAGGGTTATATTTTACAGCCATGGAAAGAACTAGGAAGGACTATCTGACTGGGAACCAGTCCTCTGATAGGATACATAACTCTGTAAAGAATGGTCAGAAATACATAGTCCTTATTTTGAGGGGCGGGAGGAGTAGGACAAGGAGATGGGCAGGGTACTAATAATATAAACAAACAAACAATTTTAGATCTCTTTCCCAAACATACCAATGAGAGATTGTTTCTGCTGCTTCTGTTCAAACTATTAAATATGCAAAAGCCCAGACAGTAGCTGTGGATAGTTAGTCAAAGAACTTTGAAATCCCACTGATTTTGGTGGGAGAGGGTCACTCTACTTCCTTTCACTGAAGTGAAATTAAACAGGAAGTTGCCTTATACTTCAGTAGTCTAGTTAGCCAAGTATTCTATGCTATAATTATCCCAGAGAAGAGGAGTTTATCAATCAGTCCTGTTACCAGTTATTTAACTTGAAACATTTTCACTAACCTATGGTTCTGCCGTAATCATAGGGCAAAAAGACTTAAAGTCCATGTAAGCCAACCCCTCACAAAGTAGGACAATCCATTTGGGTCTCTGTAGATGGTTTTTAAAAACCTGAGAGCAGTCTTCTTGAAACAGAACAAATGATCAAGCCTTTACTTGAGGGTCAATTTTTCTATCTATAGGGGAAGCAGAAGCCTTCCCCTATATGTGACCAGACAGAAAATTTACTTCCTGACCCTAAATATGACCATGAGGCACACAGCATGAAAAAAAGTCCAAAAGTAAAAAATAATGGGATTCAATTCTCTGCCTCCTGGTTATCCCCATTTCCACCCATCCCATAGAAGATGATCACCAATTCATTGTTGCTGACGGTTTTCTCTTCTCTTCTCAGCTAGCTGCAGTGTTGGAACATATTACGATGGGGAGCAAGAAAGCTGCATTCTATGTCCGAATGGAACTTACCAAGACAACGAAGGCCAAATAACTTGTGAACCTTGCCCAAACCCACAGAATCCCGGAAACCAAAAAACAGCTGGAGCTCACAGTATATCTGAATGTGGAGGTGAGGATGTTGCACCTTACAGAGTCATGAACACTATTGCTTCTTCCTCCTTGGTATGATTTGAAAGCACCCATTAGTTCAGCCTTCTTTTCTCACATGCCATGTTTACATTGGTCTGGACAGTGTCTGCACCGCATGTGTGTGCAGGTTTGGAGTAGATGGCGATCAATATGTATATGGATGTGGAGGTGTAGGTGTAGGTATATTTCATTACTGTACTCGCCTTCCCAGTGTTGTCTGCACTGATGCATCTGGAGATAACATGGAATTTCTATAGAATGCAGCCTGAAGAGAGGTAAAGTTGCCAGCTTCCAGTACATCCTTGCCATGTGCTTCTTTGATCAGTTTAGTATCAGATTCTTGCACCAGTTTGGGGAAAAGTGGAAATAAAGGAAAACTAAGAAACAGTCTTAGGTGGAAGGAAGATGACGCATGCTGGCTATAGCACATCAGTTTCCATTAATCTAAATTTGTCAAATATTTTACGATACTTCAGACACTATAATCTGTGCAACATTCTGTATCTGGAAAATGTAGTTTACTAAGAGGAAGAAGACCTTTCACTTTTTCTCTCTTGTTTTTGCCAGACATGTAGAACTGTGGGCAATGATAAAATATTCTCCTATACAGTTTATACATTTATGTCAACATTGTTTTAAAGTGTAGCTAAACAAGGATGCTATAGCAGCAGATTTCCTGCATTGGCAGAGATTTGGGCTAGATGACCTCCCACATCTATGATTCTTTATCATACCTTAACACATATGCGTCAGTTTGATTTTAAAGAATGTAGAGGAATATAAAATATAATAGAGGAAAGGGGATCCTGTAAGACCTCTCAGCTCTCCTAAGATAATTACAGTGGTGCCTCGCAAGACGAAATAAATTCGTTCCGTGAGTTTTTTCGTCTTACGAAGCACGGTGTCAGGAAAGTTTTGGAAAAGCTTCAAAAATCACCAAAGTCTTTAAAAACCTCAAAAAAGGCTACCACACTGCGTTCTATGAGTTGCTCCTCGAAGTCAAGTCGCAACTGTATTAACGGTGTTAAGAAAAAGGAAACAAACTTGCAAGACGTTTCCGTCTTGCGAAGCAAGCCCATAGGGAAAATCGTCTTGCGAAGCAGCTCAAAAAACAAAAAACCCTTTCATCTAGTGAGTTTTTTGTCTTGCGAGGCATTTGTCTTGCGAGGTACCACTGTACTGATTTTCTTACATTATTTGTACAATGGCAAGATTTGCATTACCAAATTCCCCTGAAGTTCTGCTTTTAGGAAATATCCAGGGAGCAGTCAGGAAGAAAAAAGATATTCAGAATTTAATTGTGGCTGCCAGTATGTATGCATGCCCAGACTCTGGAAAAGATCAAAACTGTGTCTGATGTCCAAAGTTGGTTAATAAGAATCGGGAATGTTGCACTTAGGGGAAATGAGCAAGCTCTATTATATTAAGGGAGCTCAGAATTCCTTTGTATAAATAAAACTGCAGCCTTTTATATAGAAAGATCACAGACAAGTTCTCTACTCTAAGTACAGTGGTACTTCAGGTTCCATACACTTCAGGTTACATACGCTTCAGGTTACAGACTCTGCTAACCCAGAAATATTACCTCGGGTTAAGACCTTTGCTTCAGGATGAGAACAGAAATCATGCTCTGGTGGCGCAGCAGCAGCAGCGGGAGGCCCCATTAGCTAAAGTGGTGCTTCAGGTTGAGAACAGTTTCAAGTTAAGAACGGACCTCCGGAACGAATTAAGTTCTTAACCCGAGGTGCCACTGTATAGTAGTCTCCAGAAATTTTCTACAATATGATGTTTTAGGATAATGTAGTTTGCCTCTTTATTGATAGAGCAAATGGATATTGGTAGGTGATGTGGCACGCCTTAAAACTCTCATCACAGAACAAAAGAAATCCATATCCATTAGATAGTTCACATTTTAACAGCTCTGTAGCATTCAAACTTGCATTGGCTATATTTACAACCTCAAAAGAAAAAGTGTTGGAGGGGAAAAATGCGTTTTTGATGTCATGACCTACGGGTCAGTATTTAAGCATGCAATTTTCTTTCTTCCTTGGTGCATTAAGCACATACAGCTCCATGCTTCTTCTTTATTCAGAAGCCAAGGCGGCACTCCCTATTAAACTCAGTTCATTAGCTGTAAACAAAATTCCTCATCCCTGATCATGACCAGTTAATGCCTTATTTGCTGCAAACTTAAATAAGTTGAAATGATGCCAGGGCCAATTTAACCCCCCTAACAAAAACAACCATTCACTGAAGTGATTTATCAGAGCTATAAACCAAAACTAACAGCTTTAGTTTTACCAGCTCTTTAAAAGGACAGAACTTCACAGCTTAGCCAAACAGCTGCAGCAGTAATCCCATGTCTTGCAGAACAGTTTTAATCATTTGGCCTGCCATGGCAATCAGCTTGCTGCAAGTTTGGAAGACATATTGCTTGGAGATTTACATAAAGAAGCTGCAGAGGATGGTTATGTGTATATAATCAGTTCCAGTAGGTTAGCTCGGTCTGTATAGTATATCGGTACCAAAGCAGTTTAGGAATGGAGGAGATAATACTAAAGGCTCAGTGATAGGGCCTGGACCTAATTTTTTCTACATGGCTTATTAGACATTCCATGACTGTGTCTGAAAGGTATGTTGCATGGGGATATGAAAGGTACATGAAGAGGTCCTATTCCTCATAGTAGCCTGTTGTGGTGCCTGGGTGCAGGTGGGGAGGAGAGTGGGGGCACTGGGTCCCATTTTGCCTGACAGAATTCCTCTGTATGTGGGTGCTGTACCCATGATAAAGTGAATGCATTTCTAATACTTTGATTAGTAATGCCAGTTTAGTTCAGAAGTGTGCTTTACAGACTCCAAAAGGAGGCTTTTCAACCATCATGAAAACCCTGCACTTTCTCTTTGCATTTGGACTTCCCATTTCTGGGAAGGATAAATTCACAATGTAGTCAGTTAAGTGGTTGGATTTGGATTTCGCTTTAATGGAACACCATAAAGTTATTAGTACTTTCTAAAAAGAAATACAAGAATTAGCTATGGATCTACCATGTAATAGAAGGGCAACTGCTGATTTCTAGTTCCAGGATTAGGTAACTCTCAGAATTGGATGCATGTCAGTGGCCAGATTAGGACACCTATTTAGCTGCAAGTTCCTATTTTTATTTTGAACTGCATTTAGTTCAGATTTTTAATAACTATCATTTTCTATCTTGCAATAGGACTTTCCACCAACAGAGGCTCCAGTATATTATAGGCTTGCCAAAAAATCCATGGCTTATAGCCGTGGTTTTCAACCAATGTGCTGTGGCACCCTGGGGTGCCTTGAATGGTCAAGGGTGCTGCGACCAACACTGGCCTCTGTCCCTCTTTCCTTCCATCCCTCCTCTGATGCCCTCTTGCATTTCTGCATCCCAAAGGCTTGCACAGCTGTTTGCGGCAGCGGCCCTGGCTACAAGCTCCCTAGGTGAATGGTGCCTCTGGGGCTGACCAGAGGGTGCTTCCCAGGCCCCTGTGGGGCAGTAGGAGAAGGCACCTCTCTTGTGGGGGGCAGCTCAGAGACTGGGGGTGGGGGGGCAGCTGCAGCTGCCCAGAGGACTCCCAAGGAGAGGAGGCTGAGGGTGAGAGGCTGCCAGCTCTGCAGGCAAGAGGTGACATAACTGGGCTCCTGAGCCCCACAGGGTACCACAGAAAGAATGCAGTTGGTCAAGGGAGCCGTAGAATCAAAAAGGTTGAAAACCTCTGGCTTACATATATATTCTCTCCCCTCTCCCACAGGACAGTGCTCACCAGGTGAATACTCAGTTGATGGATTTAAGCCTTGTCTTGCATGTCCTTTGGGGACATATCAGCCTGAGCCAGGTCGAACATCTTGTTTTACCTGTGGTGGAGGTTTGATGACAAAACTTACCGGTGCAACAGTGTTTCAGAATTGTGAGACTAAAGGTAAGAATTAAGGATGCACGAGGAACATAGGCAACCACACTTTTCATTTCCACCTTTTAAGGGTGAAAGCATTCCTTTCAACTGCAAATATAAAAGTTGGAGATCTAGTCTATTCATTTACTTAGAATACTGATCTTGTTTAATAGCCAAAAGAAGTGCTCATTCTCACAATAAAACTCATATTCACATCCAGTGTCAGGAACAACATGGTGTCGCCATGGTGGCAATAGCCATGCCTTAGATAACCTCATTGGCTACGATGCTGCCACTGTGCAAAGCAGGTGACATTTCCTGCCGTAGACCTTGGTATCACCTTTAGGCCTCACTCTGATAAGCAGCAGAGCCGCTGATAAACTCTGAGGCAAGGGCTGAGCAGCTGGAAAGCACTCAAAGCATGCTGGAGGCAACTCCTCCCTTTTCCATTCATACACATGGCCCAAAGTGCTTGTTGGGCAGGGACTAATTGGAAAGAATATATTCAAGCAGGATAGACTAATCCTCAGGACTTTTTTCCTATATCAAGAGTGGGAAACCTGAAGCCGTCCAGATGTTGTTGGGACTCCAACTTTCAGCACCCCTAGCCAGCATGAACAATGGGAAGGAATTTGGGGAGTTGTAGTCAATGCCGTAGGCTCTCCAACCCTGCCCTACCGATATGGACTTCATTTTCTTAAAGGAATTGCATGCATACACCACACATATACCTTCTTGTGTGGTGAATACATATTTATTTTGCCAGATTCGACATGCACTGAAACTTCCTGCTAAGTGATAGGTGCCCACAGTGTGAACTCCCAAGTGAAATTAGCATATACATTCTTCATCTGTGGCAGTGTGCATGTTGGATGTACACAATTTTTCTGTGCAGAAAATTAGTCTTGGATGAAATGTCATTCAGTGGAATGGCTGCAGTTAATCATGTCACCGCTTATCAAAGCTATTGTAGCATGTTGCTTGTTCACCTTCTACAGTGCAGTGCTCACCTGGTCATTTCTACAACACTACAACACATCGTTGTATCCGCTGCTCTGTTGGAACATACCAGCCTGAGTTTGGACAGAATTACTGCATTTCATGCCCTGGAAACACAACCACTGATTATGATGGATCAACAAATGTAACTCATTGCAAAGGTAAATATTGATAATCTATGTTGTAGTCAGTCCAAAATGAAAGGACCTAGTACCAACTGCAGTGGGGATAGATGCTATTGGTCTTTCCTTAAGTGAGCAGAAGCCATATCCCCACCCAACAGCAATCACTCGTTAGCCATATCCTGCTTTGGGATGTAGGCTTTCCTAACCTGACTTCATTGCTTTCTTTGGTGTCAGTCTCCAAGTAGCCCTTATCAGTGGACATAGGAAGGAGCTGTTGGTGTCCTCTGCAACAGCTTCTGCTTCAGTTGTGCCAAGTTCTAGACCCTAAGCCTAAGGCAATTCTTCCAGGCCAGGCTTTCTCTAAACACTAAACCAGCCTTTCCAGAACTGATGCCTTCCAGATGTTTTGAACTACAACTCCTATTGTCCATGACCATTGGCCATGCTGGCTGGGGCTGATAGGAGTTGTAGTCCAAAAATCTGAAAGGACACTAGGTTGGAAAAGCTGTACTGTATATGGATTTTGCTCCTTTGTTTTTAGTCATCTTGAAGCAGCTACTCAATAAAAATGGTCTAAGGAATAAAAGATATGCATGATTCCTAGATAGTAGCCAAAGTAATTGTATCAGTTGTGATTGCTGCTGGTGGCATTGCACAGGTGTGAATATTGCTTTCCCCTCTGCCCTGGCTATGGGTAACATATTTCCTTTTTTCCAGACAGGCACTGTGGTGGTGAGCTTGGAGAGTTTACTGGATACATTGAATCCCCAAACTATCCTGGAAATTATCCTGCAAACACAGAATGTACTTGGAGTATAAATCCTCCTCCTAAACGCCGCATCCTGATTGTGGTACCGGAAATATTTTTGCCAATAGAAGATGAATGTGGAGACTACCTGGTGATGAGAAAAAGCTGTAAGTTAAACTAGGTTTCCATGTCAGGTATATGAATGTATTTCTCCTGATGGATCTTTGCTAGATTTTGTCTGTGCCAAAGCAAGTCCCGTGAAAATCTGGCTCTAAAATATAGTATAACAGCCTTTGTAACAATAAATTCCAGCCATTATGGGTGAAACACACACACACACACACACACCACCAATCAGACATATTTTAGATTTAGTGGGGAACTATAGTGATTTGTGGTGGGTAGAGGAGGTAGGGAATTCATCTTATTTTTTTACACAAACATGCTTGCCTTTCCTGGGGTGTACATCTGCCAGCTGGTTGAGTGGAGCCAGAGAGCAAATGATCTGCTGATGGCTGCAGTCACAAGACCACTAAGTCCTAAGATGAATGGGCTTTTGGCAGCAGCAAGCAGAGTCAACCATTGAAAATGACTGCTTTTGTAGAATGGTTCATGTGGAAAGAAAAATAAGAATCCCTGTGACTTACGTGTGTGGGGTGAATAACGAAAGAATCGGGGTGCCTGAATTCAAAATGCAGGGCTAAATTAAGTCTCCAGCGGAAATTCCAAGTAGCAGAGTTTAAACTCACCAAGTCAAGCAGCACAGTGAAGTGTTAGGAATGTAGGCTGTTAAACTTTTTGCAAATCCAGTTTAGTTCGCTTTGTGAAGTGGTTCCCTCTTTCTACCACCCTTTGCATTGAACAGACTATATATACTGTATATACTGTTAAGTAAGTTTTAAATGCTTTAAATGTTAGAAAACATTTGAAAGGTCAGATTCATGCATTTATCCAAGCAGCAGCAAGGAGAACACAGGCAGAATAGTCTTGGATAAAAACATTCAGTTACAAGCTGTGGCGAGAAAGGGAACAGGAAAAGAAGGCTTCGCTTCCTTCCTCTTTGGAGAAGGGGCATGACCTAGCTGAGTCTAGGAATCCAGCTCTATTGTTGTAACCCCTTAAGCACTCGTACATATTAGTGTTTGGCAGCAATTTCCCACTATTTAGCCTAGGCATAGGCAAACTCAGCCCTCCAGATGTTTTGGGACTACAGTTCCCATCATCCCTGACCACTGGTCCTGTTAGTTAGGGATCATGGGAGTTGTAGGCCAAAAACATCTGGAGGGCCGAGTTTGCCTATGCCTGATTTAGCCTTTGCAAATCTAATGGCCCCCCGCTCTCCATGCTTGTAGCTGCTTTCAATCCACCAGCTTCTTGCTGCCACTAGTTTTGTTGAGCTCAGGAGATCCTGAAATGTAGTGGTCTTACAGCACTGATAGCATGCCTTTCCATTCAATGGAGATACTTTGACTATGTACACATTAGCCCCCCAACCCCCCAGCAGCATTTCATGCTGCATTTGCACATTACTATACACACCAGAGGGGGCATTACCTGTTTGGTTTCCTTACGCATGCAACTCCCCAACTCCTATTCATGAAGCTGTGATCTGTGCTTGTGCAACAGTTGTTTCAAATTTTCACACCTCAGCTAAACTGCGGAGTGAAAGTTGCTTCTGTTTTCAAACTGAATGGAAGCTGGTTTGAGGGGAAATGCATTAAACAGTATTTCTCAAGAAACTACAGGAGAGATGGGTTGTGGCTAATGTCATGTGTGCACAGCTTCAGACACCTGCAGCTGGAATGCACAGCCTTAGTATAACTTACTAAAAACAATACCATTGTTTTTGGCATTAACTAAGTTTCATATACACATCCAAGAAGCAGCCTTTCTGAATGTACTGTACTCAGCTAGTAATCTAAGCATTTAGGGAGGCGTAGAAGATTTTACTCCTGCTGAATTAAGTGAGTTTGGAAATAATGTGATATTTTTACTGCTTCAGTCATGGCTTGCTACATGCTGGGCCTGTTCTTGTTGATGCAACACTTCATTTTCTTGTGCTGATGGCTTGGCACAGCTCCTAGGCAATAGATCTTTAAAAGCTAAAAATAGCATGTTTATGGAGCCAAATTGTATCTTTGGAGTGTAATCTTGACGTGTGCTTTGCCAATGACCACAACAGAGCCAAAGGTTCTCATATGGTGCATTGAAACAGGAATATTGATTGCAAACCTGAATTATACCACCATTTCTGTACTGTTCCTTCTATACTACCTTTAATAATAAACCCTTATATTTCGCTTTCAGTTGCCCAATGTGTTCACATGCATTATTTAGTTGCAATCTTCACAAAAACCCTGCATTTTTATTATTTCCTCCATACTGAAAATTATTATTATTCCTCTTGTATTGTAGAATGGGTGAGAACTGGGTTGAGAGAAAATAGCTTGGCAAAAGCCACATAGCACATTCAAAGCAGAGTCAATATTCCATCTAGAAGATTTGTTCAGTTTCTTAGCTTCTATGCAACCCACAAAGCAGGGCGTTAAGCATGCGCTTGGGATAGGTTTTGCTACTGAACAAAAAAGGATTTAGTGTTCTCTTTTCCTTGTGCAATGAACTAGTTTATTATTATTTCAAAAAAATTATGTGCTTCTTGTTTTTTTTTAAAAAAACCTCAAAGCAGATGATGATGATGATGATGATTATTATGTAGTATTTTGTGTTTTTTATCTTGTATTTTTATGTTGTGAACTATGGATCTATGGTTGTGGGGTAGGATACAAACAAACAATAAATAAATAAATAAATAAAGCATAAAACGATAAAATCAAGAAAAAATCACAGTACTTTAAAACATACAAGAAGTGAAAATACTAAAAAAAATAATAATCAAATTTAGAGAAGTAATGTGTTCGAAATGTACGTTTTTTTATTTTTTGTATTTATTGTCAGATTGTCAGCAAAACCATAGACTTGTGATAGGACCTCAGTAGAATTGGAAAGCTGCTCAGTGCTCCAGTGTTGAGGTGTGGTCCATCTTTCTTCATTGAGATATCCCACTCAATAGCTTTTTCTGTTGCAGCATGCGGTGGGGGTGCTGTTCCTAGGCTGGAGGTGGCAGTTCCCTGGAAACATTGTCCCACAATGCTTTTAAAGCATCTGGAATTAATGGGAGGGACATATTAGGGTATGACATGTAGCCATCAAGTAAATAATCCGCCCTTTACTAAGATGGATGCTAGCAATGGAGAAGCAGAAAGAAAACTTCAGGGCAATTAATGTTGGGGTGATGGTAGATAGTTGGGTGGGTTGGTGAGAAGAGAATAAAATAAAAGTATTTTGTTGTTCAAAAGAAAAATCCAAAGCTAACAGGTGCTTTATACCTTCCTTTTGTCCATTATGTTTTGAAGCTTCCTCCAATTCTGTGACCACATACGAAACCTGTCAAACCTACGAACGCCCTATAGCTTTCACTTCCAGGTCTAAGAAGCTCTGGGTCCAGTTCAAGTCCAATGAAGGAAATAGTGCCAAAGGATTCCAGGTCCCTTATGTAACATACGATGGTAAGGAAACCTTAAAAACTGCTGGAACTAAAGTGTGGGTGTTTCAATGTGTAAATTTGTGTTTTTACTTTCCATCTCAAAGTCTGGGAGTAGGGGATATCAACATTTTATATAGGTAGAATATTTTATATAAGTGAATTTTTATGTGTCAGGTAAGGACATGCTTCCACACAAAATAACATGGGTATTAACCATGTCCCTTATGAGATGAAATGTGAAATTATTTTGGAGATGGTAAGGGGTGGGGGACAGATGTCTGTTGGGGGTATAACTCTCAAATTGTATCAGATTTTGTCTTTTATGTGCCAGTTCACATTTTTACACAAAATTGTATATTTGTGTATTTGAGACAAGTTAGCTTCTGAACACCTCCAAGTTGCTTTGCTGCAATGTAGGTTTTATTTTTTGATTTAGGAAAGCTGTAACTGGTTTATTGCTGTATCCCAAGAAGTGTCTTTTCTCATAATGGTACAAATGGCTTCACAGTTTCTACTTTGAAGTTGAATTTGGGACTAATCAGTGTTTCAGGCAGATGCAGAGAAAATTGGAAGTTTCATCTTCCTTGTACGTCTGATCTCTATGATAAATTATCCCAAACTACCCTGCGGGAGGCAGTGGAAGACAGGAGTGCCTGGCGTGCTCTGGTCCAGGGGGTCACGAAGAGTCGGACACGACTAAACGACTAAACAACAACAACCCTGGGGTAACAATCTGATGTGATTATGGCATGATGGATTCCAAAGGCCTGCAAGTGCAGCACTTAAAAGCCTAAATCCTTTGGCTTTGCTGCCAGCCAGTGGCAACTTAACCCACCCTTCTTAGCTGGAAACAGGATTTGTTCCACATTTTTTAAACCTGATTTCCATCCTGAAAACACACCAATGGAAACAGGCTAATACGTTTGATACCAAAATAGTAAATGCTGTTTGCTTATTATACAAAAAAAGTGAAAGGGGAAAAAGCAGGAGTGTTGTAGGCAGATTTTAACATAAAGAGTAGATTTATTTAGCAAAGCTGTATTTGATGTTTGCCACATAGCCAGCATTTATATATGTCTCCAAGGCTGCTTATGATTTCTGCCATGGACCGATTACCGCATATACTCGAATATAAGCCGATTTTTTCAGCATTTCTTTTATGCTGAAAAAGCTTCCCTCAGCTTATACTCAAATGAGGCAGGAGGTGGTGGAGGGACGAGCCCTTTCTCGCCGCTCGTCCCTCCACCGCCGCTGGCCTCTTGCAAGGGCAGGCACAGGAGCCGTGGCTGGGAGAGGCGCTGCACTGTGCCTCTCCCAACCAGGCTCCTATGCCTGCTCTTGCGAGCGGCAGAGGTGGAACGAGCAGCCCAAAAGGATCCCTTTTGGGCTGCTCCTTCCTCCTCCTTCCCCCTTGCTGCTTTCTGTGGAGGAGAAGGAGCGAGCAGCCCGAAAGCAGCTCTTTCAGGCTGCTTGTTCTTCCTCCTCCGCTGCCACAAGGTTTGTGGTGTGGTAAAATTTGGTGCCTCGGCTTATATTCGGGTTGGCTTATACTTGAGTATATAAAGTAATAGTAAGCAGATATGGAACACTTTGTCTCTTTGTCTAAACAGTATAGTTTGTTTCTTGAAGGCTGTTTAGAATAGGTATTAAATCTGCTAATCTGAAAATTGTAGTCTTGGTTATAGATGGGTACATGCAAATGCATGAGTACATTCTGTTTGGGAGCATTTTCAGCCAAAGAATGGGAAATGCTAACAGACTTGCCCAAAGGAGTAGTAAGTACCCCTCCTGTTCAGCCTAGAGATACATGTATGTGCTGCTGATGTAACTCAAATGAATATTTGCAAGTCATGTGTATATGTGTGTGTCTCCAACAGAGGATTATCAGGAACTAATAGAAGACATAGTCAGAGATGGTAGACTGTATGCATCAGAAAATCATCAAGAGATCCTTAAGGTAAACTTGCTCAGTTAATCTCCTGAAGGAAAACATCCATTCATGAGTGACTGCTGTTTGTGCAAATAAAGCTTTAATGCTTTGTTTACAATCTACTGTGACAGAGAGGAAGCTAAACAGGAGGAGGATCAGCAGGCATATCTCCCAAACAAGAAGAAACATGCTGCTATCACTCTGTTCCCCAAGAACCAAAACTAGTCTGAAGGGAGTGGTGGAGGCAATGTTGACTCAAGATATGCAGATAACTGATGCAGTAAACATGCAGTGTATATGTTAAATAACTGACAATATGCTACCTATAAATATTGCCATAAATCGGCTACCTGAAGCTGCTGTCTCAGCCTGCTGCCTAATAGTAGTGCTGATGGCAAATGCTGATGTTTCTAACTTGTGAACTTGAGCATTAGTAATTGCCTAGCAATCATACATGCCTTCTGTTCCAACTTCTGGAAGCACAGGAATGATGATAGCAATGATATGTGGGTAACTTGGACTAAGCCTTAGCATTTTGGTGGGTTGCAGTTTGAATTACAGGAAATAGGAAGGGCCTTTACCTTAATATGTAATAGAAACTGAACCAAGAATTGTGCTTGCACTATTTTTTCCTCAAACTACAGTATATTAAATGACAACTGAGTTCTTTCTTACACTTTCAGGATAAGAAGCTGATAAAGGCATTGTTTGATGTCTTGGCACACCCACAGAACTACTTCAAGTACACAGCACAAGAGTCCAGGGAGATGTTTCCAAGGTCTTTTATTCGATTGTTGCGCTCTAAAGTCTCCAGATTTTTGAGGCCTTACAAATAGTGAACGCTATATTTTGAAAACTTAAAAAGTTACTGACTGTACAGCAGATTTGTTTTGTATTCTCTAAGTTGGGGAAATTTTCAGGAAGCTGCCCAGTCAGTTGTATACAGTGTGTAAATTTTTTTTTATTAAAAATATAATTATTTCATTGCCATCTGTTTTATTTTCTGCTATTACATTACCTACTGCAGGGGTAGCCAACATGGTGCCCTCCAGCTGTTGTGGAGTACAACTCCTACCATCAAATAACCTTTGGCCATGTAGGCAGGGTCTGATGGAAGTTCGTAACATCTGGAGGGACCATATTGGCTATCCCTGATATACTAGTAGTTATGAATGAAGGTTGCAAGTGGTTTGTTCCTTTTTATATATAATAATATTGGTCCTATGATTTAAGCAGCTTTCTCGAATTGTAGAAATCTTCCCTCAATTTCCCACAAGAGGGCACCATGTTGCATCAATTTAAAAGTACAACGAAGCAGTTTCTACTATTATGTCTCCCAAGACCAGTTTAAAAAGGATAGCACTCAAACATTGGAGAGGGGAGCAGAGTCAGTGAACTTTCTTCTTGTGACAATACACTTATTGTCAGCTCTTTTTCCTCTAGACAATATAAGTGTCTATTAAAAAAAAACATTCTACCAGATATTTGCTATATAAGCCATTAATTTAATTGAAATCTCTTTTTACCTGGCTTTATGTTGTTTGTGAATCTGAGAGTGATGAAAGTTTATAGGGGGGGGGCTCTAATATAACCTGCTACTTCCTGGATTGCAAATCCTTACTTTTGCCCTCCCAATGTGTTATACACAGGTTGGGCACTGAAGCACTGAATTAGAAGAGGGGCTGTGCTGCTGGCCCTAGCCACCACCACCCCACACCTGACCTCTGAACATCAAGTGTGCACACGCAAAGAGGAAATCCTACAGCTGCTCTCAAGTAGGGATTCCTCTTCAGACATCCTCACTAGGACTCTGGGCACACAAGAGCAGAGCAGCCTCATCCCCCTTTCAATGCACGTGTGTAAATACATAAAATAGGTCCTTTATTTTCAGCGTTATCAATTTGGCTACAAACAAGCCTGCATTTTTAACATGCGTACTGGAATCAAATTGAGAAAGGGACATAAATGAGGGTTTATAGACACTGCAATTCCAGTGGAAAGGGCTAACGTAGAAGACACTTAGCTTTATATTAGGAGAATGGGCTGTGTCTATAAGCAAAGAGAGGTCTACCACCCAAGACCAGTGAGGAGGAAGGATCATATTCCAGGACTGACCTTTGATTTGATTTTGATTTAATATTTGCATGCTGCTATTCAAACAATGATCTTGAGCTCAAAGCAGCTCACAATAATAAGAATAAGCAAGCAACATTTCCCTCAATATAACTGTATCCAAAAGTACAACAGCATATAAGTAAAGCAAAAACAAACCATTTAATAAACAAGTAATGCAGGCAAATGCAAGCTCATAATAATTCAAAAATAACTTTTCCCAGGCAGCAGGGTCTTTCAAAAATTCAGCCACAAAACTGAGCTCAAAGTAGCAACACAATTTGCTCTCTTTTTTCCAGCTGAGTCTGTTCCATAGAAAGTTTCCTGGATACCCATCCAGCCTTGTCTATCCATTTATTTACTTCCAAAGGAACTTGCTTACAGGTAGGCCTAAGTTTACAGTCTGGAAAATGCTAGTGGCATCCAGCTTGAAAACTAGTTCTATAAGATACTGAGCTCCCTGCTGTAGCAATCATCACAATTTTGAATGCCACATGGAACGTTTCATGGAGCGGAATGAGTTGTCCGTACTCAATTTTCCAGTTAATTTTAACATCTGAAATTTTAGAGTTAAAAAAATGGATAGGCCACATCTCTCATTTTTTTAGAAAAGGTCCCTCAACGGAATAACAGTTTCACCAACTTCCAGTACCTGGGCAGGTTCTTGTGGGACCATTTAGTCTCAAGTGGCATGGAGGGGACTCCTGAAGTAAAGTGAAGGTCATCAATTATCCAGCATTTCTAATGGTCCTAATAAATAATAGACAGGCCCATGCTTACGATCTCATTGATGTGAGAAGGTAACTGTTAAGCTTCATCCAAGACAAAGGAATACACTGTCCTTGTCCTAGATGTGTTGATAGGGGTTGCAATTAGAGCTGCCAGGTTTTGAACTTACCCCTGTGGTGGTAAAACCTTTAGCAGTGGTTTTATCGGCAGGTGTTATCGGGTGAAGGCATTTATCTCCACATCATGAAAAGCTCCAGCAGCAGATTCCTGCAGATCAACCTGCAACTAAAGGTACAGAAACACATTAGCCTATATTTTTCCCAGTTAAGCTGGCAACCCCTAGTGCAGTTCACCAAACACTTGCTGTGTACAACTTCCTTTCATGTCAGTGAGGCTCATATGGCTCTCCTGGGCAAACTCCATTGAAATAAATAGAATACAGCAGCAGTATACTTGATTATGCCAATACTGATGGAAGGCTTTGTGTACAAGCACAGACAATTTGGGAGGATTGGGTATGGGGCTAGCAGCTGTAATTGATTGTATTTAGGATTAGACCATTCTGTGCAGGGCAAGGCTATCTGGAGTAACAACCTCCAGTTTTAGGTTGCTTCTACACTAGAGAGCCTAATGGTGCTGCCAAAGCATTGCTTTTCCACAATTATCAAGAAGTGGAACAAAAACAAAAGGTTCCACACAAACAATTAGTCTAGGTTTGACTTCCCATATATTCCCAAGTAAGTCCTCTTAATCAAATATTCTCTGCAATTTTAGCTACCATTGTCTTCCTTGAAAGTTCATCCAGCTTTATTGCTTTCAGAGGAGCAAAGATTATTTGGAAATAGCCTACTAATGGTCCCTTTGTTAATTGTCTGTTATGTCCTATCCTTGTGGTGTGGGTAATTTAGCCAAACAGAACTACTTGACTATATAAAATGGAAAGGAAGCCAATAATTGAAGCCTCCAGCCCCCACAAGAACAGAAACTGGCATAGGGACAATTAACAGCAGCCATTCAAGGGATAATTAATTCTAGTTACACTAATCAGAAAGAAATAAAAGGGTCTAGGAAAGGTTTAAAAGTATGACCCCTAAAAACCTCCATAGTCCTTTCCTGTTCATGTTAGATAGGCTGCTGTTGCAACTGTGTTTTACCATGAAAACCCTGTGTCAAAAAACACAGAAGATACTGGAATGCAAAGGCTGACAATGGTGTTATCTGGATGCCCCATAAAAAGTGAGAGCACAAAGGATGGCAATTCTAGTGTAAAGGGGCTAATGTGAAAGTCACCTTAGGAAGATCTTTTCCCACAACAGTTTTCATTTCCCAAAGTTCTTTAGTTTCCGTGGTAACTTGTCTGTTGGATGGATGAACCTTTGGCCTGATCCAGCAGGACTCTTTCTTTCTAGTTTAAGAACCTAAGTAAAGAAAACAAAGACTATTGAGGTTTCTTCGATACTAGGTCCAAAAAAAGCTACAAATTCAGTACAATGATAACTGGTTAAACATAACATAACATGACATAAGAATAGCCTGTTGGATCAGACCAATGGCCTATCTAGTCCAGCATTCTGTTCTCAGAGTGGCCAATCAGATTCCTATGGGAAACTGGGGAGCAGAACATGATCAAAAGGGCTCTCTACCCTCCTGTTGTTTCCAGCAACTGGTATTCAGAAGCCCAGGCTGCTTCCAGCTGTGGAGGTAGAGCATAGCCATCATGACTAGCAGCCATTGACAGCCTCCTCCATCATGAATTTGTCATCCCTCTTTTAAAGCCATCCTGCTTGGCAGCCATCAGTGCCTCTGGGGGGAGTGAGTTCTATAGTTGGACCATGTGCTGCATTTATAGGTACTTTCTATTATCTGTCCTAAATTTTCCAACATTCAGCTTCATTGGATGGCCACAAGTTCTAGTGTTATGAGGGTGAGAAACTTTCTCTAGTGTTTTTCTCCATGCCTTGCATAATTTTATAAATTTCTACCATGTCACCTATTACTTGCTATTTCTCCAAGCTAAAAAGTCTCAAGCGTACAACCTTTCTTCACAGAGGAGTCAGCCCCTTGATTAGTTTAGTTGCCCCTTTCTGAACCTTTGCCATCTCTAAAATATCCTCTAAGAGATGAGGGGATCAGAACTGTACACCA
Organism: Podarcis vaucheri; assembly: GCF_965113315.1. Lineage (NCBI taxonomy): Eukaryota > Metazoa > Chordata > Lepidosauria > Squamata > Lacertidae > Podarcis > Podarcis vaucheri. The sequence goes on from NC_138759.1 coordinate 71,544,026, forward strand.
AATAAGGTCACACCATATATTTGCATAACAGCATTATCCCAGTAGTGATATATGGAAGTGAGAGCTGGACCATAAAGAAGGCTGATCGCTGAAGAATTGATGCTTTTGAATTATGGTGCTGGAGGAGACTCTTGAGAGTCCCATGGACTGCAAGAAGATCAAACCTATCCATTCTTAAGGAAATCAGCCCTGAGTGCTCACTGGAAGGACAGATCCTGAAGCTGAAGCTCCAATACTTTGGCCACCTCATGAGAAGAGAAGACTCCCTGGAAAAGACCCTGATGCTGGGAAAGATTGAGGGCACAAGGAGAAGGGGACGACAGAGGACGAGATGGTTGGATAGTGTTCTCGCGGCTACCAGCATGAGTTTGACCAAACTGTGGGAGGCAGTGGAAGACAGGAGTGCCTGGCGTGCTCTGGTCCATGGGGTCATGAAGAGTCGGACACAACTAAACAACAACAACAACAATTATTATATTGACATTTTTATTTTCCTTTCCTTTCCTAATGATGCCTAGAATAGAATTTGGCTTTGTCATGACCACCACACACTGGGTTGACATCTTCATTGAGCTATATACTATGACCCCAAGATCTCACTCCTGGTCCGACACCACCAGTTCAGACCCCATGAGCATGTATGTAAAATTAAGATCTTTTTGCTGCAACATGCATTCACTTTATTCTTGTTTACACTGAATTGCCCTGGAACCCTTGGAATCTCGCACTGTTTGGGGATTGGGGTGGTGTGCAACAGAGTGTGTGTGTGTGTGTGTGTGTGTGTGGACACACACATCTACATCTTTATATCTACATTCTTCTCAATACAAGATAGAAGGTATTTATGATGCAAATCATTGCACCATCTTTAAATATTCATATAGTAATTGTTGAGAAAGCATGAGGTTTATTTTATGCACTTAGCACAATATTTTGTACTATTTCTTAATGTATTAAAAATAAATTTAAAAATGATTTTCGTAAAGTGTAAGATTACCTACCTAGCTCCATTTGTACACCAAGATTTATTGTATTTGACTGTTTTTAATACCACTGTGGCCTGTAGTGCAATTAGAAAAGCTTTTCTATGGATGATGCAAAACTTCAAGGCCACCAAATTCTTCTTCATTTGCATGCTGAAATAGATGACACATTTACCCTTGAGCAGTACTCAAAAAGAAGGATTGCATTTTCATAGCACTCCTCTACCTCAGCTTTGATATAGGCACTAGTCCTGCTGCGAATAAGAGCTTATTGAACCTTTGCTAATGCGAGACGAGATGCAAGGCTTCTGTCCTATAGCTCTTCCTTTCTATTACATAAAAGAGACAGCATCCATTTAGGGGGAGGGCTTTGTTTTTGCTCACTGTTTTCTCTCCCTTAGCCCAGAGATGAGGTGAACAAACAAAGCATCTTTCTTTAATCAACTGGCTAAGTGCCAAACGCCTCCAAAGGTGAAAAAGAGATTGCTTTTACCCTCAGAGTTCTGTATGCTTGTAAAGATTCATTACATAATAGGCTATTCTAAAAAGAAAAGGGGACAGGACAAACCTCTCCTGTGTTTAAACTGCTAGGCCGCAGTTGCATTTTGGCCTTTTGGTGTCTGAATGAGAGTATAATTCCAAGCCTTGCGGTAGTTCCACCTCTACTTGGATGACCATCTTCAGAGGGAGTTTTGTTCAGCCCTGTGTGGGGTTCTGCAGGGTTCGACTTTATCCCCCATGCTGCTTAACAACTACATGAAACTGCTGGCAGGAGTCATCCGGAATTTTGGAGTGCACTGTCAAGAAAACATGTACAGTGGTACCTCGGGTTACAGACGCTTCAGGTTACAGATGCTTCAGGTTACAGACTCTGCTAACCCAGAAATAGTACCTCGGGTTAGGAACTTTGCTTCAGGATGAGAACATAAATTGTGCTCCGGCGGCCCGGCGGCAGCGGGAGAGCCCATTAGCTAAAGTGGTACCTCAGGTTAAGAACAGTTTCACGTTAAGAACAGACCTCCGGAATGAATTAAGTTCTTAACCTGAGGTACCACTGTACATTGATGATACACTGCTCTACCCTTCCTTTACACCTGCAGGTGTGGCACTGGCTGCACTAGACCCATGTCTGGCCTTGATATTGGACTGGATGAGAACAATTCCTTGCCTTGGCAAGGGTGGGAACAGGATCAAAACTAAAGGTGTGATCATGATACATTGCGAGGCTGGCTCCATGAAATTACTCTTAACATTCATATGTCAGGAATGGGAAACCTCTGGCCCGTAGCCCAAATTTCATAATAATATTATTATTATCATCATTATTAAATTAACATATCACCCTTCTACTGGTGATCACAGGGCAGTTTACAATATAAAAACACAAAAAAACTTATACATACACACAAACAAAACAATCTCTCTCTCTCTCTCTCTCTCTCTCACACACACACACACACACACACACACACACACTGCCACACACAATTTGCAAGGGCAAAGATGGTATAATTAGCCAAAGACCTGGGAGGAGAAGAATGGTTTTGCTTGGCACTTAAAGATATGTAACGAAGGCACCAGGCAGATCTCCCTGGGGAATGTTCAGAGGCCGTAATTTGGGCCATAAGCCAGTTTTTCACCAGCCCTACCCATCTGCCCCACATGGGGTGTCCTACCACCTGTGGGGCAGGTAAAGCCATGGCTATAAGGAACAATTGGAAGCCTTTGATTGTGCTTCCTCTGCAAGTGGGGCTTTTAAATTTGGTGCTAAAAGCAAGCACTTCTGGGGTTGCTTCCACCTGGAAACAGGGTGGAAAACTGAGTGTGAGGTGAAATGGAATGGAATATTGTGAAAAAGGCTGGCTGGCTGGCTGGAACACTGGAATATTGGCTGGCATACTGAACGCTTTGGTATGAGTTCCACTTGTTTATCCTATTTCCAGTATCACATCCAAGCAGCACTGAGTTTGGTGCGATAAGCATGCACCCAAAGCTGCCTTAAATGACTTGCACGTGTGTTGTATATTGGCAGCGTTAACTAAGCTATATTGTGTCTGAGGATTCTTGCAGGGAAGCCAGTATATGCACACAGCCTTTTGATTTTGAAAGCACACTTTAGTCTGTGGTTTATACATCTGCAGCAGATGGTTCTGCTTTTAAATATATATACATATTAAACATATACCAGACTGCCTTTAAAAATAAAATAAAATTAGAAGGTCACATCTGTTTATTTTGAAAGAAAATGCTAGCTCATTTTATCAAGAGTTCTTTCCTTGAAAAGCCCAAGCTGCGAGTGAAAGATGCAAGACAGACAGCCTAGTACAGCAAAACATTGCTTTCCGCCCCCTCAAAAGGAAGCTGGTAATTCCTAGACTGATTGTGAGCCAACTCATGCCATATTCGATGTGTGTAACATATTGCAGTGTACATAACCCCTCCTTTACTACGCCGCACTGGCTGGGATACCTGCTGTTCTCAAAAACGTCACGCGGATTCTGTTATAAAGTCCACCACAATAGATCGCCGGGGCATTTGTTTCCATATAGACGCTTGGCAGCAGCTTTGGAGAGAAAGAAAGGCAGACAAGAGGAGACAGATCGGAAAGATGTTCTACTCAGGGCTCCTAACAGACAGAAAGGATGTGGACCTGAGGGAAGCTGCATCTCTCCGACAACAGAGGAGAATGAAGCAGGCAGTGCAGTTTAACCACAAGGACTCGGCTGACCTGCTACCATTAGATGGGCTGAAAAAGCTGGGGACTTCGAAAGACACCGTAAGATGCTGTTTGTGTGTGTGTATATGTATATGTGTGTGTGTAAAAATCTATATCGAGAAAACATAAGATTAAAAGGATGGATTTAAAACATTTTAGTCTGTTGATTCTAGTGGTGTTTTAAAAATGTTTTAAAGATAATTATCTCTGTTGCCTTTGGAAGCCATAGAAAATTAGCATTTTAATTAAGCTGTTGGGGATGCAGAGGGAGGATAAAGACTGAGGAAATGGTGGGGGAAGAGCTTTACATGAGATATGTTTTCTGTTTTTGGTATCAAAAATAGTTTATATTTGGTGGTGCAGCTAGGTAATTCTGAACTCTGGACTTTATGGTCTTATGGGGGGCTTTTAAGATGGAAATGTATAATTAAAAAACATACTTCAAAATGTGGTAATAAGCCACCCCAGCTCATTCTGTTGAGCAGGACCCTGGACTTCTATCCCAAAGTCCTGTCCCTGACATAACGTTTATACAGCCATGCTTGCAAGTGCAATCAAGCATCCTTTGCATTGTGATTTAAAAAAGAAAAGAAAAGATGGCCTTATTCAGCCATATTGATATATAGTCAATTCAATGTATTCTGTACAAATGTTAGATATGTGAATTGGTCAGTTGGTGAGTTGATCATATTAGGCGTAGTTTTGTAATAAGAAAACTGGAGATCAAACACAGGTGATGACTTCCTGAGTTTGTACTTTAACTTCTCTTTATTAAGGTAAATTCTAGTCCTGCTACTTCAACATGGTTCCAGTTGATTTCAGTGAAACTTCCTTCCAGGGAACTGTGTTCAGAACTGCAACTTTGGGGCCTTATTGCTGCATTGCCTGTCTTGTCTTTTGCAGATAGCAGTTTCAGAATGGTACTAAGCAGTAACAGCAGTGTTGGGGAGAGGGTTTTTAAAATTATTCCCTTAGCTTCATGACCTTGATAGAATATTTTTGGGGGGTGGGGGAGGAGTACTGTGGCTGCGTTCCTGATGATGTTCATTTGTTTGGCCCTCAGTCAAGTCTATTGTCTCCCACATAAGGGGAAGCTATATTCCTTTGAGTTCTACAACATACATCTGCAAAGCTTTCTAGCTTTTGAAAATAGAAGCATACATCAGAGACACAAAACAGGATGAAAATCTATTTGAGCAGGAAGTTGTGTCCATTCTGATTTTTATCCCCCCCACCCCGAGTTCTATATGTTGTCTACTCACAACATTTGACGATAAGATGAATATAGTGAATCTTTTTAAAAAACAAAAAAACTTTAACCTTGTATAGTTTTTATGTCACCAGGATTTAGGATTAGATGTGTAACAGTGAAAATGGAAAGTGGCGGTGTTTTGCTTAATATATAGGAGGTGTTTCTAAAAACCATATCAGTCTTTAGCCTCAGAACAAGTACTGGCCAAAACTATGATTTCTGCTCCAATTTAAAACTCTGGGAATTCGCACTCCAGTCCAACCTTCACAACGTATAGTCTGACCACCACAGAGGAGAAAATTGCACCCCATATACTGTCAGTCCATTCCTCAAATCATTTGGGGTAAATACTGCATCAAGGATATGCCATTCCCCCCAAGTTGGACCAGTAGCCATTTGACACAACCCCATTGAAATTAAGTCTTACAATGCACTTGCTAGAGCCCTACACATCAAATCACCCTGTAGTAATCACAATATACTCAGAGGTGAACAACAGTGTTTGAAATATATAACAAGTAAAGGGAGAGGGATGGGGCATTTAGTGCTATACTGTATCTATGGTGTCAGGGAACTGACATCGGAGGAAAGGGAAGTGGTAAGGCTCCCAGAGACTGGGAGAGAGTCAACAGCCAAAGCAGGGACCAGCAGGGGGAGCGCGGGGTCTCTGGAGGAGGGTCTCGGTAATGCTGAGAGAGACGCAGCAGCCCAGGCAGGAAGCAGCAGGGGAGAGAAAGGGGTGAGAGACACTTCGAGCGAAAATAGCGGGGAGGTGTCAGAAGCTACTGCAGGGAGACCCATGCTTCGCCGGAAGCTGCCACGTCGTGAGTCCAGGAGACGCGTTTCCGTTAAGGAACTTCTTTGCTGGAAGCGCTTCCGCAGGCAGCCACTGTCAGACTCTACTAGTGACTAGAGCAGACATGTCTGAGGAGCTCTGTCACACACAGAGGTTTGTGGGGTCGCACAAACTCTGAAGGGGCACAATTTTAAGCACAAGCAGCTAACCATCCCCTGACAGCAGTCTGACAGTCTTTGTACGCTGCCTGTGCGGGAGAAAGCATCATGAGCAACCCAGCTGGAACCGGAGAGGCAGGGGTTGGAGCTGGTCCAAGCTTGGAAGAAAGGTATCAAGCTCTGGAGGTCCAACTTGCGCTGCAGACGGCGAGGCTCGAGGAGAGAAGGGCTCAGGATGCTGACAAAAAGGGGAGAACCACTCAGTTCCCCAGAAAGGTACCAGGATTGGTGCAGAAGTTTGGGGGGGACCCCAAGGATTACCATGCCTTTAGGACTGAGATGCAATATGCTCTGAATGTGCAGTTTGATGAGTTCCCTGATGAGGAATCGCGAGTTGCGTTCGTAATTGGGCATCTTGAGAAGGGGGCGCGAGACTGGGTTCGACCTCTGATGGCAACGCACAATGATATCCTAAAGGACACTATGAAATTCTTTCGTGCAATGGATATCATGTTTTCCAGCGATATGGAGGAAGGGTTGGTACGCAGACAGCTAATGGCTTGCAAGCAGGGAAGCAGATCTGTCCGTGAGTACTGGACTGAATTTACCATGCTGATTCACAGATTGGGGTGGGATTTATCGGCAGCACCCATTCAGATGCTATTTGAAGAAGGTCTTTCTTCAGCTGTGAAAGACGAGCTGGCCAGGAGCCCCAGGGCGGTGTCTATGGATCAGCTGACCAAATCTGCGCTGACCATTGGAGCGCGCCAGGAGGCAAGAGCCTTGGAGAGGCGGGAAGGGAGAGGGGAACGTTGGAAGGAGTTCCGCATTCCAGACATTCCTGAGCCAGCTTTCCCGCCGGCAGAGCCGATGGAAATCGGAACAGCCCGCGTGCGCGCAGTTTCAAAGCCCAGTGAGGGGGCGAAGAAGGAGGGAAAGGGAGCCCGGAAATGCTATCTCTGCCAACAGCCAGGCCACTTTGCCAGAGTCTGCCCCCAGAGGAAGGAATGGCAAGGGATGGTGGGAGCTGTTGAGGGGGAAGAGCAGGGAGAAACGGAGCAGGTAAAAGCCAACGCCTGGTTGCCAGCAGGGCACTGCAGCCAGGCCAAAGAGCAGTGAAAGTGCCCCTTCCCCAAGTGCCAGTGCCAGAAGCTCCTCGACCTGCTCTAGTGCTTGAAGTGTCTCTAGAGCTGCAAAATGGACACCCCCTAAAAATAAAGGCGCTGTTGGACTCAGGCAGCTCCTGCAATTTCATGAGCAAGGAGTTTGCTGCTGAGCACCAGATACAGACTATCCCTTTAAGCAACCCCCTGCAGGTGACCATGATTGATGGCAGGGAACTGTTGGGAGGAGGCGTCAGCTTGCAGACCGTCCCAATGATAATGAGGGTGGCAAGGCACACAGAACTGATAGCGTTTAATGTGGCCACCTTGGGAGGCGCTCCCATTATTTTGGGAATGAGCTGGCTAGCCCTACATGATCCGCTGGTGGGCTGGCATCAAAGAGTGGTTTCCTTCGGTTCAGCACATTGCTTGGAACACTGCAGGGGGGAAAAGGGGTCAGCAGGGGCCCAAGCCACCCTAGCAGGGACGGAAGTGATGGAGAAGGGGAAGGTGCCACCACAGTATGCTGATCTCAGCGACGTGTTCAGCGAGAAGGAAGCGGACCAACTACCCCCGCATAGGCCCTTTGATTGCCAGATCAATTTACTCCCTGGAGCACAGCTTCCTGTAGGCAAGTTGTATGCCATGTCAGACAGGGAGATGCAGGAGTTGCGAGCGTTCATTGACAAGAACCTGAAGAGAGGCTTCATCAGAGAGTCCAAGGCAGCGGGGGGTAGCCCAGTGTTTTTTGTGGATAAAAAAAACACGGACAAGCCGAGGCTGGTATGTGACTTTCGGGCCCTAAATGCAGTGACAGAGCCGGCGGCTTTTCCTATGCCCAGGATTGATGATATTTTGACCAGGGTGCGAAAAGGAAAGATTTTTACAAAGCTGGACCTAAGGGGGGCGTACAACCTGATACGTATAAGGAAAGGGGATGAATGGAAGACCACCATGTTCACCCCTTTGGGGGCATTTGAATACCTCGTTATGCCTTTTGGATTACAAACAGGCTCCGCGTGTTTTCAAGCCTTGATGAACCATGTACTGGGGCCTTTGCTCTACAAGAATTGCGTGGCCTTCTTAGATGACGTGTTGGTGTATTCGGAGAATGAGGAGCAACATGTGAGAGACGTCAGAGAAGTGTTGAGCAGGCTGCAAGCCAACAAATTGTGGGTGAAACTGGAGAAGTGTCAGTTTCATACCAAGGAGGTGGAATTCCTGGGGTACCGCTTGTCAGACAAGGGGTTGGCCATGGACCCCGGCAAGGTTCAAGCGGTGCTGGAATGGAAAACACCCAAGACCAAGAAGGATGTGCAGAGGTTCCTAGGGTTTGGAAACTTTTATCGTAAGTTCATCCGAAACTTCGCCCACCTGACGGCGCCCATCACGGACTGTCTCAGCAGCAAAAAGAAGTTTGTTTGGACGGGGGAGGCGGAGCGAGCGTTTGAGGAACTGAAAAGGGCCTTCGCCTCTGACGAACAACTTCTACATGTGGATTTACAAAAAAAGCTGAGGGTCGAAACAGACGCTTCTGACAGAGCCATAGGGGCGGTGCTTCTTCTGCAGCCGGGGAAGGAGGGGTCAGAGTGGCGACCGTGTGCCTTCTTTTCGCGAAAGCTGAACAAATCTGAGAGAAACTACACGGTGCACGACCGGGAACTTCTTGCGATTTATGAGGCCTTCCGGAGATGGAGGCACCTACTAATTGGTGCACAACAGAAGGTGCAAGTGTGCACGGACCATAAGAATCTAGAGTATTGGAGAACTGCGCGAGTGCTCAACCAAAGGCAGTTGAGATGGGCCCAGGAGTTCTCCAAATTTAACTTTGAGATTTGTTACGTACCAGGCCCGGAGAACGTTAGGGCGGACGCTCTCTCACGCAAACCTGAATATTTGGAGGGAGAGGGTGCACCCGAAGAGACCCATGTTATTCCCGAGGACCGCTGGGTGTGTGGGGCGGCTTTGGTGGGGCAAAGGGAACTGGTAGAGGGAACGGTGCAGGATGAATACGCCCAGGACAAACTCAGGGGTCTCAGGAGGGAGGGAGACAAACCCGGGGGTTTTGAGGAGAGAAACGGGGCGTTGTACTACAAGGGGGCGTTATACATACCTGAAGGGGAATTGAGGGAAAAGGTACTCAAGCAACTGCACGATAGCCCCACAGCAGGGCATTTTGGGCAACACAAAACCATGTGGCTGGTTACCAGGGAATTCTGGTGGCCCAAGGTCAGGGAAGATGTGCGGGAATATGTGAGAGGGTGTGACCGATGTCAACGAGCCAAGGGGGAGAGGCGGGCACCGGCAGGTTTATTAGAACCACTACCCACGCCGGAAAGACCATGGGAGGCAGTGGCAATAGATTTCATGACTGATCTGCCCAGGTCCAAAGGGAAAACAGCCATTATGGTTGTGGTAGACCTGTTAACCAAGATGGCCCACTTTATAGCCTGCTCACATGCGGTCACAGCAGAAGAAACCGCTAAATTGTTTGTGGAAAATGTGTTTAGGTTGCATGGTGCCCCCTTGAGGGTGGTTTCGGACCGAGGGAAACAATTTACTTCCAGGTTCTGGAGGAAGCTCATGAGCTTATTGCACGTAGAGGTGAATTTTTCCACTGCCCGTCATCCAGAAACCAATGGGCAGGCGGAAAGAGCTAATGGTGTCCTCCAGCAATATTTGAGGTGTTATGTGAATGACAGAGAGAATGATTGGGTGGAGAAGCTGGCGTTGGCAGAATTTGCCTATAACAATGCAGAGAACGTGTCCACGGGGATGAGCCCTTTTTTGGCCAATCACGGGTGTCATCCCCGAGCCTTCCCAGGGGGGGAGGGGGAGAACTGGAGCGTTCCGGCCGCAGAACAGTTCGTTGAAGAAATGGAAGCGATCCATCGCCAGCTCCAACTTAATTTAAACAGGGCGAAGGAGGAATATAAGAGGCAGGCAGACAAAACCAGAAGGGAAGGGGAAAGCATTAGGGTGGGGGACCAGGTGTGGCTGTCCACCCAAGGGTTACCATTTAAAGGAGGTTGTAAGAAGTTAAGACCCAAAAGATTGGGCCCATTTGAAGTCACGCAACAGGTCAACCCAGTGGCTTTCAGACTCCGGTTACCGAACCACATGAAGTTGCACCCAGTGTTCCACAGATCATTGCTGTCACCGTATATAGGGGACAGAGAGGGGAGGGTCAATAGGGGACCAGCTATGGAGGAAAAAGAACACAGCTACCATGTAGCGGAGATTCTCGATTCCAGGTGGAGGGGAGAGCAAGTAGAGTATTTGGTAATGTGGGAAGGGGAGCCGGAGTCGGAAAACACCTGGGTCAGGGCAGAGGATGTAGATGACGAGGTTTTGATTGAAACTTTTCATCAGAGATTCCCTAGAAAACCCCAGCCAGTGGCAAGGTTCCGGAGGGAATACTTCGCCACCACCGACGACGAAGAAGAGTTGGAGGGGTTCGCTGATTCCGAGGTGGAGGAGGATTCAGCGAGTCGGAACGAAGACCGATGGAGGGAATTGTTCGAGACGTCTGAAGATGAAGAGGATTCTTTTAGGGGTTTCAGCTCCTCACCGCCCAGAGGAGAAAGTAGGGGCGGGGGAGAGGGGGGCCCTGGAGGGGAGGTGGATGTCAGGGAACTGACATCGGAGGAAAGGGAAGTGGTAAGGCTCCCAGAGACTGGGAGAGAGTCAACAGCCAAAGCAGGGACCAGCAGGGGGAGCGCGGGGTCTCTGGAGGAGGGTCTCGGTAATGCTGAGAGAGACGCAGCAGCCCAGGCAGGAAGCAGCAGGGGAGAGAAAGGGGTGAGAGACACTTCGAGCGAAAATAGCGGGGAGGTGTCAGAAGCTACTGCAGGGAGACCCATGCTTCGCCGGAAGCTGCCACGTCGTGAGTCCAGGAGACGCGTTTCCGTTAAGGAACTTCTTTGCTGGAAGCGCTTCCGCAGACAGCCACTGTCAGACTCTACTAGTGACTAGAGCAGACATGTCTGAGGAGCTCTGTCACACACAGAGGTTTGTGGGGTCGCACAAACTCTGAAGGGGCACAATTTTAAGCACAAGCAGCTAACCATCCCCTGACATATGGCTTTGCATAAAACTCCCTGTACACCCCTAGAGCAGGGGTGGTAAACCAATGGCCTGTAGCTGTATCTAGCATCCAGAAGACATTTTTTGTGCCCCCTCCCTCCAGAGATCCCTTCCCAAATTTTGGTGGTTGAAGATCACCGAATCATAGAATTGTAGAGTTGAAAGGGACCCTAAGGATCATGTAGTCCCAGTCCCTGAAATGCAGGAATCTCAACTAAAGCACCCAACAGATGGCCATCCAACCTCTGCTTAAAACCTCCAGTGAAGGAGAGTCCACCACCTTCCAAGGGAGTCCATACCACTATTGAACAGCTCTTACTGTCAGAAAGTTCTTCCTGATGTTTAGTCAGAATCTCCTACCTTGTAACATAAATCTGTTGGTCCGGGTCCTGCCCTCCAGAGCAAGAGAAAACATTTGGCAGCCCTTTAGATATTTGAAGATGGCTATCCTATCTCCTGTGGGTTAAACCACAGAGCCTAGGACTTGCCGATCAGAAGGTTGGCGGTTTGAATCCCCGCGATGGGGTGAGCTCCCGTTGCTCTGTCCCTGCTCCTGCCAACCTAGCAGTTTGAAAGCACGTCAAAGGGCAAGTAGATAAATAGGTACCGCTCCAGTGGGAAGGTAAATGGCGTTTCCGTGCGCTGCTCTGGTTCACCAGAAGCGGCTTAGTTATGCTGGCCACATGACCCAGAAGCTGTACACCAGCTCCCTTGGCCAATAAAGCGAGATGAGCGCCGCAACCCCCGAGTCGGTCACAACTGGACCTAATGGTCAGGGATCCCTTTACCTTTACTTTATCCTATCTCCTCTTAGTCTCTTTTTTCCAGCCTAAGCATACCCAGCTCCCTTAACCACTCCTCATAACTGTTCCTTGATAATATTGGTCGCCATCCTCTGCACATGTTCCAGCTTGTCAATATCTTTTTAAAATTGTTTTGCCCAGAAATAAACATAGTATGCCAGATGCGGTCTGACCAAGGCAGAATAGAGCAGTACTTTTACTTCTCTTGATTAGGACACTATACTTCTGTTGACCTGGAATACAATATTTCTTGAACTGATGGTTGTGTTGTGCAAGTCCTAAAAATGTGTTCATTGTGTTTTACTCCATGGGTCACCAAACAATTCCCCCAAATTTCTTTATAGAGGGCCCTTCTGCAGTGCTTTACAATCTTTGTGAGCAGCACTTCCTGTACACTGATGGCTTCCAAACAGAGGTGGCTTCTCACCATCATTTTCAAGAGCAGCTGAAGTTATGAAACGATAGAAAGCACAGAGTGCTTCACCTGTTTAGTTGTGAGAGTTCAGAGCCAGAAGGCAGAGAGACAGAGTACAAACTAGAGAGCATGTGGCAGTTTAAAAGGGGAGGAATGCTTATTGCTCCATGAATTTAATAAGGAAGAATAAATGAGCTTAAATAATTTTATATTTAATAGAGCCCACTTTTACACTTTAGCCACATCCACTTGCTTTGTCCATGCCAACATTTACACTTGCCCACTTTGATAAAAAGTACCCAGAAGCTTAGCTATGGGTCAATGTAGTTATTGTCCTGAAAAGTGTTAGCCACCTATACTTTAGAAATTAAGTGTTAACTTTCCTAAAAATGGAAGTCAAACACCTGAGATAACCATCCTCCTGTTTAACGAACATCATTTCGTTTGAAAATGCCCTCCTCCCTCCTCTCCAACCACACACACACACACACACACACACACACACACACACCGTATTGAGTGACTTACTGACATCTACTGAATGAATAGATCAGGGTTTGATGACACAGTGAATCACAACAATAAATTTTGCATGGTTTGTGATGTCACCCCAAGGCTTCAGGTTACACTCAAGTGGCCACAGAGGCCTGCATCAAATATTTGTTTGGAAAGAGAGAGAGAGCGCGAGCGCGAGAGCATGAAGTGTTTGATTACTACTTATTGATCAGCAATGGAATCATTCGTAAGAAGGTACCTTGATAAGCAGAAGAGGAGGGCCAGCGTTAGTGACATTTGCCCACCCCCACTGCTACCACTGACCAGGGATGATATCAAGCCAGGGACAGAAAATGACAGGCTTGGACTGGTGAGAGACACCATGTTTCAGAACCACCTCATTCTAAAACCAGAGCTAGGAAGGACCCTCAGAAGGTGTGCAAAGATTCCTGGTTCAGATTTTGTGTACGGATTAACTCTACGCGGGACCGACGGAGGAATGCCTGAAGCAATAGGGAACTGGCGGGTAATGACACCCACTGTCACCAAAAAGAAGGAGAAGCCAAAGGACTACATAGTCATGAACTATAGAGGAATAAAAGCTGGTCTTTTCACAGCAAAGGAACACTACCTGTATCGCCAACACCATGATGTGCGCCGCAAAGGAGCTGATGGGGATAGGTTCCCAAGGGATCCACCTCGTCTTCCCGATGCCATGACCTATGGGAGGCCCTATCGTCCTTCCACCCCCTTCATAGATGTCTTTCAACATAAGTTTGGGGACCAATGGGTGGAGGAGAACCGAAAAAACTGTGTATATGTTAAAGAAAACAAGCATAAGAAAAGGCGAGGAAAGATATATGATACACGGGCTGTCATGCTGAGGAAATATCAAATGCCAGTAAAGAAAGATCCTCTGTGGATCATGCCACAATTTCGGAAGATTGCTCCCCATCTTAACACCTTTCCAAGTCTAGAGGATCGAGTGAAGGCTTTCAAAGCCAAGGAAATGGAAGCTGCAGTTCGACATGGCCCGCTAGCTCAGGGCATTTATACACATTTGTAGGATTCAGCTTTTATCAATATGCAACCTCTTTGTATGTCTCAAAAGTAACACTTGCTATGCTATGATTAAAAAAAGAAAGGTTGTGATTTGTTCTTGCTACTGACAATACAGTATTAAAATGAAGTTTCCAGCAAGAAGTTGCAATTGGTTCTCTTGTAACAGAACATACTCACTGCCAGTGAGAAAGATGGAATACATGGCTGCCACTGTGCCACCAAAGAACCACATCACAACCTGTGGAAGCTGCATGCTGCCACAATTTAACACAGTGCAATAGCCCACCTGCTACATTAGCAGCGGTTGGCTTCAGTAAATAAAAGTGTGGCAGTGTTATGCAAAACTGTTAACTATAGAAGAGGTCAGAGAAGGGGCAGAGCAGAGACATGACTGGGGATAAATTGTTTAAACATCACAGCACCCTCTATTTTCATGCAAAACTGCTTCTTAATAAATGGGAGTAACCAGGCATATGATTCTATGATTGCAGCTGACATCCAGCACAGTCAGGTATATAGCTCTACTGGCACAAAGAAAACCGCTGTAAAGAATTGTAACGGCACACATCTTTGGAATTAGTGTTTCTGACTGATATAAATCCAATATTGCAATTCTTCAACACAGGTTCTTAATATATAATAATCAATTTATAGGTACACAAATAATGATACTTTCGCCACATATCTATGCCTCCTGATGTAAATTCTGTCCCCCAGTTTTGTCACAGCATTTATTGTGATTTACTGCATCAGAAGGTTTATTTCCTTTATATAAATGAAGCGGTGGTGTTTGCTTTCTCTCCTCCCACCCAGAGCTACCTACTTGCACACATCTCCAAACCACATATAAATAATAATAGGCACATTAAAACAAAAGAGAGAAAACATGTTTAAGGCTAAAGTACATGTGACATTATAATCTACCGGTATTTCTTTTTTAAAAAATGCTTACATTTGTTACTTTTTAAAAAGAAAAAGGGAGTTAGAGGGCTGCAAGCTGAAACATGTTTCCATTCCAGAATGAGTTCTTAAAAGGCCAATGGCAGCCAGGCAGGCGGGATTTCCAGCAAGAAAGAGGTTTGGGCCCCCAAACTAATAATTCCATGTTAGTGGAACATCCGGTCGATTGCAGAAACTCACCTGACTTTCCCTGCCATAATATCACTAACCAGACAGACCTCTCCATCTTTCTTATCAACATTGATTGGCAGCCTTTCTAGGACAGCACTATAATGCTCAGGTCAAATGGGTCTTAGCACAACTGTGAAGCAGAGCTCATGCTTTGTATGCAAAAGTTATTGCCCAGGTTCAGTAACTGGCATCTCCTGTCAAAAACCCTGGAGAATCACCACCAGTCAGTGTTGACAATACTGATCTTGATGAGCCAATTGTCTGGCTCAATATAAGGCAGCTTCACATGTCCCTATGTTGTCATTGCCAGCAGCCACTGGTAGCAATCTGAAGGGCAGGGGGGGGTACCAGTAAAATGTGAGGGGACCATACCCCCTATTTTTTACCTGAACCTATAACAACGGCCTACCCTGTTCTCACAGAGACCCAGTGGCGTAGCGTGGGTTGTCAGCACCCGGGGCAAGGCAAGTAATTTGTGCCCCCTAACCCCCAGATGTTGCGCCCAGTGCGGCCGGCCCCCCCTGCACCCCCCACGCTACGCCACTGCAGAGACCGAACAGGAGGTACTTGGGAGAAGTTATTGCCTGACGCCTATTCCCTTATCCCCATGTAAGAGAAAAATGAAGCACACCTATCTATCATTCAGCTTGATCCCAAGGCAAGGAGCTGCAGCCAAGAATTTGTAGTCTATGCATTCAACAATTCTCGCATGTGGCCTCCCACTTTGGACACATAGAATCATAGAGTTGTAGACTTGGAAGGGACCCCAAGGGCAATCTGGCCCAATCCCTTGCAATGCAGGAATCACAGCAAAAGAATCCCTAACAGATGGCCCTCTAACTTCTGCTTAAAATCCTCCAATGAAGGAGAGTCCACCACCTCCCAAGGTAATCCAATCCAGTGTTGAATAGTCCTTACTATTACACCAGATATTTCTTCCTAATGCTTAATTGGAATCTCCTTTCTTGTGTTTGAATCCATTGGTTCAGATCCTACCCTCTGGAGCAGCAGAAAACAAGCTTGCTCCATCTTCCATGTGACAGTCCTTCAGATATTTGAAGATGGCTATCCTATCACCTCTCAGTCTTTTCATCTTCAGGCTAAACAAACACAGCACCCTCGATCAATCCTCATAAAGCTTGGTTTCCAGACCCTTTATCATCTTGGTCAGCCTCTTTTGCACACGTTCCAGGTTCTCAATATACTTAAATTGTGATACCCAGAACTAGACATTAGCTACCCCTCCCAGTTTAGTGTCATCTACAAATTTGATGTCATCCAAGTAATTTATAAAGATGTTGAATGAACACTGGGCCCAGGACACAACCCTGAAGCACACCACTTATCACTTTTTTCCAGGCTGACAAAAACTGTTGGTGAGCATTCCTCATGTTTTGTCAGTCAACCAGCTACAAATCCACCTAAAAGTAACTCCTTGAAGCCACATTTTGCTAGCTTCTCCACAAGAATATCATGGGGGATTTTATCAAAGCCCTCACTAAAATAAAGAAAAATTACATCCAGAGCCTTTGTCCATGAAAAACACCTAAAGGGAATATTGTACAACTAGTGTAAGATTAAAGCTAGTTAACATAGTGCTAAAAATAAAATCCAGGGTTGTAAAGATCATTTGGGAAGGCCTTTTCTGCATATAAATTCCATGTTTTATAAATTCTGGCTGTTTGGTAGAGGGATACTAGCAGAAATATCAAAGTATAATTTAACTAAAAATTTGAGGCAAAGACAGATGGTCTCACCCCTTAGTTTTTGCCAGGGAAAAAGATCACTTCCTTGGAAACAACCCACTGATGGACTGTATTTCTTCGCCAGATTATTTTATCCACTTCATTTACTGTCCAACCTTCTCCATTCTTATAGTCCGTTCCTGTAGAACATTCAGAATGCATAAACTAATGCATGATATTCCCTTTTTATTTAAAACATCACACATTTTGATAAATTGTATTGCTGTTTTAGATTTGCTATTTCGTTATTTGTTATCAACATGTTTTATGTGCAACATATGTATACATATATAATCTGGAGATTCAGATAATCTGAAGATTCAGATAAAGTGCAAATCTTCCTTCTCAGGAAGCCTCTGTTAGATGATTTTTTACTGCTGCTCTTATATCTTTCTGGTTTTCACTGCCCAGTTTCTTCTTGTTTGCATTCTTTTGCTCATATTTTCTAATTGTATTTCCTATTGAGAGAGCTATTTGTGTGTGTTAGCAGCATTGAACTTTCTGGAAAGATGGGTTATGTCTAGAATAACTAAAAGGTCAAACAAGATAGTGCAGATATGCAAGACAGTATGAAATATTGCTTTAAATGTTACATTACACATACTAATTTTTAGCAATTACTGCCTGTTCATTATGCTGATTGCTAGTTAACTAAAATATCATGTTACTTGTCTATCATGACTCATAATCTAATATATACAGTACATATTGGCTGCTTGCATTTTACTTCCATGGCTTTTTCAGCATTTCCCCCCTGAGGTTTATTTCATTTGCAAGGCTCCAGCTCTCCACCTATATACTTCTGCTATCTATTTCTAGGTCATGCCAAAGTTAATGGTTGCATGACAAGCTACTCTACTGAATTTCAGTCCTCATACAACCTTTAAGGGTCCAGGAACATTGTCCTCTTTTGCATCTTACCAACCTGCACTAAAGTACTCAGGAATAAGTTATATAATTAGGAAAATGCCCATTGTTGTGAAAAAAATGTATACATGGGCTTAGGATGGGGAAGAAATATGGGTCACTTTTAGTGCAAACCTACCTAATTCACACTTCCCAAAACAATATGCAAAACTAGGACAAAGCTTTTCTTTGAAATTCACACTTCTCCGAATGCTGCAATGTTGTTATCCACTCAAAAATATGTCACCAAAAATAGGTGCATTGGGGAAGCCATGCATAAAGATGCAAGCATTGTGTATTTTACCACCTTATGTATCTATGATTCCCCTTCAAGTCCAAAGAACTATAAGCAGAGCTGTGTAAAAGGTTCTCTGCAAAAGCAACTGGAAATATTTCTGAGATATCTCTGCAAAGGACAATGAGAAGGAGAATAGGAATAGGGAACATATGACTATATCCAAATGTTGGGCTCCAACTCCCATCAGCCCCCAGCCAGCATGGCATGGGCCACTCTCTTTCACCAGCTCAGCAGAGGTGATTGTTTGAAATAGATAGAGTGCATTCCTATTGTACAACTAGGGAGTAATGTGTTATAGAGAAATATTATTTATAGCTTTGCCCTCTGTCCTTTCATCGTCTAATGTATATTTGCTGAGTGCTTAGTTTGTTGATGTCTGCAGAAACACAAAAGAATTCCCCAATCTTGCCTTAAGGCGTGTGCAGTCTAGTTCTGTCAAGAGTAACTGCAAGATACCAGTGGTTCTCACAGAAGTGGATAGCAAAGAAAAAGAAGCTGGTGCTGGTAATGCTTCGTGGAATATTTATGTTAGATGCAGACACAAAATGAATCTTGCTAGATAATATAGCTTGAACCAGGAGGGTCCATGGGGAATTTAGGAATAGCAGAAGAGAGAACCACAGCAGGCACAGCCATCCTATAAACTTGTCCTAGTAGCTTAACTGTCATGGTTTCCTCCAAAGAACCTCAAATCTGACAAGGATCCTGAGGGTTCCATTATGGAAATGGTTAGTTACTTCACAGAAATAGAGTTTTCCTTAACTTGGAGAAAGTATGTATTGTATTCAGGCCTGAGGCTTCAATTGGTGGTTTATGTGAATGTGAGGGCTGCCTTGATTCTGGGGCATATGTTTGATTCCACTTCCGAATTCTCCTTCCTATTAACATCTTTAAGTGACGTGAGATGTGAGAGAGACTCCAGTGTGCTTTTTAGTAGTATTCCATACAGTGCTGAGAGAGTAAGTTTGTTTTATTATCACTCTCTGTCATTATGTTGGCTTACCCTTTAAGTATAATTTACTGCTTTATGATGTAGCGGCTCAAGTTCTTTATGTGATCGCTTGTGTCATTTCTTTCTCAATTGTTTCCCTTGTGATGTAATAAGCGTGGCATGCTCACACCCACAACCCTACCCCAGGTGTGAATATTTAAAGGCTTCAAAACAGTGCTATATCACAGATTGCAGAAAGGACAGGGGCATTAAATAGGAATGTGTGTTTTTTATATATAAAAAGTCTGCATCAAGATATTTAAACACTTCTACTTCATGAAGAAAGGACAGAAAGCAGGATAGAGGAAAGTAATAAAAAGCTCGTTAAATTCAAAAGAGTACTCTCTATGATTCTCACAATGATTATTGATGTGTGTTTTTCAGTGTCAAAAGCAGCCTGGTGAATATTTCCTTGTTCCATCTTGTAATTCACAACACCCCCTTAGTTCATTTTACTTTCAGGAAGTGGTGAGTTGCAGTCAATTAGAACATGCACTGCAACATTCATGAGGCTGATTCTGGTTCAAACCACCCAAATCTGCTTAACAACACATTCTTCCACATGAGGGATGTGAAAATTGTTCAATGGGCTGATCGTAAAACTGCATGAAATTGGTTCTTATACGGAGGGCATTTACCACATGATGAAGCGGCCCAATACAGTATTCCCAAAAGTCCCTTCCAGTGCTATGGGGGTGGGGGACAGGAAGAAAGTGCCTTGATTGGGTAGTCAGGTGAAACAGAGGAAAGGGAGCTCCTGCACCTTTCACAGTTGCATAGAAGACTGAATTTCAGCAGGTGCAAGCTGTCATACAAGCTGTATTTGCTCTTCTATGCATCTACTAAAGGTGCATGTCTCTTTTTCTCTCACCCAGCCAGCCAAAATTCAAACTATTAAAAAAATTGTTTATGAAGACAAAATAAGTTATATGAAAACAAAAAGCTCTTCTGAGAGTGGGGGGTTGGTTGGTTGGGTTTTTAAATCTTCACTACCATCATATCAGACAATGTGGTGCTGCAGTTTCAGGAACTGTATGTTCAGCAGCCCACTGCTACATGCACATAGAATTGGATCCCATTAAGTATTCTGTTTTTCATATAAATATAATGAATACAACTTTGGAATCATTACTTCCCATCTGAGAAGCTTATGGCTGCAATCCTATGTGCACTTCCTTGAGATTAAGCACCACTGAACAAAGCGGAACATATTTCCAAGTAAACATGGCTAGACTTGATCTGCACAAGTATGTGAGATTATTTGGAGGATTGCGAGTGCTGCTGCTTTGTTATTCCAATAATATTCATCATCCTATCCTTGGTATATAGCAGAGTATTTTGAAGGAAAAAGTATCAACAGTATCTCCAACCTTCTCTTATTTCCATGGTGATGACACTGTCTGAATGTTGTGACAGCCAACCTGTTTCAGAATCCCTCAGAATTTATGGTAAACTGTACAATGGTGTCATGCATGAGATTAAAAAATAATAATGAAGTTTGTAATGCTAGAGAGTTTTGTATTGTAAAACTCAACAAATAAACATTAAAAGCCACTGGATTGACATGGGCTGATTTACTATAAGAGTTTAAGACAAAATAACACAATCAACAGTGAAGATGAAAGAAGGAGGGAGTAAAAGTGCATAGAATGAGGAACTTCATCCTAAAGAAGGAGAGAGGGAGGAGGATGGGAAGAGAGTCCAAGGAAGAAGGAAGGGATTGGGGAAAGCCCACAGCTACAAAGTCTTGGCACTAAGAGTAATAATTGCTCAATAGTAATTTATTTGGCCAAATCAAATAAACATTGTCTGAACTTTGCATTTAGTCTTTATTTAGAATTATTGCAACCCTTGCATCCCAAGTCCCAAGAAATGGGGAGTCCCAAGGCTGAGAGAATGTTCATCCTGTCATGTACTACCAAGCAGAAAATGGAAATACTAGACCCCCTGATTTTTTATAGTATATCTTCATCCTGGTCTGGCTTTTGCACTCATATTCCCTATTCCAGTACTATGAGACTACTTATGTAGGATGTACAGTATTACAATTAGAGCAGCCTCACTTTTGTTCAGGGAAGCTCTATGTCTTTAACGGCTATGGCTTTTTCCGGTATGGAAATGCAGCAGTTGGAAAGCAACACGATTGGAATTTGAATGTCATGAAGTTGTTAAAGACATCCCTAATAATAAATGCAGTTCAATCCAATGTATGTTTACTCAGAAGCTTCCAGGCTGCAAGTGTCTGCATGCCTTCAGAACTGAGCAAAATATCTTCAGCATCCCAGAGCCAAAGGCAAAATGAAAAACCTGCCCAGGAAGTCCACAGAACTCAACTGAACTTTTTAAATTTTCCACATAAAATCCCAGATATACCTGTGATTGGAGCTGTTCTAATGCAGAGAAAACAGTGAATGGGCACCACAAAACCACATCCTCAAAAATTATTTCCCCAATATCTCCGACATTAGCCTACTGTGTTTGTGCACACATTAAAATAATTGCAACATATTTATGCCACTTACTAAATTTTACATGCTGCTTCGCTCTTTAGAGATAAAGATACTCTCATTTAGAAAATGAGTGATAATGTTTTTTTCCAAATTGCACTCCTGTCCCCTGTATGTGAAATTGTTTTCCTCATCCAAGCAACTAAAGATGGCAAAATGTCCTGAAATATCTTTGAACCACCATTTGTAAATACTGAATGACAACAGAAATTATCCACTCCTTTATAGATTTCAGCCTGCCATTTTCTCCATGCAGAACCTTTGAGATGAGGACTTTGTTGATTGCAAGAAAAAAAAAAGGTATAAAAGGAGAATTCCCTAGATGGCAAGATTTGGGTTTGGGGAAAGTACTCTTCAGTGAGAGAACCCAAGCAGAGTTTTAAAAACACAAAATATGGAGCAAAGTAAAGCGTGGAAATATAGCCAATTAGATCTTTAAAATATGTTCATATGAGCTGCAAAATGCTCCTCTTCCCCAATATAGGAAAATACCACATGTCTGATAAGTTAAAAATTAGGTTACTTACAAACTCTTCAAAGGTCTGGTTCATGTGCTTTTCCATATAGTATTCAGAAAAAGTTGCACAGACAACGAAACTTGACTTAGTTACAGTGGTGAAAGTTCCTTAATTATTGATAGGGGAACTCAAGTGTTGCTTTTAAGAGCCATTCAGCTAAACTGAAGTAACCAGTTTAGACTCTTCACATGCTGAGCTTCTCAGATAGACTAAGGGGAATAAAGTCTTGATTACCTACTCTTTCCCAAGCTGAGCTACACCTGCCAGGACAGCTAACTCTATGGTCTTAACCCCTTCATTCATTAATTAGACTTAACCTTGTTGGTTATAGGAGGCTGGTTAGCCCACAGATTTTAGGCTGAGTCTGACTTTTCAACAACAAAGGGCCACATTTTCTCTTTCTCTCTCTCTCTCTCTGTGTGTGTGTGTGTGTGTGTGTGTTTAGATACAAAAAATACATATTTAATGCTGCCAAAATATTTTTTAAATTGAGTTGCATAACTAATGCATGTATTTAAAGGACAGCATTCTTCAACTGTTTGGTTTCAAACAAACTATATTCCCCCCTGCCCTAATTTTCTTTTTCTTTTTTTAAGCAACCACACAACATCCTCCAGAGACGGTTGATGGAGACAAACATGTCCAGGTTGCGCCACAACCGGGGCAGCTGCTCTCAGAAGAACGAACTCTCACTCCAGACAAATAAACTGAATCAAATGAAACTGGATGGCCCAAAGAAAACAGAGCAAGAAGACCTCATCCTGGTGTGCTGCCAGGTATGCTTCATGGGCCTACATTTGATATTTCAGCCAGTCTTCCACTACAATGAGAATGCTGCACCCAATTCCCTATGTGGCTGAACCCAAATACAGCCAAAGCTTTATGCGGCAGCAATATCTGTGATCACAGCAGCATTTTTAAGAATCCATTGTGACCATGGGGGATCATTCTTAGTAGCTGCATCGGTCGCCACAGTGTGTGGTGGAGTTACATTTCATGTTTGCTGGATAAATGCATGCCTGGAGCCATCATGTGGAGGAAAAAATGCACAGTGTGAACCAAGCCATATGTAAGATAGGCAGATAAAATTGATGAGATTATGAAAAGCATATCCTAGCTGATGGAATACTGAACTTGAATGAGTGTCCACATGTAAAGCTGGAGAATGAATTTCTTCAAGAGTAGAATTAGTAACTGAGAAATCAGCCCTCCACTGGTGATACAAAAAAGGGTTCCACAGATAGATCACAATGGGGGGGGGATGGTGTTTGTTTCCAAAATTCTACACTACAGCACAAATAAAAATGGAAGCTGTCAGTTGATTCTTTCAAATATTCTGTTTTGCCCCAACAGTGCGCTGGGAAGGAACTGCAAGTTGTGGTTGATACTGGATGTCAGAGCAATATCATATCATCTGCATGTCTGGAGCGACTAGGGTAAGGAGTTTGTTTTCTAGACTGTTAGTTAAAAGCATGTAACAGTGTTCATTTGACCTCACTGCTGCACACCAAGATGGACAGGGGGAAGGGAGCAGGTCACTCCTCCAGTGGGAGTGCCAGATCTGCTTCACTAATGCATTTGCACTGTGCTGACTTGGCGAGCACGCTTCTTTACCTTTAAGAGCTGGATGGCAGACACAAATTTCATTGGGGATGCTGTTTCCCACACCAGGAAACTGAGTACTTGTTGAATTTCTATCTGTTGCATAACTTTTAAAGGTAAAGGACTGCCAGACAAAAAGTTGACAATTTTGTTCTAGAGCAGGCATAGGCAAACTCCGGCTCCCCAGATGTTTGGGACTACAATTCCCATCATCCCTGACCACTGGTCCTGTTAGCTAAGGATGATGGGAATTGTAGTCCCAAACATCTGGAGGGCTGGAGTTTGCCTATGCCTGTTCTAGAGTGAGTTCTTATTCAACAGGGAAAGGCTGTAGCTTAGTGGTGGAGATGTTTTACATGCAAAGGATACCTTGAGTCTTAAGAAGGGCAGGAAAGACTCCTGTCTGAAACCCTAAGAACATCAGAAAAACTTCGGTCTATGGTCATATCCAGCAATCAAGTCCAGGATTCATTTCCCACAATGGCCAACTATATGCCTATGAGAGGTTCACCAACATGATGTAAGTGCAATAACACTCTGGGCACCTATTGCCAGCTAGTGCAGACCAGGAGTGCAGAACTTGTGCCATCCCAGATGCCGATGGGAATTGCAGTCCAACAATGTCGGGGTGGTGGTGGCACAGGTTCCCCACTTCTGAACTAGGTGGTAACAATACTGAACTAGATAGATCAAGGAACTAGATGGGCTTGGGATAAGGCAGTTTCCTAGGGTGTTGCAACTTGAAAGTAGGTTTGCCAACTTTTCAAACTGGTTACTGTAACTGTGTTTTTAACAGCAGTGATATGAAAATATTAGCAAGCCAGGAAAGTCGTCTCTATACTTTGAGCTTCACCAAGTCTACCTTCTGCCCACCTTCTGCTTTGAGAATAGCTTTGTGTCTGTGGCTATGGTGCTTTGGATCCCTCTCTACAACTGTGTCCAAAAGAGGGAAAATGTTGTCTGATGTTTGTAGTTGGAATTACTTTTCGGAGTGTATCTCATGTTAAGTTTCTCATAAACATCTTGTTACAGGAATACTGATCAAACAATGGGGGCAGTCAGATGCAAATGAGATTAAAAGCTGTATCTGCGGAAATTCCCTCTTCTATACAACTATTAAAAGTGCAGGAGATCTGCCCTCTATATCACCTGCCTGGCCACTCTAAAACCAATTGCTAGGAGGTTGAGTTGCCTGCTTTTGACTTGGCCCCTGCTAAGGTGCCTTTAACAGCTGTTTGATCTGCAACAAATTAGCAGATGATGATGTGTGTTTCCATCTTGTGAAAAACTTGCTAATTCCTGCTTTTCAAGATGCTATGAAAGAGACAAGAGCAGGTCAGGCCCATTTCTTTTTCTCTGCCAGCTGGCAATCCACTCAGATGCATTGTTTGGTATGTCAGCAGCTAAAATCCATGTTGCTAATTGCAAAGGTGACGATAGATGTCTTTGCTAATTATTTATAGCTGTTAGATTGTATTCCTCCTTTTTAGATATGATATTGTCTATTTTTTCTGATTGTTACGGCCTTTGGCTGCATGACATGATGTTGATTGAATTGATAAAAGGTTTATTCTGTTTTACTGTTAATCTTAACATCCTTCGAATTCAAGTCTTCTACCAGTGCACCAGTCAGAGGTGGGACCACCCTAGTCATTTAAGAAGGCTCCTCCTCTCTTGAATGTCATACCATTTGGTGAATTTTTTCCTTTAAAAAATGAGCAAAGTAGTGTGTTGCAGTGTGGAGTACTCTTGTTCAAGGTTTGGGGCAGCCATCTCCTTGCCCAAGATACTCAATTTTATCCCGCACCTCCCTTGTTCTGCTTCCCATCAAAACAAACACAACATCCTATGGGCCCTGAGCATTGGGCCCTCCCTTAGGCTTTTCTCTTGTTTCTTTTTCTGCTTGATGCCTCTCTTGTGTGTGGATGGTGCTATTTTGGCTAAATAAAGAGCTGTATGCAGATTATTAGTTTGTTATTGGTATAGGATGAGTTCTCTGAAGGTCATGCACTCTTCCTCCTAACTGAGTCTTAATTTGCATATATATTAATTTGCATATATATTAAGTTCAACCCTTGGACTTAAGCTGAGCCATTTTCAGTATCAGTGCCCTATCTTGAAACATGTGAAATACAAATGAAAGAAGTGCCTCTGAGCACATAAGGAGTGTGTAAGCCTTGCCACAAGCCAGCACATGAATGTGGGCCTTTGTCAGAAGAGTTTTTATATTCAGTTGTTGTGACACAGTGGGGAGAGTTGAACTCCAGTCTGCTCTAATTTTTGAAATTATCTTAAAACCTTGTGGGCTCAGACTGTGCAATCTTAACTTGTGCCAGGGAAATTGGAGCCTATATTTCTTGGGAAGGAAGGAAAGGGAACATTGAATGTAGTACTCGCCATATGGTGATCTGTTCTTTAGCCATGTATCTCAGCCAGAAGTACTGTCTACCAACCAGGGCAGCACGGAGCGTGCTTCCATGCCAACACACTGATAAATGTTTAAACTTTAGCTAACCAAATGAGATCTTCCTTGAGAAGGCAATAAAAATTAACATGGGTTCATACACTGACTTGTTTAACTAAAAGGCAGGCACGAGTGCATTGCAATCAGTGCCCATGTCATAGAAGCATTCATATCTCCTATAAGCAGATCTTAATAATCTGAAGCATAGAAGATGGGGCCCAAACTAGTTATCTTAGAGACTGCCTGCCAAGTAAAAGGATTGCTGTTCTGAATTCTTTGCATGGAGGGTGGGATACAATTTAATTATCAAGCACAAAATACACATTAAATAATTGCAATGTACTTTGCAGAAAAGGGCTATGGAAATTATTAACAAGTTAATCAGAATATTTAACGATGGGCGTCTTAGCTATCGGAACTGGTCATACACTGTACTATATTTAACTTGTTGGAAGATCAAAGGAAGAAAAAGTTGAGGAAATGGATAGAGCATTTTTCTCGTCTTTTGCTCTGATCCATCTAGCTCATTTAATAGATAGGAGAATGGGTTCTTCAAAGTAACCGTATCAAAGTGCCTTTAGCATTGACTCATCTCTGCATAGGTCATAAATCAGTCACTGATGACTCATGTTGCAAAGCAGTGCAGTAGAAAAATACCACAAAGGAGGCACAAATGAAAGTAGGTTCTCATGGAAAATGAAAGGAATTATAGCTGTTGGACAGACTGTTTTTAAAAAAACAAAAAACCATCAGTCCAGTACAGGCACACTGTTAGGACAAAGCTAAGAGTGAGAAGGGAAGAATAGCAAGCATTATGGAATTGTGAGTTCCCTCAGAGGTACTTGGTTTGACCCTATGGAATGTCACAAATCCACCGAGACACTGTCTCCTGTGTAGGCCCCACTGAAAGAAAATGAAAAGGAAGGATTCTGTAAGAGCCCAGCCAATAGTATGTTGTGATATCAGAAGCATTTTTTTTAAAAAAAAAAAACCTTTAAAAAATAAATAACTAAATGTTTATATAATCAACATTTTAAATGTAACATCTAATTTTAAAAGATCCCTGAGATGTATACATTTCCCCAGCTCTCTCTGTCTCATCTAATCGCCTGCCTAATTCCATCATGCTCAGCTTTTCTTTTCCCTATAGAAACTCTGCTCTGGTCATCCTAGGAAGGTCCAAACATGGTGGTTGCCCATAACCCTGTTTGGATGCTGTTAGAGCGATGGCTGAAAGCATGGGACGCAGCCCTGGAAGAGATTCATTATTCAAGGACACCTCTAGAGATGCTGCAGGAAAGTGGGTGTCCAGAACGCACCATCCTGACCTTGTCAATTATGTAATGGGGCAAGAAATTAGCACGGACTAAACTCCCCAGTGGGTTTGATCCGCAGGGATTAGATATCCTATCCGAGCTCATCCAATTGCTGAAATAAGCACAGTGATGAAAATGCCCTAAGAGAAAACAAGTCTAAGAAACAGAGGGAAGAATTCTCATTTTTAGCTGGATGGTAGTTCTGGTAGATCAGAAAAATCGCTAGACTCTTCTTGAGCACTCCCCAGACGTGGTCTTGGTTTAGCGTAAAGAGGGGGCATGTAAGAAATGAAAAGAATCCAAATAATCCTCAAATGTTACTTGACAGAGCAGTAGAACATTGTGTATTAGCGAAAGACAAAAGGCTTGCCAGGTTTTAATGTCTTACTAATTTGTTCCTTTTTCCCACGAGTCAGGCTAGCACAATCTGCCACTGAGCAAAAACATCCGTGCTTTCTTCTTTCTCTGAAAGTGCCCGTTGTCACCCTTGTTGTTCATATGAATTTTAGACATACTGGCACAAAGAATAAGATGTAACCAAGAAATTAAAAGTATAAGAGTAGTACCAAGACAATATAAATTAAAAGCATTTGCAGACAATGTAGTGATATCTGTAGAAGAACCAACAGAGTCAATCCCGAAAGAATTACAAGAGTTAAAAAAGGGGGGATGTAGCAGGATTTAAGATTAATAAAGACAAATCAAACTCTTGGTAAAAAATATGAATGATGAGAACAAAAATTACAAGATGTGTCAGGAATAAAGATTGAAAGAAAGGTAAGGTATCTAGGTGTATAGTTAACAGCAAATAATATAAAGCTGTATAAAAATAATTATTTATCTGTATCAGATACTAATTACAGAATAGGAATGACTATGCTCAGTTCCAGGATACAACACAACACAAGTACTGGCATCCTAAAATGAACAAACTCCTGACGTAAACCCAGTGACTTTTTCCTTGTGCAGATTAAAGGAGCACATGAAACCCTTTAAGCCCGAAGGCGAGAAGATTTCATTGCCACACAGTATGAAAGTGATTGGCCACATAGAACACCTGGTTCTTACCATGGGGACTATTCATGTGGACTGTTCAGCAATTGTGGCAGGTGAGTGTTCAGGCAGGTTAGGTGCCATACAAGTATAGTACTTGTCAAACCTATTTTTGTACATTATGGTGCAATTTGTAAGTTTATTTGGTAAACAGGTTTGGGAGGCCTTTGACTTGTTTCTAAAATCTGTTGGATTGAGATTACAAAAATATGTTGTGGTTGTACCCTGAGAAGCCAAACCACTCTCAATTCACTGTCAGTTCCCTTTTTTAAAAAAAATCTATTTGGTTGGATTCAGACTGAATTAGTCAAGCTTAGGGGAGTTAGTGTGGCATACTTGTTAGAGTATCTTTCACCATGACTACTGGCTCTGCAGGTTAGGGCAGATGGAAGCTGCAGTCTAGAAGCATCTGAAGGACATCAGGTTAGGGAAGGTGGGCTAAAACAGCCTTAGCCAACCTGGTGCCCTCCGGCTGTTTTGGACTATAACTCCCATTAGAGCTGTTAAGCACGTTGGACTAGGACTGGGAAGACAGGTTCAAATACCCACTCAGCCATGAGGTTAACTGGATGGCCTCGGGTCAATCACTGCCTTGCAACGTAACAGGGTTCTTGTGAGGATAAAATGGGATAAAGAACCATGTTTGCTTTCCTGAGATCCTCAGAGGAAGGGTAGGATATAAACTCTTTGTAAAAGGAAAACGCAAAAGCCTTACTTGCCACTGATTTCAATGAAAACTAACCAACATTAATTCCAATCCTCTAAGTGCAACTAACTCACTCTGGACCCAACCCTATTGGATTAAAGTGACTCACAGTGGAAGGACCCATCCTCAGTAATGGAGCACATGCTTGGAATGTACGAGAACACAGCTTAAATCCCTACTTCCTCAAGTTTAAAAGGATCCTTGGAAGTCTAATTGAGAAAACTCTATTTAGCCTCACTGTTGCCTCTGGTCAAAAACAGTTTGTAGGTTTCTGAAACAATATGAAGTCCTGCAAAACCCATTTACCGGAGATGAAAGTGGGATAAGTACATATACCAGAAGTTGAAATTCCTTTTTCCAATTGCCTTTTAAAACTATCTTTCAGCTGCCTCCAGCGAGCTACTTTATAAGTTCAATTTCACACATTTCTATGTGAAGTTAAGCTTGTGCTTTGGACAGGAATGCTTTGGGGACTGACCAAGAAGGGGATTATAGTTAGTACATTGTTTTTCCTAGCTTAATTTGGGCATGCAGAATCATGTTCTCTTAGAACAAGTGAAAGTATTAAAGTTATTAAGCACCTCTCAATATGCTTTTCCCGCACCATCAAGTAAAGATAATCAGACTACAAAGTTCTGGGATTAAGCGGCAGAGTTACAAACTCAGAGTATAATTTATATAACTGTATTAGAAATATCTATATATTTATTTGGATAATAAGTATATATGAGCACATATGAATTGAAATTTTTAACTGTTAAGTGTCATACTAAACCCTAAAATAAATAATAATAATGATAGAGTATTATTTCCAGGCAGTACTGGCATCTTTCATGTATAAATGACAGCCTTTACAATTCTAAATTTGGCTCAACAGAAACTACCCTGAGACCACTAAGAATTCTTTGCCATCAGCAATGATTTCTTATCACTGTTCTACAGAGGAATCAATTTAGTGACTTAGATATAAGGAACAGGCCACAGAAAGAATGGTTACTTGCATGAAAAGAAAATCCAGAAAAGAAAAGAAATTAATACATCCTTCAACACTATTGATTAATACTTGGCTTCACAGAAGAAGCAAAGGATTAGATTTACATAGTGACTGAACTATTAAGAAGGGTAAAGTTGAGGGAAGAGCAGGTTCTTCTCCAGCTGCTTTAGACAAATTGAGTTGGCAGGGACCCCTCCACCGCACTAACACATCTCATGGAAATATGAGCTCGTGTATGTGTTAGATTGATTCATCATAGCATTTTATCTCTATCTGAACATGTTTCTCTCCCTTTCCAGAAGATAATGATAAAAACTTCTCCCTGGGGTTACAGACACTGAAATCTTTGAAGGTAAAACTCTGTTCCCCTCCCAATTTTTTGGTATCCCCTATTTTCTTTTACTGAGGTGATCTTAACCTGTTGTCTAATTTGTTTTCTTATATTCCCTCTAATTTTAGTGTGTGATAAACCTTGAAAAGTATCACTTGATCTTGGGGAAGACAGACAGGGTAGAAATTCCTTTTGTCATTAATGCCTCTGCACACGAAGAGAAGTGAGTATTGAACTCTAAAGCTGCACAGATCTATTTAGAGTGACAATATCCAGTCAAATCAGTGGCATAGTCAATGTGTGGAGGAAATGGATCCTGACTAGGGATGGCATATAATTTGAGGGTTTCATGATAGTTTACCATGTGCTATCCAAAGTATGTTTAGTGCAGCACGAAAAAGCTGCTGTAAGTAGAGAACTGAACAGTGAAACTGTCACATTATTGAACTCGCCCCTAGATGTGAGTGAAGAAGATATGAATAGTTTTTAAGGTCTTTTTTTTAACACCAATCAGACTGAATATGGTTTAAAACATTGGTTCTGATTACCAAAGCCTATCATTCAGGCAATGCGTTTATTTTCTGCTTCATTTGGCGGGTTTGCACTGGGATATCCTGCTTTCAGTAAGTGCTTAGGACACACTCCTGCATTTTAGTCAGGGAATAGCATGGAAGTTTCCAAGAAAGGGAGAAAGAAAGAGAAAATGAGACAATGGTATACCATTCAGCATTTTTAATGTTGATGGGGACCATATTGCTCCTGGGCATGTGTGTTAACTGTACCATGGGAGGTTTATTTCTGGAATATTTTCCCCCCAAAGAGGTATAGTATTACAAAGGTGATGAAATAGGCTCTTTTCAAGAATATAATAAATTAGGCTTTCAGTTGCCCCAAGTACATTTGTGCCCCCTTTCCACAATTTAAGTGCTGATTAGGAGTTTGATAAATAATATATATAGGATCTATGAAATCAGAGGTTTTAGGTAAGGAAATATATTTTACACACAGTTATGAGGTGCCTTGCTTGCTAAACAGTTATTTTCTAGGGCACATCCTCATGGCAGCCACCTGCGCTCCTGGTTCAGAGCTGTAGGACACAGCTGGAAGCCTGGGAAGTGTCCCTGGAAAAGGCAGGTACCTTTTTCCTCCAGGATATCCTGTGCTGGCCATACAGGTGGTACAGCCCAGGCTGGTCTTGTAGCCATCCCTGTCAGCAGAGTGGGCAGGCTGGGAAGCAGCATGGGTTGCATGCAGCCCCTGGTGCTTATGGAGTGTGGGGTTGAACGACTGCATGAGCACATCCAGCCCCCAAGTTAGTGCCATGTGCATATGTATTTGCTATAATGAGATCCAGCTTGGCAAAAAACCAAAACAGAGCCAACTCTTTTGTCACACTGGTTTATGCTTCTCATTTCAGCACTTCTGAAGCCTGAAGAGAATGCACTGCTGGCTTCAGAGAATAAGGCTTTGTGGTTGAAAGGAGAGTCGGCAATACTGATATCCCCACCTTGCTAGACTGTAGCTAGCTTGTAGCTAAATGAAGGAAGGAGTCTAGGGCAACTTCAGGCATTCACTCACCATGCCAAGAGTCTGGACAGTGGACTTCTAAAAGCACATCTGAGTCCACTCTTAAAAATGATGACCTCTTTATGGTCATCTAAATATGAAAATGTTTCCTTTACATCTTTTTTGTTATGAATGGAAATTATATTGAAATGAAATGAATTGCCTCTTGTGAGACTGAAAAAGACAATTTTTATAACTTTTGAACTAATTGTATTTAGCTGCAATGAGATGCTGTGAGAATCAGATTTTTTGAATTATTTTTAAACAGAGAATGATTAATAATTGGACATGATTGGTTTCAAACCAGAGCTTATTTACAATTAAATAAGTTCATCCAAATGCTTACGTAAGTTGAAGAGAATATATTTTTTTCAAGGGTACTGAAGGTGGTATGATGGAACTATTGTTGCTTGTATTATTAGATATTTTCCAAATTTCAATATCTCAGAAAATGTTGTTCTTGATTTCTCATTATGAAATATTGGTGTCAACAGTAAGAAGGTGGAGCACAGTTTAAATCTATATAATACTCAGCTTTTCATAATAGCATAAGTAACTGGATTTCCAGATTTTAAACAAATTATCTAGAACCACAGTGTAGCATACATAATAATTTTATGTCTACTTGTTCAGCATTAATATTTTAGTTTATTTTCTTCAAATTTTGTTGCATGATTTTCTCAGTTGTGATTGTTTTAAACTGTATCTGTGAGCCTTTTATTAGCCCATAACTCCTGGCAAAAAGATATTATCAGTAGACATGGACAGACCTCTAAATAGTTACCAACATTTTGGCATAATAATTTTCATCACTCCTTAAGGCTGGTTATGAGATAATTTTGGGGAAAAAACATTTCATTCTTGGTTTAAATATGTATTCATCATCTTAATGCCCAGATACTTTTTGCCTTTGTATCTCCAAGGTATTCTACAATATATATATTACTAGAATTTCAGGTGTATTTACCTTTATCTTGTAAGCAGCAAATTCACCAAATAATCTAAAAACATTGAGTTCTGGACTGATTTTTCAGCATGGTTATTGTTTTATAGTATAAAACCAGATTGAGAAATGAGAGAAAGAGAGAATGAGTGTACTGTATATAAAAATACACTGTGGGAAACAATGTTGCTATGGCAGCCCCTTCCATTTTCTCTTAAAAAAATAAAATGAATATCCGTGTCCTGTCATACTCCCTTTGGAGTCATTCTCACTAATGGCATGACTGCTTGATTCCCAAGAAGAGCAATTATCACTCAATATTATCCACCGAACAGGGAATTTTAACACTTACCACCAGAGACAATATTACAATAATGATATATATTCAAGCAGGCTCTCCACTGTTCTAAACATCATATGATGAGCCACAGGGAAAGACAGAACCACTTATTCCCTGCTCCTGGGACAGCACCTTGTTTCTTTTATTCCCTTAGAGCACGGTGGTCCAACACATGGCCCAGGGGCCATGTGTGACCCTTGAGGCCTTTTTGGGCGGCTCTCAGCAACATTTGATGGCCCCCCTCAGCCCTTGCGCTGCCCTTGCAAAGCTGGCTAAGCAAGGCACTGAGCTTGGGGAGAGAGGCATGAAGACTCCCCCAGCCTCCTTCCCAAAACCTAGGAGCTAGGAGGGCTCTAGGTACCTGTCAGAGCCTCATGCTGCCTCCCCAAAGTCCACCTCACTTAGCCAGCTTTGGGAAAGCAGTGTGAGGGCTGGGGGAGCCTCAGAATTCAGCCTGGCTTCCCCTCCCTGCACATGTGTGACAAGGCAGTGTGCAGCCTGTGGGCTTCATGTTGAATCACTCTTGCAGTCCACTTGGTATGAAAAGTTGGACCACCCTGCCTTAGAGTCTCATAAGTCAATAATGCTATATGCTATGACACACTCTTCAGCGAACTATCTGGTTTTCTCCATTAGGCTGATAATACCACAGACAATACCTGTCCTATAACTTCTTGGCACTGCTTTCTATAAGGGTCTTGAGCTTTTTGCTACCAGCAATAGGTATTCTTCAATTAGTTCTGGGTGATACGTTTAGTTGTGAAAATTTACTCAAAAATAAGTGTGTTGTGGCCGCAGTGTGGATTAACAACATGTGTAGCACATAATTGTCTGATTGTTTCAACATGCAGTTCAACTTGTACTAGCAGCTACGTTACAAATGTGTTGAGCTGCAAACTGAAGTGTGCTCAAGCAATCGTAAAACTTATATAGTATGTGCTCAAGTCTGCATATATCTGCTTAACCCATATTCACAACAGGCTAGGGTGGTCATACGTGCACCAATCCATATAAACAAAAATAGCAAGCAATATATACAGGAAAATGATCTTACACACATGCACTCTCTTCCTTCCTGAGAACATGGGGAGCTGTTTTGTATATAGACACCCCTCTCCCTTGCTCCTTGTTCAAGCTATTTTCTCTAAGCTTCTGTCCATAGTACACCTCAAGCCACCATACCAAGCTCCCATATATGGAGCTGTATTGTTAGCTATACGACTATATGATTAGCATCACAGATGTGCTTCTAATTACACCAGTTAATTAAATGCTTTGCAGGAAAGAAGCTTTGGTAGACTTGGGTGTGGGTGGGTGTTGTCAAACCAACAGGATGCAATACACACTTTAGACACAACAGATCCCTTTTAAAACTTATCTAGTAGACTTTTTACTGAATATGCACTTACATTTTGAAGAACCCTAATTAAATTCAATGGAAATAAGTACTGGCATTGAATAAAAAGGGGTAGAGAACCAACGCTTTTAGGCTAGCGTTAGTTTTCAATATTTGATCTGGTTTGGTCATTCTGGCAGTGACCACAAAGAATATGCAATGGCTACAACATCTTTAGCACTCCCAAAACAGTATATATATTTTAATAATTTGTAGTTTGGCTTTTTGCAATGGGTTTGATAATATCCATGTACAGCGCTGGTGTTGCTCACAGATTTGAAGTATAAGTGTTTGGATACATTTTTATCTTTCTGTGCATCATTGCCCTCAACACTTATATATCTATATTTACAAAACAAAACTTTTATGTGTTTGCGAGGTGAACTGCACTGTGTGTATACCTGCCAACATGTAGTTGAAAAATAAAATATATTTGTCTATGCTACTTATGTGGCATTTGGCTACTTTAGTGTTTATTACTGTGATGATTATGAAAATAAATAAAATGTAAAACTTCTATTAAGGTGTTTTAATTTCTGCTTTATCTTCTCTCATTGTATGTTTTGCCAAATACACACCCTGATCCAGAACCCTCAATGCTTTCTGGTGCAAATATGGTAGGCCTTGTGTCCTACATTACTAAGGGCAGTCCTAGATTATAGTAGCAGTAGTAGTATTTCAATACCATCCTTCATCCAAGAAACACAGGGCAGTTTACAATATAAAAAGACAAAAATTCATACCATAGTATATCTGAATGGCAGTCTGGTCTGAGCCCAGTTAAAAGATAAAGAACCATAACAAGGGAAAGCTGTAGCCTTTAAGTTGCTCTTTAACTTTTAGCACCTGGGAAGCAGACTGAACAGCTAACCTGCTCACATCTTCCCCACTAAGGTGAAATGTATTGCATTTCTATTTATATTTTAGTAATTATCTTCAAATTTAAATATATACAAATAAATTAGCATATGTAAAATTTATATTAATCTGCATCATCTTTTGTTCTCTTTTTTCTTTTTGGTAAAGCCACCCTAAAATATGGAGCTGCTGTGTAAAGGGTGGCTCTGACTGAGATCAAGTTCTGCAAGTGCAACTGCAGGGGCTTCTCATTCTTCTAGAACAGATTGCACCCCGTATAGCAGAATGTACAGTAATAAAAGTGAATGGGAAATGTGTGGAGGGGGGCCATGTTTCAAAAAGTCACTGGAAGGAAAAAAGCAAGTAACAGAAATTATTAGTGCCCCAACAGCTGTTTTTCAGGAAGGTATTTGGATCCCTCTGGTTACATCTGGCCAAAAACATGTGACCCCATTGTTAAGGCATTTGCACTGGCTGCTTATCTACTACCAAGTCAGGTTCCTGGTCCTTGTATTAATTTTCAAAGGTCCGGACAACTTCAGTCCAGGGTACTGCAAGGGCTGCCTGAAACCTTATATTCCAGCTCAATCACTGAAATAATCTGCTGGAGCATTATTGGCCGTTTCCTGAGTTGGCAAGGCTCATTTAACAAGTAACCAAGCTTTTAGGGTCAGCAGTCCAGTATTGTGAAATACTCTACCAACTGAGATTCAGAAGGCATCTTCTATTTCAACTTTCAAATGGCCACTGTAAACTTTTCTATTCCATCAGGCCTATGCAGTCAATTCATAATACATATTTCTTATAAACAAGTTTCCAGCCTCATGCTGTGGGACCACCAACTCTCAAACATGAAAACCAGACCACAAAGAGCAGAGCAAAATACCCACAGATTCAATCAGGTTATCCGAGGCGCATGCTGCAAGGGGAAAGCAAATGCTATTACTGGGCATTTGTATTGAATGTTAGTATTCTAATGTTATTTATTTTATATACTTATAAGCGATTTTATCCCACACTTCATCCCAGTAATGATAGGCTACAAGCAAGTATGCTGTTGTTAATAACTAGCAATTTATCTCCTGGTCATTATATATCAGAACATAGTTATCTTTCTATATGAAACATTTTGATGCTGAGTTCCGGGAGATAAATGAGGGGAACTTTTGCAGACTTCTTTCCTACCTAATTACGCTCTCAGGGGAGCATGTTGTCCTGGCTTTTATTTATGGCATTGGTATACTAATGGATCTCAGATATTTGAACATAGCAAGGGCACCTTATTTCATGTTTTTGTCAACATCTAATTGGCTGCCTTATTTTAAAAGGCGTCATGATGAAAGCAGAATGTACATTGCCTGTGTTCTTCTGTCTTTCTTCTTCTGTGTAATGAGTGGTGCATTGGCCTTTCATCAGCATGAAAGTCTACTGCCATTTCAGAATCCACTTTTTCCATACTGAGGAGATATTCTACATTTAGGGTCGGGCTTTTTTTAATGGGTATTAAGCATATTGACAATGCTTCCACCTTGATTCTCCCACATGATACAGCCAGCTATATTTGTGCCTTTACAGGATCTAGGCTTAACTGCTACAAACAAAAGTCTTTGCTGGACTTGCTTTATTGAGAGAACAATTCAAGCAAAACTGAATTTTAGTGGCTTAATTCCAGGCCAGTCGATACTGAATATGGCAAAGTCATGGCACAATGCCTCACAACCAAGTAGATACTATAGTAGTCTGACATTTACTTCAGAAAAAAGTCAGTCAACACTTTTCCAGTCAACAACCACCACCTTTTGGATATTCTGACAACTCAAGTTCCAAGAATGAGACAGCTGTAGCCATATCACATACACCTGGTTCTTATGTCTCAAGTTAGCCAACCAGGTTTAAGTTCATTTAATTCTTGGGGGGGGGGGGTACAGATCTGTCTAACGTTATTGATAGGCATTTAAAGGACTCAGGGCACAGGGTACAAATTTGCATACAGTAAGCCTGCAAGTTACGCAAGGGTTATGTTCTGGGGATCACGCCTGAAGCCAACATTGCATATAGTCAAAACCCAATGGGTTCAATGGCAGGTGGGATTGCCAAAGTCATTTTCCCCAGAAACCCACCCTTTTTCTATCCCTTAATTATTATTATTTTAAATTTGCCATGCATATATAGTTGTATGCGCACAAGTTAAATGTGCTTAAGTTGTGGGCTTACAGTACATTAATTCACACGAACATTTAGACTGACTTTTAGAGGAGGGAAGGCAACCCTTGCTCTCATTGAGTGGACTCACTCTGAACCATGAAGGAGCAGCAGGATTTTTACGCCCAGTATACTGTATGTAGATTGGGTCCTCCACCCACAATGTATTAGCAAGAACTGCTGCTTGTGTACATGTTAAAACTAAAACAAGTCATGTCTAATCTTACATGATTCCTCTCACACACATATACTTCTTTGCCCTCCCCCCAACCCACTTAGTGCATGTTCTTACAAGTCCCCTGTTTTCAGTCAGTACCATCCAAACATGATATCCAGCAACCATAAAATCAACAAAAGCTTCCTTCAGTCATTCTACTCATAAAGCCAACACGTGAATGTAGAGAGCTCTGTCCCATCACCATCTTGTTCCCTGCACAATTTAGAACCTTGAAAGAGTTCTGAATCATCCAAGGGTCTCCATCAGTAGGCCTGGGTGACGTACTGGTACATTGTGCAAAAATGGTTTTACGTCCAGATCATGATAACACTTTCAAAATTCCTGATCTCACAATATATCACCCCTGGCTACTTATCTGCATAAAGGCTTGACAATTTGAGGCAGCTTTACTGAAGAGCTTCCAGTCCTAGGCACTGCCTCAGGCAGTGCCTTTATTTAGCTTACTCACAAGACCAGCCTTGAGAATCATGAGCACCTTTCACTAACTTCAGTCCAACTGTTCTTGACTTGGAGTAAAGGGTAAGTTTGCTATATTTAACTTAAGATTATGCTCCTGCCTCTCATTGTGGGTGGTGTGAAATTCCATAACACTAATAAACCATCTGGATAAGACAGAAGCCACTCTATTAACAAGACTCAAAATGGAGATCTTTTGGGGAAAGAGGGTTCCCCCCCCCCCGAGATTTCTGGTTTAACACAACATGTCAAAATTACTGGGGTCCATGAGCAGTGTCTGTGTCACCTAGCAACCGATGTTTCTACCAAGTCCATGTGTCCATTTGAAAAAAGAACCAGGCTTCTTTGTCATACGAGGAAGTATTCTTTTCACAGGGCTTTGCAGGTTATTTCAGGCTGGCGTGCTGGGAAAGTTGTGCCTCTATTTAGAAACCCAATTACAGGAAACACTGTCAGATAACTGCTCTATTAGAAAATCTTTGTGAGAGACCCTGTCCCTCCACTACAGGAGCACATGATAATAGCTCCTTCAGAAGCTCCTTCCTTCAGAAGCCTCTCTGCTCAATTCCAACCAACATTGTTAGTAGAAATGAAATTTTTATGTGGACAAAGGAAGGCAGGGTTACATAAGAGCCCTGCTGGATCAGACGCAGTGCCCATCTACTCCAGCATCCCCATTAAAATTTGGATTTCCCCTTTCTGAACCTTTTCCAGCTGCTTTTTAAGGAGCAGCAACAAGAACTGTTGCATTTAATAGCAATATAGTCACCGTCCCTAGCTGGTTCAACAATAAATTCATCTTGTTCCTTGTCCTGGACATCACTATACAATAAACTAAAACCGCTTTTTTATATAATATGATCATGAGACATCCAGAAATTAGAAAACAATGTAGCTAGATAAGAACATTAATCATTCCCAAAATATAATATTGATTGTCCTTGAATCTTCTGGCCACACTTGCCATTCTCTCCTGTCACGCCAGTGTGGTGCTCTACAACCTTTGAGAACTAGTGAGTATGGGCTTATCTTTTGCTTATACAATAGGCTCCCTTAGTAAGGGTAAAGGGACCCCTGACCATTAGGTCCAGTTGCGGACAACTCTGGGGTTGCGACGCTCATCTCGCTTTACTGGCCGAGGGAGCCGGCGTACAGCTTCCAGGTCATGTGGCCAGCATGACTAAGCTGCTTCTGATGAACCAGAGCCGTGCACGGAAACGCCATTTTCCTTCCTGCCGGAGCAGTACCTATTTATCTACTTGCACTTCATGCTTTCGAACTGCTAAGTTGGCAGAAGCAGGGAGCGAGCAATGGGAGCTCACCCCATTGCGGGGATTCGAACCGCCAACCTTCTGATCAGCAAGCTCAAGAGGCTCAGCAGTTTAACCCACAGTGCCACCCGCGTCCCTTGACTCCCTTGGTAAGTTTCCTTAATTTATAGCCCTGTCTAGCTTTCCTCAGCTGCTACTTCAATTAAATCAGGTGATGGTCCTTTGAAAAACACAAGGAAGTGTGGCTCAGCTACTGGGCTGAGTTTGTACTCAGTTCCAATAAGCAGAACTCTGAATGGAGAACTTAGGTCAGTTTAGGCCCCTAGCAATGGGAATGTTTGTCAGGGAGTGGACAATGGCTGGATTAAACAGGGATGTGGGTAGATGAAATGTAAATTGGGAGTTTAAAAAATAGTCTAGATTTTAACTGATTTTGAAACAGAACCAAAATCAGAGTTTTTAACTTGGGCTGAGACCTATCCTTACTCTTTGGTTTGATAAGTTTAACCAAAGCTTACATGAGCTTGAAATGAAGTTTTTTGCAAGTGTAAGTTTACCCTCTAGTTTTCAGTCGTAATTCATACTCTAGTTTTGAACTGTTTTTCAAAGTGAACTGAAAGCTGTTTATTAAGTTGAACTAATTTTTAATTAATGCTTAAATGTCTGACTTGGATTGAGGCCTACCCTTATGTTTTGCCCATTATTATATAAATTTCTGGTTGCTGTTTACTGCAGCCTCTCAAGTCTGCCCTGCACTGGAATTTAGCTCCTAGCTCACAATGCCTCTGCTGTACCCTATTTTAGCAGATGAAATAAATAAATACATAAATAAATACATACATAAATAGAATGAATGAATGAACACACTTACCTTCTTGAATGACTTGCTTGTTAATTTAATGCTCTGTCACTGGGGCTTAGATGCTTCATCAGCTGGGGCTCCTTTCTTGCTCACAGAAGTTTTAGTTTACTCCTTGGAATAGAGATAATTATCAATTTTTCAACATAAAATGACCTATAGACATATCAGCTAATTAATCTGGCATTTGCAATATCAACTTCATTATTTTTTCATAGCAGTTTTGCACACACTGAGCTAAAGAACTGTTGCAAAGGAAGCTTTGGAACTCTGTTGTAGCCTGCCGGCTTCTCTCTGCAAGATAAGGTCATAAGTTGTTTGCAATTGTCCCATTCTGTGAGTTCCAATTAGAGTTAATTACAAACTTGAGGAGCCCTGTGGCATTTTAAAATGAGGCTTCATGAAGATCTTGCAGCCCATGGTATGAGCTGATACAGTACAGGTCAATATTCACGCAGCACAATCCTATGTACTGTATCTTTACTTGGAAGCAAGCCCACTGTCCTCAGTGGTGCATATGCTCAGATCTGTGTGCAGTGGGTTACAATCTAAGTCAGCCATGAGAGAGGACCTTGTTTTGTTGAGCCACATGGGAAAAAAGGATGAGGTCTAAACTGACAGCTATAATTAGAGACCCATGTGTCAACAGAAAAGAAAAGAAATAAAACTGCAAAAATAAATAAATAATACAAATGAGGGGGGGGGAATGAGTAGAATGACTTGGTCATCAAGGCAACAATAATTGAGGCCAGCTATAAGCATGTGCTGCTCACGCATTTCTGAATTCTTATGAAATAGTTTCCCTAAGCAGTATGACGTTCCAGGGGCAGAATTCAAGGCTTCATCTCTTTTTAAAGTAGGTAAATATCACTTACGGACACACCATTAAGACCATATTCATGGAAGACAATCTTAATTGGCTATGAGTGATCACTAAAGAAGAAGAAAGTAAATCGCACTGGAGACCTATGCTGTTTTGTAATATTTGATTTTACTTACAAGTTGAGCACTGGTAGAGATACACAGCATAGAACTCCTGAAAACAGCAATTACACTGCCCTGCATCAGATCTCCAGAGGCAGTCTAGCATTCTGAGATGCTTTTAAACTTCCAGAGCTCAAAACTCACTTTCATTCTCACGCTGCAATTTCTGTCTTACTATCCCAAAACCCTTTTCTGTTGTTCTGTTAAAACTCACCAAATCTTGTTTATATACTCCATTGTAGGTGAGGGATGAGATGTGCCACTACTCCTAAACTCTAATGGATTTTCCTATTCAAAACATTCAAGGAAGACCTACCTATTTCCTAACCATCTTGGGCCATTTGCCTGTAAATTTCCCTAACAAAAGATGAGGCTGCAGTGTTTGGCTACAGCTTCATTAACAAAACCCTACAAAAGGACTTCAAAAATTTGGATGTTTTGTACATCCCACCATGTTGGATTTCTGCGTGATACCTATGAGCCACAGTTTGACTATCAATTACCGTATTTTTTGCTCTATAGGACGCACTTTTCCCCCTCCAAAAATGAAGGGGAAATGTGTGTGCGTCCTATGGAGCGAATGCAGGCTCTCCAGGCTTCAGGAAGCTATCCACAAGCCTTCGGAGCGCGGCAGGAGTGCCCGCGGGCTCCGAAGGCTTGCGGATAGCAGCCTGCAGCCCGAAGCCCGGGGAGTGCAGTGCCAACTCCCGCTGCGCTCCCTGGGTTTCAGGCAGCTATCCGCAAACCTTTGGAGCGCTCCCCCAGCCCCGCAAGCTCCAGGAGCGGCGGCAAGGCTGCGCACAACCTTGCTGCCGCTCCCGGACCTGTTCTGGGGGCTGGGGTTGGGGGAAGTTCGGGCTTCCCCCGCCCCAGCCCCGTTGCTAAAAACGAAGCCAAGACAGCAAGTGGGATCCATCCCGCTCGCTGTCTTGGCTTCTGCCAAAGCCGCGAGCAGCCTCTCCCAGCTGGAGAGGTTGTGCGTGGCTAAAGAGGAAGCCAAGACAGCCAGCGGGATGGATCCTGCTGGCTGTCTTGGCTTCTTTGCTCTTTGGGGCTGGGGGGGGGATAATTTTTTTTCTTTATCCCCCCCCTAAAACTAGGTGTGCCCTATGGTCTGGTGCACCCTATGGAGCGAAAAATACAGTACTCAGTTTGGGAGGTGCTACAAAATGCACAGTTCTCATTACAAAACCCTACGAAACAACTACAAAACTTGGGCACCAGTTTGAAGTGAATCAGACAACGTTGGATTTCTGAGTGTTAACTACGAACTGGCCCACTCTGATGTATCAATTACTCAGTTGGGGGGGTACAAAACTACTTCAAAACTTTGGCACTGGTTTTGGGGGGATCCAAAACTT
Organism: Podarcis vaucheri; assembly: GCF_965113315.1. Taxonomy (NCBI): domain Eukaryota; kingdom Metazoa; phylum Chordata; class Lepidosauria; order Squamata; family Lacertidae; genus Podarcis; species Podarcis vaucheri. Next base: position 71,586,931 of record NC_138759.1, read on the forward strand.
CAGGATCTGTAGTTAATTAATTGGCCACTGTCAATTTAAGAACTTTTAAGCAGTCATTCACAGGGCTGGCTTAAGACTTTTTCTTGCCTGAGGCAAAGGACACTATTATAGCACACACACACGACATACACATTCCATGTATAGAAGCTGCCTAAACTGGCAGTTAAATCTTATTTCAACCCTGGCAATAGGACAGTGTTCCCCAGTACACTTGAGGGCAGCAAACTAGTTAATGGGGTGACGCAGAGGCACCATCTGAAATCTGAAAATGATTTGGGGGGGGGGTGACGTCACACGTGCAACATCATGAGGAGCCAGGGTGCATAGTCGAACACATGGCGCCCTCCTCCTGCCATGCAGTGGTTTCAACCTGAACAAAATCGGAATCCGGATGTTCCCGGGCAGCCTCCCCTCTATTCAGTTTGCTCATGCCAATGTAATGCTAGTACTTTATTATCTGTTTCCAGACCCCTCTTTGTCATATAAATGAAACATTCAAAACACAGATTTAGGAAGCAATCTACATTCCCCTTAAATGTGTTTGTACTGCTAGTCCTGACCTAGTCATACTGTGTGCCTTCTAGACATATACACTGTGCTGCTTTTTGCAACTGTGTTACTTAAAGCCATAGACATTTCAATTGTGTTTCATTTCAACAAAACATTGGTGATTAATTGGAAGACGAAACACCTTCAGGAGATGAAAGTCTCACTCGGAGTACAGCTGTGAGATGTAATAAAGACACTGGTAGTGGGGACAAGAGCTGTTTTTCTAACAGTTGTCATGGAAACACAGAGCAAGTAGGGCATCTGCTATGCTGTCATCATACTCTGGAAAACCTTGTGAGCCTGATGGCATAAAATCAATACAGTGAAAGCTGTTTGGGGACAGTCAGTTTTTGGTGCGCCATCAGGAACATGGAGGTAAAATAGGGCCTTGGTGCTCATATGCCTTTGATGCTGGTTAAACTTCAAAAAGCATCCAGTTGATTACGGTCTATTACAGTTGTTGATGTTGCATTGTTGTTTTTTAAAAAAATAATCTCCCGAAGACCTAATGCAATACTTGGTGCAAAAGAGTACAATCAGTTTGACTTTGACAATTTCCAGAGGAATACCTTTTGCAGCAAAAATAGCAACCTTAAAGACTAACATGTCTATTATGGCTCAACTTGTTGTGAACTACAACCCATTTACTCAAACACATGAAATGTTATCCTGATGTTGTTATCCCAGTTGCATGTTCAAATGAGTGTGGGTTTTTTTTTGGGGGGGAGGGAGACAGAAATGGTATAATGTGAGGTCAAAGGAAAACAAAATGCAGAAAAGTACAGTCAGGAATAATTACATGCTGAAGAGAGTTCTTGATTACTTGAACACCCCAGCATTAATAAGACAATTAACACATGCTAAAAATACTTTGATTTTGGTTTCTTTACCTGTTTCTTGGATGTATATCTAGCGACCTCTTCAGGTCAACTTCCCAAAAGCAAACTATAGCAGAACCAAATTTGACAATCTGACAAGTGGTGCTCATTTTCCTCTTCAGCCTGAGAAAAAGCAGTTAAAAAGAATAGAAGCATAAATTAGATTCCATTATTAATGTCTATAGCTGCTCAAGACTGCAAACTGTTTTCTGTCCTTAAAAGCTAAAGGGACCCCTGACCGTTAAGTCCAGTCATAGACGATTCTAGGGTTGCGGTGCTCATCTTGCTTTACTGGCCGAGGGAGCCAGTGTTTGTCCACAGACAGCTTCCGCGTCATGTGGCCAGCATGACAAAGCCGCTTCTGGAGAACCAGAACAGCGCACGGAAATGCCGTTTACCTTCTCGCAGAGCTGTACCTATTTATCTACTTGCAATTTGACATGCTTTCAAACTGCTAGGTTGGCAGGAGCAGGGAGCGAACAACGGGAGCTCACCCCGTCGTGGGGATTCAAACCGCCAGCCTTCTGATCAGCAATCCCTAGGCTCTGTGGTTTAGACCACAGCGCCACCCGCGTCCTTAACCATTCCCAATTCTAAGCATGTTAACTCTGAAGTAAGTCCCACTGACTTCAGTTGGACTTACTTCCAGATTCGTTTAGTACTGCAGACTGGCAGGTAGGTTATAATATCCCAATTCATGGGAAGTAAACCAAGGCTGTGATTAACTATAACCAGGGTCGTACATTGATGAATAAATGTTGAGCAGGAGGCTTCTGTGGTCAAAGGGCCGCTAACATTTGAATTACTTAAGAATGCACTTTTGCAAAGGATTCCAAAATATCAAGGAGAAAAGCTTTGGCTTCCGACCTTTAGGGTCAATGTGACATAACTTATGAAGAAGAAGCAAGCAGCAGTGGATAGAAACAGTATATTCTGCAGTGAAGGATGAAATTGCTGTTCTAGTCTGCTGAAAACATAGCTTCACTTCCACTTGGAAATTCAGCATGGTTTGTTTGTTTTTGCCAAAGGCAAGGAAACTCTAATGTTAGACTATGTACATGAATCATGTACACAAGTTGATAACAGCAACAAAATAATTTGAAACTATACACTGCAATGCTAACTTCTGGACACCATTAAAAATGAGACCTTCACTTACTAACAAGTCAAGAAGTTAGCTACACAGCAATTGAAATGTTCCTTATTGTAAACTAATTTCTATACAACTCATATACTCAGATTGAGTCTACTATTCTAAATGGGAGTCTTAGACTTTTGATACAGTGAGCCTGCCCTACAAAGGTGACAGACCTCAATTTCCCAAGTTTAATTAATGTACAAACCACTCACAAACATGTGGAAGTAAAATAGGTTATAGCGCTTAAAAAATGTACGGTATCTCTGCACAATACTGGACAGAGCTAGTATAAGCCTATATAAGGACCCCTATGCTAGGGTGGGGGTTCGTCTTAAGGAAGATACATATTTACAAGATATAAAGAGTTGTCCCATTTGTTCAGGCAATCCATATGGACAACACAGCTGCAATACATTTGTTTGGAAAGGGAGTGGAAATGGAGTGGGTTCTATCGCCTGTCTTACTAAGACAATCCCCCATCACAATGAGGGACACAACACCTGACCAAAATGGAATCAGCATGGAAATGCCTCACAAACTTTGTGGTTTCCCACTCTTCTTGGTGAATCATGGTCTCCAGTGAGGTGAGCCATTATCAGACCATCACAACCATTCATGACTCTGAGGTAAAAAGTTTGTGGCAAGAATTGCAGCAAACTGGCTAGCTGCTCTCTAACTGAACTGAGGGTCAGCAAATTAATAAATTCAAATGATGTGAAACTACATGAAAGAAGATGTATTTTCTGTAGCAGTTTTTCATGTGTGGTTAATTTGTTTTCACACACGTTATAAATAAGGCTTGCCTCCCTACTAAAATAAAACACTGTTTCCACTGGATTTAACCACAACTAAGAATATCCACATGAAAGCAGGGTTGTTTTTAATTATATTTTCTGCAGAGGTGTCACTTGCTTTTGAGATGGCAAATACATAAGGAAAAAAAAATACTTGTTCTTTTTCAGTTCCTTGGCATGAATATTTAGACAAAGGCAATGTTCTTCCCAGTAAAGACCAAAAGCGGGCAGGTGGTTGAACAGATCGGGAGAGTGGGTTGGTGAAACTGGCATCAAAGTACTAATTTGCAGTTGCAGGAAATGGCTATAATGAGATTGATTAAAAATCAGGGGGTGTGCAACCTTCCCTCTGTCTCCTTTAATCTGGGCACATATTTATTAGCAGGTAATGAATCATACTCAGAGAAATCTACAGGCTATAATATACTTATCACATACTGCTTAGTGATTATTTGACAAGCACAAAGATTTAAAGGCACTTTAAGCTCAAGAGTGGTCTGAGACATCCAGATAAAGCAATCTTCATTGTTCCTGTACTGAAAACTAGCTATTAAATGACACAGATTACATTATTATGCTAGAAATTCAAAGAGAGATAAAGATGTTGCTGTACCAAGTTGTGGTATACAGCCTTATGCTCAGTGACACTTACTCTGAGTAGACATGTTTAGGATTGTGCTGGAAGGCAATGCTACAAGTATGCATCAAGCACACATGACGTAAATACACTCTCCTGAGCAAGAACACAAACAGAAATTAATCTGACACTATGAAGCTCTGCTGATGTGAACAGCTGGTTGGGGTGGGGAAAACACACAGAAAAAAATAACTTTGCTGCACTTTAAGGCAGTAATATGAACACACTGCAAGATAGTGGGGGCAGGGTTTTGTGCCATATCTATTCATTAGGGTCTCAGAGGCAGCACAACCAGTTCCTCTGCACTGGGCATTGAACAGAGTGCAATGTATCGCAACCATGATATAGCAAATTGAGCAGAAAGGAAGGCAAGAGGTCGGGGTGCCAAATTTTGGGCTCACACAGGGTACCACTTGAAAGACCAAAGCCTGCCCCTGAGGGTGTACTAGGAGGGACAGACAGATGCAAAAAACTCTACCTTTAGTAGCTGTTTAGAAAATGCAACATTGTTATGTGGCATACCTGCTGAAATTCCTTCTTCTACAGAGCTACTAAATGGCAGGAACTTTGTAGTATTGGAACAACCAAATAAAGGTTGTTCAGCCATATGCAATGAGGATTTCCCTCAAAATGAGTAACTTAAAAAGGGCTGCAACAGTCTAGTATAGCTTGAGCTGCTTTGGAAATCCCCCTACTGTAAGCGTTCACAAAATTGCAGGCACAATCAAGTTGGAGTATTATGTGACATGCCTCTTCATAAGCTTTTACCATGAACGCATTTCATGTTAAGAAACGCTTTTGCTCTCCAACGTCCACCCGGCGAACAGCTGTTGAAACAAAAGCCAGACCAGAAACAGACAATGAAGCAATATTAATTCATGTCTCCACCTCTGTGGCCTCGATTCTGACTCGTGGCAGCAGCATCAGGAAAATGAATGGAGGGAGGTAAAGAAGTGGCAAAATGGATTTGGGGGAGCGCGGCGGGAGGAAACTACGCCCCAAAAGTAAGATTTCGGAAAGAGAAATAAAAAAAGCATTTCACATGAACGCTCTCATCTTAAAACACTTCCCCCCGCCAAGGCAAATCCTCTTGGTTTCGATCGAGCTAACTTTCAATATTTAAGGTCTGGAGTCTCAATTTTGACGTCCAGTTTCCCAGAGGAGAAGCGCTGCTCCTTCAGGAAACCCCACGGAGGCCTTGCCGCGGGGGCTGAGGGGAGCCGCCTCCGTCTCTACTAGCAAAAAGCAGGCGACTGAACTCGAGTGAGAGACGAAGAGGGCCACACCGCCGCTTCTCTCCCCTCGCGTGATTTCGCCGTAAGGCCGCGAGACCGCCCTTCGAGCAGTGGGCGGTGGGAGGAGGGCCCTTTCCCGAAAAGGAAGGCCCCTCGGCGTCAAGTGACGAGGCGCGGACGGGCCCGAGCCTCTGTCGAAGGCGGAAGTCGGGATGGTTCCGGAGCTGGGAGTTCGCGCCCCGCCTCGGCGGCGATAAGGGGAGGGTCTCTGGGTTGGCTCGGCGCGGGAGTTGGGCATGGCGGCCCCGGGAGGAGTGCGGGCGGCGCTGTGCGCGCTCCTGGCTCTGGCCGCACTCGCCGGGCACGTAGCCGGCGAAAAGGTATGCGGCGCGCGCGCGCGACCCCTCCCTGTCCGTTCCCGTGGCGCTCGCGCTCCCTCTCCCTCCACGGAGTCCGCCCGCTTCCTCTCCAGTCCCCGGAATATCTCTGCATCTAGGAGGGAGCGGCAGCGGAAGCCCCACTTTCCGGAGGGTTATGTTAAAAAAAAAAAGCTTATGTTCAAAAGGCCAGGGCTTGTCATATCCATACATTTAGGGAATAAGGCGCCCCCGCTTCCTCGCCACCACCACCGCCCGCAACGCCGGGGCTGTCAATCTCACCTCCGTCGCTGTCGCTTGCTTTCTCGTTATCGACGACTTTTAATTTCTGAAAATACATATTTCTGCAGCACTCTTAAAATATCCCTTGAGCAGAACGCATGTAGGAGCTCTCCTTCAAAAAGAAAAAGAAAAAGTGGTAGGGCGAGGTAGGAGGATTGCAAAGCACAGCAGAAAGAATCGGTTTTCGGACAGGGAGGTTTTTGCTATGTCATATGTGTTTATCCGATTTACCCCACCCCGAAATGTTTGTCGTTTTCTCATTTCAGATGTCGTGAAGAGCAAAGGGAGGCATTTTGCTTAAGCTTATAATTACAAACATGTTCAACTTCGAAATACATTCCACTTAACTGAATAGTATTTGATGTTGACTTGGGCTTGTTGAGAGTTTCAGTGGCTACCTTTAGCTTTAGCATCATGTTTGTGGCCAACAGCAGTTACTATGGATTTTTATGATGCTTCTAATTCTGACTGCTGTCTTGCATTCCTATCCTTTGTTCATGTTGTCATCTTGTGTATTTAGATATCTGTAGATGTCTTCTTTTCTTCTTCTTTGGCAATCACTCATAGCCTAGTAAAATTGTCTTCCATGAACACAGTCTTAGCAATGTGTCCGTAAGTGACTGTGGAGGCCATAGGTTTCTGGGTGAGGATCACGGTGAGGATTTGACATCTTGTTTCTCCCTTTCCTCCTGAGTTCATGTTCAAAGTCCATGACGCCTTTGGTAAAGGCTATTCTCCAATTGTACGCTTGCAGACTGCATTTTAAAGATTTGCCTCAAGAGCGTCTTTACACCAGCATTTTGCTTTCCATTCTTAAGTTGGGAATAGAGTAGTTGCTTTGGAAGATGATAGGCATCCGAACCACATGACCAATGTAGGAGTTGTTTTTAAATATCAAGCACAACTGGTTGTGTTTGGGTGTTTCATGATGAGTTGTGGTGTATAAACTTCTATAAAAGATTGCCTGCTTAGATGGCTTTGAGGAACAGTGGGAAATGGAAGATATTTTGTGTTGGAGTGGGGGATTTCAGAATCCCTGGGTTTATTGCTGGAGTTTAAAAGTGGAAAAAGTGTGTAGCAAGATTTACCTTGTTTCTCAAAGCTGCTGAAAGGCTTCAAGGTACATAGCTTGAGGTGTGTTGACTTTGCATTAATACACTACCAAAGGAGGTAATCTATCTAGTTCCCATTTTTACAGTTCTAGTCAAATTAACTTGATCAAGCATGGTTCAATTTATAGAGCCAAACATCTAATCAGAAGTGTAATTTTTGTTAAGTTTTCTTTCTGTTATTCATTTTTTAGAAGGTAGGTTGAAGCCTTTGAAGACATATATAAATTCCAACAGGGTAAAAATCATAAATACGCTGTAAAAAGAGAGGCACTATTGTCATTATACGTCATTTATACTCTTAAGTATTATGTTTTAAACATGTTTCTCCTGTTGATTGTTTTTATGTTTTGTTCTTGATGGCACATCCCTTAGTTCTAAGCTTGTGTTTATTTTTCAGAATTCTGAAGATGTCCGATGTAAATGCATCTGTCCTCCTTACAAAGACCATGCTGGCCAAATTTTCAGTAAGAATGTTTCACAGAAAGACTGGTAAGTATATGGCACTTTTGTCTTGGAGGGGAAAACAGTATTTCCTCTCAATGAATGCTAATACCTACACTGTGGTGCTTTTCTGTTAGCAGGGCCAGCATAGAGGCCCTTAGAATGGAGCAGACAATAGATCCAGAATAACCCCCACCCAATCATGGCGCAGGCTTACTTGTGGTGGCCACTGCTACCACTCTGAGGGTGGCAGCAACACCAAAACTACTCACTGCCTTCCACCATGGTCCCACACACAGTGGAGAGGCAAGAACACTTTTGAACAGACGATGAGCTCTGCTCCCATTCAGTCTGGACTGTGGATCCATGAAAATCAATACATTTCATCGTAACATCCAGACATTGCGTTTTGGGTAACTTGAAAAATGGTGGGCGGCCACCGCAAATGGGAACTAAGCTTTGCTCTCTTTCAAAAGCAAGGCTGCTCCCTACTGCTAAAAAACATCCCGTAAAGAGATTAGTGAATGGTGACCTGGCCGGGTCAGGCTGGTGACTGCTGGCACAGGTCCCGTCTACTAGTGTAGTGACTGGAAGCTTTTCTTCATGACTAGCTACACCAATGTATAACATGCCCTTTGGCAATAGCTACTATATGTTCCTTAGATGATACCAAAGTAATCCAACTGGATGAAGTATGGTTTCATTTACAAACTTTAGGAAGTATGGTTTCATCTTCTTTCTGGCTCAACCCAGAATGATTAGATGTCATAGGCATTAGCTTGGAAGGTTTTATGAGGCTAGTAGCATACTTATTTAATGCCTTTGCCATGTACTGAATCTCCTTAGGTTGGCCATCATGAATTTGATCATTTGCCCTTGTCATTTGAACAATGCAGGAGTCAATACAAACAGAGTGGAACAATTAATAAATTAGCTGTGATAAGTAAGTGTTGTCCAGAAGGTATATGAAAGCAGCCATATACAAAGGACTTGTGAATTTGGTTTTTCATGCACATGTTCACTTTCATTGAGAAAAGTAAGTGCATTCTGGCATATACAGTTAAACCCTCTTCTAATGAAGATAAAGGGATGGTACAGTGCAGTTCCTCACAGTGTAAGCCTCATTCTGTGCTTGAAACCAGAGAAGAAAGGTTTCCATACCAATACTGTCTTGTCTGTATAGGATTAGGCTTTTAGTAGATCGTACAGGAAGAACGCATGGTAGTTCCATAAAAAGAGTGTATGGTATTTCACATGGTGGGAGAACTCTTGACAATGTGAAGTAGGAGCGAAAGCAGATGACAATTGTAGCAATCGCACCTAACTTTCTGTGACCGCTTGCCTATTGAAAATACTCCACTTCTGCACCGCCTTCAATTCGACAATTGTTCCTGCCTGCAAAAGAAGGAAAGAAGGTTTTTCTAAGATGTACAAATTGCTTCCTAGGCTATTGCATGCTCTTTTTGAACATCAGAATACCTTTCAGTATGGCTAGAGTAAAGAGATGTGTGTAGAGTAAAGAGGTATGTGTGATTTTGGGAACCAGATGGATTGTTGCCAAGGCAAGGATCTCTTCTCTGAACATTTAACAATCACTCCAGCTGGTGTTACCACTTCCATGCACCACAGCTGATATCCACTGAGGGCTCGTGATGGTGATGAAGATCCGGGAGTAGAGCCTAGCAAGTCAGACAGGGATTTAGAGATTCAGGGTCTTCTCTTAGATACTCCCATGCTGGCATTTGTACTCTAATGTGTTTTCCTCTTCCTAAGTGACTTAAGTTCTGTTGCACCAAATTAGATATTTAAGCAGATCATTATTTGGGTTAAATGTCAATTATTTCTAACTTCCAAAAATATGAATAATAGATTGTGAGTTCTTGATACATTCAGCATGTGTTCTCACTGAAGAAGATGTTTATTGCAATGTATAATTTTACCTAAACTTACTCTGAGCACTTTTTCCTTTCCACCCAGTGATTGTCTTCATGTTGTGGAGCCTATGCCAGTTCCGGGACCAGATGTAGAGGCATATTGCTTACGTTGTGAATGCAAATATGAGGAAAGAAGCTCTGAAACTATTAAAGTAAAATACCTCTCGATTAACTTTTTTTTAGAACTCAAGCCAGTTAAAGCTCATTTGTTAGGTTAAGACTTTTGCCAAAATCCACATTTTAGATTAGACAAACCTATAAAGTAAAAGTTTGTATAGTAGAACCTACATAAATTGCATAAAAATCCTTCCAGAGACAAAAAATATACTAAAATCATGACTCTTGAGTATTATGTGTGTGATGCAGCAGCTACAGTAATGGAATGTTGGTAGCTAGATTTTGAAGAACATTTTTGCCCTATATAATATTGATTCTGTACTTTGCTTAGTGTAAATAAGCCAGCTCTCCTATTTGGTTTCTTTCTACTAACCACAGTTAAGGGCTTTCTACAGTTTGTCCAGGTTCAGTTGTCACAATAAACTGCAGTTAAAATAGAAGCGGAAACTTGCAAACTCCTCACAGCGATGCCAGAGGAGCACAGGGGGTACATGTGAGGTCAAAGAGTGTTACGGCTTGTCTTCATAATGCTAAACTATTGTTTAGCATCACTTGTGAATGCAGCCAGTCTCATGCTTCCTAGACCGTTTATCGGTCAACAATTTGTGATGTTTTTCTATCAAGCAACAATGTCTAGCCCCCATAGCACATGTTTTGCCAGTCAAGGCATGCTTAACAGGCATAGCATTTGGTCTATTGGTGTCAGTACCATAAATTATTTAAGTTATGATTGGAAGTAACATTAAGTGCTAAGAGTTAGTCATGTTTAAATGCTCACATACAGTAAATCTGCCCACCCTGTTCATTTTTGTGTCCAGTTCTTGAATTGCTTAATATTTTGTTAATATTTTTGCAAGGCTGTGGTAACAGCATCAGAATTGCTTAATTTGTGCATCCAGCTTAACCTTTCTCTGCTGTGCTGACAGTGGCCTTGTTTATTGATGTACAGTCTGCTTTCATGGATGGCATTCAAAGCAAGTTTGTGACAAGCTTTACATTGGAGCAGTCCAGGCCCCTCACCCGCTTGTTGATCTCTGCTCTCACAAATTCACTTTGTGCTGTATCCAGAGGTTCTGTTACAACCCATTTTTGCTGCTGTTTCCTGTTTTTTTAAGACTCAATTGGAATGGGCACCTGTTTAGCCATGATAAGTTTCTCTGAGAAAATGAATCCATATTATCTGAAGAAATTGAGTTTTGATTTTCCTACTCTTTAATCCCTTTGATAGCTTTGGTGCATTTTCTCTTTGTTTCACTTACTCGTGCTAAATGCTTAAGTGGTTTAAAAGTCCATTTGGATACATTGCTGAGAATGGAATGCCTAAATGTTTACAATGCTGTAATAGACCGTTTGTTTCACTTGGCCAGCCAACATTCTCCCTATTAGTGTGTTTTCAGATGGCATAACTGAACTATTGTCTTATGCCATGTAGGTTACAATCATCATATATCTCTCCATCTTGGGTCTCCTCCTGCTGTATATGGTGTATCTTACCTTGATAGAACCTATTCTGAAGAGACGCCTCTTTGGACATTCACAGCTAATACAAAGCGATGACGACGTTGGGGTAAGTTATTTGTTTAAATAATATTCAAAATCCATATGTTCAAGGTCCCTAGTTGCAAAATTTCAGGTTGAATTTTGATCGTTCAAAATTCTGATGTAAAAATACAACAGAAATATTGTTTTAAAAATATAATACTAAAATAGCAAATAGGCAACAACCCTTACATTGGAAATGGTACTAATCAGCAGACAGCAAATGCCATGGAAAACAAGAGTATCTTTGTTGATAGTGAAAGATGTACGAAGAATACCAGATGGAAGATGGTTTCAGAGGCTTGGCCCCAAACTTAAAAGTCCTGCTTTAAGTGGCAGTTCTTCACTGACCTTCCATAGCACAGAGGAATTATTGTTCAGTTGTCTGCATCCTATTTCCCTGATTGTGAATAGGCGTGGTAAGGCGTATTATACATATGACCATGTCACATGTTATGCACATGGTGATGGGTATGTATAAGATCCTGAAATACTCCTTCCCATGCTCCATCAGGTATAGGATATTTTAACCAGCTCAAATGTATTCCTGGGCTTGTGCAAGTGTTGTTTTAGGCAGCTTGTGTGACTTTTTCACTTAAAACCTGATGTCAGATTTCCAATTTGGTGTATGCTGTTTAAAAAAACCCCTAAAGGCCTTGAAGTATTGCTGCTAAAAGTACTAGTCAGTTTTGACATGTTAACATGGTAAACAGTTCACAATGTGGATATTTCATCCTTAGTATATACCACATACTTGCCCTTCTCTAAAGCTAATCTTTAAAACACAGCTTAGTGCCCAAATCTAAACAGTAGGTTTAGCATTGAATGTTGATGTTTATGAATGGCATTCATCCAGTGGTATGTGTAATAGGGTGGCATGAATGCTTAACATAAATATAGTAGTTCAACTTTGTCACCTAAACAGCTGTATTTTTGCTTTTCTTTTAAGATATTGAATATAAACATGTGTGCTCAGTATTATTTGACATCTTGGAGTGAGTACTCTAAACAGCTTCAGAACAATAGGTGTTGCTGATTAGTAGTGTAGTTGCTTAGACAGAGTGGCAAGTGTGTTGGTAGTTTAAATTTCAATGCTATCTTACAAACTGAAGAATACACAGGATCCTTTTACTACTCCTGATAATCTTGCACTGGAAAACAATTTATATTGGGTTTAACCAACATTAGCTGTATTAACGTTGGCTAGATATGCCTAATTTCATTACATTAATTTCAATGAATAAAACATGGATACAATCTACTGGTTATTAGTGGTCTCAGGGAAGTATTAGTTGATTTTCAAGGCAGTATCCAATGAAGTAGTTCTGTTTGACTTAGTGCAAAGACTTTTGGCTGTGCAACAAAACTTCCCCTTCCTTCCATCTTCCCATGTGCACCATAAACCTCTTCTGGGGTTTCCCTTCAACTCTGAAGAGCAGATTAGGAGAGGAGGCATGCGGGTGGGGGGAGAGAGAAGAAATAGAGGAAGTTCTATTGTGCAAGTGAAAATTCTCAAGCACGCAGAATCCTCAAGCCTCAACCCTCAACCCTAACTTTGCTATTTTTAATTGCTTGGCGCCAAAGTATTGTGTTTGCAAAGTGAATGCACTTCATCTTATGCACAGCAGAAAAGGGGTTGCCAACTTCTGCAGCTGCAACTTCTGCATGGTGAACGATAACAGTTTAATAATGAAAACTTATCTCCCTTAATTTCAGGATCACCAGCCTTTTGCAAATGCTCACGATGTGCTGGCTCGTTCCCGAAGCCGAGCCAACATGCTGAACAAAGTGGAGTATGCCCAGCAACGTTGGAAGCGCCAAGTCCAAGAACAGCGCAAATCTGTGTTTGACCGTCATGTTGTGCTCAGTTAATAAGTAGAGTAATTATCACCAAATCGTGTTGGAGGGAAATTAATGGACGAAAGTAAAGTGCCAGATTGTTTTCCTGGTGTTCCACTTCATCGGAAGACCATTTTTGCTCGTTAGCAGCAAAGGAAGCACAAACATGAGGGGAAGGAATATCTTCAAATATTTAACAAGCCAAAATCTTAGTACACTACTAAGTTGCTTTTACTAATAAAGCATAAGCTTATTATTTGTGTGCTAATTTTGACATTGAGAGATGATTCACTATGTTTCTTAAATGCAAGTTTCCCTAATATCTATTTGAAGAAATGAGACGGTGTGCCACATTTCTGCTACAAGTGACTTTACACATTGAACTTTTATATATGTATATTTGTTCTTTTCTAACTGTCTGATGCTGTGTATCAAAAACCTGGGTCTTTCAGTATAGCTGTTGCATCTAAAACTGGCTGGTTGTATGCATTTTATTGCTTGCACCTCTGCAACTGTAAGACAGGGAACTCTAGAGACTTGAAGTGCTGTGTAAATGAAACAATGTAGAACAGAATAGGAAGTGTTGGACCTCCTCGGTTGCTTGCTAAGTGTCTACAATGTGATATCTAAATTTATTCATCTAAATCTTAATAGTTGGTGGATGATAAGAATCTTTAAAAATTAGCTGGATAACGGAATGCGAATAAATTATTCAGAATCTTCTCTTGTCCTGGGAGTTAGTTATACTTGGAAAAATTATTTTGATTCCATAAAATTTGTCAAGTGAAGCATTTAAAAATGAAATACCATGTGGAATCCATCTGGGTATTTCAGTCATCAGGTCAATGCATTTGAAGGCATTCATAGTTTTAAGGCTGGAATTGGCTAGTTTTAAGTTTTTTGGGGATTTGCAGGCAACTTTTTCCCCCCAAGTGCAACAAACAGACAGCTGTTAGCCATCTGAGCCCTCTGGAACAATTACTGTCCAAGCAGCATTTCTGTTGTGGGAATATTTCAGTTTTCCAGAAGCAATATATTGATGTTTGAAAAGGCAATCTCCCCTGCACCAAGCTAGTGTGCTTATTGCAGTTGTGGCTGCTTTGTACCTCTGCAAATAGTATCCACAGTTTCCATAACTGATATACTTCCCCTGTGCCCCAAACGTACACAGGTTGCTGAACTTCTTTATTGTGTGTTTCTGTGTTTTCGCTTTAGACGCTGAAAATCCTTTTAATGTCCCACAGCAACATGGGAATGCTCATCTTGTCCTTCAGCAAGAACAAAAATGAATCCATTGCAGTGCCATGTACCCCCCCCCTACAGCTGTGCTCAACCATTTCAAAACCATTGTGCTTTCTTTCTTTTTGGCTATGAGCATTCATCTTCATTGGTCATTAATTTGAAGAGAACAAGGAAAGATTTCAAAATGCATTTGAAGCCATGCTGTAATTACAACACTTGTGGGGTGTGTACCCAAGTCTTGATTTGACCAAAGCCTGTTATTATTCCTTCATCCTAAGGTAGTGTGTTTAAACCTGGTTTGCTTTGTCAGTGTGAGGACTTGAAGGTTTGGCTTGGTGGTGGTAATTTAAGTACATAGCCAACTAAGGGGCATAGCCAATGTTCGTCAATAATGTAAGTAAACCCATTGATGTCACTGGACTTAATTCCATTGATTTCAAAGAGTCTATGCGGAATATAACCTAGATTCAGTTGCAATTCTATAGACGTCTGCTCAGAATTAAGTCTTGCTGAGTTCAATGAGACCTTCTCCCAGATAAGCGGCAATAGAATTGCAACCCTAATTCTCTTGGGCCTAAACATACTTGGCAAAAACAAGTTTTCTCCCAAAAACCAAAGCTGTGATCAAATTTGCATTTGTGCAATGGTACTTTTAACCACCTCCTTTCATTTTGTAGCCTCTGGTGCTCCCTAAAAAGCAGCATTATTTTTAGACTGCTTTTCTGCCTGAAAGCCCTTAAAGCAGCTTACAACAATGAAAGCAAAATAAATCGCCCCATTACAATTACTGAAAACATAATGCAGCAGAGTATGATAGGGACTGTAGTACCGCAGTAAGGCAAAATAGGGCGACATGAATTCCTCAGTGCCAAAGGCCCAGCTAAATAAAATACTGGCCACAGTGCCAGTAACACAATAGGTGGACACTTTGCATGGGAAGTGGCAGGCCTTAAAAGCCGTATATAGTTTAGGCCCAATATAGTTAAAGGTGTGGACCAGTATTTTGAACTCCAAAAGAACTGGGAGAAATAGGCTTCATATACGGTAATAGGCCTGTGAAAGAAGTCTGGCTGGAGCATCATGCTCCATTTGTAGTTTCCAAAACTTTTTCAGAGTTGTATGCAGATTATGTTATCGTAGTCCAGCCTCGATGTGCCCAAGGCATACAGGGCCAGCCGTATAATGAGGCATGGTGAGATACTTGCCTGGACAGCAGATCACAAAGGGTGGTTGATGCATCTCCCACCATGCTGTTTACAAGCCAGTTGGCCTTGCAGCTGCTGCCTACTCCACTATAGGTGGCCAGTCTGCCTGCTGTAGCTATTACTGCAGTATTGGCTGCTATCACCACTACTGCCTGCTCACTTGCTCATAAGTTCCATTATGGTTGCCACAGGGATGCAGTTGGTTGCACTCCAAAATGTCCCTCTGAGCTTGCTGCTGCTCTCTGAGGAAATGGAATCACATACCCAGGAAAGACTCATAACTTTCTCTCCCCATGTGGTCAAACTTGCCAGTCAAGATGGATATAGGTCAAGCGAGCAGGTGGCCTGCAGGTAGCAGTAGTTGGGCTACTGCTGGCTGGGAGGTGGACCCCATCTTAGCCTCCCCAACCCTTTTCTGCTGTACCTGCAGAACAGCAGCCCTTTGGAGGAGTCAGAATGTTTGGCCGGCCAGCCCTGCTCATGAAGAGTAAGAATTTTGACACAGCTGTGGCCGTTTTCTCTACCTCTGGTTTCCAGAGGGGAAGCCTGCCTCTGTGGAGTCTGCCATCGGTGGTGAGCTGAAAATGGCGGGCTGGACTCAGTCAGGGTGACACCAAAGGTGAGTTGTTTATTTGGGTGGGTTCTTCCTTTCAGAGGGTGATGAGGGTGAGGACACTCTCCCATGGGTGGTGACTGGTTGTGGGTGGGCTTGCTCCTAGGTGAGAGTGTGAAGCAGGTGTCTGTGTGTATGTTAACCTGGATTCCAAGTAAGGTGGAATTGGGGGGAGCTTCATCTGTGATGAAAGTATGAATAAACTCACAAGGATGGACCACCAAGAGTTATAAACAAAAACCAATCATAGAATCATAGAGTTGGAATAGACCACAAGGGCCATCGAGTCCAACCCCCTGCCAAGCAGGAAACCCCATCAGAGCACTCCTGACATATGGTTGTCAAACCTCTGCTTAAAGACCTCCAAAGTAGGAGACTCCACCACACTCCACACTCCTTGGCAGCAAATTCCACTGTCAAACAGCTCTTACTGTCAGGAAGTTCTGCCAATTGTTTAGGTGGAATCTTCTTTCTTGTACATAGTTTGGATCCATTGCTCCGTGTCCGCTTCTCTGGAGCAGCAGAAAACAACTTTTCTCCCTCCTCTATGTGACATCCTTTTATTTATTTGAACATGGCTATCATATCACCCCCTAACCTCCTCTTCTCCAGGCTAAACATGCCCAGCTCCCTTAGCCGTTCCTCATAAGGCATCGTTTCCAGGCCTTTGACCATTTTGGTTGCCCTCCTCTGGACACGTTCCAGTTTGTCAGTGTCCTTCTTGAACTGTGGTGCCCAGAAGTGGACACAGTACTCCAGGTGAGGTCTGACCAGAGCAGAATACAGTGGCACTATTACTTCCCTTGATCTAGATGCTATACTCCTATTGATGCAGCCCAGAATTGCATTGGCTTTTTTAGCTGCCGCGTCACACTGTTGGCTCATGTCAAGTTTGTGGTCAACCAAGACTCCTAGATCCTTTTCACATGTACTGCTCTCAAGCCAGGTGTCCCCTATCTTGTATTTGTGCCTCTCATTTTTTTTGCCCAAGTGCAATACTTTACATTTCTCCCTGTTAAAATTCATCTTGTTTGTTTTTGCCCAGTTCTCTAATCGGTCAAGGTCATTTTGAAGTGTGATCCTGTCCTCTGGGGTCCCTCTTCCACTGGCAGATGATGACTAGAGCAGTAGTTGAGAACTTATGATAAATCTGACCAAATACAGGTAGAGTTCATAATAAAATCTACACTGTTCGCTTATTTTCCCAACATAATTATATCAGTACCATGTAAATCAATGTTCCACATCTGCATCAACAGAAGTAAAGTGTCTTGATCAAGGGAAGTAATAGTACTGCTCTATTCTGTGTCCAGTTCTGGGCGCCACCATTTAAGAAGGATGTTTACAAGCTGGAACATGTGCATAGGAAGACAACCAAAATGAGCAAGGGTCTGGAAACCAAGCTTTATGAAGAATGATTGAGTGAGTTGGGTATGTTTAGCTTGGAAAAGAGGAGACTGAGAGGAGATATGACAACCATCTTCAAGGGCTTTCACAAGGAGGATGGAGCAAGCTTGTTTTCTCCTGCTCCAGAGGGTAGGATCCAAACCAATGGCTTCAAGTTACAAGAAACGAGATTCCAGTTAAACACCGGGAAGAAGTTTCTGATAGTAAGAGCTGTTTGACAATGCAGCAGACTCCCTTAGAAGGTGATGGACACTGGAAGTTTTAAAGCAGAGGTTGGATGGCCATCTGTCAGGGATGCTTTAGTTGAGATTCCTGCATTTCAGGGGGTTGGGCTAGATGACCCTTGGGGTCCCTTCCAACTATGATTCTAAGAAATTGGTGATGACTGGACAGTGAACTGGCCTTAACTTTTACTAAGAAATGTCAACATTTTATGATTTCTCAGTGGCCTTCTAAAATTGGTTTGTAAATATCCACATTCACAGGCATTTATTGTAACCATAAAGATAGTCTGAAATAAATTTGTTGAGATTTGATTTGTGTGTTTTAACACACCTGAAGAAATATGTGGGGAAAGTACTCAAGATCTAGCAAATTCTTCTACAGTGTAAATATGAACATTTATTTGATAAAAATTAGTAAATTATTACAACAACTTATGCATTGGCAGTGTATAAATATGCTTCTGTCTGAAACCATAAAAACTAATACGTTACACTTTCTATCCCATAATTCTAATATTTGTTGCCTTTATAGCTGCAGTGTGGGTGGAAGAAGCTAAACCAGAAAAGAGCAGATCTAACTGTAAGCTACTTTGCATATTGTCAATTGACTATAAATTTAGATCTGTCTTTTGACTCAGTCCAACAGGCACAAGAACTGTGGAACTCAGGTAAGGAATGTAAGGTAGATAGAGGCTAATAGCAAAATGTTACATGGTTTTTGTTAATATTAATCCAGATTGTTAAATTTAAATGATGCACATGTTAAATATATACTTTGTGAGCTCTAGTTTATAGAATAGATCTATAGAGAAAAGTGCGATAAGAATCAGCTTACTAACACATAATTTTAGTGTGGAATTTTGAAGTTCAGTCCCTGTCTAATATTTTAGATTTTTCCTTGTGGTTCTGGGGATTCTTTTCCATTTCACCATAAGCAAGTCTAGGAATGAAAAACCTAGCTTTGTTTTATGATATTGTGTTTTGTCTTAGGCACTGAGGCAAATTTCAGAAAGAATAGAGCAAATTATTTGAATTAATGAGACTTTACTTCTTAGTAAATAATTCAGTTAACTGAGGTTTCTAATTCAAGTTAAAGGTTTGGTGAATTCAGTAATCTTTCCAAATGTTAAAATGCAAAGATTAATTGACATTTTTATTATAGACAATTTTTATTATAGACAATTTACTGATTCAGCTTTTATAATGCATGATCAATAAATATGTTTCATTGATTGCTGTTTAGCAATATAAAACTCCTAGCACATTTGCAAAGCTAAGCAGTGTCTGGTATGGTTTCAAATTGGATAGGGGACCAGACACATTGAGATTCCTGCACTGGAGAAAGTTGGACTAGATGACCCTCCAACTCTACAATTCTATGATTCTATAATTCGGTTAAATCTTCCTTGCTCTAGATTACAGGCTGCAGACCCACTTTTTTTTTGGGGGGGGGCGTTCTTCTGTACGTGTGTGTGTTATGGAATTCTCTATGCTGGAGTAGGCTGGTGGGAACTGACAAGTGTGATTGTGAGGCACGGAGAGAGCCAATTTCATCCCTTACATGTTCTGAAGGTCAGTTGGTGGGTCCTGAGTCATTGCAGGAGATTGTTTGCTCTCTAAGCAATTTCCCATTAAATCCTAACCACATAGATTGTATGCAATTAAATAACATGCCCGCAGAGTAATACTTTGATATTTGCTAGCAAGCTGATCCAGTAATCCCTGATAAATGGAAGAAAACAACTTCTTACACTATTGGCGATTGCTTATAATAAAAATAATATATTGGAAGGGAGGATGAGAAACATTAATTTACCATTACCTTTCACATTATTTGCTATATGAAGTTGTTGAGTTGCTATCTTACAGCATTATTTTGGCTGGAGGAGTTAGCAAATTTTGAATTCTGATGTTAGGCACAGCCTGAAAAGGAGAGTTTCTGTTAAAAGATATGGGGCACAATTTGATCAAAGTGAATACATGTAGGCCTCAATAATTTCAGTGAGAGAGTTAAGCACATTTCAAGCTTTTCCACAGACAACACCCCTCTTTCCCTGGGCTAATAATCAGCATAAGTGATAGGAATAACAAGGCACACACTGCAGAGAAAAAGAGTGGGTACAGGGAATAATGGAGAAGTTCATGTACCAGTCATTCTGACAACGGCATGTGTTTTTGCCTAGGAAAATCTGCCATATGATTTCACATCCTCAACTGTAAAGCTAAAGAGATTTATCTAGTTGCAAGTTTCTATGCTTATATTGATTATTTTAAAATATCTCCTTTGCATATGGAACACTGTATTTAAATAGGTCAGTACAACAACATTGCCGTCTCCCACATATTTGCATAATATCAGAAGTGCACTAAAAATACTGACAATCACACCTAGCCTATTGCAATGTATGAATCACTAAAGCTGATACACAGTTCTCCATTTCTAGCTCTGTACCTGAGACACCACAGCTTGGGAAGCTTTTGGGATGCCATGGACAGATTGCCTGTCTTAAGTGACTCCCACGCTGGACAGATGTCTAGACTTGGCTGCAGGGACCTTTATGCTGCACTCCATTTCTACCCAGAGATCCCAAACCAATTCGCTGGCCCCGAAGATTTGCCTCTGCTTCCTTTCACACCAGAGCAGCTGACGGCTGAGAATTTCTACAGCGATCCTTGTGCGTTCCCATTTCAAGGTCCCTGTGGGAATTTTGGCAGATGCGAGTACTCTTGCGGCCCAGCATTCATCAGAAAAAGGAACGAAAGGGAAAGGCAGAGAGTAAAGTGTGTCAACGAAGGCTACGCCAAACTCAGACATCACCTACCTGCCGAATACCTAGAGAAACGACTCAGCAAAGTAGAAACACTCCGAGCTGCAATTAAATACATCAGGTATCTCCAATCTGTGCTTTACAATGATTCAGAGGAGAATAGCAGGGAAGCTCACCACGCACCCAAAGATAGCTCTCAAAGCGATCACGCTCCAAGGACTTCATAGTCTACTCGAGAGCAAATAAAGTCTTCTCTGGAAGCCCCAAAGACAATCCTGCCTGTTCAAAGATGCTTGTAAGACTGAACTTGCTATACAATGTGGTGATTTCAGGGCTTGTGATTGTGATGACATGAATCTTGCTAAAATGTGTGGGAGTTTCAAATGATTGAAATGGCTGGAATCATTTTAACAGATTGATATGAGATCAGTAATACGTGGTTAATTTTGGTTACAAGGGGGCGGGGGAGACCGCCAATGTGTCAACTCAAGCTGAATGCTTTAGGTTATATTTTAATAAAAAGATTCTGCTCCTTTCTGAGAACAGTAACCTCTCTCTCTTTGCTAACATTTATTTCTAAAAAAATTTTAATTTAAGTTTCTCTATAAATTGATAAAATGTATAAAGTTTCTGTATAAATTCTGTTTGCAGAAAATGTATAAACTGGAAACCACTTGACTGTTGTAACAGCAACAACAAAAAAGACAGTATTGTAAAAACACACTAACTTTGGAAATGCTAATATTGAGTTAATTTTATCTGGATATTTTGTTTTTTGAAATCTAAATAAATCCTTGTTCCATGATCAAACTATATCTAAGAAGTTTGTTGTATTATACGGACAAACAGTGAGAGAAAGACAATTAAGTGTCACAGCATCGATAGTGAGTGGAAGAAATGAAGCTGAAGGAGTGTCTATACCTCCTGTTCCTCCCTCTATTTCAAGAATATAAAGAAACTAACAAACTTACCTTAGGTTCTCTCAATTTTATTGTACTGTTCCATTGTTTACTTGAGGATTTGAGCATCATAAATATTACTGATATAGACATTCCAAGAAGGATGCTTCTTCAGTGATCTTTGAACTGCTAATCAGAGGAAAACCCCTCCCCCCAATAATATAGAAAAAGCTTGAATCTTCTTATAAAGTCCTCTTTCCACATGGCTTTATTAGTAGTAATATTTATTAATATATATCATGCTTAACTGCCAAAGCGTCAATTCATAGGTTGAAAACCAATTACAAAAAATATAAATGTACAATAAAAAATATTAAAATAAACATCTACAATTAAATTGTGCACTAAAACAAACCCATTAAAACACAACAGTTAAAACAACTATTGAAATAGTTCTTTCAACCAAATACATGTTAATAAAGTTATTTATTTGTCACATTCAAATAAATTTCTGCAGAGTAGAAATGAGATGCTGCTCAAAGTGGACTGTGGTTGCAGCTAGCTGAATAGTTTTTATCTTTATCAATAAGCTACATTTAATAGATAATGATTTTAATTATATTTTTTAATTTGTGTGCGTGTGTTTAATGTAAACCACTCTTACGTTTTATTACAATCAAATGGTATAGAAATCTTGTGAAATAATAAAGAAACATTTTTATTGAGGAAAGGCTCTATAGTGCAGAGTGCACTGTGACTTTGAGCATTTGTTTTTTCTTTACAGTGGTACTTCGGATTACATATGCTTCAGGTTACATATGCTTCAGGTTACAGACTCCGCTAACCCAGAAATAGTACCTCGGGTTAAGAACTTGGCTTCAGGATGGGAACAGAAATCGTGGAGCAGCGGCACAGCGGCAGCAGGAGGCCCCACTAGCTAAAGTGGTGCTTCGGGTTAAGAACAGTTTCAGGTTAAGAATAGACCTCCAGAACGAATTAAGTTCTTAACCCGAGGTACTGCTGTATTTCTTTTCATTAGACTTGAGCATTCTCTGGACAATCTTCATTTTACCCTTGCCATTTTTCTTTTTTCAGTATTTAGTGTCACTGAGTTTAGAAATAAGATGTACCTGAGAAAACATTCACAGCTGATATTCACACACTATGAATGTGTGTGTGTGTGTGTTTCACACATTCTGTACTATCAGACACAAGTTCCTGTTTGCAGTGGCTCTATAGCAACCTGCTTAGAAACAGAAAACAGCAGAGAGGTGCCGTATTGTTGAAGTCAAGCCAACTGAAAGATCCCAGCATTTAGTACTGCAAGCATCTGGTGAGTTCTAATTACTATTTTAGCAAATCAATGGACTGAAGAGTTTTAGGTTTGCCTCCCCCTTGCTGGTTTAGTTGGTAGATGGCTTCAATTTACTTGGTAGATTTGGGTATATATTTGGTGCTATTTGTGTTACTGTAATAGAGAAGCATTAAAAATAATATTTATTTCCAATGGATGGTAACTTAGTAAGTTCTACTGAATTCAATAGAACAGGTAAGTGTGCATAAGATAGCAGCCCTACACTTGAATAAACAAATTGTTTACTGCTGTAAGTTGTTTTAAATAGTTCTAAATGTGTTTTACTGCTTCTTTGCACCTTGTGACTTTCAAATGAAGGGCAGGTAATAAAGAAATAAGAAAAAAAACTACCTCACACTTCCTTCAGTATGTACAAAGATTATCTGCTATAACTTTTGGAATATGCTAATTGATTTACATGTGATATACTGTAATCGATTAATAGCAAGAAAGCAGGTGTAAATTTTATTTATTTGGTTGACAGGCCTAGTTAGAATAAAATAGAAGTGAGGCACAGATAATATAGGCCTTGATTAGGTATGCTTGAATTAGCATGTCAGCAGTATACAGTTTCCAGGTGATTTGATGTCTTAATGATTGCACAGTTGCTACATATTTTCTCAAGGGAGTCCTTCTGTTAGAGGTGAGCCCTGTCTCCCAGCCCTCAAACCTCTTTTGTTTTTGTTTTTACTCCTGGGAAATGCTAAAACAGTTAACCAACAAAATAATAAGCACATGATGAGCACTCTCAAAAACACCCATCTCCTTTTTAATGCTGACACCCATAATCAAGTCAGATTGTATCAATCTCTGAAGCGCTACAAAATCTTTTTGCCAGCATGCCTGATAAATGCCTGGCATTTATTGTCACGTTGCAAATCTTACCTTGACAGCCGCAGAGTAAGTTCTCTCTTCACGTGCCATTTCTCTGTATGATCATTCCCTTGTTGCAAGAAGGCAGTGATTATGAAGCACAAGAGAACACAGAACGGATCAAAATATTTTCCCACCATAATTTTGCATGTTTTTAATGGAACAACTTTTTCTAAACCTATTTCAACTATGGAAGCATTACCTGAGGTGTTTTCTGAATCATGAGGTACTTTGGGAGCACAACCTATACAGTGGTACCTCGGGTTACATACACTTCAGGTTACATATGCTTCAGGTTACACACTCCGCTAACCCAGAAATAGTGCTTCTGGTTAAGAACTTTGCTTCAGGATGAGAACAGAAATCGGGCTCCAGTGGCGCGGTGGCAGCAGGAGGCCCCATTAGCTAAAGTGGTGTTTCAGGTTAAGAACAGTTTCAGGTTAAGAACGGACCTCCGGAACGAATTAAGTACTTAACCTGAGGTACCACTGTATAAACATTTTCCTATGTTTCTGGTTAGGTTATGGAGTGCACAAAGGTAAGCAGGGAGAATGTTTTCTCTTGGCTATAACCTGTATTTGATTGCCTTATTAATAGATTTGATTTGTCTAATCCCCATACCAACCTCTAATGTGATATGCAGAGATGTGGGAAATGTTTCTGGAAAAACAGGCACATTGCAACTGACAACGGCAAACTGACCATACAGGTTGCAAAATCCTACTTACACCAATAACCTAGTTGTCCCACCAGCAATGTAGATGGTTGAGGATCATCTTGAGTAGAACCCCTGTGTTAGGTGGCTAACCCCCATTCTGGAGACCTGATCTGGCTCTCAAGCAAATCTTCCTCCCTCTGCGCCACCCCAACTCCACTGATTTTGGCAACAGCAGCAAAAAGGATACATAGTGCTGTTCTGGACAAAAAGATTTAAACTTCTCCACCAAGCTCAGAGAATTTGAGACCTATGCAAAAATGCACATCCATTGTTGTTGTTGTTTGGTCCAAACTGTGTGGTGTGTACTTACTACTTCCACGCTACATTGGTTTTTTTTTCTGCATTACATAAAAAGTTGCTGTATTTCATAAAAAATTCACAATACAAACCTATGCATGTCTATTCAGAAGCAAGCACCACTGGGATATATTGCCATGTGAGTGTGTCTACAACTGCAGCTTCATTTATACTGAAGTGGTGGGTATTTTCCACACATTTTCTTGCACTTGAACTGAATTAATAATCACATAGAGATTTATTAATAATAATAATAATTATTGAATTCATATACCGCCCTATACCCAGAGGTCTCAGGGCGGTTCACAGAATAAAAACCAAAAAGTCTACCAGTAGACTTTCATATACCTTCTTCCCTTCTTCTCCCTTGCAATTCCAGGAATTGCACATTCAAACATAATCTTAAATGCTGTATTTAGCGGGGAATCCTAAATCCTTTAAAAAAGAGCACAGTATTGCAACTGACAAACAGTGATATTGTTCTGCGGGATGGCAGCCAGGAAATGGAGATGGGGGCTCTTTAAAATGTAAGACCATACAAATGTAGACACCAAATGGGGATTATCAAGTTATTGTTGTTGATGCTGCTGCTGTTATTTTGGACAGTGCTGCTAGCCCTATAGCAATGTCAGTTTTGCTCACCACCTTCAAATCCCAAGCAGAACTCAGCCATTCCTCACAATTGTGCTTTTGTAAAAAGTTGGTCCAGATAAAGAATTTAATTCCTTACCAGTAGTTAGTACTTTCAACTCTATTCCCATTCAATGTAAGACGTTAGGGTCTGATTCATAACTGTTGCAGATGACATTCAGGAGAAATCTCCAAAGCTATGAGCTTGAGCAGTGGCAGCAATTACTGTTATGTCATGGTGACATGTTTTCCTCCTTCAGAATACTTAATGTGCCTTATGGGGTGATTGCTTTTTCCCCTTTTCTTTTTTAGTAGGGAAATACTTCAAAAGGAATGGATGGCTGTGCCTGGTTCTCTTTGCCGTACCACAGTCATTGCTGTGCAATGCTAGCACCAGCTAAACCTGTGCATAGCAGCTTCACAGCTAACCCAAGTTCCACCTGCACTGGTGCCATTTCAGCACATCCTGCCTGTGTTGCTAGACCGCTCATCACAACAAGGTAATAAAAAGTGTGTATGGGGGTGGGCAGACTAAAGTTGAAGAGTTCAAACAAGAGCTGCATTTTGAAATGCCAGCTCTCTCATATGCAAATTCCAATCCAGTGTTCAGTTATAGATGTTGCATTGTAGATACATCTCTGGATTTTTCAAGTGGGGCGAGGGGTATTGTTGATGCGAAAACAGGGGTACAGAAGTATAATACTCCTGAGGTAAAACTTTGGCATCTGCATCAAGGTTCCAGCTGTTGTAGATGAAGTAGCTTTTCTTGTCATGTGTAGATAAAACAAGCATTAACACTTTCTCTGTTATTTGAAGGTGTTTACATTTCGGCCACTGCCTCCATTTCCCTCCTCTTAGAGCATGTGAGGCAGTAAAAAACTTGGAGAGATCCTTGGACACTGTTGACATTCCTGTTTTGGCAAGAAGAGAAACTGATGGTTATTATTATCCTGGCACAATAATAAAAGCTATTATAGAGGCAAGTTGCTGTATGATTTTTTTCTGGCATGTGTAGATGAGACATTAATAATTCACCCCAGAATCTTTATGGATTCTGCTAAAGGTGTCAGATTCTGGGCAAGGGGTGTATGTCAATCACAACTGCTGCATTCAACGGAAGTTGGTGTCTGCCTCATTTTGATGGAGAAAAAAAACTCTTTAATATTAGTGGCATCCTTCCCTCCTTTTACCTGCTCAATAATTGGGAATTCTGATGGATCATGAGGACCACTCTCTAGCCATTTATTGCACGGAGTTGCTACAATTTGTATTTGAAAATTGTGTCACATTACCACCAAGCTTTCAGCCCCATTTGACAACCACTTTCCCATATTTTCAGAAATTCTTAGATTTCATTTGACTTGTCTGAGGTCCATTTTGCATGAGACCTACTGCTGCCAAGGTCACAACTACACCATCCATTTACAGTACATGCTGTTCCCCTCAAAGAATCCTGGGAAATGTAGTTTACGCCTCATGGACCTACAATTCCCAGCATCCTTAACAAACTACCATTGCCAAAATTCTTAGTTTAGAGAAAGCTATGTGCTTGAAATGTGTGGTGTGGCTGTGACCCAAGTCTCTGTCCAACTTGTTGGCACAGGTTTTCTTGAGTGTGTGTTTTTTAAACCTTCCTGCCAAGTGTATCTGGAGATTTATGCTGTTTGGGGACAATATCCCATCCGTTGTTATGAGTAAACGGATGGACATTATACTTGCTGGAAATGTCTTAGCGTGTTAATATATATAAACTTGACACTTTTTGTCCTCTGTACACAGGAAAAACAACCTTCAATTCATTAGCTGTTAGCACTTGAAATTAAAAAAAATTGTTGTGCTGTTTTTGAAGTGCAAGAAAAAGGCAAGGCTGTTTATCAAAGTTTCTGGAAGACTGACAAATTTGAAATGCCTGGTATTCAGCATGTAGTGGGAGTGACTGGCAATAATATATTTTTGTTTTGTAGTGTTTGATCCCTTTCATTACACAACATGGTGGCCACTTATGCATTGCTAAAAAAAAGAGGATTTTTTTATTAAAAGGACAAAATGTGATTAGCATAAAAATTGCATATGCTTATTTATACATATAGGTGCAGATGAGGAAATACTGGGAAGAATTCAACATTGTACTATGTTGATAATACTTTCAGGACAAGCTTGCCAGACAGAACAATCCCCCACTCCTCCCTCCTCATGCTATTATAGGGGTGCTCCCAATCCCCCCCGAGTCAATTTGGGGAGCACAGGCAGAACACAGGTGAGAGAGATGAGGGAAAGCCCCATTGTACAAATCTAAGTCACTGCGCAGGCTTCCACCGATGGGACTCATTAACTGAATGCCATCAGATGAATGTAATGTAAAAATAAATTCCATATATCTCACCGTAATGGGGGAAACTGCGACCTATGTCCCAGCTCAGTCTTTGGTTCAGGTCCTATCTGTTGATGGCCAACTTCAAGGCTCCAGTTCTTCCTTCTAATGGTTCTTTAATCTTTAAACCAAACTTAGACCAAAGGACACTTTTAAGTAGAGGCTGCCTGTCCTTTGATAAGTCCTTCAATTAGAGGACTGCTCTCTGTAACATAGGAAATGCGGCCAACCCAATACACACAGAGATGTGCCCACTGCATGGGCGTAACCAGGATTTTTGTTAGGGTGGAGAACCTCAGTTAGCTATGTATTTTTATTGATTATGGGGGGGGAGCTGCCCCTCCCTGTACCCCGTTGGCTATACCCATAGCCTACTGTAATGCTGCTCTCTGGAAATTAATAGGGGAGCCATTGTAGGCAGGTGAACCCCACATGCATTTTGCAATTCCTAAAGTTGTTTTCAACGGTTGGAACCCAGGAAGCTGCCTTATACCAGATTAGACTATTGTTCATTTAGCCCAATACTCTTTACTCTTGGCTGGCAGTAGCTGCCTAAGGTCTCATTCGGAGGTCTTCCATACCATCTATTAGCTAATTCTTTTAAACTGGATTTCTGCCTGCAAAGTGCATCTTCTTCCACTGAGCTTCATCTGTTTAGCATTTTATTATGAACTTGCCCTTTGAGAATACAGTTTTTTTCAGGCATGCCAGCTGAACAGCGGCATGTTTTCTACCTCAAGTTAAGAGCAAAAGGTGGTTGTTGTTTTTTTGGTATAGTATTATTTTCTACGGCTTTAGTTAAATTGTTTTTCTTGTTATCTTGCCACCCTGATCAACTTTTTAAAAACCATGCATGAAAAGACACAAGCTTAACGTTTTCCTCCAGCATCAAAAACTTTGTACTAACATGGCCAGCATCCTGCATCCCCCCCCCCTTCATTTCCTAAGCTATCATAGATGTGAATGCTGATTATTTCATGACTAAAGCTTGTTAGTTTTTCATTTTAATTCCCCATCTTGTTTCTGGCACCA
This sequence comes from Podarcis vaucheri, assembly GCF_965113315.1. Taxonomy (NCBI): domain Eukaryota; kingdom Metazoa; phylum Chordata; class Lepidosauria; order Squamata; family Lacertidae; genus Podarcis; species Podarcis vaucheri. The sequence continues at coordinate 71,615,436 of NC_138759.1, forward strand.
GGGTGAGAAAAGAACCTTTCTTGTACAGTTTGCCAAGTCATTTGGACTGAGTGAGGACACAACATGTGTGCAAGAAACAGCCAGCAGTGACATGTTTGAGTGTGTGAATGGAATGAGGCATTCCATACTGCCAGGTGATAAAGTGCTGGCACCCTGGGAGCCACAGCAAAAAAGATATGGCCCTGGCACTACCATCCAAGGCATGGAAACCAGGGATCCCTTGAGAGGTAAAACCCAATTTGTTTATTTTTTAACATGAGCCAGTAGCTGAACTAGCTTTTTGTGTGTATATGTATAATATAGCCCTGAACATAGGAAGTGCAGTATGCTCCTGTGGTTTTCATTTACTCTTCGTATTTCATTTACTATTAAATTATGCATATGGTGGAAAAACACTGCTTATGTCAAAGCTCTGGTGAATAGTTTTTTAAAACCCTCAAACAGGTATTTAATTATTATGCATACTTTCTAGACTGGAATATAAAGACCACCCTTTTGTGGCTACATAATCAGATTGATTTAAACTGACAAACTATTATTAATCAGATTGATTTAAACTGACAAACTATTATTAGCATTAGCTTTGCTCCTTTGGGAAGAAGGGCAGAATAGATTTTTTAAAATATTTTATTTAGACAATTAAGCATTAAGATATATACATGTAAAAGATCACATACAGAAACAAACAAACAATAAAAACACCACAGCCCCAGTCCCTTTCTTAAAATTAGGATAGAAATTTAATAAATAAATTGAGGAGAGTGATGACTTTCCCCAGTTTATATTTTTCTCTTCAAAACAGGGAAAGAAGATGAAGAAATTATAGTCAGCTTCTGGAATGGCAAGAAAGCCAAAGTCCCACTGGGTGTAGCCCTGTGGATTTCCCCAGTGCAGTGGGAGAGGATTGTGGAGATGATCCGGATGCCCCTTACCAGCAGGAAAGCATCTGAAAGGCAACTCCAAAGACCCGGTCACTACAGTGGCTCATGTAGGGCTATAACAGGCTCCATGCATGGATGTGCTGTAGGTGGCCTCTGCCGGCTCCAGAGGCCATGTTGCTCTTTCATCTCCCCTTGCTCCAGGTGCTTTCAACACACATGCTCATTCCTTGGACATCCACAGTACGCTTCCTGCTGCTGCCCTAAATACAGTGGCTGCTGGTGGCCGCCCTCTTTAACTGAACCATCCCAGAGAAATGTTGAAGAAGAGTTCAGCAGCAAACCATTACTGGCAGTGGAAGGGCCTCCAAAGGAAGAACCAGCCACTGTTGTGTCCAGCTCCTCTTCTTCTTCATGCTCCTCCAGTTCCAGAAGTGGTACAGAAACAGGTTTGACCAAGACCACAATGGTAGATCATGCAGTGAACACGGATTCTAGTCTTTTTGAAAAGCCCAAGCTGCAAGAAATCAGGAGACCTTGTTGGAAATACTGGAAGAGAAGCCATCCCAGCTCTCATCATAACAGCCACGGTACACAATATTTCCTTTGAATGAGCTTCAAAGTGGAAGGTAGAAGAGTGTCAAAAACTACCTGGCATTATCATACTGGTTGAGGTGAACAGCTATACTGAGATTGTTTTTTCTGCTAATGGTATCACAGATACTAACATACTTGGGGATTTCTGGTTTGTTAACTGTGTGTTTGTTTGTTTGTTTTGTGTGTGTGTGTGTAGATGAAAAGCACTTGAGCTTTTTTTTATTTTTACAATCAAGTGGTGTATAAATTTTATGAAATAATTTGCATGAAGTAGAAATATATATTGAGTCAAATCGTGAGCCAAAACCCCCCACAGTTGTCTCCAATTGCCTTAACAGAAGAGAGGGATGTTGAAATAATAAATCATGAGGGGGGGACCCCAAAAACACTCGGTTCCCTATTTCATACCTTGTTTAATTATTTTGTCTTCGTCTAACTACTCACAAATTAAGTGTTATACTATCATGTATAGGAACCAATTATACTTTGGACAGCACCTGCAGAAAGGAAAGATCCGAAACCAAAGCAGTTCCTTATATGGATCCGTCCCCAACTGCACTGATCAACCACAGTGCCATGTTTGAAACTATTGAACAGTCTCCTCGAAGGCAACTTACTGTGAAGGAAGTCTTGGGTCACAAAGACGTCAAACCATCCTCAGGAGGAGAGCAAGGAACACAGTAAAAAAGAAAAGAAAAAAACCACCCTCCACTGAAAGCATATGCTTGTTTTTAGTTCTACTTTTTTGTGGGTCCACAAGAATATATTAAGAGATTTAGGATAATGATGTTGGATCATTAGCATCTAATAAATTATATATATGGTAATTTCCCCAGCAAATTAACAAGTGTTCTCTTGTTTTAACACTGGATGGGCCCTAGAGGAGATCAGTGCATCTAACCACAGTACAACAGAAAATTCAAATATATTTTGAAGTAACTGTTTTTGGACTTTCGGGACCAGCCAGGTTAACAAAAAGGGAAGTTGTTGTTGTTGTTGTTTAGTCATTTAGTCGTGTCCGACTCTTCGTGACCCCATGGCCCAGAGCAAGCCAGGCACTCCTGTCTTTCACTGCCTCTCGCAGTTTGGTCAAACTCATGTTTTCCAAATGAATAAATATGCTCTGTTAGCAGCAAAGCATTTTAGTTTAGGATTCGACCACCAATATCTGTGACTGACTAAATGGTGCACTCTGCGGTTACCTGGAACTATGTAACTAAATAAGACTCCCCTTTCTATTCTGTTAATTTCATTTCAATAGCCTCTGCCATTACATTAGCAGTTCCTTCGGAAAGGCAAATGACAAAGAATTTAAAGTCTTTTCAAAAACATTTACACTTTTAAATTTATTGTTTACAAGGCATTGCATAGTATAAAAGTGAAAATACACATGATTCAAGTTAGGGCAAATGTGAACAAAGTTGCTCACTATAATATACAGACAGCATAAAACCTGAGATCATATTTAATTATATAGGGTAAATAGCCTGAGAAAATTTTATTTAAAAAGTGACACTTGAAAGACACCAAAATCTATTTCATTTGTTACCTTGATGAAACAGAAAGACTATCTGTCATAAATCAAAGGTCAAATTTACGCTTTCTCCTGACCGAACGTCTACCAGATGTGTTTGTTTGACTGTGTTGTCATACGAAGAGGCAGAGACTGTGTAGGTGCCAGGAGAAACTTCAATGTAGATATCCTGAATATAAAATATACATGTCAAGATTTTTCAAATCAAAACCCCATTCATGTTCTTATGCTAAATAGCTCCAACTACTAAAATAAATGTTTAACTATTTGGACAAAAAAATCTCTCATCAAATTTCTTAACCACAGCATATGAATGCAAAGATGCAAAACTCAACTTGTCCTAGAAGACAACTGACAAGACCAAGAATGCTGGTGGTGAAAGAGGAAGAGTGGCAGCTCTGAGATGCTTAGACAACATTTGGTACCCTTGCCCTTGTGGTAACACAAAGGGATGCCATCCCCTTGGCTGACTGGTGAAGTGGGTTGCTCAATGAAGTGTTGTCACTTTAGGTGAGAGCTATGGGTGAGGCTGAATGTGAAAAGACACCTCTGGGTGAAAGCAGGGTATCTGGAGAGCAGCTGTCCAGGTGAGAGCATGACCAGTGGTTGGAGGGAGAGGCTCCCAAGCATAAGTCAGGTGAATTGTATGGTTGGGTGGGGTATTTGGTGTCTGGATAACTGTAAGGACCCCTCCTCTTGTAAGATGTGCTGGTGGTGGTATGAGATTTATATTTTTACATACTGCATAACCAGAGGGTGACTTATTGATTGGTTGTGTTTGGAAGTTTCCAAGGCACTTTGTGGACAAAATTGCCTGCCTTCAAGACTTAGGACACCACAGTAACATCTCTGAGTGATGTGCCTGACACACCATCTAGTCAGCTTTTGTGGATCAGCTTGAGCTTGAGAATGTGGACTAAAGTAAAGTTCAGCTGGCCAAGTGCCCCCTTGACCTTTGTCCATCATTGCTTCCTTTGAGATAGCCAGGTGTGTGTGTGTGTGTGTGTGTGTGTGTGTATATATAGAGGTGAGTCCATAATGTGATAAATGTAGGACTACCATGCCCTGAACAATTTTGGTCCAGAGAGAAAACCTTCTCCCATACAGACCTGCATGGTTACTATGATCTAATAAAGTCTTCCTGGTTGTGCCACAGCCTGCTGAGGGCCATCCTGTAGCAAAAAAGGGGAGGGCCTTTTCTGTTATGGTGCCCACCCTTTGGAACAGGGCCCTCCCTACTGTACTTGGGCTTCCAGCACCTGAAAAAAATACATATGTTCTCCCAGACCTTTGCAGCTCATTAATACCAGATTGCTGTGTTTGTCCCGTAAGACTCCTGTGGCTATTGCTCTAAACGACTAAACAACCACCACCTTTTTTTAAATGTAAGACAATATAAAGAAGTTATAAATAAATAAAATTTTAAAATGAAATTACTGTAGCTAACAAAGAATTCTGATTATTTTCAGGAGCTGATGGAGCTGGGAGGGGAAGTCACCATGGATTGTGTTTGTGGGTTCCTCCATGTAAAAACCAAGACCATTTCTTTCATTCCAGAAGCACTACGCATTCTAATTTATCGAGCAATTGAATGCCTGTGCACCCTGCACAGATAAAAACAAAACCCACAAAAACCTTAAAATGTTAAGTGAACTTATACTTGCTTTTATTTTATGTTCAGCATTCTCTGCTGGAATTAAAGCAGCTGTATCTGTATCAGGACAACCAGGTTCTTCCACTATTGGGACATTTTTACTTTCCTAGAGAGAGCAGATATAGTTTATGGAATCTCAAGCTGGATGTGACCAAGTTCAGCCTATCCACCAGCCTCAAGCAAACAGACCTAATCCAAACCAGCACAAAGCAAGTATCAAGAAGGCGCCTGTAGCAGCTTTAGAGGCATACTTGGGGGGGGGGGCAGGGGGGCAGACTGGGGACGGCGCTTACTGCGGGGCCTGCAGAGTGCCCGAGCCTCTCCTGGGAAGGATAATTCTGGAAGGATAGGATAATACAGTAGGAAGATGTCCACAGGAGGAGATGTCCATACTGATAACAAAATGCCCCTTAAGGCAATGCTGGAAAATTATTCCAAATAAATTACAAATTTATATGTCATTTAGAAGATTAGCAGAGGCTTGGTTGAAGCGGCATCAAGAGACTCCTTTGAGTAAGCTGACCCTTGGACAACATATCTTTGCTTAAAATAGGGATGGCTAACCTGTGGCCCTCAAGGTGTAATTTGGGGGCTGGGGGCTGCAGTTTAGCCATTCCTAGCTTAAAAGGAGAATTATGTTCAGTACACTCACCTCATTTTCAAATGCCTTTAGCAAGTTTTCAGATGACTCCCTGCTGTGGTATCTGAATATATGTGCAACTTCGTACTCTTTGAACTGAAATGGTGGTACGCAACAGTAATAGTTCTGGAATAGAGTTGAAGAAAATATTACTAAACCAAGAAGTATGTGTGGCGCTAAAATAATGAAATGTCTTAATGTGGGCCTGCCCCATGAAGATGTGAGCAACAATTCCCTCGTCTCTGCTGCCACCAGAAGGACAAATGTGAAAGGACTTTGTCAGACAGAAATGCCTGTGTTTGGTACTGTAAATCAGGGGTTAGGAACCTGTGGCCTTCCAGATGTTGCTGGACTACAGCTGCCACCATCCTTGACTATTGGCCATGCTGGCCAGGACTGATGGGAGTTGGAGTCCAAAAACATCTACAGGGTCACAGCTTTCCCATTTCTGCTGTAAATAAGATGACTAACTCCTCCTCCCGCATTCTACTTTATGTGGTTGGATCCCTTTCCTGACAATGGGAAATTGGGATGTCCCTTGATTCATATTTGGCCAACGCTAATCGCTGCCCTCAGAGCAAGTGCTGGGAAGTGTTGGAGTAATTAAATAAGTGTAGAAATTGGTACTGTGAAGTCAGAAGAAGCCCACAACCTTAAGAAATGTCAAAATGAAAGCCCTGCCAATAACCCCACAAAAGTTACTAGCTTGCAAAGAAACTTAACAGCCTGTTTCTCCATGTTGGCCATGGAGGCAGGAAATCCCAGAAATGCAGGCTTCAGCTCTCAGCAGGATAGTAAGAAAAAGCTTGCCTCTTCTGCCAAGCTGGCCAGTGGAGGGGCAGATTGCTCCATTCCTCTTCTGCTAGCCCACTGTGGTCCCATGCTGACTAGGAGAAAGTGTCTTTCCTCTTTCTACAGCTATCACAGTAGCTATACAGGCTATCAGAGGAGGAACAGGCTGATCTTGCATTGACTTTCTAGCTGCAAGAGCCTTGTTAAATACAAGGCTGAAATAAAATATGCCTGAATGTCGGCTTGAAAGTGTGTGGTCACCACCTGGTGAAATCTCAGAAGTCTCAGGGAAGATGGAGGGCTAGCTAGGTAGGGTTCAATACTAAGCATGGCTCCTTACCCCTCCTCTTTCGTGTTAGACATGATAAATGATTTATGGGAATGGGGAAATCCTGAACATTTCCACCCTGTCAAAGGGATCTCTGAGGAAGCTGACAAAGATACTCATGGAACAGAATCCAGATTTGCTTGATGGCGATTTTGTGTTCCTTCAGCCCATTGAGTTTTGATAATTCAACACAGTATAAACTAGTATTTCCTAAAATGCAGTTGCAATAAAGCCTTCATATGGCTTGCTGGTAGAATTCATGCTTTGCACGCACAAGGTGTCAGATTCAATATCCGGGTGGAGAGACCCCTGCCTAAATCCCTGGAGAGCCACTGCCAGTCGGTGAACACAGTACTGAGTTACATCGACCAATGGTATGTAAGGCAGCTTCCTATGTCCCTAATAGTTGTCACTCAAGCTTCTGTACTTGACTCCCAGCACAGCAGTCATTGCTTCCATCTCAAGAACCATTTACCTCGCATTCTGCTGAGATGCGGCCCATGTGGTCAGCAACAGAAGCAAAAGCAGCAGCAAGACATGCATCTTCATCCTCGCCTTCCTGTTTCCATGAAACAAAATGTCCTGTCACTATGAAAACAATGGGAAATATACAGCCCAAAAGCGCAACACAGCGGTTGTGTTTGCATGTCATTTTTTATACTTACAGATAGGTAGCCGTGTTGGTCTGCCATAGTCAAAATAAAAGAATTCCTTCCAGTAGCACCTTAAAGACCAACTAAGTTAGTTCTTGGTATGAGCTTTCGTGTGCATGCACACTTCTTCAGTTACCAGGTATCTTCAGGTATCTGAAGAAGTGTGCATGCACACGAAAGCTCATACCAAGAACTAACTTAGTTGGTCTTTAAGGTGCTACTGGAAGGAATTCTTTTATTTTTTATACTGAAATCTCCATAATAAATTATAGTTTACTGTGACAGCAACAAGTCATAGCAAGCCTCAGGCTTGAGTTCCCCTCTCCATTATCGTCCACCACTGTAGAATGAAAACTTTCGCTTTGGTTTTCATTAACTACAGTTTAGTGTTCTGTCTATGCTGTTGGATCTACTTGCAAGTCTATTCACACATACACATGAGCCTGTATTTTACACATATATTCACAGAGGCACAGCATTGGAGATCTTTAATCTAGAGAAAATTGCCCACCACGGTGGTGACAATTTAGAAATACTGCCTTGCTTACTTGGAAAAATGATCGAGAACCAACAAATATTGTCAAAATGAATATGAAATGTTTTCTTTTCACGAAATGGTTGGCAGTGAGTTAAATGATTTTCATAGAATCATAGAGTTGGAATAGACCACAAGGGCCATCGAGTCCAACCCCCTGCCAAGCAGCTTGGAAGTATCAATACAATAGAGAAATGTAGAATAGCAAGATGGCTAGTTGTTAAAAAAAAAGTTACAGGCTACCAAAAGCTGCCTGATCTATAAATTCATATAGTGGTACCTCGGGTTACATACGCTTCAGGTTACAGACTCCGCTAACCCAGAAATAGTGCTTCAGGTTAAGAACTTTGCTTCAGGATGAGAACAGAAATTGAGCAGCGGCGGCGGCACGGCAGCAGCGGGAGGCCCCATTAGCTAAAGTGGTGCTTCAGGTTAAGAACAGTTTCAGGTTAAGAACAGAGCTCCGGAACGAATTAAGTACTTAACCCGAGGTACCACTGTATTGGTATTACTGAGCTAGGTGAAGATGGGAGGAGAAGAATTTGCCTTGCATGGAGCAGGTGCTAAGAAACCAGCTGAGTTGCAGTGGAATCCTAAGCCCCCAAAGGGAAAAGCTGAAATGCAAAAGACTGGGTGCTGGTTAATGCAAGTATTAGAAGACGGCAAGATTAAGGAAATGAGAAAACTAGAGATTGGAAAGAGAAGACACTAATAATCACTTCTCATGAGGAAGGAAAAGTAAAGAGAAGTGATTTCTAAAGTTTCACCATGACTTGTGGTGGCATGGTTGTAACTGAACCCAAGGTTCTTTGTAGTGTAATCAATTCATTTGGGTGGTGAGCCCTTTATAAGCAGAAGGTGAAAACTTGCATGTTTTCCTCTATCCTCTGAAAGGACACAGTTGGCGCAGGATGTGCTGGGGTGACTGAAGGTAGGCAAGCCTTCATAGGGAGTGCTGATTCCAACCCTAGCTTCCTTAGATTCTAGTTAATAAAGTTTCAAAAACAGAAAAAGGCATTACTTACATGATATGTAGCATTGGCTGTTGCTTTCCACGATGCTCCTGACTAATCCAAAGAAAATAAACACAGATGAGAGGCAGGTAAACAGGGAGAAAAGGCAAGGGAAAGGTCAAATATGGCCCCTGAAGGCATCCAAGTATTACAGCAGGCATGAAACACAGGGTTTGTGGACATATTTTGGATCTGTAAGATGTCCAGTTATTGGAAACAGGTTTTCTGGCATTAGCTCTAACACAATGGGCAATTGCTTTAATAACAGTTCTGGACAGAAGGAACATTTTGTTGTTGTTGTTTAGTAGTGTCCGACTCTTCGTGACCCCATGGAAGGAACATTAGATGCTAGTTAACAGAATCACTACTAAACATATCAATGTGTTTCCCTAAATGGAGGTCATGAGAGGTCTCTGGGTAATCAGAACTCACATGGAGTATCCCTCATGAGGGAAGACAGTGGCACATTCCCAGGAAATGCATATTTAGACTTAATCCAATTACAGGTGGGAGATGATGGAAAAACCCTCAGGGCCAAAAAGGAGCATATGCTTACATTAGATATAGCAAGAAACTAGTTAGGCTTGCAGCTATGTCATCATCAAAATCCTTCCTATGCACAGCTGCTACTATAGGAAGATATCCTGTTTAAACCAATGCTTCTGTCTCTGTTACTTTGCAATGGCAACACGCTCATTGCTCAGAGCAAAACCAAAATAGACACAGGGCTCCAGGGCATATGCTGAGTTTCAACTGATCTGAGCTAAACCTTAAACTGTGGTTATTTTAACTATATTTTCTTGAAACAAACAGGCTTCATAGGGTCTGAAGCCACATAAGGCTTGTGTTTGCTCAGTGCCTGGATGGGTGACTACTTGGAAAACACATGAACACTGCTTTGGGTTCCGTGGCTTAAGAGAGGCAGGATATATCTCTACGAAAACAAACTGTGGTTTGAAGTTTCAGACAAACCAGTTAAGCTTAACCACAGGTTGCCAGGGTTCTGATAACATGATGAACCACAGTTGCTCACGGACAGTAGCAAAAGATTCTGAACTACTCCTTGCAGCTCTTTATCCAATATCTGAGGATTATTATAAGCTATTATCAAGTGCTTCCTGCAGCTATCCAATCAAGAGTTATGGAAGAATTCTGTTCTTTTGCTCACCCACCCTGCCTTGACTTCATGCACATCAAGGGTTATGATGAAACACTACAAATCCTCTAAAGGGGTAGCATGACATTTTTACATTTTAGTTATACAGAGAGATTTTCATTTCAGTTCCATTTCTGGTATTGAAAAAATCCTCTTAATTTCTGAAGTAAAGAGAACATTTGAGCAGTTTCTTTTGGATTATTGCTGCTTCAGAGAAGATTTCAGTCTTGTACAGTTTGCTGTGGACTGAGTATGTGTCATTTTAACAAATGAAACAACAACAACTGTTTGCCTCCCATTTGGTTTTACCTGACATTTTCTGTCTTATTCAGAGTCCCACGTCTAACAAATGGCAGGCAAAAATAACTTGCTTGATGATTCAAGAAAGAAAATGTGGGCAAAAAGGTAACAGGTAAAGGAAAACACAGATGGCACATGAAATAATGTTTTACATACCTACATGCAGGGTGAACCTTTGAGAAAAGGCAGTATCTACAGTGACAATTATATTTAGCAATCTTTGTAATGAGCCAAGTAGCACCCCCTGTTCAGTTATACAAGCAATCTTGTAAGATACACAACAGAAGCAGACAAGGCCTTATCATCTGGAACCAGAATAACCAGCTGTTGCTGGACTCCAACTCCATCAGCCCCAGGCAGCAAGGCCAATGGCTGGGGATAATCGGAACAATGGGAACCCCAAAGAATCATTAGATGACACCAGAGTCGGATCAGCTATTAGGCAGGGTGAGGTCGCTGCCTCAGGTGGCAAAGCCCCCGAAGCAAGCCCATCAGCGCAGATTTCAGGCAAGATCACATCCACTTTGGGCGAGACCTCACCCAAAATCTTGCACAGCATGCAAGAGCTCACTCAAAATCAGCACGATCTTGCCTGAAATGGGCTATAATGGATGTGGTGCTTCTTTGCCAGCAGATGGAACAGGGTGCGCAGTAGCAGTTATGGTGTCGTCGTCAGTGGCAAGGTGGCACTTCCCATTTTGCCTCAAGTGGCAAAACTGGATGCACCACCCCTGGGTAACGTCGTCTAATCTCTTTGTTGGTACATCTGGAGTGAAACCGAGCTCTTAACCATAGTGGGCCAGCAGTACGCTGAGGACATTCAGCTCTGTTTAGGTATTATTACAACTTACTCACAATGGAACTGCAGCTTCTCGGTAGCATTAAAAGGTTCAGGTATGGAAGCAGCTGCCTTTGGTTACAGTACTTACCTGAAAAGCCCTCCTTTCAAATGTAGCAGGCAATGGCCAGTTCAATTTCCGTGTTCTTGCCCGCTCCAGAACTTCCTGGGCCAGTGTTGCTGTGCGCTGCATGCGATAACGGTTCAAGCTTATTTCTTGGGACTCCATTTCTTGTGTCCTGACTTTAAATAAAATATATAGCTCAATGAATTTCTTCAGGCAGTCACAAACAAACACGCTAACCAAAAAGAGAGGGAGGAGATCAATAACAAAACTACATTTCCTAGCCATCTCTCCAAAGATTACCCAAAAGCTGCCATGCTCATTTACTGAAGCCCACAACCCTGCAGCCCCTCTCCATTGGGAGGGGGGACATAGGCTGGCATTTTAATGCCAAGAAGATCATCTGGAGGCTTCAAAATGCTTCCATGCATGAGGAGCCCCACTCCCACACCAAATACCGTCTGAAAGCACCTGCTCATGCTGCTTATCATTCCCACTCACCTCTCCTTTGCCTGTTAAGCAAGAAGGCAGCAGTGATGAGGCGGAGGAGGGGAGCTAGTGGCAATGACCTGGTTCAGGTGCAATGCAAAGTGCTGGTTTAGCATTATATGAAGGAGTCTTGGGCAAGCATGGTCTCCCTTCCTCTGCCCTCCCCTGGTGCAGCTGTGGGATGACTTCTGCTTTTAATTCACCATTGTTTACTGTTACATCCAGTGCCTAAACTGTAGCTAGCTTTAACTGTACTTTAGGAAAAGAAGACTTCACAAGCCAACATAATTAAGACAAACAACACTTTGTCTGGGTTGACAGAGCATTACAATCTTGCCCTCACAACCATGCCCAAGGAAGATCGGGGAGAGCTTGTTCACATAACATTAAGCCACAGTGTTATATGCTTTGTGCAATGCAATCGGTGGCATTATGTCACCATTATGTCACCACACTATGTGTGGCCCTGCAAGCCAATGAGGGGGAGGAGAAGAGAAGGTAACACACATCACACAAATGATACCTTGCAAGTATGCAAATGATACAGGGCAAGTAGAGGTGACTATATCTCAGCTTAATAAGTCAATATATAAGTAAACCTCTTGCCTCCCCCCACCTGCCCCTTCACAGGATGAGCATTCAAACTGGGAAGCTATACCTTTCAGTTTCAAAACAAGCCTGGGCACTAAATAAGTTGATTTAATATCCTGGATTGTTTCAGCACTAGGACTTACAGGGTGCTTCCAGCAGGGGGCTAAATACTGTAAGAGAGATATTGGCAACAGGTTTGTTCTTCTTTTTTAGAAAAACTTATCAGATTTTTACCAGAAATTGTATATTCAGGTTCAATTGGGGAGGGTTAGGAATACAGACCGGCCTTTTGATGACATCACCACCTGGATGCTGCAAGAAAAAGAAAAAAAGCGCTTCCGTGCACAAGCAGCACCACTCCCACCCAAAGCACACCTCTGGAAGCACCTAGTTTCCCTATTTAGACCAAAAAAAGAGGGCACGTGTGGCTTTTGGATTTGATTACTCACCCTACAAAAGAAAAAGGAATAGTCTCGTTCTTATCTCAGCTTATTAAGCGAAGGCATGATAAATAATCCAAAGCGGGCAACGTTACATACAGTGGCGCACCCTGCAAAGCGAGAGCACAAATAAAAGCAATGCTCGTGCTTCCCTCTCGCGCCGCGGGAAGAGGAGCGACTTTATTTGCTTGTGCGCTATTTCCACTTATAGACCGCTCCGTGACCCAAAAGACCTCGAAGCGGCTTAAGCGATTAACACCCTCATCACCCCCAGCTGGGTTGGCGGGAGTTGGTTGTCCAGCACACGCGGAGGGCGCCAGGTTGGGGGAAGGCGCGGTTCACCAGACCCTCCCGAGGGGAGCCTTCCTCTCCTGCGCGCGCGCTCCGCTGAGAAGGCGCACATGCTCCCTCTACCGGCAGGCTGGGGGAACTCACCGTCAGCCGTACTTCCTGGGGGAACTCGGCAATGAGCGGTGATAACTGAGCCGATCCTCCCGCGCGAAGCCCCCGCTTCCCTTTTAGAGCGTCAGCGGCCAAAGGAGCAGCCGGTGACGTCACCGAGCAGCCGCTCTCCTTTTCTACGAGCTTCTAACGGCGGCGAGCGGGTGTCCCGGTTTAGCGGGCGGCGCTGCGTCACAAAGGGCGTGCGTGACGACCCGCCTTTTTCCTCCCGGAGGGTGACCTCCGTAAAGCGGGAGTTCTGCTGCCGCTGGCTCGGTGGAACCCGGCGGGACTCGCTTCTGAGCAAACACGCGTGGGGCGGCGATCGTGTGCACGCGCCATTCAGAAGCGTGTCCCGAGTCAGCGGGAAGGCTGGAAAAGAGCCTTTGCACGCGTACCGGGGAGCAAGCCCCGTTGGCTTTCACTGGACTTGCTTCTGAGTAAACGTAGTAGTAGTAGTAGTAGTAGTAGTAGTAGTTTGGATTTGATATCCCGCTTTATCACTACCCGAAGGAGTCTCAAGGCGGCTAACATTCTCCTTTCCCTTCCTCCCCCACAACAAACACTCTGTGAGGTGAGTGGGGCTGAGAGACTTCAAAGAAGCGTGACTGGCCCAAGGTCACCCAGCAGCTGCAGGTGGAGGAGCGGAGACGCGTTCCCCAGATTACGAGTCTACCACTCTTAACCGCTACATCACACTGGCTCTCAAGAAAAATGAAGTCTTCAAGAAAAGTTGAAGTCTTCAAGAAAAATGAAGACTGCTTGCATTGCCCAAATCCCCCCCCCCTTTCTCATGAGTGATGGGCTCAGGCAGGTCTCAAATACTGTCACAAAGAAGGGAACGTGCATAGAGCTCTGCTGCGGATGTCCGCAATGGGCACCGAGAAAGGATCCACTTGTTACATTCTACAGTGGTACCTCAGGTTAAGTACTTAATTCGTTCCGGAGGTCTGTACTTAACCTGAAACTGTTCTTAACCTGAAGCACCACTTTAGCTAATGGGGCCTCCTGCTGCCGCCGCGAGCATAATTTTTGTTCTCATCCTGAGGCAAAGTTCTTAACCTGAAGCACTATTTCTGGGTTAGTGGAGTCTGTAACCTGAAGCCTATGTAACCCGAGGTACCACTGTATATGTGGCAGTGTTCCCTGGGTGTGCTGCAGAGCAGCTGGTTTCTCTTTAGGTCACATTCACACCACAGCTTTCCCAAGGAAGCTTGAGAACTGTAGGATGCTGAGATTTGTAGCTCTGTTACAAGTCTACAGTTCCCAGTGTTATTTGCAAGAAGCCATGACTTTTTATGGGATATAAATGTGCTTTAGGTGTAGGGTGTGGGTGTCACCTTGCATCACAATCCTAGGCATGTTTACTCCAAAATTCCACCCTTGTTGAATGGAGCTGGTTTCAGTGCCATTCTACACTGGAGTGTCCAAGTGGAATTTACTTCTAACTACTGTACATCTGGGATGCGGGTGGCGCTGTGGGTTAAATCACAGAGCCTAGGACTTGCCGATCAAAAGGTTGGCGGTTTGAATCCCGTAGTGAGCTCCCGTTGCTCGGTCCCTGCTCCTGCCAACATAGCAGTTTGAAAGCATGTCAAAGTGCAAGTAGATAAATAGGTACCGCTCCGGCAGGAATGTAAACGGTGTTTCCGTGCGCTGCTCTGGTTCGCCAGAAGCGGCTTAGTCATGCTGGCCACATGACCCAGAAGCTGTACGCCGGCTCCCTTGGCCTATAAAGCGAGATGAGCGCCGCAACCCTAGAGTTGGTCACGAATGGACCTAATGGTCAGGGGTCCCTTTACCTTTACCTTTACTGTACATCTGGGTAAAGATTGGGATGTTAATCTCTGCACTAAAAATCCTCAAGATAAATGCTGAACACAGAATAGCCTTTCAAACAGGCTCACTACAAAGTATGGTTGCCACCTTTTGTAAGCTCCTGTTACTCTGTCCCAGCTTCTGCCAACCTAGCAGTTCAAAAGCACACCAGTGCAAGTAGATAAATAGATACTGCTGCGGCGGGAAGGTAAACAGTGTTTCCGTACGGTCTGGCTTCTGTCACAGTGTTCCATTGCTCCAGAAGCGGTTTAGTCATGTTGGCCACAAGACCCGGAAAGCTGTCTGTGGACAAACGCCGGTACCCTCAGCCTGAAGCGAGATGAGCGCTGCACCCCATAGATGCCTTTGACTGGACTTAACCATCCTGGGGTCCTTACCTTTAACTTTTACCTAGTGTTTTGATCTATGCCATTTAAAAACTTTTTCAAGTTGCTCCCTATAAAATCTGTAAAGGAGAATGGAGAATCCCAGAACTATCTTTTTTACTTTATTATTCTGGCCAGTTGGCAACCCTAATTCTGAGCCATTTTCCTGGGATTTCTGGTATATTCTAAAGGTCTATATATAAAGTATTTGGTGCAGACTAGTTCCAGTTGCTGGTTGTTATTCTGCTGCCTGTCTGGGGCTTTCAGGTTCCGGCCAGCCTAAACATTGGCACCACCCCTGACCAAGAAGCTCCATGGTGGGCTGTGTTAATCCAGAACTAGCTCCACAGAAAAAAAGAGTGGCTGGAGGGACAGGGTTGAATCCAGCTCTCTGCACAGCCACACTTGTGGGATATTTGGTTTTAATTTTATTTATATTGGCAAAAGCTTCTGCCGTGGCTTTTACTGGTGGAACTGTGTGCCAGAAATTTAAGAGAGGCGTGGGTAACTATTACATTATTGGGGTGCAGGCATTTGGGCAGAATCTGATTAAATGGTCCAAAGTCTTTATGGAGCTACTGTGTTTGCTGTCTGCAACAATTTTAAGACACTGTAGTTGTCTTGTTCGGGGTTTTATTAATGTTAACTGTTTGTTCACCATTTTATAATCCACCCTGGGATCTCTACCCGATGAAGGGTAGTTTAGAAATTCAAATACATACATACTCAATTTTTGTTTTTACATTTCCAGTTTACCTAAATTGAGCCCTCAGTACAGTTTACAAATATATTGGGTGTTGGGGTTCTGCAGATGTTTTCAAATATGACTATATTTACCAGAAGAGTACCTGCAAAATCTTTGGGTTTTGTATGACATCAGAGTTCTAAGCTAAAAAGCTTTGTTCTTCCAAGTACAATTTTCTTCAGCCAGACAACAGTTTCTTTTGACTGTTAAGAACATTTCTGCCCCATTGTGCAAGGATTTGCATCCATGCACAGCTATCCATGCTGTCAGCAATTTTGTTGTTGGGCCATTTGGAAACTGCTGACTATGTAATGCAATGCACTGAGGAACATCTTTGCCTGGAATTGCCTTTTATGAGGAGCAGATGAACTCTTATTACGTGCTGCAGAAGGCTGTGACCTTCTGCATACAAGGCTGCTTTTTGGATTATGAAGGATTGTCAGCAGAGTATTACAATTCTGAGCAATCACTCCCTCTAACAGCAAACTTAGGTGGTTAACTGGCAATCAATTTGGCAGTGAAATGAGAACACCGAAACATAATGTAGTTTAAAGTTAATTCAATGCACACTGAAATCACATGGCTTCCCCTGAATAATCATGGGAACTGCAGCTCCCCGTTACAGAGCTACAGTCCCCAACATGCTTAACAAACTACAGTTCTCAGGATTATTTGGGGAAGAATGTGCTTTAAATATATCTAAATTGGCTGTTAGGAGCTTCTGAGTTTACAGAATGTTGATAGCTGTTGACCTGGGGTTGGGACCTAAAGAAAAGTCAGGCAGACTGCAAGTCTGCTAATGAGTCTGTGACTGAGAGCACTTTTAAGATACAGAATGTTCATGTTCAGCTGAACACAAAACCAGAAAAGAAAAAAGGGGAAGGCTAAGGAAGAAAAGGAATTCATCTATTCAAACCGCTGACAGCTTAGAGTATGTATTCTGAACAGGTGGGATTTAATAGTTGCAAGAAAGATGAAATTTCAGTAAGTGTAGTTTTCATACTATTTTTAAAGGTGTAGGAGCCCTGACTTCTCTTTGAGCTGGCTACCTTAATTCTCCATTGTTAAGGAGTGGAGATGGTTACAATAAGGCAAGAGACCATCTTCTGAGGTAATTTTTTTGCATCTCTATAGGCTATGTATGTGTTGTTGTGACCTACATAACACACTAAGCCAATATAAGTTGTACCTTATTGTCCTAAGCTCATCGGATTTTGATCCTAACATAAAATTTATTCTTAGTTTATGAAATGAGAAAGCACCATTAGTACATTGAAGGGTCATTAACCTATTTCCTTGTAGAGGTAATTAACTGAAGGTTTTGAGGGGAAGATAAAAAAATTCTGAGTCATCTCACATGCCATGCTTCTGGGGCTTTTAATTTTAATTTTTTACTTATGTGAAAAATGCCGCTTTGAAAAACAGTGGCCAGATCAAGAAACTTTGGGAAATTGTTGTTAAAATAACACAGAACATGCTAACTGTGTATGAAAATGAAAAATGGGTCTGTAGGTTGACATTTTCATGGAATTACCCATTACAGCAATGAAGCTTGGATGCTGCTAGAGCATGGATAAATGTGGCTGCATCATTCATTTTTTGGGAGGGGATGCAGCCAGCACACCAAAGTTGGGAAAAGGGGCCACTTGGGCATTCAACAGCAATGGTGGATTGAGGAGCAATCCTGACTGTGAGTGAAACCAGGGATGTTGGAACCACATCCACTACAAGCTGAATACAACCTCCACAGTCATTCTACCCAGTACTTTTTTCTGGGGATACACATACCCCTAAATATTTTGTGAATCTTTGTACTTTTGTCCATTTACTGTACTTATTTCCCCCGATTTTCTTGAGGCAAAGTGAGAGTATCCCTAAACATTTTTAGGGAAAAAAGCACTGGTTCCACCTACCTGTAGTATCTCCATCTTATTTTGATTAGGCTTCAGTTCACTAGCCCTCAAATCAACGGTCCCATTATTGACTGTAAGCACCTCTTTGGTGCATCTGCTGTATCACCTGGATTAAATGGAAATAAAAAAAATAGTTGGATGTCAATTGCATAGTGACAAACCGCCACAGCAACAATTGTTCCTATAATATCCAGAGAAATTTTATGGGTCACTCCACAATCAAGACCTCTCTCCTGGTCAGATCATTGTCCAAATTACAGGCAATGTTGCCATTCCCTCTGACTCAATTTTGCACCCATTCAACTTCATTAACTACAAACCCCAAAATTTGGGACCCATTCCTTGCATTTACTCCTGCCTGCTTGCCCCTTCCCAAGTTTCCCTCCGCAGTTCTGCTATACATTCTGAGGTTTCCATATCTTCTGATTTTTTTATTCCTCCAGCTTGATCTCTGAAGATGCCAGGTTTAACCCTCTAATGCATGTGAATCAATTCCTCTATTATTATTCTCTAATCCTTTTCTATGCCAGGATGAAACCCTTGTGGGCGAATTAGATAGAAACTTCTCTCTTCTATTGGGAGCAATGTTAAATTACTCCTGGAAAAGAAAAAAATAGGGGAAATAATAACGATAGCAATAATAAACATTATTGTTACTATGACTATTCATTATTAACATAATAATGAATGCCATCTTTATACATTATTTCCTCCCCAATGAAGTGAAGCTACAACAGAGAATCAGGCAGCCAGAAGGTCTTGGGCAGTATCATCTGTCATCTTTCCAGCAAATGGGGAATATGACCCACTTTCTGTTTACATTTTATAATCATCATACCCAAGTTGCTTCATTAGAGCAGCAGCCAGCTGTTTGCCAGAGATTTATTCTATAATAAACAACCATTTCCTGTATTGCTTGAGGGTGGGGAGACATGACCAGCTAAGATCCTAATTCTGCAAAGCACAAGACCATGCCTGAGTAATTGCTGAAAAAGGATTCAGAACAGAAAACCTGATGTTAAGCAACAAGACAACTGCTAAAATATTTATCATGATCTTAATTCTGTTTGCTTTGTGTAATAATGCAAAAACATGGGGAAGGAAGGCACCCTACTGGAATTTTGTTTTGAAAGGGCTTTGGCAGCTGTTTTAGGCAATGGATTTTGGACAATTCTTAGTTCCTATTAGGCTGCAATCCTATTCCAATTTACCAGAGTAAGCCCTTTTGAACAAACTGGGGCTTATTTCTGAGTAAACATGCATAGGATTGTGGTATGTGTGTTGCCAGGTTCAACTCAGACACCTCTCTACATTTGGCAAGTGTTCTCACAAGTATTAGTGTCCAAGTATTAGTATTAACAAAGACTTTAGTAAAATTCAGTTTTATGTACAGTATGTTTACTAGAGTAAGTCCCTCTGTTTCTAATGGGCCTTATGGCAAAATAAGTGTGAATAGGTCTTTACAATGAAGGAAGTTTGAAAGGAAGTCTTTTAAAGCATCTTAAGCATTAAATAGGTATCGATGTGCAAGCACTGAGCAAAAAGAAAAATCTGCACATGGAAACAGATTCATGTGTTCACATTGCCTTGTTGGATGTGTTTCTTATACAGTGGTACCTCGGGTTACATATGCTTTCAGGTTACATACGCTTCAGGTTACAGACTCTGCTAACCCAGAAATAGTGCTTCAGGTTAAGAACTTTGCTTCAGGATGAGAACAGAAATCGTGCTCCGGCGGCGCAGCGACAGCAGAAGGCCCCATTAGCTAAAGTGGTGCTTCAGGTTAAGAACAGTTTCAGGTTAAGTACGGACCTCCGGAACGAATTAAGTACTTAACCCGAGGTACCACTTTATACAGCAAAGGCTTTAGATCAAGCATCTCATACCTAGGATTCCTATCCGGGACTCTTGTATGATGCCTTTCTGGCATCAGATTTGTGTACATGGTCCCTAATAGATGGTTATCATCTGCTCTGACAGCAATAGTCATTTGTTTGGGGGAACAGGAGTCAGGGCTGAGCACCTCTACACTTCCTCTGTCCTCCATCAACTGCAACAGATGATTGGTGCTGTTACAGCTGGTAACATTTAATACTGGTGAACAAGCAGTGCAGTGGACTGGGACCATATGGATCTGGGCTCAATTCTTAAAACTGTTGTTTCCAGGCTCAGCGATATTCCCAAAACTGTTGAGGCCAATCCCACTATCTATTCATTGGTCTATAGAAGTTGAAACACAAGAGTACAGGACTGACCAAGAAGTGTATGTATATCAACCATCATGATGGCTTAAGCTAGGCATCTGACGCAAAGTAGACAGCCAGAACAGTATTCTGGTTGCACATCATTTAGGATCTGATTTGTCTCTTATGCTTAGAGGGCATCCATTCACCCATATCTCCCTGGTACGTTCATAACACTGAATGCAGTGGAAATGCAGATGATGGAGGTGGCCTTGCACACTTAACCCTTCATATCACCATATGGAAGCAGGGTTTCACCACTCTCCTAAGCTCAGCAGTAGTGATTGTAATGCTGACTCCTGCTGACATGAGTGCTCACAGGAGGGCTCCTTGTGCTCAGATAACAGAGTGTTACATCAATTACTTGCTTTCCTATATCCTGCGGACCCCCCCCCCCAAGCCTTGTGAAGGTAGCTTAGCAAATAAGCCTCATGACTTGGGGCAGACTATCGTATAAAAAAAACACAGGGTTTGAGTCAAAGTGGGGTGCAGGCCTAAATGGGATATTGGTGCTGTATAGCCTGGCAGCCTGAGGTCTACTCTGCTGCTACATCCCTGGGACTCCCAGCAGAAAAAGTAGGATTGCTGTTTGCCTGGTATGTTAGTCTATATTATTCTTGTGTATGATAAGCCTGCTACTCAATACATTTAAGACTTTATTCATTCCTTGTGTTTTGCCTTTGTTCCAGAGATCCTTAATAAAGAGCCCTTTTTGCCTTTGGCAAAACAGTGCCTGAGGTATAAAATCCTACAAGTGCCTCTCCTCCTCACAGTATATATATATATATATATATATAGAGAGAGAGAGAGAGAGAGAGTAACCAACCATTAGTTTGCTGCCTTTTAGCAATCACCTACCTGAGGAGACCACCTCACTCTGCCTAGGGGTAGACCAGCCTATACTAGTGACTGGCCTGTAGTAGTCCTTGTTTGTCTTCTGTGGAAACGTTAGAGATGATGGTCTTTTTCTAAAACAAAAATCTGTTAGTGTGCATGTTCATGTGAAGTAGTTTAATCTTCCAGCCACCAGTAACTGCTTATCCAAGTAGTAAATGTTGTTCAACTTTTTAATGCTGTAGTTTTCCATAAGAAGTGCAACCAGGTCCATTGTGAGATTATAATTATTCTATTAAACAGCCTTTTAAAAAAGGAAATGGATACGATCAGTTTACTCACACACTTGATTCAGAAAACAGGGCAGGACAGATGATTTCTGAAGATTGCTGTATAGAAGGCACCTAGTGATGTGTTTGTAAGTGAGCTCACATACATGTGCTCAAGCAAGCAGTCCTTGGTGTGAAAACAGTGGTGTAAGCAATCAAATGTGTATCTGTTTTCATCTGTAAAATGTTGGAGGGTATGTAGGATTTATGAAGTCACTAGGTTCTGATTTGGTGAAAGTCAGGTCTAAAGTGTTTGGTAAGGTATCTGTAGTGAGTAGGTACAATGGGACAAACTTGGCATAAGATGGGGAGGAGGAAAGTTTGGAGTAAGAAGGGTAGAAAATAAGCAGGAGGATGACTGCTGGCCCACATGCCCCTGAAGTACCTTTGTGCAGTTCTCTAGAACATGTGAAAATGGCCAAAGACACACTTCTCCTTTTTAAAAGTGCCTAATCCATAGGACTACAGAGATGCCAGAAAGTTCTGCTTTGCCCTGCCCTGCATCTCTTCATTCTTCTGAAGAATGATCAAGAGATGCTTGGAGTCATACATAAAAAGTACACCTTTCAGGCACTGCAAATGTGGCACCAGCAGATTCCCACAGGATGCCCTCACCTCCCTGAAATTAGAATTGAAAGCTGCATTCTGTTGTAGCCAATATTGTTGGCATCCATCTGTCTCAAGAGACAATGGAGTGTGCCTCCAGAGGTGAAGTCAAACTGCTGCATTAGCAGCACCAATGTGACCTCCCAGGGTGCAAGCCTGGGCAGTGTGTATGGAGGTCCTGGGCTGCCCAGACAACAAGATCCCTCTCTATGCTTCACGGATGTGGCCCAAAGGAAAGCAGAGCAATACATTTGGCACCATCTTAGCTGCATCTTAGCAGGGATGCGGGTGGCGCTGTGGGTAAAACCTCAGTGCCTAGGACTTGCCGATCGTGTGGTCGGTGGTTCGAATCCCCGTGGCGGGGTGAGCTCCCGTCTTTCGGTCCCAGCTCCTGCCCACATAGCAGTTCGAAAGCACCCCTAAGTGCAAGTAGATAAATAGGTACCGCTTTATAGCAGGAAGGTAAACGGCGTTTCCGTGTGCTGCGCTGGTGCCGGCTCGCCAGAGCAGCTTCGTCATGCTGGCCACGTGACCCGGAAGTGTCTCCGGACAGCGCTGGCCCCCGGCCTCTGAAGTGAGATGGGCGCACAACCCTAGAGTCAGACACGACTGGCCCGTACGGGCAGGGGTACCTTTACCTTTATAGCTGCAGAAGTTGCTGGAAGGAGACATACAAGGCACCATCCAACTGACTTAGAGACACCACTCCAGCTTTATGTAGGGTTTGCTCCTTAGCCTTTTATTCTTTCGAAGATATCCCGCAAGGCAGTGGTGGTTTAGGATCAGACTTTTCCTTCTCCTAGATGGGCTACCTTCTCAGGTTGACAAGCCTCATCTGCCCCTCACTTCCCTCTACAGCACATGAAGAAACTGCCTTCTTGACCACTGGACCCACTATTGGCCTCGTCCGCTCGATCTGGCAGAGCCTGTCTTCGCAGGCAGGGGAAGTCCTTAACTCACTGAGAGTTGGAGACCCATCAGCTATCCTCACCTGGTTTACCTGGCCAGTCGAAGCCATTCTGGGGTTTGTGGCCGCTGTCACATGCCGACAGCTTCTAGGAGATGAGAGCTGAGTGCAGGGTGGGGACCAAAGGTGGACAAGCTACCCCAGAAGAGCATGATGCGCCCCCCACCAGAGGTACTACCCTGCCCCTAACATTCCATACACCCAGTATAGCTAATATAATGTTTAATTTATTCACATGATTTTTTTCCTGATCTGCAAATGTGCCCCTGGGTCCAACAGGGTTGGCAGCCCTGAAGGCGGTGGATTCTCCTAAAGAGATATATTTTTAAGCAGAGGCTGGCTGACCACCTATCAGGGATGCTACTAACACAGCAGATTTCCTCCATCTCCTGGCGGGTGACAATAGATGACCTTGGAGGTCCCTCCCAACTCTTAGGATCCTTTGATATGGAGCGACTTGGTCGTCAAATAACTGATCAACCAAGAGCTTGCGGGGGGCGAGAGGGCGACCGGCAGTGTGAACCGGAACTCGCGTTGGCGCGCAAAAAAAAATGAAGGAGAACCCGGCGTCTCCAAAGGGTGAACGGCGAGCGAGGAAACTTAAAAGCTGCCGGCGGCTCCAAGGAGGGCCCCCCTCCCCGTTTTCATGCATAGGAAGCGATCCACTTTTTTCTCGTGATTGGAACCAGATGCTCCTCACCAGGGAGAGCTTTTATTGCGATGGCCGGTCGCGGTGTGTGTGTGTGTGTGTCAGGGCTGGATCGGGGGCCGGTCGCGAGTGGCTTCTCACGCTCTTTCGTTCGCCTCGGAGCAAGCCAGTGGTGAGCGCCACTCGTGACCCCCCCCACAGAGACCCCGTGAAAACCCAGTAAACAGACTCCTGCCACGAAGCTCGGGGGCTGGAGACCCCTTCCTCCCAGTTCCAGCTTGATCCTGTGAGCCAAGAGCGGAGAATAGTCCCCCGCCCCCCGTTTCCTTGGGATGAGAGTCTGAGGGAGAGAGGAAGTTGGGAAGCTCGCCGTGGTCTGGCGACGGCCGGGGCTTCCCGCTCTGGGCCGCCCGCCGCCGCCCCCTCGGCCGTCGTGGGCTAAGGCGGGCTGCGGCAGAAGCCCTCTCGCCCCAGGGAGCCGCTTTCGTTGCCGGCCGCCGGGTTACTGGTTCCTATTAATCTCCCGCACTGGCCCTCGCTGTCTCCACTTCCTGTCTTGGCATATTTCTCTGTCTCGCCCTCCCCTCCCCCCGCGCGTTTCCAGATTCTCTTTTAGGGGAAAAAAAAGCGAGGGAGGTTGAGGGGGGGGGGAGAAGAGAGAGAGAGAGAGAGAGAGAGAGAGAGAGAGAGAGAGAGAGTTGCATCTGGCCAAGCGAAGAGATCAGAACTGGAGGCGATCTCCGGCGAGCTGCAACAGCTGGACTCGACATCTGCACTTCTTCCAGCGCAGGGCAGCAGCCCAGGTAAGGGAGAAGGAGAGACGCCGGGCTCCGGCTGGCGGGGCGGCCCGAGAGGGTCTCTCTCGTTTCCTACACACGGGAGAGCCCAGGAGGCGATTGCAGTTGCCATCTGGAAGGCTTCGGGTTTCGCTTTTTCCAGGGGATGGGGAGGGGAGAAGCTTCTTCGGCGGTGCTCTTCTCTGCTCCTCAGGAAAAGGGCTGCCTGCGTCTCTGTGGCTGAGGCAGCGTTTGAACGGGGCGAGCGCCCGGCAGTTCTCTGGGAAGAACAATGGATTCACCTCGGCGCGAAGGGAAGAGGAGGGACGCCGGGCAGGCGAGTGCCCCCCCCCCCCGGAGATCCACGTTTGGGTCTTCCTTGCCTGCGACCCGGGGCTCGGACTTTGCTTGCTCGCTCGTAATGTTCGGGTTGTTTCGGGGTATTTTCTAGCTCTTTGCTTGGAGGGGGTTCAGGGCAACTTCGAGATGAGGAAGGAGGGAGCGTATTCTTTCTCCCCTTCCCATAAATCGACTTGCACTGTCCGGTTTAGGAGGATAGGTGGCGCTTACGCACCGTGCTCACCCCTTTCGCCAGCTGTTCCTCACCGATAACACGTCTGGGAAGAAAACTTTTTTTAAAAAAAGATTCCTGGGATCTGCCTATAAATTGATATCTATTGATATCTGGACCCATCCGCTATTATTTAGTCAGATATAGAAATTAATGAGTACTGACACCCAAACGACATACCACAAAAGACAGCATTACTGTATATTGAATTTTACAAACAAATGACAAAGCAGCTCCTTCCTTCCTTCCTTCTCTCCCTCCCTCCCCCTTTCCCTCCACCTCCTCCTCAGTCTAGGATGGTTAGCCACGGATAATAGTTAGAAAATGGACATTTGGATACAAAGGGACATTGCCAGCCATGGTGTAACACTGACATACTGAGTTTGGCTAACTTGTCGCGTTCCCCATCCTTGTTTCGTTCTGGGATTTCTGCTTCCTATTTGATGCAGTATAATGTGATACAGTATAATGAAAATCTGCCTCTCCATGGCATGCTGTGTCTGGACTCTGGGGGTAACTTAGTGCTATGTACTAAGCTGAAAGTAGAGGGGCCTTCTGCTCCCAACTCCAAACCACCTGCGTCAGATGGAAATGGAAAGTTCAGCAAGTCTTCCTTATTCTTACCACAAAGTTCCAAACCCTAACTTTTCAGCCCTCATACAGAGATGGAGGGAGGGAAGCCATCAGGGCATAGTGGTTTAAAGTGTTGAACTTGGACCTGAGAGACCAGGGTTCAAATCCCCACTCAGCCATGAAGCTCTCTGGTGACCTTGGGGCAGTCAGTACCTAACAGGGCTATTGTGAGAAAAACATGGGGAGGCGGAAAACCATGCATGGCACCTTGAACTCCTTGAAGGAAAGGTGAATAATATTAGCAGAGGCCACAACTAATTCCTCTTCCTGTTCTTTAATTCTTGCAGCTATAACTTGAGCTGAGGGTGCAGTCCTCCTATGCATGCTTACTTGAAAGCAAGTTCTACTGAACGCAGCGAACTGTACTTCTGACTGCTCTGCTTTAAGTCTTGTATCTCCTGGGGAAGCAGTCTCTTGGACCTGGAAAAGTTGTGTGTGTGTGTAGAGTGGATTAGGGGTGGGTGGGTTGAGAACAACTTTTATAGGTGGTGTGAGTGGGAAATCAGACGTCGGGCAGAGGCGAAGCAACCTATTCTGGTACCTGGAACAGTGCTCATCCCAGGGGGCGTGGTGCACATCCCAGGGGGTGCGTGGCGATCTGGGATTGGCCTTTTGTCACACACCCCTTTGGAATGGCACCTGGGGTAGACGCCCCCCCCCACTTCCCTCAGAACGCCTCTGATGTCCGGATCTGAGTCTGGGCTGTAACTAAGTGCTTGTCTTGCTTAGTCAAGGGTGCAATGAGGTCACACACAAGCCAGAAGAATAACTGGAAGCTGTTACAAACTCTTTTGGTCCTATTCTATCACTGAAATGCACTTTTAGATACAGTGTTTCAGTATATCAGCTCATGTCCTGGATATAATGATGACAGTAACTATATTTGAATGAACACAGAACATACTTAACTATGCATATATATTCTTCATTCTGCCTAGTTCATAATGATCTGCCCCATAAGAGCAACCCTTTCCTTAGTGGAAGAAAATAAGAATTGTTAAGTGAAATAGTACCAGATTTTCCCTGGGATCTTAAAGGCTACTTTGGGTAGTGTTCAGGTCTTGAACTTGCCTAGTGAGATACTTGTGTCTCCCCTGACTCTTGAACCAGTAGATTCACATGATACATAAAACATTGATTTTAAGCCAAGAAATGATGGGTTGCTTAAGGTCACCTAGCAGATTTGGGGTTGGGGTGAGATTTGAATTGACAGTGTTGATTGCAGCTCATTCAGGTGCTGTTTAACATCATTTAACCATCACCATGGTTTGTATTGTGCTACAGAATAATAAAGGCACATGGGGGAGTGCTCTTTTTTGAATAGTATATAAAGAGTTTGTTGACTGTTCTAATCTGCATTTGTATTATGTGAACAACTCATGACAATTATTTCAGAATATAAGATGTGGATTAAAACAGAATTGTGAGAACATTCTGTGATGAACAGACCTTGGATCATCCTGGCAACCCAGCAAACATTGAAAGCCAATCAGAGAAGAGAGAGAGAGAGAGAGAGGAATGAGTTTTTAAGTGGAGAAGCTTACAATTTAATAGTCAGAGAGGGACTTTCTTTCAGTGTGGGCAGATGGGGTCTCTTATTGTCTGAGTGGTTTCAGATAGGGACTATTTGTCAGTGAGGATCTATAGGGACTAACTGTCAGGATGGAGAATTGGGGTTTTGGACTATGTGAGTGGAGTTAGCTAGGCCAGGTATGGGCAACCTGGTTTGATTCTAAACTTCTCCTGGGTTAATAACAGGAGATTTTTTTATCTATTAAGCACACTCATAAAATTGGTCATGCTACCCAATACCTGTTTTAAGTGCAGCTGTTTGTCACATTTTCCCTCAAAGCAGAGGTGGGAAACGTATGGCTTTCTAGGTGCTGATCCCATCAACCTCAGTCAACATGGCCAATGGCCAGGGATGATGGGAGTTGTGTCCTAGCAACACTCTGGAGGGCTGCAGGTTAGCTACCCCTTCCTTAAACAAATAGCAACGTAGGAAACAGCTTTATACCAAATCAAACCATTGGCCCATCTAGCTCAGTATGGTCTACATTGACTGGGAACAGCTCTTGAATGTATTGAGCAGAAGTTGTTTCCAGACTTACCGGGAGATGCCAGGGACTGAACCTAGTAGTAGAGCATGTGCTCTGCTACTGAGCTATAGCGCTCCATAGATATGGGAAAAACATTACCACTTCTTTTTCCTTGCTAGGATGAATTAACATTTTAAAAACAAGCTAAAATGGATCAAGACCGAGTATCTGCAAAATGTGGAGTGTTGTGTCAATCTGCCTAGATGTCTCTGATTTTTCTTGCCTAGTTGTATGAAGGAATGAATAAATCCAATAATACTAATATCCAGCACCTGATATTTAATCCAGTTTAATTCAGAACAAAAATGTGATAATCTCTATCCTTCCCAGATTTCATAATTTGTTTTTATTTCCCTATTGTTGTGCTTTGCTTCATTTTAACCAATGTTTAACTCTTTTTGTTACATCTCTCCTACTCTGCCCGTCATTCCATGAATAACATACCTTGTGAATGGCCTCAAATTCTTACAGCATATTTACTCATAGGTAGGGTAGCTAGGTGCAAAGGAGAACTGTGTTTCTGCACCTGTGCTTGTTGTGTAGGAGACCTGTGCAAAGTTCCCTCTTCTACACAACTGGTAAAGTTGGTGGAGCCCTGTCCTCATTTGCACTTGACCACCCTGCTAAGAAATGCATCCCATTGTAGTACATGGGGACCACTCCCAGTTAAGTGAGTTTAGGAGTGCACTGCTACTGTCCCTCCTTCTAAAGCAAATCAGCACTGTGTGTGGTTTTGTGGTGAAGCTGTTCCCACTGCAGAGCAGCTCAGCTATTAAGCAAAACAAGAGCACAGTGGCTTGAGCACAGCATCCTGCTATAATTTGTGTTTCTCTGGATCAGGACCAGTAACTAAAAGTAAAGTGACTGGGCATACATATAAAATAATAATAATAATAATAAAATTACCCCTGAAGTGAAAGCTAAGATATGTGATAGACTAAAGTTCCTACTTAGGTCAAAGTTACAAATAATAGGTTTTGCCATCTCAAGCTAGGGTTTCTTAGTTATTATTTTATGCAGTTGTAAAAAGGCATATTTATGTCAGCTGTGTCAATTAACCTGATTTACTCTCTGAATACGGTAACAGGAATGACTAATGGAACAGGAAATGCCATCTGTCTTAACTTGCATATATTGTCTTGCCTTCTGAGAGTCCTGTTAGCTCCCCTTTCCTTTGTGTACACATGATTTAGCATATACAAAGGCACCACTGCACTGATTTCTGAGAAGGAAGGGATTTTTTATTGGGTCAACTTGGGTTGAGAAACTATGCACTTTTTGAACTAACGGAACACTTCATCTCTGTGTACACTCCATACCTTTCCCCCAAAGTATCTGGGGAACTGTAGTTTACCCCTCACAGAGATACAGGAACTGCTGAGTTGTTAAACTACAGGAAGGGTGAAATTAGTATTCTGTGGGTCAAGCAGTGACAACATAAACAATGCCCATTTTCCTTCGCATTGCCTTCCACTTCCTTTTGGATGCTTCGTGGAAGTTTTGGGGGAAAGTTCATTCTGGTTCTTCTCAATCCTTGCTTTTGAATCAGTGTGACCATAAGTGACAACCATTCTCTGGAATTAGAGGAGTGACATCAATGTGATTTCAGCACGATCCTTATGTGAATCATGCACACAAAAAAAATTCTATAACATGGAAAGCTGAATTGCTAGAAGCAAACTAATGTCACAACCAGACTGTGTGTTACACACATAGATGGGGAGTAGATTTGATAATACAGTATATATAGATCTGCAGCTGAAATTAGGTCTCCTTACTTTTTTTTTTTGCCAACATTGGACCAAGTGGGGTTTGACCAATTAAGGCAGCAAGCACAAATTATTCGTACTCTTTTTTGGTAAAAGTGCATCCTCTTTCTTTGCTTGGTATAATAATGGGTAATGATAGAGTTAAACATTGTTTCCATTTATTATGGGTTGGAGTTTAGATTGCACCCTTTAGTTTGTGGTAGCGTGCTAACATGTTTCTCAGGGAGCAATCTTTTGTTCTGGGCCTACGAAATGAGTAACCCTGTTAGTAAGAACTTAGCAGGTTGCCTTTGTGTTGGCAATTTGGCTACGGAAAAATTCAGGAAAATTAATTCCAAATATTTGCATTCTCCCCTTTGCCTCAGTTGCTCATATTGTAAACACTCTCTGGAATGTTAAATTTCAGTAAAGGTCTTTGCTTCAAAGGAGCCTCTCAGACCTTGGGAGGAATGTTTGAATTTTTCACTACTCTGCTACCTACTGAGAATATGAAGTGTCATTTAATTCAGTACAGTTTACTTCAAAGTAAGCATTCATAGGATTGGGCTGCAAGATGCCTTTTCATGCAGCAATATATTTTAAAATGATAGTTACTTGGAAGGTCACAAGCATAGATAAACAAGGCCAAAATGGAATGAGGAGTGAGGATTTTATAGGCAAGAGCTGTTTCTAACCAGTTTTTTACAGCAGGAAGTTTCACCATTGTTACTTTCTCTGTTTCACATTGTTGCTTCTGTGGGAGAACAAATAGTTTCTTAAGAAGGAATAGAAAGTTCTGATCGGCATGATTCTTTGCTTTCAATTGTTACAAAAGTGAACTGAAATGATAGTAATAATAGCAGCTATGTCACATGTTTTTTTCATATTCATGCAATAAACTTGGATAACAATGTAGATTCTGCAATTGTCCTTCAAGGGCTGTTCTGGTGAAACATCACAAATGGATTCTGGAGCAGTTGCTATTGTGTCATCTCTTCCTAGTGTGGGACTGCAGCTTGCTGCTGGATTTTCATTTCTTTTCCTCTTTGCTAAATTGTACAAGAGTTGTGGATGCCTGGGGAAAATGGAGGGTTATGGTATTTCCTGTGCTCCTTTTTCTAGAAGTATTATCAAAACTTTCTCCATTAGTGCTGAGAGGGGCAATGCATAGTGTGTACTGGATTAGCCATGAATCGCTGATTCCTCCTTTAGCCAAGGCCATGTTGGAAAGAGTGAAGCCTGTGTGCAGATCATATGCTGCATATACACGGCTCCCAGTTGCATATAGCTAAATCCTTGTATGCCTGACATAATTTACATGTGTTACTTGGAAGCCCCTTCCATGTGGGAAATGTGGAACCTGTGGCTCTGAGTTTGCTGAATAAATCCAAAAAGTGCAAAGTGATCTCACAGCTGCAGATCACCCTTACAGAGAGTGAGTCTTTGTCCACTCCTGTTCCATAGAGTCAATGTGGTGTCATCCAAATGCTGTCAGACTATGACTCCCATAATCCCTTACTCTGGGGAATGCCAGTTGAGGCTGATGGGAGTTGGAGCCCAACAGCCTCTGGAAGGTCCTATGCTAGCTACCCTTAATACTAAGATCCCAGGAATACCAGGCAAGCAAGTATGTTTTACCATTGCTTCTCAAAGTTAAAGGTTAGCATCACAAGCCATTCTTCAGGTGTTCTAAAACCAATTTGATAGCTGTAGGGTAAATTGCTAATTGGAAATCAAGTGTTGTTATTGTTGTTATTATTAATTGGAAATTGAGTGTTAAATCCTACTCCGCAGAAGAGATGAAGTAATAAATCCAATAATTATTGGCCAGTAAGTTTCCACAATGCTAACTGACTTCCAGAATTAGAAGGAGTTAGGTAGCAAGAAATGACTGGGTGGAGAATAGGAATGTGAATTTGAGAGAGTCTCCAAAATTAAATGATAAGAGGTTTTCAGAAATCTAATAGAAGGCTGTATCCAACACAGCAAGTCCAGAAGCAGCATAGAGGAGATCAGTGCTATATTTGTAATGGGGAGGGGAAAGAAAAATGACATCATATCCAAAGGAGATCCCCAGAGAGACTTGTTTTAAAGATGACTTCCTTATGTACTGAACTAAGCTCATTGCATCTCTGCACGTTTTACTGAGTCTGGCAGGGGCTGAAAATCAGATTAATGGAACAGCGCAAAAGAAAACACAGATAAATGTTTATACCAGAAATCATATTTCTGAAGTTAATAATAGAACTAATGAGAGTAATGCTAAAATAGATACAGAATTGGCTAAGTGGTTGAAGGAGCTGTCAGAGAGGAAAAGGGGGATCATGGCATTATATATGTCTTGAATGCAGACAGAGGGTAGGCATAACCTGCTACAGATGTGTGCCTGTTCAAGTAATAGTATCTGTAGTAGGTATGTGTCTACCACGCTGCAACATTTTGTGGCAGACCTCACATGTACCTTAGCTATCTAAATGTGATTTTTCAGCCTTCCGTTGGTATGTCCAAAATGCAGTGCAATGCCAGGTTTCTATTTTCAGACATTCACAAAATTCACCTGAGTTTACAGGCATTTACACACAAATGTACCACTTTAAAGCCACCTCTCCAAGCAAAAAATCCTAGGAACAGTAGTTAAGGATGCTAGGGATTGTAGTCTTTTGAGAGGGCAATTACTGTTCCTAGGATTCTTGGGGAGGACTCCATGTGCTTCAAATGTGCTTCAGAAGTATGGTGTGTACACAGCTTTAGGTGGCTAGGGTAGGGGAGAGAGAATACATTTGCTTTTATACTCATTGCTGGACAGACTGATGCATTCGGTGTTCAAAATTCCGCAGGCGTCAGGCACATTTTGCAACTGGTGCAGGTCCAGTTGTGACCATGTGGATGCCAAGCTGGTGACTTACATCTCCAGCTGTTTGGCCCCTCCAGCTTTCTTAAGCAGCTAAGCAGGTAAAGGTAAAGGGACCCCTGACCATTAGGTCTAGTCATGACTGACTTTGGGGTTGCGGTGCTCATCTCGCTTTATTGGCCGAGGGAGCCGGCATACAGCTTCCGCGTCATGTGGCCAGCATGACTAAGCCGCTTCTGGCAAACCAGAGCAGCGCACGGAAATGCCGTTTACCTTCCCACTGGAGTGGTACCTATTTATCTACTTGCACTTTGATGTGATTTCGAACTGATAGGTTGGCAGGAGCAGGGACCGAGCAATGGGGGCTCACCCCATTGCAGGGATTCGAACCACCGACCTTCTCCATCGGCAAGTCCTAGGCTCTGTGGTTTAACCCACAGCACCACCTGCGTCCCTATTTATTGCATTTCTATCCCACTTTTTTCTCCAAGGAGTACATGGTTCACCCCTCTCCTCAATCCCTAAAACAACCCTCTGAGTTGGTTAAGGGGCTGTGACTGGCCCAAGGTCACCCAGTGAGCTTCATGACTGAGTGAGGATTTGAACCCTGAACTCCCAAGTCTTAGACTGACACTCTAACCCCTACACCAGACTGGCTTCCTAGAGCACTTCTGCTAAGGGTCAGCTATATAAATTAAGTAGGTAAATAAATATGGGGAAAACAAAATGACACTCAGAGAAGAATCTGAAATATTTCCCTTGAAGCTTGAATTTGTTTTTTTCTGGATTGGCTGGTTTGTTTTAATGTGTTGTAAATATAATGTGTTTAAAATATAAAGCGGTATAGAAATGAAATTAACAACAACAAATTTCACTGAGGGGTGGGAATAGCACATAGACATTCTGTTGTGGTGACCGTAACCTAGGTTTAAGGTGCCATTTGGTGATATGTGTGTGTGTGTGTGTGTGTGTGTGTGTGTGTATATAAAAGTTTCTAATGCTCAATGTGTGCATTTCAGGATTTCTTTCTCTGTGTGAGTAGTAGAGGTGGCTGGTGGGTTCATTTTAAATCGTGCCAGATTTATAAGCTTTTTCTGCTATTCTTTGGCAGATTCCCTGCATCTGGCATGCAGCACTGTCTAGCCTGATACTCACTTTCCAGCTAATGCTCTGCATTCTTCTACCAATATGGAAACATTCTATATACAGAGCCATGTTTGGCTGAACTTGTAAATAAGTTGGGATGTAGGTGGCGGAACTACAGAGGATATACTTTTATGGCAATTCAAATGTATGCATGTGGGGGACAGGGAGATGCCTGCGCATGGTAAGCTAAGAATGTGATGGCTTTGCAGTATCACCACATTCAACTGCCACTGACTTCTTGAATCAGACTTAGTAGATGCGCCTGCTCAGGTTGAGATCATGAAGACTGCTATGTGCATTTCTTCTTTTCTACAAAGAGGTGTGCCACGGCTCAAGCGTGCCTGAGAGATGTGCCATCTACATCACAGTCTTTATTCCTTACCCCTAAATATGTAGAAACTGGTGGTGGTGGTTTAGGGGGGAAAGTGCTCTGCACATGCTCTGAGGCACTTTCCTGGGTGATTACCTCACCTATTCCTGGGCTCTTCACTTTATAGTGAGAATGGATTCTGTGGCTGAGCCCTCTGCCTGTTTGTATACAAATGAGTAAGAGTCAAACCAGTGGCCCACCTTACATTCTTCAGCCAGCAGACCTTATATGTGAAATGTGATGGGAAATGTGGGCCTCTTCCTCTCGAACATTTCAGTTTCTTCTGCAGGATGGCTGTCATTACTTGCTGACAAGCTCTGTATGCAGCTGGAGGGCATCTGGGTTATCAGGGTAGAGACCACCATGAAGGGAATGTGATTTGTACTGTGCAGCTACTGTAGAATAATGATGGTAGCCCAGTTGCCTACTCAGAGAGCCAGTATGGTGTAGTGGTTAAGAGCGGTAGTCTCGTAATCTGGGGAACCGGGTTCGCGTCTCCGCTCCTCCACATGCAGCTGCTGGGTGACCTTGGGCTAGTCACACTTCTTTGAAGTCTCTCAGCCCCACTCACCTCACAGAGTGTTTGTTGTGGGGGAGGAAGGGAAAGGAGAATGTTAGCCGCTTTGAGACTCCTGAAGGGGAGTGAAAGGCAGGATATCAAATCCAAACTCCTCCTCCTCCTCCTCCTCCTCCTCTTCTTCTTCTTCTTCTTCTTCTTCTTCTTCTTCTTCTTCTTCTTCAGTCTCTCATTCAGCAGTTCCTTTGCTACGTTCAGTGACATTAAACACCTTTTCAAAAACAAAAGCACCACCTCTGCCCTTTTAAAAACTTTCTGTCAAGGAAATTTTATTTCCAGAATACTTAATATCCTGTTAAAGTGTTCTTAGGTTTACTCAAGTTACCTGCTTGAGCCTCAAGTGTCATCTTGTAGATTTTGTTATGAAGGATTGATCCAAAGTAAATCAAAATAATCCCTTGGCATTTTCAGCTGGGCCTTGAAGACCCACATCTTTTAGTAGCTGATGTAAACTGGGCCTCAGAAATGGTGGTGTGATTTATTTACAATTGGTTTAGGGCTGGTTGTTGTTTCTGTGCTAGCTTTTTAGAAAGCATTACACACTGTGGCTGCTTTAAACGTATATTGTAGTACTGGTTGACATTGTAGTAGATGATAGTGTTTGTTAACTGATATCACTGTGAATAATTTTTGTTTAGAAAGTGGTTTATAAAAGTTTCAAATAAATAAGACATACATAAATAGGAGTTTTATAAGAACTTTTAAAGGTCACATGCAGTGTATGTTTAATGTTGCTGTGAAGTTCTTTCACAACATCTGAAAAAAGTAACCTATGAGTAGATGATTCATTCCAGTCTGAGAACCACAGTGAAAATGTATCACCAGCCAGAAGCCATTAATAAGAATAGCCCTAGTGCAGATGTTTTCAACCTTTTTGAGTCCATGGCTCCCTAAACCAACTACATTCTTTCTGCGGCACTCCTGTGGGGGTTAGGAGCCCAGTAATGTCACCCCTTGCCTGCAGCGCTGGCAGCCTCTCACCCTTTTTCGAACACCCTCCCTTGTGGAGTGTTCTCACTGCCTCCTCTCCCCTCCCCTTGGGAGTCCTTTGGGTAGCTACTGCTGCTGCTGCTGTCACTGGTCTCTGAGCTGCCTCAACCCAAAGAGAAGTGAAGCTTATAGCCAGGGCTGTTGCAATAAACATCTGTGCAAGCCTTTGGGAGGAAGAGATGCGAGAAGGCATCAGAGAAAGAAAGAGGGACAGAGACCAGTGTTGCCTGCAGCACCCCTGATCATCATTCAAGGCACCCCAGGGTGCCATGGCACACTGGTTGAAAAGCACTGCCCTGGTGGATTAGGCCAAAGACCCATCTGGTCCTGTATCCTGTTCTCACAATGGCCAACCAGATGCCTATGGGAAACCTGCAACTGGTATTCAGAGGCATAGTGCCTCTGACACTGGAGCCATCATGACTTAACCTCTATGAATTTATCTAAACTGCCTTTAAAACCACCTTGTGCATTTCTCCATCCTTCTCCTTATCACAAAAGTCTGATTTTTGGAGGAAGTGGGCTTGCTGTGCAAGTGCTCCAAATGAACTTTAATTGTGCAACCTGAATTTACCTGAAAATAG
This sequence comes from Podarcis vaucheri, assembly GCF_965113315.1. Taxonomy (NCBI): domain Eukaryota; kingdom Metazoa; phylum Chordata; class Lepidosauria; order Squamata; family Lacertidae; genus Podarcis; species Podarcis vaucheri. Next base: position 71,651,214 of record NC_138759.1, read on the forward strand.
TGACAGTCTGGAAGTGTCCAAAGTTCCATTGAAATACAGTCATACCTCATGTTACGTTTGCTTCAGGTTGAGTGTTTTCAGGTTGCGTCCCACGGCGACTTAGAAGTACTGGAACGGGTTACTTCCAGGTTTCGCCGCTCGCGCATGCGCAGATGCGCAAAATGACGTAGCTCGCATGCGCAAAAGTAACAAATCGTGACCCGTGCGTGCGCAGACGCGGGTTGTGTTCTTTTCAGGTTGCAAACAGGTCTCCAGAATGGATCCCATTCGCAACCAGAGGTACCACTGTAAGTGGCTTACATCTGAATAAACATCATAGAACCAGACTGTATGTCTCTATTGTAGTTTCCCCACACTCCCTATTTGGTGAAAATCATACTGTAACTGAAATTATTTCAAAAAGGAAAACAGAGTTGTGTCAAATAGCTTCAATGGATGTTACAAATTCTTGCAATTTGGTGCCAGTGTTTCAATCACAGTGGTCGTATGGTTTGGGCATTTGACTTCATCCCTGAAGTTTGTGGGTTTCGAGCCTCACTTCACTGAACTCTATATGATATCACAAAGTCAAAAGGAGTAGTTACATATGGTGCTACTCATATTGTTGTCTAATTAACAGAGGTCATTGAAACTAATACATCTTGGCCACACCAGTCCCAAGAGACAAAATGGTTTGAGACAGACTATCAAGGTATGAAATATGGACAATTTTTGAATCCACTTAATGTATGAAAAATAAGACTTGGCAAATGCTCCAGCTTAATAAAATATGTATGGGCATGAAACTGGCAGGCAGTTACTATTTACTGCTTCTTCTCCCTCCAATGTGGCCCTGATTGCTCACTCTGTTCCCTGTTCTAGTACTTCGGGGAAACTGAAAATGGCAGGTATGGCTGGAACTTCACTGTGCACCTGACCTCTGTGAAAGCCATTTCAAAAAAGGCAAGTTGTGGCAACCAGTGTCAGCCCTGGTATTCCCATGTTGGGTGTTGATGCTGGGCCCCATCATTCGCCACTATCTCTGGCAATCAGCCCCCGCCCGCTCCACCTCCAATGTAGCCCCAAAGCCTGGACCTCATGAGACCACTGTTCTCAGTGTGAGCTTTCCTTCACAACTGAATTGAAATTATGCATAGTGTGAGAAAGTGTGCCATGTATACAGTGATTCTGGTGAGGTGAATTCTTTCAGGCCTTTCTGGATCGACAGGACAGGACTCAGAGTGCTGGATGGCTTAAACATAATCATCTAAGATTCTAAGAATATTGTCTTCTGATACCATGAGTAACGTGGTGTTTAGCTGGGACTGAATCACAACCCTTTCAACTGAGAAGATAAGTTGCTCCAAGTGCCCGTCTGCAAGGGCTTCAGTTCCAAATGAAGTCAGGATAGTCATGCTTCTTCAGCACAATTCTTTACATGTCCACTCAGAAAGAAGTCCCATTATTGCAGCCTTAAAATGCAAAGTTCCATGTACAGTGGTACCTCGGGTTACATACACTTCAGGTTACAGACTCCGCTAACCCAGAAATAGTACCTCGGGTTAAGAACTTTGCTTCAGGATGAGAACAGAAATCGTGCTCCGGCGGCGTGGCAGCAGCGGGAGGCCCCATTAGCTAAAGTGGTGCTTCAGGTTAAGAACAGTTTCAGCTTAAGAACGGACCTCCAGAACGAATTAAGTACTTAACCTGAGGTACCACTGTAATGTTGTTATCTTACAGATAAGGAACCACATCTGAGTGGGAAAGTACTCTATTCATGCTTGAGTCTTATAAAGAGAAAGCATATCTGTCTGTTGTATCATGTACCCAGGAAGCGATGGGTTCCTATAGGAAGTGGAAAAATGCAATCAGGAAATCTGAATGCTCCAATATTGGCTCTTGGTCAACTAAGGTCAGATCAATCTAGTCTGCTGACTGCATCTACCACTTCTTGTAAGATAGACATGTGGCTTACCAAGAAAGCAGTAGAGTTGGCAGACAGTGTGTTTTATTACATTGGTTTCAGACAGTAACTTTATACTGTTCTTTTGTAATGAAAACTTACTTCAAGTTACTTTATTTATAAAACCTTTTGCCTCTCGGTCCCACAGACACCGAAGGTGATTTTATCTAATGAAACAAATCATATAGATTTTAGAACAATCCAGAGCACAACGCAAATCTTAAGGAGTCAAAACAGAAGCAGAAATGGAATGAGAAAGCAGCAGGATCTTTGGAAGAAAAGCTGCAAGATTAAAACATGTGGGGGCAATAAGTAAATTATAATGGCAAGTCCCCCTGTCTCAAATGTTTAGGATACGGAGGGAATAAGTGGCAGCGTGTTTGCATCTGTGATTGTGTACATAAATCCTTTCCCTCCTCCTGTTATCCTGTTCTTTACCTTCCCTGAGTTCAAGCTTTGTGAAGTTATTAGGGAAATGTGGGGTAGCATCTAAATGATGATGGGTTTTGGTAAATGAGATAGTAGCATAATAGTAGCATATATTCTGTGCTGTCTTTATGCCCGCTGCTTTTAATGCAGGAAAATGAAATCCAAACCCCAGGACTCATAAATGCACAACATTTTCCCAGGAGGAAAAATGCTGTATACCGCAAAATGTTTCTGAGAGAGAGGGAGAGAAAGTGGGTAATAAACAGGCCAATAAAAGTAGTCTGGGGAAAATTAGTTGCCATATCTTGCTAGTCTTTCTGCTTTTGCCATTGAGAAACCTGACCTACTGATAGTTTTGTGCCGTATGCTTAGTAACAGTTAGTGATGTGAAATAAGAGTGAAGATTTGTTCCACTGTTAATATTTTCCAGGATACACTGTCAGGCTGTGGATAATTATCCTTCCTTTAAGCACATGAAACTGCAATTCTGGGATAAACACTTCAGAATAATGCTCCATTTATCCAGAAAGCTGCTTCTCAGAGGGCAAAATCGTTAAGATCGCATCCTGGATTTCATTTGGAACTTGCCACTGTATCCATGATGCAGCTGCAGTCCGTGGGCTGTGACATTGCTGAGAGTTTTGCTGTGAAGGAGCACTTTCAGTTTAAGCATGTGAATGATTTCTAGTGACACATCTACCGCCTTGCTGAACTTAAGAGGGTGGGATGGCAAAGGAGGAAGTAGAAAGGGAAGATGGCTCTTCACTTAACCAGGAACAGAGTTCCCTTGAAAAAACAAACCGCGATAGACTCTTTTTCTGTTCCCTTCCGTCTTTCTGCTCATTGTATTTTTGAACTGTCGCTGTCAATTAATTGGTAGCTATCCTAGGAAGCTGAACCCTTGCTTAAGTTTTAACACTTGCTGGATCCAGTAATGAGAAGAGTCTTAGCATACAACCTCATCCTCCCCCACTCCCAGCTCATGACAATATAATGGATTTCTGCATGTTATTTTCACTAATATATGCATTGTCATGCACACTTTACCCTTGCCTATGTATTTTTTGTACACGTGAATCAGCTGGAGAACTCCGCTGCAAAATTTGGAGAAGTGCAAATATTGAAGGATGTCTGTATTTCAGTTCACATGTTATTTTGAAAGTGCAAATTCAGTATGCTTGCCTTTAAATGTGAATTGAATCAAATTTATCCTACAATCCCAATCATTCCATGGAACCCTAGCCATGTGATTAATATGTGAAGGGTGCTAAAAACATCTGGTTTGCTAAATATGGACGTGATTGCAGGTTGGGTCCTACATACTACAGAGAAGAACCTTACTCTGTGTCAACCAACCACTCCTATGTTTTACTAGTCTGGGCATGCTGTGTCCCACTGTGCCAATCTTACCCTTGCCACCTTCCTTGCTCTACTCAGTGATGAGTATTTGGATCAATAGTGGGGAACCCCGTAGGGCCCTCCAGACATGGTTGGATTCAAACTCCCATTAGCTCCAACCAACAAGGCCAACAGTTAGCGATGGTGGGAGTTGTAGCCCAGTGACGCCGCTAGGGTCATGGGTTTCCTGTCCCTGATTGGTGGTCATTTCTTTGAGAAAATGTAACTGAAAAAATTGAATTTTGTTTTAAACCCAAATCTGTGCTCCAAGGGTGCTTTGACATTCACTTAATAAAGTTAACTGGGTTGCCCTCAGCCGCTTTCAAAGGGGAGCGGAGTATGTCTGAGTGCCACACTATCTCAGTTAAATGGTTAGCTTCTATGTTGGAATGGGACGCGCTTCCTGTTCACCCCATCTGTTGCTGATTTAGGTTAATTGAAGAAGTTTCAAGCCCTCTTGCCGAGTCCAAAGAGAATTTTCTCCTCCTGGAATTTAACCTCTAGAGAAATCATGAGCCCAGCTCTTTAAAGACTTTAAAATACCATCCTGCTATAAGTGATCCTTTCCAATTTTTCCGTGCAACATGGCTCCTTGTTGAAGTTAAATGGACTCTCTTCCCCACCACACTCCATTAGATCATAGTGAATAGCCTAAAGGGGAACCCTCAGAGAACGGTCAGGATATCTCACTATTATTATTATTAATAATAATTACTTTTAAAAAACCTCAAGCAACTTACAAACACTGAAAACAGGTATAAACAAAGAGTAGAAGCAACATAAAATGCAGTGATATGCATAAAAGAGCTAATCCAGCTCAACCCCATCCTACTAAAAATACGAAGAGTTAGGCTCCAAAGGCCCGAGTGAATAAAAATATTTTACCTGTTGCCCAGAAACAGATAGTGATGGCACCAGGCATGCCTCCTTGGGGAGTGCAGTCCAGAAATGGAGCCACCTCTGAGAAGGCCTGTTTTCATATCACCATCCTCCACACCTCCATTTGAAGGGATGCACAGAAAAGGACCTCACATGGTTCATGCAGGGTCCTGGTGGCTTCATGTGTGGAAAGGCAGTCCTTGACATATTGGGATCATAGAATCATAGAATCATAGAGTTGGAATAGACCACAAGGGGCATCGAGTCCAACCCCCTGCCAAGCAGGAAACACCATCAGAGCACTCCTGACATATGGTTGTCAAGCCTCTGCTTAAATCTTGTGCTGCATAATTGAATTATTGTAAGGTGTAAATACAGCCAGTTTATTTATTCATAAGAATTTTCAGAAAGTGTAGACAGTTGTAGGGGTACTACAGAATGCCTCTGGAGAACACTATCTTAACACTAAATTAATGCACAGCTGGTTTAGAAGTGAACAGTGGGATCTTAAAGAAAGTGATTGTGGTGGTCAGCCAGGCATGAGTATGGACAACTCTCTCTCTCCTGAGCCATGCCAAAATTTCAGCATTAGCCTATACTTCACTACTCAGAAGTAAGTCCTATTGAGTTTGGTGGTACAGAATGAGAAAGAAATTGAAATCAATAAACATGCTTACTCCCAGGGACGTGTAGTTAATATAAGTGGCTTGGGATTTTTTAAAGCTGAAAGTCTGATTCTGTTTGAATGTCTTAGGGAGCTCATTGTGCTACTGGTTTATCATAAGTCACCATCAAATTGCATTGACAAGTCAGTCACATGCTTCTTGGCTCTTCAGACCTTCTTAAGAATGCTATGCATGCAGAAAGCGGGAATGTTGTACTCCATGAACAGATTGTTTTCAGATCCTGATGAAAGCTTATGTCTCAAAGTTGGCATGACAGATCTGTTTCACTAATGACCGCTCTTCCAACACTAACTGTGGCTGCTGATGGAGACCAGAACTGGAATCCAGTTATGGGAGAGTGTTGTGACCTGAGCAGCAAAGAATTAGAGGCCAGAGAGGAGGAGTGCTAAGGTCCACTGAACCCTCATTACGTACTCTATAGCAATTGGGGAAGTTGTTAAGGCTACAGTTTCCAGTAGTCTGCACTGCTCATGCCAAGAGTGCTCAATCATGTTTAGAATTGCTTTGGCACAGACAAATAATGTGCAGACCACTGCAAAGTTCTCTCAGTGCAAATGAGCACAAAATTCATTGCAGGCAAGTGTAATTAGGGGAGGAAACAATCAAAGGAAACTATGTGTTCAAGAAGGAATGTATTCATAGTTGTGTGTGCGTGCACTGCATCTGCCTTTTGCGAATTCTTAGTACAGTTACAATGAGTAGAAGAAATAGATCGCATCTCAAAAGGGGCTTCTTGTCAGATGCTCTTCTTCATGGCAGGACTGGAGCTCAAGAGTTATGATCTATGTGTTGGGAGATCCTGTCATGTACAGAGGGAGCCATAGCCATGTACTTTTTTGCTGACCTTTTTGACTGTAATCAGCATGTGTCTCACAGTTTCCTGTGGCATGCAGAGTAGTTTAATATAATCCCTGTCGTAGTCTATATAATAGGTGTCATTACTGTGATCCTTTTTTTAAAGAGTACATGATTGATTTACTGTATTCCTCCCCGCTCCACTTCATGGGAAAATGTGAAAATGTTGAAGGTGACTTCTGCCTATTCATGTGAGCTGAGCTGAGGCCTTCTGAGAGGGAGCGAGACTGCCAACAAGCCAGTCTGTAAATAAACAAGTGTCTTGGGATGTCCCCCCCAAGGTCTGAGGTTGGGTGTCTTGCAGACACTTGGCAGCAGGAACAAAACCATCAAGAGTTGGATTGTTTGTCGCTGAACTGATTTCAATAACAGATGAGAATTTCCGAGCAGGAAGAATTGCACGTGCCTTATGGGATTTGTCTGGGAGGGGGAGGGAAGTACCTTTTATGGAAGGGAGAAGGAATTTTTATTTCATTCTGAATGTAGCGGTTGGTGCCTACAGACTGCTCTTCAACAATTTCTGAACAAACACCACAGAGTTAGAATCAAACTAAAACAGCAACTCAGGGCTCCATTATGGACATTGATATTACACTGTAGCATGACTTGCAGTATAAGACCATGCTTGCTTCTCCTGGAAGTGACTCCACACTTTTCCATGGCAGATCCAATTGCTGTGTGTTCACTAGTGTTTCCCACATCAAAGGAAACATGTGGACATCGTGCATGTTTTTAAATATTCCATGCTCACATGCCTCACAATTCTGGATTAATCAGGAGTCTGCAACATGTGAACACAGGTGTTTATGGATGTGTGACTGAGTTCCACACTTGACAAGCCTGTTGTTTGAAACTCTGGGCTTTCTGTGTGAAGTTGCCTCCACTTTACTCAAGGCAACTGGAAAACCATAATTATTGTCAGGTACCATCCATTTTAATGTGTTGCTGTTGGCCTTTTTAATCCTTTAATGAATGCAGTGAACATGAAAATAAATAACACACTAATATTGGACAAAACTATAAAATTGATATTATTACACAGTGGCTTCTGCCGTTATTTGTGAAACTTTGTCTACTGGTGAGACTCTTCTTGCTCTTTTCAAATGTTACTGTGCAGAGCAGGAAGGACCGGTTTTGTCCTCTGATATTGCTATAAAACCAGGGCTTTTTCCCCCAGCTGGAAGTCCCTAGAGCTCAGTTCCAGTATCTCTCAGGTGGGCACCATTGCCATTATAAGAAAACAAGGGAGGCATTCATAGTGAGTTCTGGCTCCTCTTTTTCTAGAAAAGTAGCACTGTATAAAACTAATACAGTTTTAAACATTTGGCCTTGGCTTCTCAGACGTTTTTCTATGACTGGATCTTAGCAATGCTATGCTGAACATCTTAGGGCAAAGTCACAGGTGCTTGTCTACCACTTGATAACTGTAGTAAGTGATGATACCGAATTTCCATATCCCCACACATAATTTTAACAGGTATGCTTTTGAATTAAATCACTTTACTCGTTCAGCTGCCAGTGATTTAAGTCCCATTCCCATGTTACTTGCATGAAGGGGGCATCACACAATTACCACAGTACATGCTGTACTCTTAGCATGCTGCCTTGGCCCTGGCACTTTGGTAATATGCAGAAATCTATTGAATTGTTAATGTGAAATCTCCCATGAGATTGGGCTGCTTGTGTGTAGACTTCTGCGCTACAGAGGACTATGCTAGCACATGAACATCTAGAGCAGACCCTGATGCTGGAGGTGAAGCCAGGCAACGTAATGGGGGGAGGGGGCTGGGACTAGCTGGGTGGTCCTTCTCTTCTGTGAACAAGTGAAGGGGAGTCAAGTGTAGAGTAATCAAGTGTTGTACACACACATGTGAATCAGTGCTGACCTCAGGGCAAAAGCCCTATTGCCATACCTGAGGAAAGGTTGGAGAAATGTACCGTATATTTCCCCTCACTCTTTCCTGACGCTTTGAAACTGCATTTCTTGGAATCATTGTCGTTGCATTGAATTTGGATGTCTGAGTGATTTTTTGGGAACTGAATTTCCCTTGACTGCATCATGAAAGTAAAATCTCCTTTAAATATGCAGGAGAAAATAAACCGCAGGCACACTGTATTTTTGGAACAGCCTAGATGGAAGATCTCCTCTGAGATACATTCCTGACTAGATCTTAGATTTGCTAATGGCTCAAAGGGTTTGTATGTTTCGGAGTGCTATAAACTAGGGGAAGTTTCTTTAAACATTTTGCTTAATAATATAAAGAAAAAATAATAATTTAAACATTTTGATCAACCACCCAATCCTTTACAAGGATCTTGCATTTGTGTTAATGGATTAAAATATAGCTTGTGTTAATGGGTGGTAGATATACACACACATGTGTGCTCACACACTATTTTAGCAGGAACAGATGATTTAGAAAGCAGATATAAATCTTCAGGGAATGGGCAGACCTTTACAAACAACTTAATTCTGCCACATTTTTCAGTGACTAGACTTACAGCCCAAGAGTCATCTGCTTTGTGCTCCAGATTGAACACTTTGTTGTTAACAGATGCATTGTGCTTCATAGTGCATGCACTATTACTCATTAAAGCACGTCATTCATTAAGCAGATAGAAGTAAAATGGATGCATTAGGTATAGTTGTGAATGTGTTGAGAGAGTGAAGACAACTCTTTCCATGTGATAGAAATGATCCTGAGATACATGATATCGGACTAGTTTTTGTGCATGCCTGAAGCTTAAAAATTCTTAAAACTTGAGTGGCTGGGGGCTCATGGCAGCTGGAACATAGAATCCTAGAATTGTAGAGTTGGAAGGAGCTCTGAGGATCATCTAGTCCAACTCTCTGAAATGTAGGACTATGTAGCTGTTCCATACAGGGATCGCACCTGAAACCTTTACGTTATCAGCACCAGGCTCTAACCAGCTGAGCTATCCATGCTCAATGAAAGGATACCAGTCATGCAAAAATGTATATAACCTCTTAGCCATCTTCCATTATACTTTTTAAATTACTTCAGTCACCTGATGAAATGAGTTGCTGCAAAATAAACTTTATGCCAGAATAAACTGCTTGGGGTTGAATAACACACAGTGTGTGGTCACTTGATGATATGACTGGAGACTGGTGCATATATTTGAGAAAACCTACATTTTGGAAGATTTTTTCAGTTACGAAAGCACAATTAATTATTCAACATTTCATTAACAGGGAAGTACAGTGGTACCTCAGGTTAAGTACTTAATTCGTTCCTGAGGTCCATACTTAACCTGAAACTGTTCTTAACCTGAAGCACCACTTTAGCTAATGGGGCCTCCTGCTGCTGTTGCACCGTCGGAGCACGATTTCTGTTCTCATCCTGAAGCAAAGTTCTTAACCTGAAGCACTATTTCTGGGTTAGTGGAGTCTTTAACCTGAAGCGCATGTAACCTGAAGCGTATGTAACCTGAGGTACCCACCCTAGCAGTTTGAAAGCCTGTCAAAGTGTAAGTAGATAAATAGGTACTGCTCCGGCAGGAAGGTAAATGGCGTTTCCGTGCACTGCTCTGGTTCACCAGAGTCATGCTGGCCACATGACCTGGAAGCTGTCTGCGGACAAACGCCGGCTCCCTCGGCCTATAGAGCGAGATGAGCGCCACAACCCCAGAGTTGTCTGTAACCACACCTAACGATCAGGGGTGCCTTTACCTTTACCTTTATGGTATATATCATTCCTCTTGGCTAGATCCCACACTGTTCTATTAGTGTTTAAATAAAATAATAATCTGGTTTCCGTGTCATTTCACATATCTGTGCTACGCATTCCTGGGAGGTGGTAGTTCTAATGTGGCAATTTCTCATGTGCTGTGTCTTTTCCATGTGATGCAAATATTAAAATGTGTTAACTAGAGTCACATGGATGGATTATTGTAATAACCTACAGTTTCACAGGAGTATATATTTAAAGTAGATAAACAAATGAGCAAATTAAATGAATTTAAAAAGGTAGCTTTAAGGAACCGCAGGAAGGGGGAAGGAAGTCAAGTTTTGAAATGTTAAAATTATTGTAAAATTAAGGAAATGTGTAAATCTGAAAAGTATAAATAAAACTAAAAAACCAAAAAAACTAGAGTTGCGTGGGATTCTGCCAGAAGGAATCTGAGTATGCCACACGAGCAACATATAAACTGGGTCTCTGTGAAATGTACATGATCTGCTTCCACTGCAATAGATTGTGTCTGAAGTAATTTCTGATGACATGAAAGCCCCATTTGATATAATGGTTGTTTCACACCATTCGGTTTCCAAAGCATATTTGTGTCATTTTTGCTACCACAACAAAAGGGTACAGCAACTACTCTTCTCAATGGCAGCTTTACTTGTGCTCTTGTCTGGAAAAGTCAAGTGATGCCTGAAATTAGCACATGGTCCATCTATTTCTCATGTGACTCCATCCTTGAGAATTATATATTTAAATCACTTGCAGCTGGCCTGTTGCTGTTTCCACTCCCAAGGATGGCTTACACTGAGGCAATAAAATCAATAATACCTCAAAGCACAATGTAAAACAATTTGTAACAATCAAAGGAGTAGAGCAATAGAAGTGCTTAACATTTTAGAAGAGCTTAAAACGGGATTAAGATAGTTAAAAAGCTCAAATGAATAAAAGGAATCACAAGGAAGTGTCCTATAGATGAGGTGCTGCAACTGAAAAGGCCTTTACTCTGGTCACCACCCATCTAACCTGTGAAGATAATGGCATATGGGAAGGGTTTATGCGAGTTGAGGCAATTATTCAGCAGCCTGGATCCCAAACTGTGTAGGGCTTTAATGGTTTAGACTGGCAGAATGAATTGTGCATAGAACGTTTCTCTGGGGAAATGTCTGCCTGAACAGGATTTGTCTGAGATTTCTGGCACATCTAGCTCTTGGCCATCTCTAAAGTACCACAACAGTAGACTAAATTGTGCCAGGTTACCGGTAATTGTTAAATCCCTGGTCATAAGCTCTAAGCAAGAAGTGAAGGGATGGAGAATAAAATAAATGAAACACAACACAATACTAATTAGATGTAGAACTGCATGGATAAATGTTGTTTTGAATTTGCTTGCAGTTTTGCACAAAGTTGGGCTATTTTTTAGTTAACCTTTAGCACAATCACCTATCCCTGCTACTCACTAAGCTTCTTTGCTCTATGATGTTCCAGAAAACAGCAGAAGGAGAAAATGTGCATTTTCTTCCGTTTCAGAATCCAGCTCAGCCTTCACCAACCTGCTACCCTCTAGATATTTTGATCTACAACCCCCATCAGCCCCAGCCACACGCTGCTGGAGCTAGGGGGAGCAGAGCCATGCTGAAGGAGGTGGAGGGCACCAGGTCGGTGGTGAATGTTGCTGTAGCTATTGAGTATATGGGGAGACAGCAACATCAATTACCATATTTTTCGCTCTATAACAGGGGTCTGCAACCTTTAAGACAAAAAGAGCCACTTGGACCCGTTTCTGAAGAAAAAAAACCTGGGAGCCGCAAAACCATTGCGACATTTAAAACAAATATATCTCCGGAGCCACGATCTGACAGCGGGCGGGAAGGTGACGTCGGGGCGGTGCGTGACTAATGCACGTACCGCCCCCATGCGACGTCACAGCCAGTACAGCGCCCACCACAGTGGGGAGTGTCGGGGCGCACAATGCGCCTCCTCCCCTCGCTAGTATCCGCCCTGGAGCCGCGGCAAAGGTGTAAAAGAGCCACATGCGGCTCCGGAGCCGCGGGTTACAGACCCCTGCTCTATAAGATGCACCTAGTTTTTGGAGGAGGAAAACAAGAAAAAAAATATTCTGAATCTCAGAAGCCAGAACAGCAAGAGGGATCGCTGCACAGTGAAAGCAGCAATCCCTCTTGCTGTTCTGGCTTCTGGGATATCTGTGCAGCCTGCATTCGCTCCATAAGACGCACACACATTCCCCCTTACTTTTTAGGAGGGAAAAAGTGAGTCTTATAGAGCAAATAATACGGTACTTTAATCCTTAATATAATGGATAAACCCCTTTTCTGGAGGCAGCATTTTCTCTATTGGTCCTAGACTGAACTAGCACTGGATGTTCACTCCAGAATTTCCCACAGTGGCAGCCCAAAGTTGTTCAAGCAATGTTTCTATTAATAAGTCACGACTATATCCAAGAGGCACAACAGTAGCAAATATACTTTGCCTCCTTCCTTCATCTCAAACTTTGTTGTAGAAAAGCCCCCAATCTAGAACATCAGTTTTCTCATAAAAATGATGCCCTGCTTGGCTGCTGTTGGCTGAAGGTGCTGTTTGCAGTAAACAGTACTTCTGGGGTTGAACAAGCCAGGAGTGAGTTGTTTTCAGCAGAAAACCCAACTCAGATTATTGGGACCATGTCAGGGACCCATGGCTCCTTTTTTTCTCCAAACTAAAAATGGCCAGATTAAGCACGCTTGTTTAAATACATGGCTTTTGTCATGTGTAGTTTGGGCCTTAAAACCATCTCTAGTTTTAGTGCTTCCATAGTCTCATTAACCTATTGCCATGGGGATTCCTATTTCACTTGGGAATTATAATTCTCATTGCATATTTGAAGGGAAACTTTTGTTTGAATTCATGGTTGCAGAGTTATTTATGTCTGATCCCTGCAGTTCACAATAACATACATGACTACGCAGCTCGAGGCTTGTGCAGAATAAAAGAATCTTAAGAACTTGAGATACCCTGCAGAAAAGAGATGGTTTCTCAGAGAAAAAGCGGCCTGACATTTTCCTTTTACTGCCTGCTGCCTAATGAGCTTTTGAAGATAATGATCTGCTCAGTCACCACAGGTTTTGCAAAGTTCCTAGCTCACATTTAGAACATTTAGAACATAATATCAAAAGGGGCCGCAAAAAAATGCCATAGGTCTGCATTGCATTTTCAGTTCAAAGTGACTGCAGTGCTACCATGTAAGATCATCCTGTGTAAATAAACAGGGTGATATCTTATTGGACATCCAACCTGGCAGCCTGTACCAGTTCCATGATGTATCTGGAGGAGACAATCATGGGAAATAGTCTATTTTGAAAAGCAACTTCTCAGTGCAAAAGCTTTTGCTTATTTGTGAGAGAGGCAAGCACTAAATTGGTATCTGTCACCTGTCTGGAATGCATTCCTACAACCTACTACAATGGTACCTCGGGTTACAGACGCTTCAGGTTACGGACTCCACTAACCCAGAAATAGTACCTCAGGTTAAGAACTTTACCTCAGGATGAGAACAGAAAATGTGTGGCGGCAGCGGGAGGCCCTATTAGCAAAAGTGGTACCTCAGTTTAAGAACAGTTTCAGGTTAAGAACGGACCTCCAGAACGAATTATGTTCTTAACCTGAGGTAACACTGTACACTTAAATATCTCTCTTACTCCTAATCCGCTACTGTTCAGTCCACTGTTCTTTCTCTGCATCAGTCTCCACTAATGTGGCTCCCTCCAGATATTCTGGACTACCTCTCCCAGCCAATGCTCAGGGATGATGGGTGCTGTAGTCTAACAACATTAGTAAGCCCAAAGGTTTAGCACTCCTGCTCTAAGCATTGCCTTCCCATGTCCTGCTGTTTGATGCTCACAAGCAGATTGATCTGGTGGCCAGGATCAGCATGGCAGTTCCTTTTCTTGGAGGTGACTGGAGTGTGCATGTCTGCGCCAGATGGTTATTCAATTTCTATGCCGCTTAATAATAATAATAATAATAATAATAATAATAATAATAATTTATTTATATCCGTCCCTCCCCAGCCAAAGCCATGCTCGGAGCAGCTAACAACAATAAAAGTAACACAAAATTAAGCAACAACTGTCAACTTAAATAAAACATCACAAAAATACAGAGTTACACATTAAAATGTTACGTTAATACACAGTTATTAATACATAAAAATCAATATATATCACCTGGCTCCTGGGAGATTGTGGCCCCGAAAGATGCACATTTTGGGGGGTTGTGCTCTCGTGCGAGTGATGTGACTCATAGTGGAGCGCAGCCCTGAAAGACGCACACCCTGGTTTTTCTTTGGAGTGTGTTGGAGGATATGTTCCTGGTTCCAGGCTTCTCATGGGCATCTGGGTGGACACTGTGAGTGCTGGATTAAATGGGTCTTTGGCCCAATCCTGCTGGCATCTTTTTATGTTCTTGGAATAATCTCATTCCCTGGCCGGCACTTGTGATCCTGATGCAATCCTTTGGCTGTGACTTGCCTGGCTTTAGAAGTGTATTGAGGTTTGGGTTATTCTATGCTACGTTATTAATGGAAGTATTTGAAAATCCAGATTTCTGAGCAATATATAAAGAAGCAATGTTTTAGTTCCATTCGTCGTGTCATGGCATGAGATTAAGTTCTGAGCCACAGAAACACAACCAGGTGCCTTATAGAGAGTCAGACCATTGGTTCATCTACTTTAATACAGTCTATTCTGACTGGCAGTGGCACTCCAGGGAGTCATTCTCAGTTTTACCTGGAGATGACAGGGAGTGAATCTGGGACTTTATGCAAGCAAAGCAGATTCTCTACCCCTGAGTCAAACCCTCTCCCTAAATTAGATTGCAGTCTTTCCCTAGAAAAGATGCAGATTAAACAGAAACCGATAAGAAAGTTTCTACAGAAGTTGTAATATTCTGCATGTAAAAAAAACATGCTGGGTAGTGTATGAAAGCCGTGGACTTTTGTAAGAATAGATATTTTTAAAGGACTTGGTTTCCCACTAGGGGGAGCGTTGCATATGTTGCTCACATAGGAGAAACGGGAACTGTTCAGATTTTCTGAGACTTTATATGGAGCTTTTAAAATCTTCACTGACTGTCTTCAATTAACTTTCCAAAGAAGGAAGTCTCCAAGGCCCTATCTTGAAGTTTAAAAGGCTTGGGCTTGCTTTTGCTCCCATTTAAATTCCTGTCAAAGTTCTCATTGAGTTCAATGAGATTTAAAAAGGGTCCTTTTTGTTTCCATAGCAATAAGCTTAAAAAGAGAAACAATATTATTTTCTTCCAAGTATTTTATCCAGCGTTGCCATGGTGCCTAACTGCTAGACATTATAGTAGGCATCACTTTAAAATGTTTTGAAATGGGAAAAAGTTTACATAGAAAATTATTTTATAGTCTACAAAGCATCAACCAGTCTTTTTTTACATTAAGATAGTTCTCACACAGAACTGTGATAAAGATAAATGAATTTAGATTTGTGGCTGATGTAGAAAATAATCCTGTGGATTCTGGCGTTCATCACACTTACGTATTCTTAATTAGAATTTTCTATTTAATCTCCGTAACTTTGAAACTGGCAGTATTATTATTATTTTAGAAAAATCTGCTGATTTTCTTCATTTTTAAGCACTGAAGCATACAGTTGCACAGTTTGCATCTGATTTTATGTGTGTTGTGTGAAATTAGTTGTGCAGTGCAAATTTATTTAAATTTCATTATTAATAATAACATTGTGTCAAGCAAACAGTAAACAAGATGAAAAGACTCCATACTTTTAAAGCACATTTAAAGCACAAACAGTAAGAAAGATCGAAAGGTTGGAAAAAATAGGAGATTCACTCAGAAGCTGTA
Organism: Podarcis vaucheri; assembly: GCF_965113315.1. NCBI lineage: Eukaryota > Metazoa > Chordata > Lepidosauria > Squamata > Lacertidae > Podarcis > Podarcis vaucheri. Next base: position 71,666,988 of record NC_138759.1, read on the forward strand.
GCAAAAAGTATCAAAAAGAACTTCCGCTTGTTTCTAAAGAACTATTTCCCAGTGGCAAAAGACATCAGCTTTCTGCCTTGCCATGCATACCCAAGTCACACTAATTTTGTTGACAACATAACCAGGTACTGGCAAGGCGAATAGATGGTTAACTTGTGTGGAATGTGGGTAGCATTTCTACCGCGATGAGTGGTATGCCCTGGAAGCAAGGAAACTTTTGGGAGAAATGGCAATCTCTCTTTCTCATTTCACAATCCTGTTTCATTCCTAACCCACATCTATATTTTTCTTCTTAACTACAGAAGGATGAAAGACTACAGGATGCCCTGCTTGGCGACAATGAATATCTACAAAAATTAAGTATTTTCACAAAGTGCTGGGTTGAGCAACAAGGTAAGCCATTTAGCTGCCTGAAGAGTGATTTTCCAGCTCTGTAATCCTTCCTATTGTATTTCAGTTTGATGTCGGAGCTAGAGATATCAAATCTGTAATGTCAAATGACACCCCCCCCACACCTTTTCCTCTCATACACCCCCCCCTCCCAGCTCAGGCAGTGGCAGGCCTCTCTGGTGTTTTTTTTATTATTATTGCAGAAAGATTTTGCAACCCAACCTGTCTCTGCAACCCTTAGCTGAGTGGAAAGCACCTTAAACTCTACGTCACTAACTTGAAAAGGCATTATCTTTTTTGAAGCAGCAATAATCAATTTGAAGCGTCTGGGGGCTGGCTTGGTGAGAGCAACGGTGGCGGTTGAGGAGGAGGGGCAAAATGCTCGAGAGGTAGGGGGAAAAACCCTGGATGAAAAGCCATGCTGTTTCATGGATGTCTTCCAGAATTGTGACACTCTGTGTGTGTGTGTGTGTGTGTGTGGAGGGAGGGAGGGAGGGAGGGAGAGCGAGCGTGTGTGTGTGAGAGAGAGAAAGGGTGAGAATGATCACCATGACAACTGACCCAGCCAGTCTGTGTACTCTCCCTGCAATCATTTTGGCCGAGATCTGTGCTGTGAAAGGTCATGAGAAGGAGCTGTGGGAAGCACAGCAGGTATTAGACTCTGAACGTCGCTCGTTCGTCCAGTGCCTCAGCTAATAGGGCAAAGCTTTCTTTCTGGTCTGGGAAATACAAAAATCGAGAATGGCGTGGAAGGGGAAGTGCTGCAAGTGTCAGGTAATGAAAACTTTCCCCTCTTTTTTTTTTTTTTTGTCTCTGCCTCTTTCTCTCCCTCCCTCCCACTCTTTTAATTTTCCTTTTCGTTTCTGGAGCTGCATGTCAGCGTATGTTTGGAATCCCATTCTCCGAGGAGTGATGTCATGCCCTAGCAGTTGGGTTTTGTTAAGCAAAGAGGGAGGAAATGGTGAATTTCACCCCACCGCCCGCCCTGACGAATAGATCTTTTTGCCTGTAAAAAGTTGTTGAATCTTGTACTAGGACTACTACTTTCTCTGTGTGTGAAGTATTCCAACATGAGAGAGAGAGAGACTTTCAGGAAAGTTTCTCGAGACCCGCAAATGGCAGTCGGGTCCACATCCACCGCAATGATGGTGATTACATTGAAGGTAATTCTTTTATTTTGCTGTTTGGGTTCTTGGCTTCTGAGTGGCTGCTTAATTTTTCCTGGTGGTGGATCTGCCTACATGCACTTAAATGAAGAAATAGATGGAGCAAAAGAAATCAAGTCTGTGCTTGGGATTTAAACAATTAAAAGGATGGAAGGTTGCCTTAAGACTGCGGCTGCTTTGCTAGCGAGTTCACTTCTCCAGCAGTGTGAGATTCAGTAGCACCACTCAACTTAGGGGAGGCGGTTTTTTAATATCAACTTGTTGCAGGAGAAGTTGCATTGTATGCATGTTGCAGATATAGGGTTTTAAGTAAAGGTGGTTAAATAGAAACAATGGTTAAACATTGTTAAGGAAACTATCCTGTTTTAAATGTGCATTCCAGAAAAATCAAGTAAAGTTTCTTTATTATTTATCAAACCTGCTCTGGTCTTTTTAATGAGGGCACTTCCTTTGAATTCTTGGTTACTTCTGGGCTCCGTGCATTTAAAACACCTTTTATGGTAAATTCCAACTGGGTGCAGATGTAGGCAGAGGCAAAAACAAAACAAAATTCACAACCCTCTCCCCCAAAACATTTCATTTTAGATGTGCAGGTAAAGGCTTCAATGAAATGCCTCAAACTGTGCTTTATAACTGATGCCTTTGGTGGAAAATAGGTAACATTTTAATGCCTGTCTAATAAAATCAAGTGTTGTGAAAACTCAGCTAATACATGACCAAAATATACTGGACTGATGATGAGAATTAGAGTTTTACTACTATTCATTCTAGGGAGTTCAGCTAAGGTCAGGATCCCAGTGTTCAGCTTCTAGACAGTGTATATAAATGACCACTAGAAGGGCCTTAGCTAGTTTCAGAACATCTGCAGAAGGTTCTTGTCTGAAACCTTGGAGAGAGACACTGAGACAACACTGAGCTAGATGGACCAACGGTCTGAATCAGTATAAGATACTTTCTTGTGTTCCTCTGACCTATTCCCCAGATTTCTTCTCTTCTGCAATTTCTCTCGGGAAGTATGAACTTTCTGCCAGTGAACACGGAAAGGGTTGGATCCCTGGTCTACTAAGCCCTTCCCCCTTTTATATTTGCAGTGGTGGGTCATTGAAAATATCAAGTTAATCCAAAAGTAATACATTCAGCAGTCAACATCCAGCAGGATAGGTAGAAGCATGCTGGTTTCAGGCTGCAAATGTTCCATATACAGAATGTGGGGACGGGGTGAATTTTGGATAACTGAAGCTCTGATAATATGGAATCTGGGTGGATTAGTCAGGGTATAGGACAGTCTTGCTGGAGGTCAACTGATAAATCCTGTTCACAGATTTTAGGGTCTGCTCACTAGGATGTCTTCTATGGATCTCAGGCCTTTGTTAGCTACGGTTGCAGTTTTTGACTGGGAGACTAGGTCACAAGCTTTTAGCTTTCTTTCCGAGTTTCTCAAACAGAGTGTCTTTTGTGTTCCCTTACACAATGAAAGACACTTCTGATTGGCTTCAGTGCGCCTGCTAGCATGGTTCAGACATGCTGCTGATGGCTTGTTTCCTCTTTGTGCTGGGTATGGCTACAAGAAGGAAAACATGGACAGAGTGAAAATAACAAAGATACTGCAGAAGAAGCATAGTATTTGTCTCCTGTTTTTTCCTTTTTTAAATTACAGTTCCTCCCTGCATGCTTTAAAACATCTTTCAGGAAAGTTAAGAACAAAACCTCAGGTTTCCTTATCGGATCAGTCCAGAGTTAAATTCAGGAGACAGGAACAAAGTGTTACCATATGTAATTGCGCTGTAATATTTACACAGTAGTTTATCATTGCCTAGGGTAAGGCTGTGTCCTGTTGCACTACATTTAGTTATTTTCTCCTCAAAGATAAATAGTTTCTTTTTCTCTTCAAAAATATAAAATCAGAGCTTTAGTTAACTGATACTGCAGGTTTTGTTGTCAGTGTTTGGGAGTTGTAGGCTGCATGACAAGGAAGAGCAAGGAAATAAAAGTTTTCCTCATAAGGTGGAAATGCTCCACAATCACTTCCTTTTAAGTCTAATCCTGAAAATGTATAGATTTAGCACCAGACTCAAACTCCTATCAATGCTTGTGACATGTTACCCCCAGGAGGGTTTCCTTACAGTGAGGAAGCATTGTTAAAAGTGGCTGGTCATAAACATTTGACTGCCCAAATTGAAAACCCGACTACTCCTGCCTCTTTCCTTGTCCTGATCCTTCAGCTCTTTAGTAGTGATGGGGATGCAGCCTTCCAGGTACTGCTGCCCACATATTGTTCTCATATGACAGCATTTTGGAAATGTCAGCCTGGGTTGCTTGTTTTTTGGGGGCAGGGGATCATGAGTGATGTATATACACTTAATGTGTACATGCATATTGTATGACGACACAAGATTTCAACACAACCCTTATCTTCCCTGCTGGCATTTGCAGTGCTGACTCTAGATGACAAAATTATTATTGTTGGCCCCTGCCTGTTTCAAGAGACAGTGTGCCTCCGGGGGGTGAAGCAGAGGTAGATTTAGGGGTACAGGATTTTGGTCACACTGGGTGCGGAGGCTTGGGGGCACCACGGGGGTTGTGGCAACTATGGTGTAGAATGGAAGTTGAGAGGCAGAGGGGTGCCTAATTTTGGCATCACGCAGAGTGTTGCTGAAACTTGAGACCCAAGTTCTGCCACTGGGTGAAGTCAAATCACTGTGTTAGCAGCATTGAAGTGACCTCCCCAGGGCACAAGCCCAGGCAGCTGTCCATAGGACAAGACCGCTCCGCTCTTGGCCTTCCTGATGTGGTCTAAAGGAAAGCAGAGCATTATGCTTGGCACCAGCTGGGCTGCAGGGGTTGCTTGAAGGAGGCGTAAAATTATGGGGTAGCATGTTTTGGATAGCTTTCCTAATTTAGACTGTGTAGTTGGGGTGTCTGACATATCTTTTCATTAAAGTTCTATTACCATACAGGATTTTTTTTACTGTATTGAACTAGAATAAGCATGGAAGATGGAAATCAATCAATCAATCAATAAACAAAGGCCACCAATGTAGACAGGATGCTGGTGGAGCAGGCTGGAACTGAATTGCTAAGAAAATTGGTTTTTGTTGGACTCCACAGGTGCACTGTCATTTACTCATAAAGGAGCCAATTGACACCCATATTAAGGTTTTATTGGTTGATGATCCAATGCAGAATTAGCCTTACTTAAAAAATCTACAGAAACCTGTAAGCTAAGGTCCACAGTGCAACAAACTGCATCAGATGCAAGGATGTAGTTGTTTGTGTCTGCTTTTGAGTCATCCAAATTTGTTTTACGAAATGCTTTCCCTCAGTTTTTGGCATGATTCACCTCCCTTACTCTTAGTCTGTCTTTGTTATGTGTAGTTTGTATAATCACAGACTGTATGATTGTAGTCCATGGATTAGCCTCTTAAAGATGTTTAAGTATGGAAAATCCTTCCTCAGTGCAGTGGTTTGGACTGGACATCCTATCTATTTATGTGATTTTCTGTTTGAGGGAATAGTATTTCCTGCATTGTATTTCTTGCAGTTCCCACAGCTTATCTAGGAAAATAGCACGAAGCAGAATTTTAATATTTCTTCAATATAATTTCCATATGCCCATTCAAAGTGAGCTCATACTAAATGCAGTTTACATCTGTATGTATAACCTTACCAGTGGGAAATCAAAACCACTACTAAATCATAATATTTTTACAGCCACATCAAAAATAAAAATGTACCTGTTAGGTAATGTACAGACACCCACTTTGTAAATAAAAGTAAAATGTGAGTAGATCCAGGCCTTGTACTATAGATTCACTGTCTAGGAATTAAATAGCATTTGACTCAAGGGCAGTGAGTCATATCACTGTCTCATTTTTATATACAAAGCAAGTAATTTGGCAATTAAAATGAAATGTTGCAACTTAACAGGTAGAATTCCCCCCCCCACACACTTTTTGTATGGTGGTGGTGGTGCATGTACAGTGGAACCTTGGGTTATGTACCGTCCTCCTTATGAATGCTTCGGGTAATGAGCTCCTCTAACCCGGAAGTAGATGCTCCTGGTTGTGAACTTTGCCCTGGAATGTGAGCAGAAGTCGTGCGCTGATGGCGTGGTGGCAGCGGGAGGCCCCATTAGCGAAAGTGCGCCTCAGGTTAAGAACAGTTTTGGGTTAAGAATGGACCTCTGGAATGAATTAAGTTTGTAACTGGCGGTACTACTGTATGTATTGCTAGTATTTAAGAACAGAGACTATAATTCCAAGCATTCTTGCTTAGAAGTAAGTTCCACAGAGATAAGTTCGACTTACTCTTGAGTAACTATTGTTGGATTGGATTGTATGCTGGAGCATGAAGGTTCAAGTAGAGGTTTGCTGGCTGTTTCTGAGGAGCAAGTAAAATGAGCGCTGGCCTTCACTTTGCCTACTGTGACTAGCTTTGCCAGGAGTGGGAAGCTATTTTCATCTCAAGGGCCACTTTTCCTCATGATCAACCTCCTGGGAACCAGAGGTGGGTGGAGCCAAAGGCAAAAGTGGGAAAACAATAGATGCACCTTTGTGCAGTGAGCTACATTCCCGCTACATTCCAGCCGTATAAAACACAGAGCTTTCCACACACACTCCATCTCTCCATCCACAGTTCGGGGACAGATTCCAGCCAGGCAAAAGCATAGGGGTAGGACTGGGGACTGATGTAGCTTGGAAGGGAAGCCTGTACTGGGCAGAGAGCCCTGCGTTTGGACTGCATCTGGCCCCTAGGCTTCAGGTTCCTCACCTCTGAGCCAACAAGAGTACATTAAGCAGGGTGTTACCCAAAGTTCTTTCTTCCCCTTATTGTTTAAAAGGCCACATTCAATGGCAGAATTGTTGCACTCTTTGGGTTGGGCAAACAAAGTAGTTGAACATTTGTAGGTGCCTCCTGGTCCAGACTGAAGCTATAGGAACATACGTAGTGTCAAGAGCAAACCAGGGCTCATGTAACAAGTCCGTCCTAGTGGGAGAATAGGTACTTTGAAATTAAGGTGTATGGGAGAGAGTGTAAAGGAGACTTCTCTTTGTCAGCAACCCTGGTCAGCCACCACCTTTCCATACATGAGGAGCATTATCAGCAGGAATCCCTTGCCTCTCTGTAGCTTTTGCCTTGTTCCTTTGGTGAACTTGTGACACCGTTTGCTGTTGTGATAGAAAGCAGGCTTTTGGAACAGGCACCAAACAAAGCCAGGCCTGGCATTTTTCTCACACATTTGCTACAAATTAGGTCTCCTGCATGGATTTTAAACATTTTAATATTTTCTTAAAATGAAAAAAATGGAGGATTTAAATTAAAGGCAAATCCTAGTGCACTGGAAACTGAAGAGCTAGTAAGTTTGGCTGTCACTAGCTATGGAGCATGCCAGCAGGTTGTAAAATGTCCTGTTTAATGAGTACTGTATTATAAATGAATGTTGGCTGTGGCCGTGGTTGTCACCCAGGTAGTTGTAAGAGAACCTGGTTGGTAGTGGCACCGACGAGGCATTCGGACTACATGTCTTGTGGTGTGCTTTGGAGCTAAGTTGCTCTGAACTTGAGTTTTTGTACTTTCTATTACTATGGATTAATGCTTAGAGCAAACACCAATGGCTCCTTCCATTCATGCTCATAAGATAGCACAAACAACTAGAAAATGTTAAGTGGGGCCCACAGTGGAGACCTATTATATTTTTTCAGACATGTAACGCTCTTGTTTGAATCACTTCACAGGCACCTGAGCAAGCGTGATTTGGAGAACTATACACTGAAAATGATCCACTTGGTATATTGCAAAATAGCCTTAAGGTTACCTTTTCTTTTAGGGGATTTTAGGGGATTCTCTTAAACTCTTAGAAACAGTGGCATATTTCAGCAAAGTAAACATACAAGACATGTACAAACAGCTGTTTCCTTAACGTGCTTCTATATGGATACCCAATCGGATTGTAAATAGTGTCAGTTCCCAGCTGTGTTCAGATAGCGTTGCTTCTGCTACAGGTTTCAACAGGAGGAATGTAAAAGCCACGTGTATTTATCCAAAAAACCCTCTAGATGTGCCATCTATCCTTAAGATCCACACACAGAGATGTATTACTGCCTGGAAAATAGTTTCTATATTCTATTATTTAGTTATCAGACACTTCTTTGGCACTATGAACCATGCTCATTCATGTGCGCATATATATAAGATATCCTACCAAGTTGGACTATTATTCCAGTGATTGACCTTGGCTGGATCCTGGGCATCTCTCATTACTTGATGGCTATAGACTATATAATGCCTTAGAACACCAGTCCGCGGGGAACAAGAGGCTATTGTTAAAGTCTTGCTTGTACCCAGAAGCATCTGGTTGGCCACTGTAGGAAGCAGGATGCTGAAATAGGTACGTTTTTGGACTGATCCAGCAGAACGCTTCTTATGTTGAGGGACACCTGTCTCCCACTCTCTTTACATTTTATGTGCTCACCATAGCAAACACAAGTGGAATATGGGTATTTACCAGCTCTGCTGCCATTTGAATCAAATTAAAGCAGCATCTTGATTGTCTGAAGGAATTCCTTCATTCAGGACGCCCTGTTGCTGCTGCTCCCACTACCTGCAGTTACGACCACAGTAGCAAATGTGCCAGTTTGAAGTATATATTCTATGGCTTTCAAGTGCTTCAGTGTATATATTACTACTACTACTACTACTACTACTACTACTACTACTACTATTTATTGCATTTATATCCCAACTTTTTCTCCAAGGAGCTCAAGGTGGTGTACATGGCTGTCCTCCTTCTCATTTATTCTCCACAACAACCCCGGAGGTAGACTAGGCTGAGAGGCAGTGTCTGGCCCAAGGCCCCCACATAGTTTTGTGGCTGAGTGGAGATTTGAACCCTGGTCTGCCAGATCCTAGTTCAACACTCGAACCACCACACCATCTTGCCTCTCATTTATTAACCATACTTCACCACCTGGTCCCAGGACGGCTGGCAAGCATTTTAAAATTCAGTATTACAAACAGCAAAAGCAAATTGCAGTCATAAGAATAGGGCGGGATCTTGAAAACATGCCACTCAGGTGTCAGAGGCCAGGTTAAAGAGTACGGGGCAGTTTTCAGCTAGCCTGCAGCTAATACAGAACCCACCTGTAGACCTGTGCATGTACAGCCACTGCTGCTCTCATTTCTGGCCTTCTCCCTATGCTCACTTATAAGAGCCTCTGAAAGAATCAAAGACAGAATGCAGCTGTGTGGATCTTTCCCACAGTTTGTTAGAGGAGATGTCTGTTTTATTCCAGCGAAACATCTATTCTTGAGAACAAGAGCTTTTCCTGAAACAAAAGTGGATAAAGACATTAAGCTTTGGCTCAGTAGCATTGAAACTCCTTTCAGGGCGTACAGCTTTCTGACTGGGGGCTATAATCCTGCACACATTGATTTGGAAGAAAGTCCCATGGAAGACAACAGGATTTGCTTCTGAGCATAGGATTGGGCTGTAAAGTTAATTGGCTTCTATATATGCAAAAACAAAACCAGAAATATATCTCCTGCTTTCTACTGTATTTGGCTGCATGTGCAGAATTGGATGTTTCCAAATGTTGCAGTTGTTAATGTTGTTCTCCACATTTTAAAAACACTCTTCGTCTGTTTGGATCCCAGGGTGGTTTACAAAACAACCAAATAGATATACATATATGACAAAGCTCCAGATCCCCTAATGAAATCCTCCAGTTACTTCATGCTAAAAAAAAGAAAAAAAAGCACGCAAAACAATATGGAACTCTGCGAGACCCCACAGCACAAATACTTCCACAATTTGACTTCTCCACAAGCTCTCAGACTGCTTGCCCGCCTCAAATTTTTAAAACTTTGCTCACCATTTCAAACTTACTCTGCCCTCCATGACGCTTTTACAACCAAATGTCTGAATAGCAGATTTGACATGATTTGTGGTATATATACCACTGCTTTATGTGCAAATCAGGGCAATGAGATACTGAAGATTATTTCAGTATGATTGCTGGCTCCTTGTCCCCATCAGCCTTATTCTGTTGCCTGGAAAAGGAGCTCACCCAGTTACTTTAAGCCAGCCTTTGGCATTCTAGTACCCTGTAGTGGTTTGTTTCCCATCAGCCCCACCCCTCAGAGACTGACCTAGGCAGTGGACTGAAGAGCAGGAACGGAGGATGCTCTTCCTACAACTATGGCAGAATTCCATGCTGGGTCTCAGAGATTGCTTCCATGCTATAGCCTTTTAACACTGATGATGTGTTGCTTTCCCAGAATTAGCTGAGAATCAAATGGAGCTTCCACATAGCACTTAATATACCGCCATGTTTTCCAGCAGTTGTATTTCTCATCGCCAAGGTCCCTCTGCAATGTTTACTCACAAGTAAGTCCTGTTTGGTACTTTCCAGCGTTTTAAAAAAATATCCTGACCATTCTATTGCCTTCTGTTGAGTCTGGCTGGGGGATCAGTGACAAATTGAACTTTAATTGCCCCATGAATGGCCTTTCTTAATTGTCTTTCTGGCGTAGCACCAATAATACCACAGCTTTGAAAATTCTCTGGTTTGCTAATGAACTTTCCCTTGAGATTTATCAGATTCCTGACCCTGATTGAGTTGTGTCAAATGGACCTGCACATTCAACCTGATGCTTTTGTCTTTGGACTCTAGAGTTTCCCTACACAGGGTTGTGTATGTCCCTTAAATCACCCTGAGCCTAAAGGCCAGGCAGATGTCCTGAGCTTGCACAGATGGACTCTTCCTTGTGGATGGGACTAGTATGAAATAAGAAGAGCCAGCCTAATGTAACAACAGGCTTATATGGTACTTCTTATACTTTTAGGCAACACCAAGGCCACAGATAATAACAATGTGAGACAATAAAAATAGGAGATCATTGGGGGAACAGAACCACCAGTAACCTGTTCTGATTTCTGGTTGCTAGTTTATAAAATGAGCACATTCTTCTTCTTCATTCCCACCTACTAAAATACCACTCAGAGAAGTTACTGGTAATACAAGCTTTAGTGCTGCCTGGCCTTTCTTATTTGCTACACTCTCCTGTTTGTTTTCTACTAAAATACATTAAGAACTACAACCCCTGCTGGTTTTAATTTACTGCTAATTGACTTGGATGGGCAGTAGAAAACTAATGCAAATACTGTTATGGGGTTGCAATGACATTTCTTGGGGATTTACAACCATCTGGAAGAAACGGATTTGTGGAATTGAAGCCAAGGGCATGCAAGATCCTACACCAAAAGCCCTCAGTTCTTGAAAGCTTCAGTCTTCCTGAGCCAAGAGGAAGAGCTGTTGTTTATAATCCCTTTTATAGGCTTGCCCAGATTACCTGTTCAAAGTGTTCTCCTGTGAGCCTCTGCTCAAAGGGAATTGTGCAACATCCAGTTCATGTATAGAGCTCTTTCTTTCCTCCAGCTTTTAAAGGGCAATGCACACACAAAACACAATTGGGAAACACTCATCCTCCACACAGGGCATGCCAGGGAGCTGAATCCGCTAAATCTCAAGGAAAACTTGGAGAACCCGCTATCACTTCAGTTTAAATCTCATGGTCAAATCTGAAGTATGCTGTGTGTGCGTAAGAGTGAGAAATTACCAGTGGGTCTCACCATACTTTCTCTTCCAATTAATTAGTTTCAGATCAATTTTTGGAGATTGAGCACTGGAGCATGACAAAGTATGTGCATACAGATAGCAGTTATGCCACGCGTCATGGTCACTGTGCAATAGGTTCCAATAATTGATATTCAATCACATTTCAAACAGCTTTCTGAATCTCACAGCCTTGCTGCAAGGAGAAATAATTGAACTTCCTCAGCAATTCCTCAGCGATGCAATTACTGTGGGGAATGCATAATATCTGAAACAGAAGATGCAGTAGAGGTGCTTGATAAAATCTGCACACATAAATGTCTTGTGAATCTGTGGCTGCCAAAGCATCAAGTGTTCCAAGTGAAAGAAGCTCCAGATTCTACTTTTGGTGTCCACCACATCACTAGTAACTTGTTCTGAGAAACATGTGGCAGACTACCTTATAAATATAGCCTGTCCTATGTGTGCGTGCGTGCACTCTGCTTTACAACAATGCTTAGACTGTAAAAACAACAGTCTTATGGCAACTGAAAGTCGACATTGATTATGGTATTAACTTTCATGAACTAGAGTTCATTTCATCATTCCATCATTCTGCCTGGACACTAAGGTCCAGCGCTGAGGGCCTTCTGGCGGTTCCCTCGCTGCGAGAAGCCAAGTTACAGGGAACCAGGCAGAGGGCCTTCTTGGTAGTGACACCCACCCTGTGGAACGCCCTCCCACCAGATGTCAAAGAGAACAACAACTACCAGACTTTTAGAAGACACCTCAAGGCAGCCCTGTTTAGGGAAGCTTTTAATGTTTGATGTATTAGAGTATTTTAATATTTTTTTGGGAAGCCGCCCAGAGTGGCTGGGGAAACCCAGCCAGATGGGCGGGGTATAAATAATAAATTATTATTATTTTTATAAATATGCAATCCAACTCTTTATCAGCCGGTGTTCTTCTGCTGATGTTCTGACTCATAATTTGCTATGTCTTACCTTTCAGCACCACAGTTTATAAATCAGGTGCTGGTAGATTGAGCAGTTCCAGAATGACATAGTATACTGTGGCAAAAGTCTGCTTAGAGCTCAGTGTAAGGAGAGCCCTGCTGGATCAGACCAAACATCCAGCTACTCCAGCATCTCATTCTCAAAAGTCAGATGTACCTGAGCCTAAAAGTAGGGCGTGGGGGCACTGGGAAGAGGGTGATCTTGGGCTGCATCAGAGAAATTGTTGGTAAAAACAAATATTCAAGATTTAAGAGGGAGAAGGAGGGATAGCAGAACTGAAACCAGGACCCAGGACACTCTGCTTTTCTAGCTTTCTTTCCTGCATGGTTCACTGGAGGAAGCCTCTGCAGAGTCAGGGTGCCCTAGTTCAAAAGCTGCATACCTCACACCATTGTGCTTCCATAAAACTGGGAGTGTAGAATGCGGTCTTTTGTTATTTTTGCCTGAGGTTTACATTTTGCCAGGTGATTTTAGGTGGCTGCAACCAACCAGGATTGACACAGGCTCTTCTTACAATGCGCCCAGACTATTGTTTGCAGTTAGTATTGGCCACTTGTTTCAGATCAAGAAGCAATGTGTTATCTAATTTGTTGAGAAAATTTTCTTTGCCACTGCCAGAGTTGGAAGGGGCTTGAGAATACCTAGCGGCATTAATTCTATAGTCATCCTTGGTGTGGAGTGCTTCACATTCTTTCACCATCCTCCTTGTTGAATAGTGGGTAGACATAGCAGACGACACAGCAATTTCTCCAAAGCAGCTCTTTATTTGTAAGCTAGAACGGAACTGAACAGCAAACAGCTCAGCCGGCCTGCTTTTATAGGCAGCCAGCTGTCAGCATTGTAGCAACAACAACCCAGGGTTTCCCTACTAAAATAACTGACGTGGACCTGAGTGAAAACTACATACACGATACTCCTGGTGGCCAGGGTGAGAACTTCAATACATAACACTCCCAACAACCCAGTGTTTCAGATTCCTGTTTTACAGATGGGAAACAGGTGCTGAGAGGAGTGATTTATTCAGTGACATCTAAGGATTTCAAAGTTCAGCAGGAATTAGAACCAGGACTTCTAGGTCGAAATGAATGGGTTAAAATAATTGTTCAGGGTTTACCAGAGCATAGCACTGGCATCTCTTTTCACTGCCAAGGCTCACCTGTGGAACATAAAAAATAAGAATCATCAGAAGGGCTTCTGCAGAGGTGGAGAGTGCTTGTTTCTCACCACTGAGTGACCACAGAAGGGCCAAGCATACCAGGAATCAAGATGGTGGTGGTCTTCAAGGTTAGAGGGTGCTGTTTCCAGACAGACTTGAGGCCTGCCGTATATCTGTCCCCTGAAATAAGTACTGACTTAGTTGCATATACGTCACTCATTGACCTACCTTGATGACTTCCATATGAATGTGAGAATTGCTTTTATTGAAAAATATCCAGCTGTTGTTGAGTCTCCCAAGTCCCATCAGCCCCATAGCCAGCATGGACAATGGTCTGTGGTGATGGGAACAGTAGTTCAACAATAACTGCATGGCTATATAGGTCCTGCACTCCTAATATGGCGCTCCAGTTTTGTGCTATGAGGAGCATAGAAAGCCCTGGATGAATCCACGCATGCGTGTTTATCTAGAGTGATAAATTACTTAATGGCGAAGAAATATATGTATAAAGCCTGAGATGAGATTCTATATTTCTTTATGTTGGTATAAAGTAAACTAAATGAATTTGATTTGTTCTCTTTTACAATTCAGGGTTTATTGTGGTTTGAAACAAAAGTATATTTGCTTGCAATAATTTTAGGCCTTCCTTAGATACTCATATTGTCATCACCTCATGCCTGCATGTATTATGAAGGCTGTTTTGTATTGGCAGCCATTCCATAACCCATGCTAGGCCTTCTGTTTCAGCTTTTATACATAGCAATGAAATGTTTTAAGAATCACGTTGGAAAGTTATGAGGCAGTGAAAAATCAGTATCAAAAACATATGCTGAGATGTTGAAAGCCCAACAAGAGGGTGTTGGATGATAGTTCCCATTAATTTTAATCAAACATCCAGATATCTTTTAATAGAATTGAAAGACAAAGCCAGAATATTCTAAAAATAGTTCACTGTATCCACCTCTGTTTTAAACAAGGAACATGAAATATTTTTTCAAATTTTGTAGCTTAAATCAAATATTTGCTGAGCAAGAAAATTTTTAGAATGGGATATCCAGCACATTTGTACAGTCAGTGTGATACAAACTTTTTATCTGTTGCTATCCCACCTGTCTTTACAAGAGTCCAAAGTAGATTACTCCCTAATAAAAACCATATTACATTTAAAGACAATTACAGATAATTAACCTAGAAAGAGCAAAAACAGAACCAGGACAGTGATGGTTGAAAACCAACCTCAAGTAGCAGCAACAAATGTCTGGGAAAGGAAGTTCTTTACTTTCTTCCTAAAAATTTTTGGTGGTTGTGAGAGTGGAAGGGAGAAATCACCTCAAATCAGACTGAGCGATCTTGGTCTAGTCGTACTCCTACTGGTGCAAGATGTCTCATCTCCCCCCATTTTAAGGTTACTCTTACAGCACAGTCCACATTATTTTGGGCCCTCACCAGCCTTCTGAAGCGTTGTTGTTTTTCTCCTTTGTAAAGGGGGAGATGGGGAAAAGAAAGATCAGTTGTGTAGTCTGACATCTGCTCACACAACTAATAGATTCAATCTATTGACACAAGGGAGGGAGTTCCATAACTGTGGTTCCACTATCAGAATGCCCTATAGCAGGCATGGCCAAACTTGGCCCTCCAGATGTTTTGGGACTACAATTCCCATCATCCTTGACCACTGGTCCTGTTAGCTAGGGATGATGGGAGTTGTAGTCCCAAAACATCTGGAGGGCCAAGTTTGGCCATGCCTGCCCTATAACTTCTGCTCATCAGCTGAAACTCAGCTGCAGGTGGCATGCAGAAAACACAATTTACTAGTAATAGAGGGAGGTTCCCTGGAGCAAATGGTCAGGCTTAATGTCCCAGTCAGTTAATTAATTACATCTGGCTCCATGTTTTATAACTTGATTTGTAACTGGTTTTATTTGCTTTTTTTGTCCATGGTCAGTTGGATTTCTTTTCACAAACAATTCCAGTTAAGGGAGATCTGATAATTGCCAAAGCAAAATATTCATTCCAAGATTGAAATGTGCAACACTTTCATAAAATTGCGGTCCCCTTGTTGGACACATGGTTCCAGTTCATTCCAGACATCCATCTTTCCATGGAATAATTTATGAATGGAAAGATAGCTGTGTGATTCTGTATACTATATATAGTATTCAGTTTGCTATCCAGACTGCTGTTTCACATATGAACAACAGATATATATTTATTATCCAAATCAATCCCAGAAGTGGATAGGAACACAACATAGCAGGATAAACCTGTCGCACTGTGGCTAGCGTGCTGATTTCTGAATGACACCAACATAAAATTACTGATGGGTAAGGCTACAGATGGAACAAGTGTTGCTTTGAACTTTTAGAAAAGTAATATTAAAAAGTTGTTGCAGACATGCCTGTCTGCAAAGAAAAAAATTCTATCAATTTCATACTCATTCTTATTTAGCCTTCCTTCTTTAGTTTCCTGCAATGTTCATTAATAAAGAGTGCTGAATCAGGAGCCTGGCCAACTGCTGTGTGGTTGTGCCCCCAAGATGGTAGTAAGGCTTTCTAAAGCCATGTCTGGGGATGGGGCAGGGCATACAGTCTCTTCTCGTTTTGACTAATGGCTTTTCAGCCTTGGTTCACACTTTTTCTTTTTGAGTTCTCAGCATTCAAGAGCAACATTCCTGCACAGCTTACTTAGTGAGAACTGCTAGTACGATCCCAGTGAGAAGCTGATACCTGATACCTTCCCCACTCCCTTCATTCTAGCTTTTGAATTCGGGAGCAGAAATAATTATTCTGACACCCTGATAAAGTTGCCAGAAGAGGGTTTCTGCCAAAGAGTTAGCTGAGAAGTGCCAGAGAGTATTTCCTCCTTTAGTGACAACAGGGGAACATACAGTAAATGTTAAGAAAACATTCTCTGCTTTCAGTGATGCTTGCAGAAATGAATTGAAGCCAGCATGCAAAAGTTGCATGGGAACAAGGTGAAGCACCTGGAATTCAGGCGAAGAACTCTCAAGACTCATGGGGCTGTATCCAACTGAGTCAGGTCATTGAATCTAATGACCCTAATGTCCCTTAACTTCAGTGGATCTACTCTGAATAGCATCCATGGTTTCTTTGCTGTTTGTGTTGCAAAGCAGAGGATTCCCTGGGGGGAAAAGCTGGTCAGTAGGAGTAAGGAGAAAAAGTTCCCAGGAAGAGGCCCATATGAGCCCATTTTCACTCATGTTACCCTTCCCCAACATGGTGCCATCCAGATGTTTTAGACTCTCATCAGCCCCAGGTGCTTGGAGGGTGCCTGTTTGGGGGGAAACTGACTTATATATTGAGAGCCCCATTTCCAAAATACTGTTAAACTACAGTGTGACCAAGAAACAGAATACAGGATGTAGTTATACAGACAGGAGCCGAATTGGCACCCAGGGGCTGGCGTTACCAAGTGTGAGGAGTGTGTGGTTTTGACTCATAAAAGCCTTATGTGGCTCAGGGCCACAATACCTTAAGGACCGCTGCTGCTGCTGCTGCTGCTTCTTCTACTTCTTCTTCTTTCTTCTTCTTCTTCTTCTTCTTCTTCTTCTTCTTCTTCTTCTTCTTCTTCTATTTATTTAATTTTTATACTGCCCTATACCCAAAGGTCTCAGGGCGGTTCTTCGCATATGAAACAACCGCATATCCTGGGATTGTCTTCTGAGGTCCTTCTTTGAGTGGCCCGTTCACAGGGTAGCAACATGAGGACAGGGCTTTTCAGTGGTGGCTCCCTGCTTGTGGAATGCTCACCCCAAGGAGGCTTGCCTGGCAACATCATTATATAACTTTAGGTGCCAGGCAAAAACTTTATAACTAGGCCTTTGGCATTTTGCAACTATGTGTGGCCTTTTAGAAGTGGGTGGGGTGTTTTTAATGTATCTCCCCCCCCCCGTCTTAATGTATCTATGTTTCATTGCTTGGTTGTTAAGTCACTTTAAGATCCAACTATGTCATAGCTGTGACACCCTGCAGAGCCTCTTGCACTGCCTGAAATCCACCTTTGATTGTACATTGATTTTAGAGGCTATGTGGCACAGGACCAGGTGCAGAGAAGAACTCACAAGGACCGTTTTTTAAAGCCTGAGAACCTGAATTACAGAAGGTGGAACGACATAGATCCTTTCCTGTTCTTTGATGAGGCTGTGTAGAATCTACAGTGTAGAAGGATCGCCAGGAATTTCTCATTGGCTCTCACTTTCCCACTGTGGGTTATAGGCATTAGCCAAAAGCACCCCAGAGCTCAGAAGGAAACATTCTGCTTTATAATACATTCTGCCTAGCCAAGCATATTATACAAGCCCATTTATTTTCCCACTATTCCAGAGCAGTGTTTGTGTTTCCTCTGAACTGCACTGCTGGAGGGCCCACACTCCTGGTGCAGCAGGGTGGGCAGTGTCACTCTGTGGATTGGATTTCTCAGGGCCGCTGCCTAGTAATGTGGGGTTTCACATTCCCTCTTGTTTTCTTTTTGCAAAATATATTGATGTTGGCTTGGGCAGAAAAAAACAACCCATGCCATGTTTTCTGGAAATCTGACTTCTCTTTTATCCATGCATATATGGAGCCTGTTTTGGCAGACAGAAGGCCTAGTTCCCAACCCACGCAACACATCTCACTTCACACATTACTTTCTTGAGCTACAAAGTGCTAAATGTTTTGAGGGCCACAATAAATGTCCACAGAATCTATCAACTCAGCATCATGCCTTCTATAGCATGAACTGCAGACTGCAGGAACCTTTCAGTGGATTGTGTGCATTTTAAAGGCTAATGTGAGCTTATCAAAAATTTGGAAGAAAAATCTTATTATAAAATGCCCCTTTGGTTGTATGTCTGTTTTTTTGTTCGTGCTTCCTTTTGTTGTTTATTAATCAGGACATTTGCATGAAAAGAGTCTCTTTGCTCTTTAAGCACTCAGCCGCTCTGGTTGTTCAGTCTTTTTTTGAATTCATAATCCTGGGTTTGTGATATCACAAACAATTGGCCATTGTGCGAAATGTCTTTCATGACACAGTGAGAGGATTACGACTCTAGAGGGGAACAAGGAACAGGAGCAGATGAGCTCTTTGAAAAATCAGATACTGTTTTCATCCAAATCTACATGGTGGAAAATGTATTAAGGGTTTATTGGCAATTGGGTATATAGGAAGAAGTATTTCTATACAGAATGTGGTTCAAGGCTCTCAGTTAGCCCTTTCTTTTGAAGCAATAAGACTTTCCAGTTGAGCGATGCCAGAGCCTGGACGTTTATATGGGTGATATCCAACTAAGTCAGATTCAAAGTAGACCCACTGGAATAAATGGACTTGAGATGCTTAAGTAATATTGGATGTCACCCATATATTATTAAATTCTTTGTGACTACTGATACCAATCTAACTTTTTAGTCTTGAGACAGGATATAGATTAAGAGACGTCAGCAGTTTTTTAAAGAGTAAAGCTTGGTGGATTTGATTTAGTGATCTGTTAAACTTGATGGATTAGTTTACAGTGATTGCAGAATTACATGCAAGTACAATGTTGTACATAATCCAAAACAGGATGGACTTGCAATGCTTCCAAAAGGGTCTGAAGAGTTAAAGAGATCCATATATGGCAAGCACTGTGAACGATCCCTTGCTGTCCAAGGGAAGCAAACAGCAAACAGATGAAGGCAAGCTTAAGCAGTCTCAGAACTCATTAAGGAAGGGTACAGTGTTTGGCTACAAACCTTGGTTGCAACTCATGATGAGCAAGGAGAGTACTCTGACCCCTGCAATTCTGACTGGTTTGAAGCTGGGGCAGCAGTTGCTGTGTCAAATGAGGAGGAGGAAGCAGAAGTTGCTGACGCAGAGGTTGTTGCTTGTGGTGACTTGAAAAGGAGGACAAGCTTAACTCAGCATAGTGCAAGAGCAAGGAGAAGCACAACGTTTGAAAGCTTCTCTCTGGGAGCATGCATGTTCACCCAATAAATAAGCCATAGTTTGGCTTATTGTGTCATGGGAGTGCATGTGTAGCAGGAGTGTGGGAAGCAAACTACATAGAAACCAGAATGTATTTAAATTCTTTCTATCCTATCTTACAGTAAAAGCAAACTTCCAAGCAAGGTGAAAACAATAGTTAAAACATTTACCAATTAAAACATATCAATAGGAAATTAAATAAAGCAATCAGCAGCAATATAAGCAAGTGCATAAAATATTATCTGCTAAAAGCTCAGGAGAGTAAAACTCTTTACCCAACACTGAAAAGCCAACAAAGTAGGTGCTTTGTTTCGGGTGCCACCACTGAGAAGACCCTTTGTTTGCCTGTACATTTATAGGGAGGGCATAGTTTTGAACCATTAATTATATTTTGTGCCTTGCAGTCAAGTTTTGTCAGCTCTTCTTAATATAAATAGAAGATGGTGGTTACTGTAACCTGCTATTGTTTTAGCAGCATTTGAGTTACAAGGACAGTGTGGTTCTTAAATGTGGCAATTTGGCAACAAAAGTAGGACTGCATAGCAGCAGATCGATAACATCTCGTTTGCTAGATGTGTGAAAATTGGCGACAACCGTCTTCCATGGTTGTCACCAATGGAAGCAAAGGCTCAGAAAAAACTCAATATGGAGGCCAAATGGCCGAAGTATTGGGAAATTTTGGAACAAGAGGGTGATAGATTAAAACTGCAGAGCTTTGAAAAATTAAAAAACAGTACGAGATTGGCTCCATTATTATCAAATAATGGAGGCATATAACTTGGACAAAAAATTAGGCTTCCAGGTGGAAAAATCAAAATTGGAAACAGAATTGTTAGACCCTAAAGTTAAGAATTTGTCAAGAATGTATAACTTGCTGTTGAAATGGAATACTCAAGATGAAACAGTGAAATCTGCTATGATTAAATGGGCACAAGATGTTGGACATAATATTATGATGGCTGACTGGGAACAGTTATGGACCACTGGTATGAAGTTTACGGCATGTAATGCCTTAAAAGAGAATTTAATGAAAATGATCTACAGGTGGTACATAACACCAGTCAAGTTTGCAAAAATCTATCATCTGCCCGATAACAAATGTTGGAAATGTAATGAAACTGAAGGTACATTCTTTCACCTTTGGTGGACATGCCCAAAGATTAAGGCATTCTGGGAGATGATCTATAATGAAATGAAAAAGGTATTTAAATATACCTTCCTGAAGAAACCAGAGGCCTTTCTCCTGGGCATGGTCGGCCAATTGGTGCCAAGGAAAGATAGGATTTTTTTTATGTACGCCACAACAGCAGCAAGAATACTTATCGCAAAGTATTGGAAGACACAAGATCTACCCACCAGGGAAGAATGGCAGATGAAGCTGATGGACTACATGGAACTGGCGGAAATGACTGGCAGAATCTGAGACCAGGGAGAAGAGTCGGTGGAAGAAGATTGGAAAAAAAATAAAGTATATTTACAAAAACATTGCAAAATTAATGAATGTTAGAAGGATGCTGGAATGAAGCTATATGGTTTTAGCAGAAATGTAATAAAGAATTAAGTAAAAGCTGATTGATAATGGGCCAAAATGAAAAAATTTAAGGTTAGACCGTTAAGATAAATTATAGAGCAAAAATTGAGAAAGACAGAAAGAATTTGCTGAAATAGTTAATTGAACTAGAATACAAAAAGGGAGGTGTGAGGAGGTCGATGAAACAAGTAAATGAAAGGTAAAGATGTGGAATATTGGATGTGTGTTTTAGTGTTTTTGTTTCTTTTTGCTGTATTGCTGTATTTTTTATGTTTTTCTTTTTATGTATTGTAATGTATGTTCTGTTAAATTTTTTATCGCTTTCCTTTTTTCTTTTTTCTGTAATTTTTAAACTTCCAATAAATATCATTTAAAAAAAATAGATGTGTGAAAACTGGGATGGGACCCTCAGGGAAGCAAATGATTAAGAGAGGCTAAGAGAGCAAGGTAGGACTAGCAAAGGAGGTGAGTGGAAGGGAGGCATCTAGCTGAGAGAGGGGGAGTATGGAGAGGAATAGAGTTTCACTTCAGGCCCCCTAGTTCCCTACAAAAGCTGCTGTCTCCAAGAGGCTGCTGTTCAAGGAGACATTTAACATCAGGACTAGGCCCCGCTGAGGCTGTATGCCATCTGCCTGAGTGGCTGCAGCTGCTCAGGACACTCCCCAAACCAGCACACCATGCAGTGGTGCTGGGGAAACGTAGGATATAAGGTACACCTGCTGGAGATAGCAGGCTGTGTGGCCACTGGGGGCAGCCTCCCAAGGGAATTGCCTATTTGAGTCATGTCTTTGGGGATGCAGTGAGGGCTCACCCCCCTTTTAATAGTTTTATCATAGAATCATAGAATCATAGAGTTGGAAGAGACCACAAGGGCCATCGAGTCCAACCCCCTGCCAAGCAGGAAACACCATCAGAGCACTCCTGACATATGGTTGTCAAGCCTCTGCTTAAAGACCTCCAAAGAAGGAGACGCCACCACTTTATGAGGCAGGATTTTATGTGTGGTTTTGCTTGTGCCCCCCCCCTGGCTTGTGTGTGTGTGTGCGCACTGCATATAGCAGCTGTGGAGGAGTGATTTCAGTAACACCACAACAAAGGAGGAAAAGTGTTAAATTCCACATCTCCACTTGTTTCAGTCCTGACAATTACTAGCCTCCACTTGCCTCCCTGCTAGAAACATGCTTGTTAAATACAGATCTGTAGTTAACGTCATGTCTAGTTTGACGTTGAGTTCTGTGCCATTGAATTCTGCTGAGTTTTAAAGAAAGGTGGTCATTGGATTCATTGTCAGCCAATCCCACATTACCTTAATTAGCTCCCAGTGAAAGCCTCTATCTATCTATCTATCTATCTATCTATCTATCTATCTATCTCGTACCTTTCCAATCTGCGCCCCATCCCGAGGGACGAGGGTAGGGTGAGCAAGGATTACTCACCTCCGTCACTGGTGCTGTGCAATGCCAGGTCTATAGGCAATAAAACCGCCACCCTGCGAGATTTCTTTATCTCGCAGGGGGTCGACCTGGCTTGTGTGACGGAGACCTGGGTGCGCGAAGGGGCAACAGTTACCTTACGAGAGATGGCGCCCCCGGGTTTCTCTGTCCTCCACCAGTCGCGGACTGTGGGCCGGGGGGGAGGGGTGGCATTATTAATCCGGGAAGATTGTCCTTTCAGGGCTCTACCATCGCCATCGATCCCCGGCATTGAATGTGTTGGCCTAGTGTGGGGCTCCGAGGAGAGCTTGGCTGTCTGGCTGGTGTACCGGCCACCTAGCGCACCAGCAGCCACCCTGTCAGGCCTGCTGGAGGCGGTGGCCGGCTGGGCCTTGGAGTTCCCTAACCTATTGGTATTGGGGGACTTCAACATCCATGCCGATGCCACTCCCTCCTCACAGGCTCTGGACCTGGTGTCTTCCATGGCGACACTAGGGCTCTCCCAGTTTGTTTCGGGCCCCACACATCAAGCAGGCCACACGCTGGATTTGATCTTTGGCGTCGGTATAGATGTGATCATGTCTCCTCCGACGAAGGTGCCATGGTCTGATCACTACGCTCTGAAAGCCAGGATTGACTTTCCACCCCCACCCTGCTTAGGTGGCGAGCCAATTTGGGCTCGCCCGCAGAGGCTGATGGACCCCGAGAGATTCCGCCAAGCCTTGCGGGACCTTGCTCCCCCTGGCGACTCATTGACTGAGCTTGTTGAGGGCTGGAATGCCCAGCTCCAGGCAGCCATCGATGAGATCGCACCTAAGCGCCCTCTGCGACCCCGCAGAAACCGGGCTCCCTGGTTTACCGAGGAGCTTCGGAAAATGAAGCGGGACCTCAGACGGCTAGAGCGAGTATGGCGGGGTGCCCGTGACGGAGCCTCAAGAACATCTTATAGGGCTTTTATGAAAACCTACGAGATGGCGGTGAAGGCTGCTAAGAAGTCATACTTCTCGGCCTCCATTGCATCCGCTAGCTCTCGCCCAGCGCAATTATTTAGCATAATCAGGTCTTTAACGTCCCTTGAGGGACAGCCAAATTTAAATAACAAATTGACACACGGCTGTGAGGCATTTGCGAGCTTTTTTGCGGAGAAGGTCTTGTCGCTCCGCCATGACCTCCCTGCCAATTTGGATACAATAAAGGAACTGGAGGCCCCTCGACTGTCCTCGGGTCCTCTCGACCCGTGCCCGTCTTGGCTGATTAGAGCGTGTCCAGACGAGGTGCGGGCCCTCCTGGGGAATATCATCAATTTGTCCCTTGGCACGGGGACATTCCCAGGGGAACTGAAGGAGGCAGTGGTGCGCCCGCTCTTAAAGAAAACATCATTAGATCCTTTAGATCTATCCAATTACCGCCCGGTTTCGAATCTTCCGTTCCTGGGTAAGGTGATTGAGAGAGCGGTTGCTGAACAGCTTGGTGGGTTTCTGGATGAAACATTGGCTCTGGATCCATTCCAGTCTGGCTTCCGCGCTGGTCATGGGACCGAGACGGCTCTGGTCGCCCTAACAGATGACCTTCGTAGACAGCTGGATCGAGGCGGGTCAGGGCTGCTGATTCTTTTAGATCTATCAGCAGCTTTCGACATGGTCGATCACGAACTTTTGGACCACCGCCTTACCGACGTGGGGATCCAGGGCACAGTCCTTCAATGGCTGCGCTCGTTTCTCTCTGGTCGGGGACAGAGGGTGGCGCTTGGGGGGGAATTGTCATCGCGCCACTCCTTGGTGTGTGGAGTACCTCAGGGCGCGATACTCTCCCCGATGCTTTTCAACATCTTTATGCGCCCCCTCGCCCAGCTTGTTCGGAGTTTTGGGCTGGGTTGTCATCAGTATGCCGATGACACCCAACTCTATCTGTTGATGGATGGCCATCCTGACTCGGCCCCAGACACACTGATCAGATGTTTGGAAGCTGTGGCTGGATGGTTACGTGGGAGCCGGTTGAAGCTAAATCCTTCGAAGACAGAGGTCCTCTGGCTGGGACGGGGCGATATGGGATTGGGGGGGCAACTCCCATCTCTTGCGGGGGCGCAATTAGTGCCAGCACCGTCCGTTAAGAGTTTGGGTGTAATCTTCGACACCTCCCTTTCCATGGAGGCGCAGATTGCAGCTATAACAAAGGCGGCATTTTTCCATCTCCGCCAAGCTAAGCAGTTGGCTCCTTACCTCTCTCGCCCTGACCTAGCCACTGTGATCCACGCGACGGTCACCTCCAGACTGGATTATTGTAACTCGCTCTACGTGGGGCTGCCCTTGAGACTGACCCAGAAACTCCAGCGGGTGCAGAATGCTGCAGCGAGACTCCTTACGAGGTCTTCGCTGCGAGATCACATTCACCCGGTGCTATACCAGCTGCACTGGCTCCCGGTGGAGTACAGGATCAGGTTTAAGGTGCTGGTTTTAACCTTTAAAGCCCTATATGGCCTAGGACCCTCGTACCTACGGGACCGCCTCTCCTGGTATGCCCCACAGAGAAACCTACGGTCTTCAAATAAAAACATCTTGAAGGTCCCAGGCCACAGAGAAGTTAGGCTGGCCTCAACTAGAGCCAGGGCTTTTTCGGCTGTGGCTCCGATCTGGTGGAACACTCTGTCACAAGAGACCAGGGCCCTGCGGGACTTGACATCCTTCCGCAGGGCCTGCAAGACAGAGCTGTTCCACCAGGCCTTTGGCCAGGGCACAGCCTGACTCCCTCCCTCGGCAATCTTCGCAGAGCTCTGGCCCAATGGTTGCTAGTGGCTTGAATTAATTAATTTTTATAATGAATGATTTTAGAATGTTGTTTATGTTGTACCTTTGTACTGTTTTATTGTTGTTAGCCGCCCTGAGCCCGGCTTCGGCTGGGGAGGGCGGGATATAAATAAAATTTATTATTATTATTATTATTATTATTATTATTATTATCATTATTATTATTATTATTATCTATCTATCTATCATGTTTTGGAGCTGGGCAGTAATCCTATCCTTTTGGCTGTAAATTGCTGGAACAATCCATATTATTCTGGATAAGTCTTGGCAAGTTTTCTCTCATAATATTGTTCTAGGCTTGGTTTGAAAAACAAAACAAAAAAGTGGAATCTCCCTCAATCCCAGAAATTCTGATTGTGGAGAGCAGCTTTCCTTGCCAAGCCAATTATTCTCCCATAGAGGATCCCCAGGTGCTGAATTCTAGCTTAGGCAAATGGTTCTACTCAGACGTCTAGGAATCCCAGACAAAGTTGAGCATGTTTGGGTTTGGCTTCTTGGAACGGAGTTTATAAAGGACTGCATGTATAGAGACACACACTTAAATGAGTATATCTTTACAACAAATATCACTGTTATAGCACCATAATTGAAGTGTATGTGTGTGAAGTTATAAGCATTGTGGCAGATATTTGTTTTCCTAAACGGAGGTTACTGACACCATGTAAAAAAAAACAATTTTTTTTTACCACATTGTGATAAAAGTATATATATTTTAAGGATATTAATAATTTGTTTTTGTTAGCTTACCTAGAAGCCAGCATATCTGGAATTAACAAAAATAATCACATTCGGCGGAATTTGGCATTATGCTATTATGATTGTTCAGCTTGCCAGATGGAATGATCTCCCATCTCCCCTTCGCCTGTTCTCTCAATGGGGGTTCTCTCAATCTTACCAGGGTTTATTTAGGGGGGCATGGAGGAGGTGCATGGCAGGAAAAGCCCTGTTGTGCTAGGGAGACTTGTTGCATTCAGTCACACTAGCACAGCTGTTTAGTTGAGTCCAGGGCCATTGGGTTGTAGCCAATGAAGTAGCTCCGTTGGCATAATGTTTTCCATTTCTGTAACAGAACTTCCCCTCTGTCTCCTCAGTTTATGAGCCCCTTGTTCCTTCCCAAATCTGTTCTGGAGGGTTGGGTAGAACCCAAAACAAACTTAGGGGCATTTGGGGAGAAGAAAGACAAGTTCCATGGCTTAGCCAGAAGTCATGTGCTAAGGGTACTAACTACTTTGCTGGATACTGTTTGTTGTTTCACTTACAAGTCTTTCTGAAAGGAATGTTGCAAAAAATAAGCAGGCTACTGGTTGACCCCTTGTGCCTTGAAGTTTGAAATTTGGAAGTAGCAAACCATATAATCTGTGGATTTCTCTCATTTTCAGCCAAATTATTCCCCTCCCCACCAAAAAATATATATGAATCCCAGTTCTCTCATGCGTTCTCTTGGCTGAGGTTAGACTGGGATACAAGAGGGTGGTACAAGTTTGAGAAGAGTTAATTCTCATTAAAAATTTTCCACAACAGTCTTGGAGGATTCCTGCTACCTGTAGCCTGCAATTAAAAACAACAAACAAAAATCCCATCATGCTTAGGATGCAGCTTGACTACCTGGACAAATCTGGCTTTGTGATTGCGTCAGACTTTTATGTATAGCATTTTATGAAACCTGGTAGAGTCAGAGTTCCATCTGAGGTTGCTGAGACCATGTGAAAATTCTGGCTTAGTTGCCATTTGGATCATATTATATCACTTTTCAAACAATAAAACTAACAGTTTTAGTGCTGTTTTTTCTGTCATCTGTGAAATAAAGGTCACAATTGGAGAGGAAACTGCCTGTCTTCAGCATAGTGCTGGAGAAAGCCTAGATTTTGCTGCAGAGCATTTTCAGGAAATTGTTGACAAGAGGAATGCAGAGTCCCCCCTCCTCCTGAACGCTCATCATAGCAACATAGCCCAGTCGATTTGGAGCTGCATCAACAGCTTCCTGTGCTTTATATGGTGTTTTCGCCATTAAATGGTTTTATGTTCTGCGCATCGTCACCAGCGCTTTTTATGTTTATGGGGAAAGGGGTTGTGAGGGGAGATGCACTGGGCATTAACAGTTTGTAACAGAATCTCCTTATGATCATGGCTTGGGCTAGCTCACCTTTCCTCTTTGAAAGGAGAGATAGGGGATGAAGAAGACATGATTGTCACTGTGCCCACATACACAATCATAGAATTGGGAGGGGTCTTGTAGGCCATCTGGTCAAACACATTGTTTGATGCAGCAAATCCCGAGCCAAATAATTTTCTACAGATTATTGCTTTGGTCCCTGCCTGAAGATTTTAGGAGGGAGGGAGCCCCCTACTTCCCCAGGTAATTGGTTATATATTAGATCCTTGTGTGAAGGCTAAGTGGTTGTTGACATCAGAAGCGGATTTAGGGAAGCGTGACTACTGTGTTAGAAACTCAGATATTTAAACTAGGCTCCTTAAACCATTGCTGCAGTTGCCAAAACAGAATGTCTAGTTGCCATTTTTGCCTATTCCAACCTCTTTTTCTTAATGGTGACTGCTGCTGCTCAGGCTGCACAGAAAAAGCAATTTGGCTCCAGAAATTCATTCTGATTGTGCATAAAAATTTAAATTATACAGGATGGGGTATTAGTGTGTGAAAAAGTCCAGATACAATGATGCCCAGATGGCAGAGATGTCAGGTGGCATCCTGGCACCCAGGAATATTCACTTGGTCACAAACGGTCAAAAGCACCTGGCTAATTTTGAACACTGCATGACTGGTTTGGTTGCACTGGGCTTGGAACCTCAGGGGCACTTCAGCTATGATTTAGAACGCAGCACGAGAGGCAGGGGTGCCAAATTTTCACATTGCACAGGGCACCACTGAATTTTAAGATCCCTCGCCCCACCACTGCTGATATTTGCCTTTCCCCCCCAGTCAGAGCATGTGTGGAAAGATCCCAGAATGATCATTTGGCATACCTGGGGAAAAACCAAGCACTTTCCAGAGGCACCTATGCCATACTTCCTTCTCTCTCATTAGTGTTTCATTGTCCAGTATTCCCAATAGTATTCCAGTACTATAAAGAAGTGACACAGAAAACTGCTCCTTAGGAAAATATTTCAAATGGGCTGGGTTATATTTATATAGCTATTCCTCAGTGTGCCCTTTATGCAACAGGGGGGAGGTTTTCTAGTGAAGTAGCCTTTGCTATGCAGTACCTTGAGTTTGTATGCGTCTATCGATTTGCCAAGTCAACGCTAAAGCTGTAGATAATATTTCTGGGCATTAACTATGTTAATAGATTCCATACAGAGACTAAGTAAATAACAAATGAAAGCACACTTTATGTAAGCTGCCAGAAAAGTAATAGTTTTTATCAATTTACTTCCAAAATCAGATAAAATTCTGCAAAAGGGGAGAACACCCTGAAGTAAATGTAATCTCCAGTCTTTGGAACCTTTGTAGCTATTGATTGCAGGACCTCTGGCTTTAATGGATGGAAATGAGACCTCCCTAGTCACCACTTCAGCTGATGAGGTGTAAAGAAATGTTTATTGGAAACTGAAGCTTAAGAAACTGACTGCACACAAGCCCTTCCGACAGATGGGTCTGCTGGGGAGAGAGGGTTCAGCAGAATGCATTAGATAGTGCTGTCAAAGTACTTGTCCATTCTAGGTTGTATGTGTGACTTCAAGCTATGTTTTGGTTTTCCACATAGGCATGCTCAAACATATTTTCAGGTTTCCATTACTGTGAACTAAAAAAGGCACACGAAATTTCATGGAAAGGAAAGGCAACACTGGGGAGAAGGGAGTGCCCCAAAGCCCCTCACCTCATCCTTTAATACCCTGTTATTACTCCCCGCCACCACACCACTCAATCCCGCCCTCCCACAAAGCACATTTATTCAAATAGTTTGGAAGCCACAAAGCAGGCATATGAGATCTTTATTTACAATTGACATGTTGAGCGTGCAAGATGTTGGACATCATGGACTCTTTGATACTGTATTGGCATTATTCAAGTAAAGCTAGCTGGCAAAAATGTGATTGAAACTTTGGTAAACGAAGTAACGTAACTTAGTGGCATAAGGGTATGAGTTGAAAGGTGCTATTTCATTATTTTACATTAAAAATGTATCCTCCCCATTCTTTTCTCAGAAAGAGCCCCAAATGGTAAGACAGAAAATGGGAAGGCAAAGAACATCCGAAGACACGGAGAGGGGGAGAGTTCTGGCTTTGGTAGAGATCCAAAATTCCAGGCACATTTTTCTGAAGTTTGGATACCTTTTTGATTGAGTTATTTTGATGAAGTTGGTTTCATTTGTTGCATGAAGAATGAGAACTGACCAGAGCTTGGAGGCTGCAGCTAGAGTTGGCTGTACTTTTAAGAATTTATTTGAACTCATGCAAAAGCAAGCTCATAGGGTAGGGACAAGCCCTGGATAATGCTTCTGTTAGCCCAAGAACCATGCAGCTGTGCATTCCAGGCCTAGGGTTAGAGCTGTGCAAATTATTCACAGTAAAATGCTGCTGTAACATTTGTATTGTATTTTCAACAGGGAAAACTTACCAGCAACATTTTTTGTACATTTCTCAAAACTCCCCTGCTTAGTTTTTTCTTTTATTGAAAACCAGCTTATTAAAAAAAATTGGCCATCTGAGAATTCATAGAGGCACTGGGAAATGATTACACTTTAATGCAAAAATAGTAACTTTAGCAGGTTATGAAATTTGATTATTTAATGTATTCATGAAGCAGCAAATTTCTTGATGGAGGCTTGTAGCCTCTCTGTGTTTTGTTCTACTTAAGATCTCCCTGTGGAGTCATCTCAAGTGTTCTCAATATGATTTTTTATTTTAATTTAATTAAAAAATGGATCTAAAATGGGATGGTTTTAACCTCCCCCTCCTCGCCCTCCCAGAAATGTAATGAATACATTTCTTCCAGAATGGAACCTGCAATATGTAGAAATGTTGTTAGCTTTAAACCAGTGAATTTCAAACCTTTTATGAAGGTGCATCATATTGAGATCTGAACCTTATTTTGTCTTCTTGGTATTAATGTCCATGAGCATTATTTCTTTATATGGAATTGCCGACCCTCATTGCCCCATTGCCTCATGCTACAGGCAGACTGATCCAATGCGCACAAGGCATATTTTAAAATTGCATGATCAGACTTTTGCATGGGTTGGTTTAGCTTAACATTTCCTACATAGCTCAGTTGGTTAGAGCGTGATGCTGATAATACCAAGGTTGTAGGTTCGATCCCGCATTGCAGGGGGTTGGAATAAATGATCCTCTGGGTCCCTTTCAACTCTACAGTTTTATGATTCTATGATTCTACATGGTAGTTGTACTGTCAGCTTGAGAGATCTAGACTGTGCCTGTTAATTTCCAAGCAGAATTCCAAGCACACGCTAGGGCCTTAATACTGCTTCTGGGAATACCTTGTATATCTGGCTTTGGGGCTTGTGTATCGATACCCAATGAAACACAGTTTCCGGGCCTGCCAAAGTACCTCTTAGCTACTATATGGAGAAGTTGCAAAAAGGGGAATTGTGCAAAGAAATTGTCGCCCATTAGACAATAAACCATTCTGCGTGGTTGTCATGGCATAGTCTTGGCTTGAACTTGAAATGCTGTGAGCATTCACAAAAGTGAGCACCTTGTTGAGTGCTTGCAAACAGGATTGAGGTTCGCCTCAGTCTTGTGAGCACTGGCACTTACCCTTCCCTTCGCAGTGTGTGTGTGTTTGCAAGGGCAGACATTCTGAAGTCTCTGGAAGAGAATCTTTTCCCACTAGACCTTCACCTTAGCAGAAATGGCATGCATGGCATCAGTTACCTGCCAGGGATCCTGGGACTGGTGGTTCCTGTCCCATCCCTTTGGGGAAAAGTGGCTGTGTTCCATGCCCCGGTCAAAGGTACAGTAAGTGAATTAGGTGGTATGGTACTCCCGTTTCCCTGGCTCCCGAGTGGTGTGGAGAGGGGAGGTCCCAGCCCAACACAATGCCCCCTTCTTTTCGCCTAGCCTTCCCTTTAGATCTTTGCTGCCACCAGTTGAAAGATTTTATTTTTCTACAAGGTTGTCTTTCACCAACCAGTCTAAAACTCTCCCGTGTCTCCTTGAGAACACTTTGAAGTAGTGTAGAACTTGGCTTAGACATGGTCTCTGTGTGTTTTTAAATAAAAATAACAGAGACCACAAGGTTTTCTGTAACAAGACTGGAAGTTTACTAAATGGGGGTGGGATGTAGTTTATAAGAAAAAAGGTTCTAATTTAAGAATGTTTACAAGCAACAAAACATTCCCGGTGTGGGCAATAAACTATAGCAAATAAATGTAGGTTAAAACACTTTCATCTCTCCCCACACTAGACAATCCCTAGGGTAGACTTGTGTTTTCTTTGTCTCCTGAGCTCATACCTTGATCTGTTCATCCTTTCATCCGGTTCCCTGATCTGGCTACATGAGTGCTAATCAGCAAATTGAAGGAAGTATGAGGGTCTTAATTCCCAACTACAGTACCATCCTCAGTTATTCTACCACCTTCTAATCAGTGGCAAAAATCTACAAATTAACCTGTTAACTCCCCAAACACACCTACATGCAAGATTTATAGTTTTATAATAACACAACAGTCCATTTCTGCCACATTGGTCTTAGTGTGGTGGGGTGGAGGGAGTAGCAGAGGACACTTAATTTGAGTTATATCTATCTGGAGCTCAGGTGGAAGTTCACAACAAGACAGGCTGGAATTGCATAGCATCATAGAGTCTCAGCTAAGCAAGTGAAATTCATAAAAGGTCCAAATGAGACATTTTATGCTACTCAGTCAGCTCAGATTACCACTCCTGAGGCCCAACTCTTTCCTGAAGTGTGGTGAGCTTAAAGGGCACTCTCCTGACTTGGAGCCTATTGCTCTGCCTCCTTCCCTCATGACTCACTACCAACACTGGTGATAGAGAGTGTGACCCCACCCCCCTTGGACATCTCAGATGAATGGGTTGTGATCTTTGGAGATCCCTGTTCAGACTCTGGCTTAGACACAGTGTCCGGGCATGTGGCTGGATCTAGGCCAGGGCTGAGAAATCTGGGGCCCTCTAGATGCTGTTGGACAGCAGCTCCCATTGTCCCTTACCGTTGGCCATGCAGTCTGGGACTAATGGGAGTTGAACAACAACTGGAAGGCCACAGATTCCTCATCTCTGGTCTGGCCTTTCTGTGGCCTTTGCTGCTGCGGCTGCTGCTTCTGATGTGGCCCCTGCTTATCTTGGTCGGAGTTACAGTTGCTGCTCAGGGTGGAATGGGGTCACCATAGGCTGGCCAAAGGCTCAAGGCTTTACAAGGATTTAGTTTACGTGCTACCAAAGGCTCAGTGATGTAATTTGTCCATGGTGGTTGCTAAAGGGTACTGGTGCAGCTGCATGAATTGATTAACTTGGTAATGAACACCTGTGCTGGGTGGTGTAGCCAGATTCTTCTATCCATCCAGACAGGTCACTTTGTTCTGTTGCATGAACTGCAACCATCCTTCCTGTGGTTGCTACTGCTGTGAGTGTGGGCTATGCCTGCATGTGCTGATTGCCACAGGATGCCTGCTTTGTGCCCCTGCTGATGTCAGTTCTGCATCTAGGGCTGGTGGTTTGTGTCTTTGCAGTGGATCTCTGTTCTTTGTCTTGCTTGTGAGTGTTGTGCTAAGCATCTCCCTTGTCCAAACACAAAGGGATCATAGCAATCAATGAGAGGGATGCACAGGATATGATTGCTGGGACTGAAATGATTGTTCAGTTCATTAATTGAGGTTTGAACTATTTCCCTTTTCCCTTGTGTGAATCAGGCAGATCATTTCTGATGTTTAGTGTAGATAGATAAATGATCTAGGAAAACCCCTTGATGATTTCTGAAACAGAAAGTAAGTGGTTCTTTGGTTAAAAAACCTTGTTAACTACTCTCAAAATATAATTTGTACTGCAGAAGATAAATCAACTAAAACCAATTTGTTTGACAGCTTTAGCAATTTTCAGTCATGTTCTTTTCCCCTTTGATCTCTAATTCTTTCCAGACGGAGTGTGTCTAAAATGATTCCATTCCTTCTTCAAGTATCCAAATCTAATTTTTATTTCTCTTGTGTGGAGAGGAGTCATTTATTTATTTACTAGATTTATAGGCCATATTTTAGATATGAATTCCTGAGGCAGTTTCACAGACCTACATGATGGTACTGAAAATGGTTGGGCTTCAGGCTACATAAGTAATATTTCTATGTCCAGTTGCACAGATGGTGCGTCCTTTGGGAACACTGGTGCTGCTGGAGAAAGTGCTTGTGCAACTGTGTGATCTATGTGATTGGCATGTGTCCTTGCTATTGATGTGTCATGGAGGGCGAGTAACAGGAACCAATTTTGGGTGTAGATGCCACACTGCATTTGCCACGTACTCTATGAATTAGACCTTATTTACAGATTGCAGATGCACATATGATTTCATAATTATAATTATTATAATTTATGCCGCCCATCTAACTGGGTTGCCCCAGCCACTCTGGGCGGCTTCCCACAACTAAAGCATTAAGCACAGCAAAACATCAAACATTATAAACTTCCCAGTACAGGACTGCCTTGTGATGTCTTTGGAAAGTTGTGTAGATAACCTGTTTGACACCTGATGGAAGGGCGTTCCACAGGATGGGTGCCACTACCGAGAAAGCCCTCTGCCTGGTTCCCCGTAACGAAACAGCCAGAAGGCCCTCTGAACTGGACCTCAGTGTCTGAGCTGAACAACAGGGATGGAAACACTCCTTCAGGTATACAGGGCTGAAGCTGTTTAGGGCTTTAAAGGTCAGCACCAACATATAGGTCCACTGACCACATGGTTGACTGGATGGTTGCAGGACCAGTGCAGGATGCTTCTTCAGTCCAAACTGGTCCTCAGCCTACACAATGAATAAGAACATTGCAAGGTCACTGCAGGCCACATGTAGCTGTCATACCTGGATTTCGACTTTTGGCCTGGAGCTGTCCCAGCAAGAGAGATACATGTCTTTTCCAGGCATATTTGTCCAACATTTTATTTTGTGTTGCTTCAGTGAACCAGGAGCATGGGCATTGCTTTGTCACACAGTGAGAAACACGAGACACATCATCCTCTGAGCTCCTTGCAGGAAGAGTGGGATACAAATGTAACAAATAATAAAAGTTGTGTTTGAAGTAGATTTGTGGGTTTTTACTTATGGTGCTTGTATCCCCGCTGCAAACGGACCATGGTTGGTAGTTAATGCTGTGTTATTTGCTGTCCTTCAGAGAAGGAAGATGACATGAGGTGTGTGGTTGCTGTAAACATCTGGATTCAGTTTAATTTGAGGAATATTGCAGATCTGAGAGGATTTGGGTCAAACCTGTCAGTGGAACTTTTCATTAAGCAGGCTGTTTATTTTACATTTACTATGGGAAGCCTAAGGGTTGCAGCAATAATCTGGTTCCCATGTGCTCTCCACTGTAAACAAGAAAAGTATGTACAGTATCTCAAAGAGAAAGTCCCTGCCCCCATCAGCTTGTACTTTAAGAATTAGAGACAGCACAGAGGGCAATAAGATATTTGTAAGCATAATAATCTTCAAGATATTGTGACTTTTTGAGACCAGCAAGGGGTTGTATCTTTTGGTTTAGTTAGTTGTTATTTGCAGAAGGTCTAGAAAGATAAATGCAGGTGTCCTTGGAAGACCTTGTGCTCTATCGCCAGCTTGGGGAACTATATGAAGGAGAGCTAGGTTTGAGAGAAGAAAATTACATATTGTACAAGTCTTTGCATTAGGACCATAATCAACTTATCTTTGATATGTTTTTGGGCAGGCTTGTACATTTTATAAATTATGATATACTGTATCCTATCACGACATTGCACAGTCTGTGAGTTCTGCCATGGTTTCCAATGCTCATTTTAAACCTTTTGCTTTAGGATTGAGCTCTGTCATTTGTTATTACAGTTGTGACACTTTTTTAAAAAATGCTATCATAATTATCCCAGTCCCAATTTAATGAGAGAAAGTGGCAAAGTAAGGACAATGGTTTCATTCTTCTAACGTACTTTTCTGTGGTTTTAGTTTCTTGTCTAAACATGACTCAAATCTGAATCTTACCTGAGCTGCTGTTTGACTTTTTGCAACATTGAAAAGAGTAGTTATGTTTAGGTAACACATTCAAAACTTTTTTCGACAGTCTTTTCCATGCACTAGAAACATTTCTTATTAAGCTGTGTTGAAAAAAGTCTCTGGTTCAATGGGTTTGCTTTGGATTTTATTTCCCCTTACCCAGGTTTCCAGGTTTATAGAGAGCAGAAATGACCATGACTGCCAACAAGATTGCCAGTGTCACCAAGAGAGCTGGAGGAAGTAAAGTGCCTCGGGATAGTCTTGATAGGTAAGTGGAAAGCAATATGTTTATGGGCTTTTGTTGCCTGATTCCAATTTGCTTCCTGCTCTCCCACCCCAACAGAAAGCAATGCTCTGACCCATAGATCTATGAAACTTATCGTTTATAGGAGGAGGCCCATTTCTGAACCCAGAGTCTCCTGGCCTTGCTTCTCTTCCTTCCTGTTTCTCTCTCTTCACCAGGACTCTCCAAATATACAAGCAGCAATAAGAGCAGCAGCCTTCACCCTCCCCTTTCCCTTCTTTTGGGCAGGCTGGGCCTGGAAGGAGGGGACAAGTGAATGAGTGATGGTGATGGTGGCAGGAGGGCTCCCCTTGAGGGCATCTTGTTCAAGAGCCCCTTAGCATATGGAGCCAACACTGGATCCAGGGGGTAATGTGTGTAGAAACCTTGGCATACAGGTCATCTTGGGTCTCCTTACTAATCACATCCTTGGCCATGTTATGTAAATATACAATTGCTAAGCTCTGACTTGGTGATCTTGCAAGCAGCAAAGCAATGTTTTTTTTAAACATCAACATGAAACTGCTGATATTTTCTGTTCAGAGACTTGGAGTGAGTTGCCATCAGTATACTGATGAAACAACTCTCCCTTTTTCATCTGAACCAAGTAAGGCACCTATAAAGGCCAAATGCACTGTTTGGGTGTCTCTTGACCTGGCACTACTCCTAGATTTGCAACTGGTCTATATGACCCGGAGTACTTTTATCTTCTGGCTACTAATAGGAAAAGGTGATCTGGTCCCTGTTATACATACCTTGGCAACCTCGTGGCTGAGCTTTGTGGTGTGCTTCACCTGGAGTTCCTTTGAACATTTGTGAAAATTTCAATCTATGATAAAGTGCCATCCTGGGCCTTCTGCCCAGCTCTGACACCTGCCCATTTTTTAAAAAACCAACACCTCCCCTTTTATTTTCTTGCTCCAAGCAACTTCTTCCATGTTTTCTTTTTTGGTGGTGAGGGAGAAGGTGGTTCCCCACAAAAACATGGCGGTGGTCATATTCACTCCATACAATGCCCTAGGATTACTTAACTCTTAGGGCATTTGGGGGCAAGTCCAAAATGACATCTGGAAATAGTTTGGCACTGGAGTGCAAAAAAATAAAAGAAAAATGAGCCCCAGCGGCTGCCTGAGTATACTTTATGATGGTCCTGGGCTTGCAAAGTATCTTCCAGTATCTTCTGCATAAACCTGCTTGTGTGATTAGTTGTCAGATGGGGCCTTCTTCCAAGTATCTGTATCCTCTGACATTAGGTTAGTTGTCAAAAGGAACATTCTTGGTGGTGGTGCCCTAGAGAGATTCTGTTCTCCCTCCCCATCCCCCAGCAAGCTGCTGAGCCCTGGGCTAAAGTGATTGTTCACTTAAAAATGGAATTTGAAGTCTGCTTCTGACCTCTAGTTTAAACTTAAAACTATGGCTAGTGTCCAGCTCTGTGCAGATGTGATGCTAGCTTCAGTTACTGTTGGGGGAAAAGAGATAGGGGAACTCAAAAAGTTGATGGGAGGAGGAATGAGCCCGAGGGAGACACAAACACAGTTCTGAGTGGGACTCCGATCCCCTTAACTATGTTTAAGGCTCCAGTGGAGCCAGTTCAAAATAAGGCACTGCTGTGGGATTCTGGAAAAATTCAAAGCTTCTTATAGGATGTGATTTAGCCAAAGCACGTTTAAGTCTCTCTCCTCATACTGGAACTCAGGATCATGCGCTGAAGATGATGAACAGTCAGTTCAGAGCATGTGGGATCAACTGTTCCCCACCCCCCGACAGTGTATAATTAAGATTATTGTGTATACTATGCCATCACTGTACATGGCACACACCTTGTGTACATGTGCACATTGTCAGGGTGAACAATCTCCAAGACTTCCTAAGTGAAAGTCCAGACCTGGGAGTAAAGAAGTTCAGAACCACTATTTTCAATACAAGTTTTTTTGGCACTAGTGTTAAAAATCTTGAAAAATCAAGTGTGTAAGTTCTACATGCCTGTCCACAAGCTCCACATCTCTCTTCTTCTCATTATGACCAACATTTATTTTTAAAGGTTTCTTTCAGTAATGAATAATATATTTAAAGGCAAGCATAGGCATGAGAGTTGGCACATCACTGAGTTACAGACTCATGAGAGAAACCTTCCAATATGTCATGCTAGCAGCCTGACTCCTTCGTTTCATGTAATCTACTTGGCTGACTTTCCTTTGGGAGGCCATGCCCTGAGTCACTGGGAAGATTTCTTCCTTTTTAATAAGACTTAAATCAACAGAAGCAGCACTTGAATTAATTTTCATTTAACACTTGGAGGGATTCATTCTAAATGCATTTTGAAAAGAAAGAAACTACTACAAAACACCCTCACTGAGAAATCTAGCTACTCGTTTAATCTGGGATTTGACCAGAAGTACTGCAGACAAACAGCCTCTGGTCTGCAAGTGGCAGAATTGTTATGTTTTGACTATCAGTGTTAAAGGGAGTTCTAATTTTTTTGCAGAAAATGGCAGTCTTGCCAATATAGCTGTCTTTTCTTCAGGAGAAATGACTGCCTCTGCCATGAATTAAGTTTGTACACATCAGTTGCCCTTTGCTAGCAAGTAACTGTGTCTTTCCTCCTAGATTTGTGAATCTGAGGGGTTAACAAAAACCACAGTCCTATTACCATGGCAGAAATATCTGTATTGTGAGGCTGGATAGAAAAAGCTTGCTCTTGGGGAAATACTCTCACCAAACCAAACCAAATCAAACCAAACCAAACCAGACTATCTAGCTGAATGTTTTCCTGACCACAGTCAGGAAAAATTGAGGCAAAAACTGACAAGTAAGTCCAGACACCCAAACTTTATGACATATACCCATCTGCAGTTACTGGTGGTTTTAACAGTGAACCTCAGCCCAAGTTGGCTTTGTGCCTGCTTAATGCCCTAAGCAAGAGTAAATTATAGGAACCAGAAATGGAGAGTCTGTTGAAAGAAATGTAATATTAATATTAAAACTTTAGGAATTCTCTAAGTGTCATATCATATGAAAGGCATTCACTGAAACTATTCCTTATCCCTTAATAAGAAAAGCAGGCAAGGGGCAGAGGGCAGCATTAAAATTAAAAGTAGATAAAAAGGAGGGAAACAGCAGCAATTTATCAGTAGAAGCATATAAATAAGGCCTTTGGCACCGAAAAGGCAAAATACTCAGTGCCATGTGTGCCCCTTGGGGAGAAAATTGTACCATTTGGGTAACACCTCTGAGTAAGTCCTTTCCACTGGTCACCATTGACTTTGCCAGGTATAGGTGAGGCCACCCAGAAAAAGACATGTCACAGTCCCAGACTATACTGTATAGGACTTCAAAGGTTAAAACCACCATTTTGAATTGTGCTTGGAGATGAACTAGTATCTAGTACAGCTATTTTAAGAACTGGGCTATGTACACACCATGCATTTAATGCATGTGACTTTCCTCAAAGAATCCTGGGAACTGAACTTTACCCTTCACAGATTTACATTTCCCAGTACCTTTAACAAACTACTGTTCCCAGGATTCTTTGGGGAAAGTCATGTGCTTTAAATGTATGGCGCATGGTGGCCTTGGTGTGATATGTTCCCATTCTTTCTGGGTGGGTGGTAGAGTGGCCTGAGGGAGAGAGAGAAAGGCAACCAAGAGAGGGTGGTACCTACAGACCCTCAAAATTCAAGATGTGACCACGGACCCCAAAATATTTTTCTAATCTGGAGGTCATAAGAACTTAGATAACAGAGGCCAGGCTATGTCTGGTTGTTGCACTGAAAGAAACTGAGAAGAAGTAGCGGGGTGTTTATAACAGCAAAAGACAGTAGTGACTGGTGTGGAGGGGCAGAGCCATGGAACCGCCAAGACATCAATGCAGTTTACCTGGATGGCACCGGGGCAGGGCAAAGCAGAAGCAAACCCAGAACTGTGCTGTCTCTGGTGGCAGTACTGCATTGACTCTCCCAATGCTTCCACACACCCCTGACCTCGCTGCTGCCCCAGTGCTGTCTAGGTAAGCTGCAGCAATGCTAGTCCTGAGAGGGCAGCTCAGCAGCTCTTATCTACCATACTGAACGCCACAGGACGGAGATGAAGGTTAGCCAGTCAGCTGCTCATAGGAAGGCCCAAGAAGAGAAAGTAATTCCATTCATTAGAAGCGTCACTGCTGCTGCAGTGCAACTTTGGTCACATGCAGGAGATTCCAGCCTCACCACTCAGAATTAAAGACCAGTCACAGCTAGCTTAGCCTGAGAATCATGCACCTGACCTTGGATGCGAGCATAAATAAAGTGGTATACTTGCATCGAGGGTGTGTGAGCAACAACTGCAGGACCATTTGAAGCGCCTTTGAAAAGTCCCTTTTGAAACAGAAAAAGCCAGCAGCATTCATATTTCTTCCTGTCTAAACAGTTCACTTTTGGCCTTCAAATTAAATGAGATCATGTTTGGAATCATACTACAAAACAGAATAAATGTTGATGGCAGAAAGCCTGATGTCCTTTTAAAGAATTTGTTTTTCTTGCCTTTAGTATGTTTGAAAGGAAGACACTGGTGTCCATTAATACTTAGATCTTCTTCAGAGATATCTTTGTCTGGTGGAGTTGCATCATTTCTTTTAAGCCTTATGTCAGGATCTCCACAGTGACTGGAAAATAACAGCTTAATAGAAGCTATGGGGCACAGGGTCTTGCTGTTGTGTAGTGGTTAAGAGTCAGTGTGGTGTAGTGGTTAAGAGCAGTGGACTTGTAATCTGGTGAACCGGGCTCCTCCACATGCAGCTGCTGGGTGACCTTGGGCTAGTCACACTTCTCTGAAGTCTCTCAGCCTCACTCACCTCACAGAGTGTTTGTTGTGGGGGAGGAAGGGAAAGGATATTGTTAGCCACTTTGAGACTCCTTAGGGATATCAAATCCAAACTCCTCTTCTTCTTCTTCTGTTGTATGTAGGGTCCACTCTGATTAGTGCTTCTCCTACCCTGTGAGTCCAGAGTTTTCGCAAAAAGTCATGCCATTTTGTGTAATAATAAAGTGTAATAATAAAACAAAAATCAAACCAATAAAGGTAGTGATTTAAACTTGGTGCAGCATATGATCTGGTATGTTTGAATAAGATAATAGACCTTAGCACTTTGTCCTGCATGATATGCTGAGGGCGGCATGGCGGAACCATAATTATTATATTATTTCCTGCTTTGTAGCTAAATCTAGTCTCCAGGGTGGCTTACGTTTAAAAATGGTCACAAGATGCAATATCTTTATGTATGATGAGAGGAGAAGAAATATGGAAGGTATTTGAAGCTCACTGTTCTAGCTTCATGTTTTCTTTCTTTCTTTCTTTGACCTAGTTGACACATAGCACTAAGCCATGGCTTGTTTAAAAAGCCATGAGTTGTCCCACAGATGATCAAGCAAACCGTGCCTTGTTTTTCCAAATGTTTGTTTTGCATCTGCTTTTGCCTCATGCCTTTGCCTCATGCCTTTGTAGTTTGGTGAGCTTCTGGGGTCAGGTGGTCAGGTGAGCTTCTGGGGTCAGGTGGTCAGGTGGTCATGGTTAGGGGAGGTTGTAAGGTTCATAACACAAAGCCATAGTTAAAATAGGGTTCATAACCCAGCAACAAACTGTGGCTTCACATCTTGCTTTGTTGGCAGTAAACAAACCATAGTTCAGCTGTTGAGCAGGGTTCACATATACCGGTAACTCTTAAGACAGGGGTCAGCAAACTTTTGCAGGAGGGGGCCAGTCCACTGTCCCTCAGACCTTGTGATGAATCAAAAACCCAGAAGGGAGGAAAGGAGATTATTACTTCAGTTTTGACACTTAAAATGTAGCACACACTTTTACAGATAGCCAGAACTTACTGCTTCTGCTCAAACAGCATGAAATCTAGATCAAGA
Organism: Podarcis vaucheri; assembly: GCF_965113315.1. Classification (NCBI taxonomy): domain Eukaryota; kingdom Metazoa; phylum Chordata; class Lepidosauria; order Squamata; family Lacertidae; genus Podarcis; species Podarcis vaucheri. The sequence goes on from NC_138759.1 coordinate 71,708,363, forward strand.
AACCCTATCATTGGGTGGCTGTATATATGTCAAGAGACCAACTTTTCATACTTTTATTTCACCATGCCCAAATGGTGTAGTGCATATATAGTTTCCTGAAACGCAGTAGCAGAAAAACCAAAATATTAAGGAAATACATTGAAAAGCATCCAAATGCAGAACCAACAACCCAATCTGGAGTCAATAACACATTATGCTGCTGCTTGCCCCTCCCTCCCTCCTCCTCCTCCTCCTCCTCCTCACCCCATTAATAATCACAGTCTTCTGCTACAAATACTAGTAGGACTTGTAGGTTTTTGGCCAGACATTATGACCCAAAATTAATAGAAAAATGCATGTTTGTCATATTTTGGGATGAGTGACAAAAGAGGTTTATTATTTTAACAAAGATCTTGATCGTTCAAAAATTGGCTGTAGAGTTGAACAAAATAGTTGGTTTTAAAGAGATGTGCTGAAAGTAGGCAGTATGCCAATTTGTGCTAGCTTTTTAAAAAACAAAAACAAAACACAAGCCCCATTCAGCTAGAATAGGGGTTTGCCAACCTCTTTGGTCTCATGGGCCCATTTGAAAACTGGAGAGACTGTCATGAACACCACATGTGTGCATGGCAGCTAAGCACATGCAAGCATGCTGACTTTGCAGGGGAAAGTGTGATCTTCACTGAGAGAGAAGCTTGGGAGAAAAGAGTTAGCCTGCCCTCCTCAGCTACATTCTCCAGGAAGACCATCCCCCATGCAACAATTAGACTTGAAAAAAACCTTCTATTGTAGCCAACAGCAGTTCCATCCCGCCAAGCCTAACTACAACTGGCTGGCAATGCATGTGTGTGTCACAGCTGGGAAGGGAAGGGTTAACCCTTACCCTCCCCTGTGGTAGCACCCACCCTCCATTGTATTGCACTTCAAAGAAGATAGCTATTGGCTACAAGAGAAGGCCCCTTTCAATTCTAATTTTAGCAGGCATATCAGAGAAGGCCTCTGTGGCATCAAGTGTCCTTCTGGGTACAGTGTTGGTGATCTGTGAACTAGAATTCATATGCAAATAGGATGCATATAGACATACAAAAACAAGAGCCAGCACACTTCTCTCTTTTTTTGTCCTACTTTTGTTGTGCTGTAGCTCTTCTGCATTGCAGAACAACTAAAAAAAAAAACAGAACAAACCCATCACTATTGCACCATCATTATGTCAATAATATGTTGAAGATTACACCCCCAATAAAATACAATTCTGCAAGGGCACTGTGTGCCATAGCTGCCAACGTTTCCCTTTTTTAAAGGGAAATTCCCTTCTTCCGAATAGGATTTACCTTATAAAAAGGGAAAAGTTGGCAGCTATGCTGTGTGCTTCCCGAGACTGTTAAACAGTTTGATGTACATCTGTGCATTTCAGTGGGTGTCAGAAGAATAAGGCCATACATGCTCAGGAGAAGGTTTGAGTGATCTTAGTTCTAGTCACCTACATGGAAGATTACAGCCTGCATCTTCTTGATGATGTTGTGGACAGGGATCACACATTACTCATGAAAACCAATGAGGGGGAAAAGGTTTGAGATAAAATATTGAGTTAGGAAGGTTCAAATATCATTGAACCTGGGGGACAAATATTCCATTTCAAATAAAGGTAAAGGTAAAGGGACCCCTGACCGTTAGGCTCAGTCGTGGATGACTCTGGGGTTGCGGTGCTCATCTCTTTTTACTGGCCGAGGGAGCCGGTGTACAGCTTCCGGGTCATGTGGCCAGCATGACTAAGCTACTTCTGGCAAACCAGAGCAGTGCATGGGAACGGAGTGGTACCTATTTATCTACTTGTACTTTGACATGCTTTCAAACTGCTAGGTTGGCAGGAGCAGGGACCAAGCAATGGGAGCTCACCCCATCGCAGGGATTCAAACCACCAACCTTCTGATCGGCAAGTCCTAGGCTCTGTGGTTTAACCCACAGTGCCACCCGCATCCCATGAAAAGCAATGAGGGGGAAGAGGTTTGAGATAAACTATTGAGTTAGGAAGGTTCAAATATCATTGAACCTGGGGTGCAAATATCATTCCATTTCAAATACACCATAGTAAAACTACATGTATGTTTCATATTGAATAGCTTAATTGATTCATATTGAATAGCTTCATATTGAATAGCTTAATTGATGTACAGGTGACTCTCAACTTGTGTGGGGTTTACGTTCCAGGGAAAACATGCTAAGCCAGTCACGTATACATTGGGTTCAATGACGGGTGGAATTTCTTTTTTAGCGGATGTCCGCCCCCCCTTTTTTTGCCAAGCACATAAAGCTGATTGCTCACAAGTTAAATGTTTGTAAGATGCTAGTTACCTGTCTTGTAAGCAAGCTTTCCTTCCTTCCTTCCTTCCTTCCTTCCTTCCTTCCTTCCTTCCTTTCTACTAGAAGACTCATTTACTGACAAAAAAGACTTGAGTAATTGCTTCATACTTTCTGAGATAAGGTTTTGAGCACAACCCTGCCACTGCTTTGTCATAACTATCTGTGACCTATACTGACTGGCTTCCAAGACACTGACTGGCTTGGAAACAAATGAGAAGTCACAGAAGACAGGAGAGAAACCTGTTCGACTACTGCCACTAGCCTTACCCGCCCCTGCCCCCCAGCAATTTCTTAGCCACTTCCTTTCCAGAAGCAAAAACAAATTTGTGAGGATAATCTGGTCATGTTCTGCGCAGAGGGAAACATGAGGAGGCAGGCACAGGAAATAGTTATTGCATCATTCATTATTTTATGTGGTTAGTTTTCTCCCTCAAGCTGGTCTACCATGACTTGACTCATAACATGGAGGAGACTTTCCTGGAGAATCAGCTGTTCTTTGGTAAAGAAGATGAGGGCAGATGGAGATGACTAACTCTCCTCTTTCGTCATCAGCATTCACAGGTACAACAGGAGCCAGGCACCTCTTTGCATCCATTTGCATCAAGGTTGTCTGGGGTTTTTTTGTATGTGTTTCTTTTTTAAATGCAGGTAGAAAAAGAAGTGTCTCTACTAGAAAAATGAGTTGTTTCCTTAGGTAGTCACAAAACTTAGCAAAAATAATCCAATCAGTTTAGGCTGAATTAGGTATTATGAGAGCCATGTGGCTACCACTGAAAGCAGAAGCCTCATTTCTCATTCTCCCACCCCTTCTAATGTCTGATTCAAGTTTTGTGACGTAATGTCTCTTTTTGTCTGACCATTTCCTAACTGTTATTTCTGGATTGTACTGCTCAGTAATTTGATATTTGTGGATTAATTTTGTCTTACTATATTGGTTTCCTATTTTAAATTGCTTCATTATTTTTTATATTAAGTGGTAGGTTGGTAGGTAGGTAATGTCAGTGTGCTAAGTTTCCCTACCTTCATAAGTAAAGGTAAAGGTAAAGGTACCCCTGACCGTACGGGCCAGGCTTGACAGACTCTAGGGTTGTGCGCTCATCTCACTCTAGAGGCCGGGAGCCAGCGCTGTCTACAGACACTTCTGGGTCACGTGGCCAGCGTGATGAAGCTGCTCTGGCGAACCGGCACCAGAGCAGCACACGGAAACGCTGTTTACCTTCCCGCTATAAAGCGGTACCTATTTATCTACTTGCACTTAAGGGTGCTTTTGAACTGCTAGGTGGGCAGGAGCTGGGACCGAACGACGGGAGCTCACTCCGCTGCGGGGATTTGAACCGCTGAGGTTTTACCCACAGCGCCACCCGCGTCCCTCACCTTCATAAGTAGCAGCAGCCAATGCAGTGGGGTTTGGATGGGAAATCCTCAAGCATGTTGATATCGCATTTTGCATTTTTAGATTCACTAGACATTATGGAAGAGGAGGAGGAAGAAATGTGATGTTGCTATCTTGATGGAAACCACATGGCTCCTGCGATGGCTAGTTCCAGCTTGTCATGGAGTTAAGAAAAGTGATCACTTCAATAATCACCATGTTGGCCTCATATTTGAATGTATAAAACTCCTTTACAGCAGTTGATTCTGATCTGTTCAACTTAAAATATAGGCCGCCTCTATATTTCTGAAAGTTATGTTCAGCTTTACCATAACATTTCCATAGAGCCCTTCTCAAATGAAATGCCAGAATCAATGGCAAGGTTTTTTTTTTTTTAAGGTGGCATTCCCCAGTTATCATTAATATCCATTCTCTTCCTTTAAGCATTGAAAGGAATAAATTTGATAGAATTTGAAATTTGAAAACTATCAAGGGCATGTTTAACCTGATATTTAACATGAATTTGGACAATTTTGAGCAGAACTCAGGGGTGGTTCATAAATTACACATAAGCACAGAAATAGAGGAAGCTTTCAACTTCTGCTGCAATTGCAGAGATTTGTGGGCCCCAGTGAACCCCCAGGACTCATGGAATATTCTGCAGGTGAGATCAGAGTCCAATTTCAAGCACTGCAGTAAAAATGAGGAAAGGAAAAGTTCAAGTGACTCTTTCTGGGGCAGATGAAAGTGTCCAGTTGTGCTGCTGCAGATGCACTATGGCATTTCTTCTCTCTGCGCTCTGCCCAGAAGTCATTTCTCCTCTGGTCACTGCTATGGATACATGACTTGACTGCTTGTCACCAGGCACTGCAGTCATCTGCAAGGGATTCCCATAGGACAGGGTTGAATTGTCAGGTGTAGTTGGTCCACAATGCTTGTAGTACAGTACTCCAGCAAGATTTTCAATAGTGGAATGGACACTGCACTTGAAATATGTTGTTGCCTGGCCTGCTTCTGTTTTGCTTAAGTATGTGTTCTATGGGATATGTATTTTGAGTTTTAAAGGTTTCTTCTTTTCCTGCTGTTGGCCTATGTTCTCTGGGGAGCCCATAACTGAGGTCAACTTTTGGTCTTCATCTCATTACTCCAAACCTACTGCACAATGTTCTATTTTTGGTTCTCTTAAATGATGGTTTTTCCCCTTGGTTTGTTTGTAGAAGGCAAGATCCTCTGTATTTTAAGATGCTTGGCAGGCTGTACAACTAAATGTTTCTGCTAGTGTTTATCCTTAAAATTATTAGCACACTTTATTGTTTCCTCATTACTGCTAGTACACATTTTCTGTTTCTGGAGTCTCTTGACAGCCATATTGCAGAAACTTTTGTATATAAGGGAACTACATCAGTCTTCTTCCTATTATAGCACTTGGAAGACCACTCAGAAGGATCCCAAGAACTCTGGGCAAAATCTATCAAAGACATCTTCTGAACTCAAGCTAGAACCTCTGTGCTGAATTCACACATGCATTGAGGAGCACAAGTAGTTGTTATGCAGGCCTGCTAGAGTGATGTTTTGTTATAACTACAGCATCCTCAGCAACATCTCATGACTGAAGGGGGCATGTAGAGTGGCGTTAGGAGAATTACTTTGACAAGAACAGCCTTCTCCATGTGGACTACTAATTCCTGCCATCCACAGCACTATAGCTAATAGTCATGGATGAAGGTATTGGGCTGTGGAAGGCTTGTCTAGAACCAGGCATGTGTGGAGGGATGCCTGTTCTACTTACCTGATGCTAAGCCAGTTGGGTTAGCAAAGTGAAAACTTCTAAGGAATTTGGTGTTTTTCCAGACTCCAGATCTACCTTCAGCTTTGGCTGGGCAACAGCTAGAATTCATTTTGTTTGCCTGCTTACTACGCCTGGGGAGGGCTTCACCCTCTCTCCCTGCTGCTTGTGTTTTCTGTACCCCACACTTTTAGTTATTTGGCTGCTTATGACTTAGCATCACAACAGGTAGACACGTGAAGCATATATTTTTGGTGTCTTCTCTCTCCATACCTTGCCATCCCACTTTCCAAGAAAGGAAACTCACAGCTACTTATAATGGCTTGGTGACAAATACCAGCCCTGTATAGCATCGACTGGGTAGCTGCCTAGTTCGGATGCCTCTCTCTGTACTGTCTTTGTTTGGAAATAGGGAACATGTGAACAGCTCTTCTCTTTGTCTCTTCACAGCTGGTGAACAGAGTAGGACACATCACCCTGCTTGTACATTCTTGACATTCGAAGAAATTTTTCCTCAGTACATTCCCTGCATCCTCCCCCTCCTCCATCTGTATTCATTCTCTACACATTTGAATCCCACACAGCCCTTGCAAAACATTAATATTATTATTATTGATACAAGTCTTTTCCTTTGCCTGTTTTTCAGGTGTATGTAAACAATTGGGCTCTTGCTTTTATTCATGTATAAATATATATTGATTCATATATATGGAATGTTAGTTTCTCAAATTAACCACTTCATTTTCTTCCTAACAATGACAACAATTTTGTTTGTAAAGAGTTGTGGCATTTGCTAAAAGGATCCTTTCTCATCCTGGGAATGAAAGAGAATTGTATGGGACAATTGCTAGCTTGGAGATTAAAGCGGTGTGGGAAATACTGTATTGGACTTTGGAGTTAAAGAAAAGAGTGGAAGTTAACAAAAAGTTCAAGAGCAAGCTGGAAAGGTATTTTTTCATGAGCCACAGAATAGGGGTAAGTGAAGCAATACTGTTTTGTGATGAAGCTGGGCCAGGCTTATGCTGTAGAGTTAAACTTTTCTTAAACCATGCAACTTTGCATAATAGAACTGAACTAAAAAGGGGGAAAGCACTTCCTTGTACGTGTCCATTGTTTAAGAGTTCTTTAAGAGAACAAAGTTAAGCTTTGAGCTGTTGTTTTTCTTTAGTGAGACAGAATCAGATGGTTCAGTGTTGAAATCTATGTCTAGCCACAATACTGTTATAAAGTCATTTTGCTATTTCAGCACTACCACTTTCAACTACCTGTGACTGTCCTTCAAGTTTATTGAAATCGCACAGTGAGTGAGAGGGTTGTTGTTGTTTTTTACACTTTTATTCACTAATTTTCATGCCTGCTAGGTTTTCAGATTCTCATTGTATATAACACTTTTAACAGATTTTAATAAGCCGAATGTGACGGTAAAGCCTAATGTTCAGAATCAGGATACTACATTAATAAGGTGCTTTCGTTTCTTTTGAGCCAATGTATATTTTTCTCTCCTTACCAGGAAAGAAAGCACAAAATAACAATAACTGCTATGAAAACAACAATAATTAAGAACTGATAGATAGCCAGAAACAGTCTCTTTTGGTAAATAGAAACCATTTTAATGCAATCTGTGGGTTTACTCCTTTCTATTGTGTTATCTAACTTTTAAAGTTGTGGTTGCAATTAGGTGAGTAATATGGGTTTTCTCGGACTTGTTTTATTGTTTTGGAAGGCTGTGTGCCTAGAGGTTGGGATCGCACTCTCCTACCATGTTGAACAAATTAGGGCTTTGTTGGCTAGAAATCAATCTTTTTCTGATGCTTACAGGACAAAGGATGGATTCTTGATTTACCTTTCTGAGAGTTTTGCACAAAATCCTTTTACCTCTTGATCATCTTAGTAATTGTGTTCACAAACCTAGGTAGATGTAGGTTTATCTCTATACAAAGGCTAGAGGAAATTGACTAGAATAAAAGGTTAACTGCACCTTTATTTTTACTCTAGTCTAATATGTCTAACAAATGACCACAGTCTGACTTGCTTCTGAGAAAAGATGTTTAGGACTGTGCTGTCAGAACCCTCCCAGGCTATCTCTATTTTGCTGTCTCAGTTGCATGTCTTCAAATTCAGGTTCTACAATGGAAGTGGATTTGGTGTTCTTGTGTAACAAACCCTCTTTCTACGCCCACCTCCATCTTGTTAATTCCTTTTGGTAGTGCATGTGTGTTTCACAGGTGGTTCTCAAACACATGTACTTGGTAAAACCTGCTTCCAAAATTTATTATTGAGTACACACTTCTGCTTATTCTGCATCCTGTGCACTCCCAACTGCTGGCTTTGGAAGGGTTGTAAACACAACATCCATTTCTATCCTATATCTATCCTGTCATTTCTTAGGGAACACTGCATTTTGATGCATTCTTCCCCAAATCAGCTTCGATCTAAACTGAGAATAATAATGGCAAAGCTGCAATTTAAGCCAGCAATGTGTACACAGCCTGATAAAGCAAAACCATGGATCATTGTACACATTGGTGTTTTAAATTACCTACCTGCAGCTCTGAAGTGAAGAGGAAAAAGTAGAAAAAAATGTTGAACACACAGAAAAAAGAAAAAGCCCAGTGAACTGAAAGAAGGTTCTCGACAGTGCCTTAGGCGGTCCCCTTCACCAAGTCATTGCTCGCTTCTATTTCCAGTAAATACCAGGCTCAAGTAACAAGGAAATCCCCCTCATTAATGAGATCTAAAAACTAGGTATATGGCACAAGTCAGTTCACAAAAGAATTAAGGATATATATACATTGCTCATTTCTCTCCTAGCAAGTGAATGATTATATTTATATTTCCTCAGTTATACTGGAAACTCATTGGATAAAGTTCGAAAGTATGAGTAGAATAGTACCTTTATTAGGATTAACTTTAACACCACTAAGTAACAAAGCTTATAAAATTGTAGGCAGCCATGTTACTCCATGAGGAAAAACCCTAAATTCACAGTAAAGGTAAAGGTACCCCTGCCCATATGGGCCAGTCGTGTCCGACTCTAGGGTTGTGCGCCCATCTCACTTAAGAGGCCGGGGGCCAGCGCTGTCCGGAGACACTTCCGGGTCACGTGGCCAGCGTGACGAAGCTGTTCTGGCGAGCCGGCACCAGCGCAGCACACAGAAACGCCGTTTACCTTCCCGCTATAAAGCGGTACCTATTTATCTACTTGCACTTTAGGGGTGCTTTTGAACTGCTAGGTGGGCAGGAGCTGGGACTGCAGACGGGAGCTCACTCCGCCGCGGAGATTCAAACCGCCGACCATGCGATCGGCAAACCCTAGGCACTCAGGATTTACCCACAGCGCCACCCGTGTCCCAAAAATTCACAGTAGATACCTGTATTAAAGGTAAAGGTAAAGGGACCCCGACCATTAGGTCCAGTCGTGACTGACTCTGGGGTTGCGGCGCTCATCTTGCTTTATTGGCCGAGGGAGCCAGCATACAGCTTCCGGGTGATGTGGCCAACATGACTAAGCCGCTTCTGGCGAACCAGAGCAGTGCACAGAAACGCCATTTACCTTCTCACTGGAGCGGTACCTATTTATCTACTTGCACTTTGACGTGCTTTCGAACTGCTAGGATAAACTAAAACAAAGATGTTCCTTGACACCAACTCCCATAAACCGCATTCACATGGCTCAGATCAGGGATGATGGGAGTTGGAGTTGAGCAGCAGCTGGATAATAACAGGTTCCCCATCCTGGAATTAAAACATCACAAAGTAAGTGACGTTTGGATAAGTTGCTTTGGGTTGCCTTGGGCATGATAAAGTGACTGACAAATAATAATAATAATAATAAATTTTATTTATATCCCGCCCTCCCCAGCCGAAGCCGGGCTCAGGGCGGCTAACAACAATAAAACAGTAAATTTAATAAATAAATGAATAAATAATAAATGCATTTGTTTTTATAACATACACTCTGGCTTTTGATTCTCCTGCCGCAAATATGAAATTATGATGACTTGGGAATTACTTTTGCATTTTGTGAGGCAAGCGAGAAGCAAAATGAGAAATAAGAGGTTTCAAATATCTGTGTTAAATGCGGAAGACAAAAAAGATCTCTGATTGTAAATATTACTGTAAATATGACTTGGAGAGAAATATTCTCCCTGTTCATTGTGTCAGGAGGAAAAGTTCAATGTTACTAGTTGATACAAATTTAAAATGTTAGTTTGAGCAGAGTGGAAGGTTTGACTTTTACCTCAGCCGTGAACTCACTTGGTGGCCTTAGGCAAGACACTATCCTTCATACGAAGTACAGAGATAATACTGCCCTGCATTACAGGATTATTGTAAGGATTTCTGTGATTATGAATGTGTAGTGGATTGAACACTCAAAAGCATTAAGTATATGCTAAGTTGTTGTGCTCCAGAGCTCTCTTCAACTGCCAACTCTACAAAATGGCCACTGGTTTCTTCCAATCATCCAACTATGTCAGAGCAAAGAATGTAACAACTGATACTGATAGTACACAAAGAGTGTATAAATAGGGGAATGAGGACTAACCGTCCATGCATATAGGAAGGAGTAATACCTAAAAGTGTACCATCAGTGTTATGTTATGCAGCCTACCTTGTGTCCCCTAAGCTGCCTTGCTGCCCTTAGGCATGAGGGAGGCACAGTCTCAGCACCAGCTGCCAGTATGGTGGGCTTCTGTGCATAGACTAGGGTGGGGTAGGGACCATCTTGTCTTTTGCTCCAGGCAGCAAAATGTATTTGCCAGTGCTGTCTGTGGACCATGTATTTTTTTAAAAAAAGGGGGGGGGGATAAAAAGTCTTTATTCTAGTATAAAATGTGTGCACTTTCATAAACCATTTTAGAAAAGTCTACTAAGTTGGGCCTACTCCAAACGTTTGGCCTTAGAAACAAGTGCTGAGTAAAATCTAGGTAGCCAGGTAGCTGATTAGTGTTTTTCTTCTTACTTCCAGGTGTCAATCAGTCTCCCCACCGCCTCTTCTATACCAGCCAAGAAGCCCAACATATCCCCTCAGCGACAGTGAGGATTCCTGCCGCTCCAGTAGTTTGACCAAAGTTTCCGGCTCCAGGGTGCTCCTCAAGGACCGGACTAACTGTGGAGTTGCCTTGAGAAGCACCTCAAGTTCTCCCTCAGACACTGAATCTCCAAATCACCCCCTCAAAACTGTCAGCATTGGCTGCTTGGACAAAAGGCTCTCTCTTTTCCAGACTGAAGACCAAAAGGAGGCCTCCAAGGAGACTCAGGATGGAGAAGCTGTAGGCAACCGCCAGCTTACGCGGAGCACTCTCTCCTTGGGGTCTGCAGCGAACCTCCGGAACCTCTCCCTCAGCAGGGTCAGCGTCCATTCCCAAGCACTCGATATCAGGCAGAAGATATCAGAATGGGAATGTCGGAAAGAACCTTCCCCTAGGATGAGTGTATGCTTGGACAAGAGGGATGTTGGGGACAGGTCAGGCAGTGAGACTTGCCCTAGTATGTTGCCTTCTCCTTGCAGCGAGAAGACTTTTGACTACAAAGGGTTCCGGAGGATGAGCAGAACGTTTTCCGAATGCTCCTACCCAGAAACGGAGGAGGAGGAGTTCCTGGACAGAGATTCCTGCCACAGGTTTGAAAAGAGGCCGAGCAGGAGCGAGTCAGCAAATGCTTTCTTCAAGGGGAACGCAAGAAAAGAGAGTTCTGCCGTGCTGAACAGAATACAGAAGATTGAGCAGGCTTTAAAAGAACAGGCAGGCAGGGGTCTTCCTCAGTTGCCCAGTAGCTGCTATAGTGTTGACAGAGGAAGAAAAAAGTCTGTGACTTCGGGTATTGTGGAGGACTTGAATGAGAACACAAATGACAGTAAAGCAGGGAGTGTTATTTGTGGGAGTAGTCCAGAGACCCCCACTGAGACTGATAAAACTAGTAAAATGCCACAAGGACTCAATGCCACAGTTAGTCCTGCTGGCCCTAAGCTGCTTCCTGAGAACTTGGCGAACACAGCGGTAAACCCTGTGCCCAAGCCCAAACGCACCTTTGAGTATGAAGCTGACAAGAACCATAAAAGTAAACCAAGCAATGGCCTACCTCCTTCACCTCTGGCTGCTGTTCCTCCCCCTCTTCCGTCAACTCCTGCTCCCCCTGTCACCCGGAGGCAGAAAAAAGAGTCACGCTTCCACAGAAAATCCCAAAATAGGTAAAGATGGAAAGCTGTTTGTCATATATTCTCAAGATGCATCTCCTTTTAAGGTCACAATCTCAGCAGATAAGAATGAAAGACAGTCTTAATTAGGCTACAGCTTTTGTGTTGTAGAATCATTGCCTCTTGTATCCTGCTAATCAGGGTTTTGCCATTTGCTGCAAAAAAGGGACATGAATCTTCTAACAGATTCGGCTGCCAGAAGAACTTTTATTTTACCAACAACCACCATGACTAAAAGGAAAAATACAAGTTGTAGTCTCCATCTGTGGAATTGGAGAGTTCTTAAATAAGGAGCAATTTTGAATGTACATTGTAGGAAGTGCTTTACTGCTTTTATTTTTCTTCACAGTGATCCCATGAAGTAGGCAAGGCCTAAGGCCTTCCAGTGTGTTTCATGGCTGAGGGGATTTGAACCTGGGTCTTCCACCTGCAAACCTAACAATGGTCCATTGCTGCTATTTACACATCATTTGTATGATGATGATGATGATGATGATGATGATTATTATTATTTATACCCTGCCCATCTGGCTAGGTTTCCCCAGCCACTTTGGGTGGCTTACAGCATATATATGTAAATATAATGTTAGACTTTAAAATTAAGGCTAACCACACTTGAAAGTCTTATACACCACTTTCCTCAATAGCCCTTGGTGTCTGTCTCCAGTGGATCCGCCATACTGGAATCAATTTATACTGACTGACTCTGGCCCAAATGTGCCTTTCTCTTGAGCAGAGAGGATACAAATTCTCTTGGTGTTATGTCTAGGCTGTATTTATTCTGCACTAGAAAAAATAGACAAAACAACAAACTGCAGTAATGTAACCCATGTTCTGCAATCTGTACAAATTACACAAATTAGCTTATTTTGAACAATTTGTTCTGCTTATCCTTATTCTAACAGAATTTTAGAGATGCCCTCTAGCTTCTGATAAGGACACCCAACTTCTTATGAAGAAAATTACCGGTAACTGTATTTAGGATGCTAACACTATAGAGGCCCAGACCCTCAAACTGCAGTAACTCCAGCAGCCATAGAACAAGCCCTCTCAGAGTGCTTCCTTGCATACCACAATAGGATGGAGATGGATCCTCTGCCAAATATTTAATCTCCATTTCCCAGAAGTGCTGTTACATATTATTCTTTGCCATAGTGTTATTTGCAAGGAAGGGCAATGAGCTATGTATCGTGCTAAAACACTTTAGACCACTGGCAATCCTACTTTAGCATTTCCCTCAATGGCTTCTGAGATAGACATGAATGTGCATAAACTATTTTCAAAGCCATATGGATTGGAAACATGTTTTTTATTTTTTAGAAAGATGATTTGAGATTCTCAGGATGCTGAACTGTAAACCCATTGATGATCTCAGTGCTTGCACAACAGAGCCACATGCAAGTGCTGTCTTGAAGCAATAATCTCTCATGGCCTTATATATGTTGCCCTTGCATAATGTCTCTTTGGTATAGAAAGGAAACGGACAGAAACTTAAATGTAATGTTCACTGCCACTGATGTGTGTTCCATACTGCTATGGCTGAGGAGTGCAAAAATGTTGAATGAAGCCTGGAATGATGAGCTGCAAGCAGGAAGTTCCGAATAAATCAGAGGATGTGGCCAGCAGCTAACAAGTGCCCAGAGGAGAAAGGCAGGATTCTCAGGACTTTGGAGAGGTCCAAGGAAACCACAGCTGTTGCGTCAGGAATGGGGAACTTGTGGCCCTTCAGATATTGTTGGACTACAGCTCTGATTATTGGCCATGCTGGCTGGGGCTGATAGAAATTGGGAGTCCAACAACATCTGGAGAACCACAAGTTTCTCATCCCTGCCTTAAGTTAAGCACTATCTGTATGTATGTATTTTTGTCAATGTATGTTCAGCTCATGGGCTAGTACAAAATATGCAAAACAAGAATGAAAATGTATAATAATAATAATAATAATAATAATAATATATTTATACCCCACCCATCTGGCTGGGTTTCCCCAGCCACTCTGAGCGGCTTCCAACAAAATATTAAAATACAATAGTCCATCAAACATTAAAAGCTTCCCTAAACAGGGCTGCCTTCAGATGTCTTCTAAAAGTCTGGTAGTTGTTTTTCTCTTTGACATCCGGCGGGAGGGCGTTCCACAGGGTGGGTACTGAATCAGTGTTGAAAATCTCATCATGTTGGCTGAAAACCTCAGAAAAACTTGTCTTTAATGTTTAACTACCACCACCTTGGGGTTATGGCAAAATCACAATCTGACAAATCACATGGTTGGTACTTCATAGGTCTGATACATAAGTAATTCAGTATTTTGTGTATTTTCTAAGTGTGGCAAGATAATGTGGATGTATGTTTTTAGATGTGATACAGAGCTAACTTTAACCAACAGTCCAGTCACCGATTTATTCTGTATGTTTAACCAAACAATCTCATCATAGACTCAGACGTGGTGTGTGTGTGGGACAGGGGAGACTCAGGGAGGAAGAGAATACAGCCGGCTTCTTCTGATACCTTAACCCTTGCTAGCATTATGGGTGGCATTCAGCTAAGCTTTACTCAGAACAGGTCCATTGAAATTAATGAATAAGGACTTAGTTAGGTCCATTAATTGCGGTGGGTCTGCCTGAGTAAAACTTAGCTGAATGCCACCTAATATCTGCACTGAGCTTTAAAGCACTGTTAAAGCAATCAGAAAATTATCCTTTTACATTTTCTCCACTCTAGAAAATCCTTTGAATTTGAAGATGCTTCAAGCCTCCAGTCCTTGTACCCTCCCTTCCCAAGTGAGAATGGAACTGAAAGCCAGCACAAGTTTGGATCTAAGAGCACTTTAGAAGAGAATGCCTACGAAGACATTGTAGGTAAGGACCTGTTGCAGCACACAAAATAGCTGCTTGATGTTGAGCAATTGTGGTCAGGCAGTGACTTCTTGAATATGTGCCCTGCTGTACAACAGCAAGAAGCCGTTAAGTGAAGGGTAAATGGGCTGAAACGTCAGAGCAAGCACATTATACGCAGACTGCAGGCAGGAGGTCTTGATTCCTTTAAACCTCACTGAGCAGTCTTATTGGAAAGAGATTACTTGGTTAGCCATCACCATGTTTTTCATGGCGTAAATCATTGTTTGTGAAGACTTTGGCTGGGGACCCACTGTGGGCTTAGAGAATATAGAAGGAAAAATAGATGCAGAGCTTGCAGAACTATTAAACAGCAGGGTGGTTCCTGTAGGAGGTGGCTTTTGGCCTATGTTTAGAGGATGTCTGTGTAAACTCATCTGCAGCAGCTACCTTCCTCAGCCCTCATCTCTTTTCTCTGCCAGCTATATTGTTTTTTGGTGACTAAAAGTTCATCCCCGCTGTCCACTTCTAACACCTAAAGAGAACAGCAGATTAATATCACCAACAAAAGAAAATGTCTAACACTTCCATATCTATCTGTCTGTCTGTCTGTCTGTCTGTCTGTCTGTCTATCTATCTATCTATCTATCTATCTATCTATCTATCTATCATCTATCTATCATCTATCCATCCAGAGGTGCCAGCTTGCAAGGGCAGTTGAAGATGCCAACGTCATGTGTGTGATGTCATGCAAGCAATGTCAGGAGGTTGGGACAAACATGGCAGCCGCATGGCTTCAATGGCAGGCGACTCCTCCTTTGTTCCTCCTGGTGCTGCCACGGGTGGGAGGCTGCTTTAGCCCTCCTTCCCCTCTGCTGTAGGAGGAGGAGGAGACGGCCACTGGAGCTGCAATCCCCAGGAGTTCACACCCCTCTATCTATCTATCTATGCACACAAACACTCTTAAGTTTAATATTCTGGATGTGTATACCTATCCTTATTAGTATAAATCATATGAAATATAAGCTAAGAGTGAAGTTTTTAAGAGGATATATAAATGGAAACTGGTGCTTTTAAAATACTGATTCATTGGCATTGGCAATAACACCTTTCTTTATCTTCCATGCCTTTTTTCCCTTTATGATTTTGTGACTCTTCTGAAGCAGCAATTCCCAAATGCACAAATTTGGGGAATGGCTTTATCTCAGTGGTACAGCACATGTTTTTGCATGCACAAGGTTCTGGGTTAAATTCCTGACATCTCTAGGCAGGGCTGGGAAAGACTCTGCTCTGAAACCTTGGAGAGCCACTGCCAGTCAGTGTCAACAATACTAGGCTTGATGGACCAATGGTCTGAACTCATATCAGGAAGTTTCCTATTATCCCAAAACACTGAGTTGAAGCCTCAATTATAAAGAACTATTTATCATTTATAAGTGATATACAGTCGTACCTTGGATCTCAAACGCCATGGTTCCTGAACAAATCGGCTCCTGAACGATTGAAACCTGGAAGTGAGTGTTCCGGTTTTCAAATGATTTTCGGAAGCTGAATGTCTGGCACAGCTTCCACAGCTTCCACTTGGCTGCAGGAGCTTCCTGCAGCCAATCAGAAGCCACACTTTGGTTTCCGAACCTTTTGGAAGTTGAATGGACTTCTGGAACAGATTCCGTTCGACTTTCAAGGTACAACTGTATAACCAGAAGTTCTAGACAGAAAGAACTGTTTGAACGCTATTTGAGCATTAGTTTTCAGATTGCTAGCGTATTTTATCTTGGCTTGCTATGCCACTTCAATATGTTTCTAATATAATTGGCTTAAATAGCCAGCTGAGTTACTACGTGTAAAAAGTTCCCCTCCCCCAGTTATCAAGACGTGTCCAAGAGTTGCGGAGGCTCTTATTTTTAGGTGATTTCCTATGTCTTCTTTTATTTATTTATAAGATTTCTCACCCGCCCTTTACTGCAAGATCAAATAAGGACAAGTAAATGGAATATGCTGCAAGTCTGCCTTCGTTTTAAATGTTACGAATTTAGAATATAAAACTCTGAAAACTTTTCAATCTATCTTATCACAAGCTGTCTAGAGGGTTGCAGGTGGAATGGTGAGACATGATATGTGTGTGTGTGTGTGTGTGTGTGTGTGTGTGTGTTTTGGTGTGCTGTGAAGCCTACGGATAGACTTGGGCAGGTCAGTATCTCACACATGGTTGAGAGAAAACAGACATAAGAGTTATGCTGAATTGGGTAGAGGGTACATTTTAGCCAGCATCCTATTCTCAGCAGTGGCCAAACAACACTTCTGGGGAAGCCAACAACCCCAGCTCCTTGGAGGAAGAGTTGGAGTCCAAAATTACAGATAAATAAATCCACTTTGATTGATTATGTGACTACCAACAGAGCATGGAAGTGCCTGCCACTTCCCCCCCACACTGCCATTGGTCACAGTAATTTGGGTGCATGCCTGTTCACAGCATTGTGATTCTTCAAACTGGATTGACAAAGTTTTATTTCTCTTTATTCCAACTTCAAAACCTCTCTTCAGTGTACTAGTTTTTTACTCAGAATTTCTGCATGTAAGTGGAGATTCCACCCCTATTTTAGCAACCGTCTTACACACAGTGTGAACAATAATCCTTGATCTTTTTCCTAACAAACCAACAAAAAATGACAGTACCATTTGCCGAAATGCTAATAATGATGAATTGACTTATAATGGAATCATTCCCTTTAGTTTTGACTGTGTGACTGTCATTCTTTATGTAGCCAAAACAGCAACAGCAGCACGCAACAGGGAGAAATGATGATTTCTCCCTGTTGTGTGCTGCTGTTGCTGATGATACAAAGTTTGTAGAAGTACACATGCTGATGATACAAAGTTTGTAGAAGTACAAATACAAAGTTTATAGAAGTACACAAATATTTAGAAAACAAATTCTAAGGCTGTGAACCCCAATAACAGTTGAATACGAACTAAGCATGTTCAATGGCCGCAGAATGCTGCAATCCTGAACAGCAGCACTCCACAGCAACATTTTATTGCAGCTCCCACTTCTATTTAGTGATAAAACTAGGATCCATGGTAATACATTCATCTTCAATACTAGTATCCTTCCCATTCATGCAAACTTGAAGCCCAAATAGTTATATCCTAGTATATTTCTTTGAGAGGAATGTGTTTGATTAAAATTCCTTCTTTTTCCTCAGAGGTCTATTAATACTAGGTTTGTAATTAGAAACTCAATGATTTCTTGTTGATATATAACTTATGAAACCATTGAGTCCCATTAAACACACAGTGCATGCACATATATCAGAATATCAGATTGTTCTTCTCGCAGGTATGGAGTTAAAGACTGGGTTTATTATAGCTCTGGTGCATTGGTGCACAGATGTCTTATTACTTTTTTTTTTTAAGTAGCAATATATCGTGACCAACTCAGATATGAGAATTGTTCTACTTTGCTTTATTGCAGTATTTAAGGACTGGTTATCTTTTCAGATTATATGGCTGTAACTAGTTAGAATTAATATTATGACAGCACCCCTACTGTGGCATGGGAGTGTTGTTTGACTGCGTTTTGAAATTACTTTCCACAGAAATACGCAAGGTGACTTACAGTTGTGAAATAAAGTCAATCAAAGTTCATTATAAATGTAGAAACTTTTAAAATAGTACAAAGCATTAAGAAGATCAAAGTAGCACACTTAGTTTAAAAGCACCCCATACAGTGGTACATCGGGTTACAAACTTAATTCGTTCTGGAGGTCCATTCTTCACCTGAAACCATTCTTAACCTTAGGTACCACTTTAGCTAATGAGGCCTTCCACTGCCACTGTGCCACTGGACCACAATTTCTGTCCTCATCCTGAGGCAAAATTCTCCACCCGAGGTACTACTTCCGGGTTAGCGGAGTCTGTAACCCGAAGTGTTTGTAACCCGAGGTACCACTGTAATGGCATGTGTTGTTCTACAAAGCAAAAACTTTTTGAAATATTTTCACCTGCCTCTGAAAGAGGGACAGTGAAGGGACCAAAATGCCAAAGGAGCTGGTGTAGTGATACATTCTGAGGTTCTGCTCTGCATATCATTTGTTCTAACTGTAAGAGAATTGTCAAACGTGCTAAAACGCTAGCTGCCCTTTATTTTGCTGTCAGCCTTTTTTTCTACTGTGCTAGTAGCTGATCCTGTGCCTCATTTCCTCTCAGATCGGGGTACCCACGGCCTTGATAACTCACATTATAGCTGGTGAATGTCTTTGATGAGGTGGCAGCTTGACAGTTGCCTGACTCTGACCCACACTTTAACACTGGAATGGTTCTTCAGGGAGTCCTGTGAATACAGCTATGACAGAGTTCAGAGAATTGGAGAATTGTAGAGTTGGAAGGGACCAAACCCCCCAGCAATGCAGGAATTGGTTGAAGGTTTTCTTTCTCTTTATTCCCCCTTTGCTCATCGTCCACTCCTACAGCACTTTGTGGCTCCTTTAGATGTGTTTGCCTGGTTCTTGCTGTGTGAGTATTTAGTTCTACCCTATTGATAAATTTGAAAATAATGCTGTGTGACTAAGTCACATATTCTTGTCAACTACTATCCACACCTTCATTGTTACTGCCAGCGGCAGAGCTCGGGCACCCGGAGCAATGCTGTGCACCCAGGGGCAGGCAATCTGCCAAGGGGGTGGGGTGATCCGCACGGTGGCGATTGTGCCCGGCCGGGGTGTGTGATCTGGCGTGGCGGCGTGGCTGGGGGGTGCGATCCGGCAGTATGTATGTATTCTAATTAGAATTACTGTGGGAGGGCAGAATTCATCATGCGAAAGGCTGGGCTGGATGAATCCCAAGCCGGAATTAAGATTGCCGGAAGAAATATCAACAACCTCAGATATGCAGATGACACAACCTTGATGGCAGAAAGTGAGGAGGAATTAAAGAACCTTTTAATGAGGGTGAAAGAGGAGAGCGCAAAATATGGTCTGAAGCTCAACATCAAAAAAATGAAGATCATAGCCACTGGTCCCATCACTTCCTGGCAAATAGAAGGGGAAGAAATGGAGGCAGTGAGAGATGTTACTTTCTTGGGCTCCATGATCACTGCAGATGGTGACAGCAGTCACGAAATTAAAAGACTCCTACTTCTTGGGAGAAAAGCAATGACAAACCTAGACAGCATCTTAAAAAGCAGAGACATCACCTTGCCAACAAAGGTCTGTATAGTAAAAGCTATGGTTTCCCCAGTAGTGATGTATGGAAGTGAGAGCTGGACCATAAAGAAAGCTGATCGCCAAAGAATTGATGCTTTTGAATTATGGTGCTGGAGGAGACTCTTGAGAGTCCCATGGACTGCAAGAAGATCAAACCTATCCATTCTTAAGGAAATCAGCCCTGAGTGCTCACTGGAAGGACAGATCGTGAAGCTGAGGCTCCAATACTTTGGCCACCTCATGAGAAGAGAAGTCTCCCTGGAAAAGACCCTGATGTTGGGAAAGATGACAAGGAGGATGACAGAGGGTGAGATGGTTAGACAGTGTTCTCGAAGCTACAAACATGAGTTTGACCAAACTGCGGGAAGCAGTGGAAGACAGGAGTGCCTGGCATGCTCTGGTCCATGGGGTCATGAAGAGTCGGACACGACTAAATGAGTAAACAACAACAACAACAATTGGTTTTACTCCACTCAAATTTTCATATGCTTAAGCTATAGTCCTGAATGCACTTTGCACACATTTCCAGGATAATATGTCCTCCCTCTCCATAATTTGCCATTAGATTCCACTGAAATCAATTTATATTGAAAGGAAAAATAGGAAAGAAGTTGTTGTTGGATCCAGTCTCTTTTGTTTACATCACTAAGCAGAACACATTAGACTAAACAACATTTCTAGTGGGGATTTTTAAAAAGATTGTTTTATTGTAAAGTCACACAGGAACTGTAAGGGTCTGATCTGGATCCAAAAATCCCTACTAGAGGCTACAGGTGTTTCCTTTTGGGCTTCTTAGTCCACCTTAGCAATAGAAGCTCACTGTAGTCTAGTGCTAGAGGCAGACTTGACATCATACAACCTTTCCCAAACTCTCCTCCACTTGCACTTTTTTTGTTTTATATTTGGCCCCATAGTATATACTAGAGTCAGTCACAAATGCTTGAGCAGAGTCCAGACTTTTTCGAAGCTAATGGATGTCCAGAAAAATGATTTTGGTTTGGATCCATTCCTCTCTTTTTAAAAAAACTTGTTTTTGTTAGATGCTCAGTAGTAATTTATGAGGTTAACTAGAGGTTTTCTCTGGAGTCTGAGAAGAGCTCGAATTATATACTAAATTAATTGAGAACTTCTTATTGTTTTAAGATTAGCTTGAAATAAAAGGTGATAGCTGCATATGATGACTTTCTGGAAACTCAGCAAGTGAACAGAATAAACAAGCGGCATTAAAAACCCACCATCATTCAACTGATGTCTGAAAGTAAGTTTGAAAGAAGAAGAAAGAATGCTTCCTTCTACCTCTGTAGTATTGCTTTACTGACATTCAAATTTGTGCAGATTCAATCAGTTGATTAATAAACTAAAACTCATACGATTAATCAGTTGAAATTTCTTTAATAGGTTGACAGCTCTATATGCAGTACAAGGAGAGCTTTCCTAAATGACTCTTCTGGAAGTTACTTGACTCAACCATGGTATTCAATTCTTATGAATGCCATCTTGAAAACTACTCAGTAACAATAAAGCAGACCTTCATTGACCTATCACAATTTTGCACATTTTAAAAATAAGTCCTATTTTTACTTTCATATTTTTAAATCTATGATTATCATGATTGAATTTTCAAAGTTTTGACTATGGACATGCATCTGCAAATACTGAATTATTCTAGAGAAAAATGCTAAAACCCATTGTTTGTAGCCCAGTTCACACAGCACATCCATGTTCAGGGAATATATGTATCGGGAGCAGGTGAGACCTTGTCTGCTTGCCCTGCCTCGACTTCCTTGTGGGGTGGTAACAGATGACTGAGTTTGTCCTTAGGAATATAGGAAGCTCCCTTATTCTGAGTCAGACTATTGATTGTGGCTCTTTGTGGTTTCTACTGCTTGGCAGCAGCTGCCACAGTTTCAGGCAGGAGCCTTTTCTTGCCCTCTCCAGACATGCAGTGAACTAAACCTGGGTGCATGCAAAGCGAGTGCTTTTCTACTAACCTATGGGCAGCTCCTGTGGCCTTGAGACTGGCAGGACTTTGAACCTGCAGTCTTCTTATACAGAGTCATTTGTTGTATCCTTGGCACCACTGGCCCTGTAATGTGTCATTCCGGGAATTCTCAATGGTATCTTAAATCAATTATGTTCTTGAAAACATGGTTTACTAATATTTAGGCCCAATTTTCATGTATGTCAGTGTTCATCTGAGCATAAGTATACACATACATGGAACACTCTTCAAAATACAAAGTTCTGCGGAAATCTGTAACCTGTCTTTTAAGGTGAAGCAGGCTCTTCTCTGTCCCTAAGAATGCAATCTCTTGAACCTAGGGAACTGAAAGTCGCCACCGTTGTCTGCTCACAGCTTCAACAATGATTCATCTTCCCTGTTTCCAGTCTGCTTGCCAGTGTCAGTCCCAAATCAGCCAGGATTGTGGTTTTGAAGGAGCAGCAGATTGTTCAAGCCTGTCTGCAAGCTAACACCTGCTTTGAGAATCGCTATTTGTGTTGCCTAGAAAATGCCTCTAAAGACAGATTTTTTTTGAGTTGCAAATATGTTCTCTTAGTTATAGATTAACGGGCAGAAATGCTTTATGTGCTACATGAAATTCCCTTTGATAAATCCCTGCTTTCAGAGTGCAAAGGAAACATGCTGCTCCAGATAATTATATGAGGAATTCAGTTTTTCTTTTTCTTGATGCCATTTTTCATTCTTGCCTCACTTCATTGTTGGCTCGCTTAGCTTTGCCTAGACTTGGCTTCCCATCTGCCACGCTTGACAGCCAGTGTGGCAAGACATTTGCTGCACTGAGGGGCTGGCTGCATTCCTCGGAGCTGCACATTGAAGGAGTGCAACCATCACAAACAACTCATCAGTGCTTCAACTCCCCAGCACATTATTCTTTATTTTCCCCAAAGTGTGTTGATTATTTTACCATGGCTTTCATTTGCTCTTACTTTGGACAAAATGTTGCACCACGTTGCCAACAAAACTATTCTGCAGATAAATGCACTGGAAGCGGTAGATTCAGGAATCTAGGAAAGCGGGGGGGGGGGGGGAATAAAAATTTAAAGACAGTTGACCTCCATTAAGGACCTGTGGTTAGAATTCTCATATTGCAAAATGCTGGATTTAAGAGATGTGGTCTTAAGCTGAAGTAAAGTCTGTTCTTTTCCTTCAACACCTGTGGGATAGTGATTCAAGCCTTGAGACTTCATTACTTGAAAGATAGCCTCTTCTCATCTGTCCCTACCGAGGCCATGAGGCCATTAGTTGAGGCCCTCTTCCAAGTGCTCCCACAATCTGAGCAGCTGGGAATGGCTATGAAGGAGAGGACATTTTTGATGGCATCTCTCCAGTTGTGGAATGCCCTCCCTGGAGAGGCTCAGCTGGTGCCACCTTTAATATCCTTTTGGCACCCTTCTTTCCCCAGGCCTTTAAAATCTGTTTGTAAACGGCTCCAAAGCTTTCGCAATGATGTCATGATATGGTTTAGCCCTGTTAAGATGATTTTGTGGCTCTCCTCATTTTGATTTTATGATTATGACTGAATTTCTTTTAATCTCTGCTATGTTGCTTGTGGTGGTTTCATAGTGTGCTGTTATGTGACTTTTTCTGCCGGGGACTTCTGTGTTTTTAACTTGTTTGTAACCCATTTGTTATGGGGAAGATAAATAAATGCAATAGATAAATAATATGATAAAATGATTCGTCATAGAAAGGGAGGCTCATTTAATTATATTAAAGAATGGATCTTGAATGTTAACTCAAAGTAATCCCTACAAAAGTTTTCAGTGTCAATGAAATGTCTGCTTGGCATCAGTATAACAGAATGGGTTTTACCTTTCCAACAGTTTAGAATTTTATTTTCTCATGTTATTTATTTATATACTATTCCTAAGTCTTCAGGTGTCAAACTTATAGGTTTTAATGCTTGCACCCACAGCACTGAACAGTGTAAACCAATTCCAGTCTTTACTGCATTTAACCCCTTTCCCCCTTGCTGTGTTCTGAGAAAAATCTGCCATCTTAAGCTGCTATTTGCATTAGGAGAAAATGTTGTATTGGTGCCATCTCCCCAAAGCAGATAATGGTTTCAGATGAGGGATTTCCTTTAGCACCTTAGTGTGGGTTAAACTACAAAGCCTAGGACTTGCCAATCAGAAGGTCGGCGGTTCGAATCCCCGCGACGGGGGTGAGCTCCTGCCAACCTAGCAGTTCGAAAGCATGTCAAAGTGCAAGTCGATAAATAGGTACCGCTCCGGCAGGAAGGTAAACGGCATTTCCGTGCTCTGCTCTGGTTCGCCAGAAGTGGCTTAGTCATGCTGACCACATGACCCGGATGCTCCCTCGGCCAATAAAGTGAGATGAGCGCCACAACCCCAGAGTCGGCCACGACTAAACCTGATTGTCAGGGGTCCCTTTACCTTTACCAGTCAAGGAGAGGGTTACATTTCCTTCCTTCTATTTCTAGCTGATGCTGTTTTAAAAACCTGCTTGATAAATGCAAATCACAGCTAATGTCCTGAGCTGACTTCAGTCTCCTGACTTTGTGTCAGTTAGAGTAACTGACCTCTGCCGATATTTCCAAATTCCTTTGATCTTCTTTAAGTTACTATTTTTTTGCACTTATTACGTTTTGAATTTCTCATTTTTCAGAACTGATTGTGAAACACTAGCTTGTTGTCCTTATTTTTTCTCTGGGCAGTCTCTTCAAGGTATCATCATAAAATTTATGGCTTCATATTCATACTCCACAAAGACTGAAATTCCATTAAAATTTATTTGCTGCAAATAGCCAAATAAGTTTCTAAATTATTCTTCATCTGAGCTGGGAGGTATCTTGTCTCCAGGGTTTGTGAGTTCCAGTGCATTCTATACATTTGCATTCCATGCTACTGAGATAATGATCAAGGCCTGCCAATTGAACCATTTTCTATTGCAGCAGCTGCTCAAGGTTTGTCATTAAAACAATCCAAAAATATTGGTTTGTGTGCAATGCCCTTTAAGGCACTGCCTACATTTTATATAGTGAAAGTAGCATTGTTTAATTAAAAAAATAATAATATCTGTCGGTTAGTTTATTCTAAATGAATCAACACTGAGGAAGATCTGTAATTATTTCATTCCTCTGCCACTGGCCAGAATCTTTCATTTAAGCTCCATTCTTTAGCCCTCACTGTTAATCTATCAGTGCTAGACTTGCACACATAGGCACTGCACTTTTCTTTCTCTTGTATTAATTCATACCTGCACACACGAGCCACTATGTCCTCCAGATGTTATTGGACTGCAGCTCCCATCATACCTGACCATTGTCCATGCTGGCTGTGGCTGATGGGAGCTGGAGTCCCTCAACATATGGAGGGCACCAAATTGGCTACTGGGTGGGGTGGGGCGGGGAATCATCCAGTTACACCAATAGACAGTCGATTCAGGACAGGCAAAAGGAAGAACTTCTCCACACAACACTTACTTCGAATTTCCTGCCACAAAAGGTAGTTTTGGCCATTAACTTAGATGACTTTAGAAAATGATTAGCAGGGGCAGCCTGTCCTGCTTTGCTGGCGGAGGTGAAATGGGAAGGTGCCTCTGCTCCTCCCCTGCACATGGCTGCAATGGTTTCTTCCAAGATATTGCCAGAAGAAGCCGCTGCAGCAGGACCCAGTTGGCTACGGGGTAGGCAGAGCGCCCCCGCAGCTGTCTGCCACCCAAGGTGGCTGCTTCAGCCCACCTCATGGGCAGGTTGTCCATCATGATTAGATAAATTAATGGAAGGGGGGTTGGTTTAAAGAATTGCCATGATAGCTAAGTGAAACGTTTAGTTTCAGCAGTAACATGGTGAAAGCAACAGAGGCAGCTGGTTGCCATCGGGCCCTTATTTGTGAACTGCTGGGAATATCTGGCTGGCTGCTGTTGGGAACAGGATTGTGGACCCTTGATTTTTCCTAGAAGGACTTCTGTCTTCATATAGCTGCAGGTACCAACACATCTCCTGTGTAGATGAGCCTGGAGGAATTATTTAAACCAGGGCGGTCCAACACCTGGCCTGAGGGCCACATGAAGCCCTCAATGCCTTTTTGGTTGCCCTCAGCAGCAGCATTTGACTCCCAACCCCACAGCCTTCGCACTGCCTTTCCAAAGCTGGGTAAGCAAGGCCCTGGCTTTGGGCAGGAGGAGTGAGAGCTCTGACAGGGTCCTAGAGTCCTCCATTCTCCTTTCCAAAGCTTAGTTAATGGGTAGGCAAACTAAGACCCGTAGGCCAGATCTGGCCCAATTGCCTTCTAAATCCAGCCCGCAGATGGTCCGGGAATCAGCGTGTTTTTACATGAGTAGAATGTGTGCTTTTATTTAAAATGCATCTCTGGGGTATTTGTGGGGTCTGCCTGGTGTTTTTACATGAGTAGAATGTGTGCTTTTATTTAAAATGCATCTCTGGGTTATTTGTGGGACATAGGAGTTTGTTCATTTCCCCCCCCCCATAATATAGTCCAGCCCACCGCAAGGTCTGAGGGACAGTGGACCAGCCCCCTGCTGAAAAAGTTTGCTGACCCCTGGCCTAGTTAGTGCTTTCCCAACTTTGGGAAGAATGTGAGCTTTCCAGAGCCTCACACCTCTTTTCCAAAGCCCAATGCCTCGCATATCCAACTTTGGGAAGGTAGCATGAGGGCTGAGGGGGCATCACATTTTGGCCTTGCTCTTCTCCACCCCCGCACATCAAGACAGTGTGCAGCCTGCATGTTCTGTGTCAAAGTTGGACTGCCCTGATTTAAACATTGACTAAAGCCTAACTTTCAAAATTATTGAATTTGTTACAAAAAAATAAAAATGGGGGGCATGCCTGCAATCAGGCCTAAGGTCAGTTCTTCTTTATGGTTTTGTTTTTATTGACCCATCAAGCTTTTGGATATTTCTTACCTAGTTGAGTGGCCTGCTTTGTGTTTCATATTGAGGTTACCCAATATTTATTTTTATGTAGGAGTAGCATTTCCTTTAGATTTTGTAAACATTTGTAGAAATTGGAAATGAGAATGTTACATGAATGTTGGTGTGAGGTAACAGCTTCTGCTTGAGTTCATCATGACTATACCTATGCATTTCCCCCTATTTTGCAAAAATATAATTTGCTCCTTTAACTCCTGCACTATAAGGTGACAGATGATAGATTTACTAAAGCATGTGATCGGACAATGGCATTATTATTTTTACCATTCATTTATTACAATAATCTGTATCCTGCCTTTCTATGCACATGCTTGGTTCACACGATGCTTTAAACCAGGGACGTGGAACCGTTGGCCCTCCAGATATTTCTTTGAACTTCAACTCCCATCAGTCCTAGCAAGCATGGCCAATGGCCTGGGATGATGGGGGTTGCAGTCCAGTGACATCTGGAAGACTCTACACCTGGTTTAAAGCCTGCTTAAACCAAACTATGGTTTAAAAGGTGATTATGCAGTGTGCTGGTGCCTGCTGCTCAAATTGTGGGTGCTCTTGGCTCCTTCCTCACTTCTCCTTAGCTGCTGTACCTAAACTAGGGCTTGTGGTTTCTCCAAACTATGAGTGATAACAATAGTAACCAAGATCTATTCTTGGCTTACTGTTCATGGTTTGTTTGGGCAGGGGGAAAACAAATCAGAAGCCTCGGTATAAATGTAACCCTAAGGTTTACAATGGCTTAGCTCCTAGCAGCATGACAGCAGCTGGAGTGGGAGAAGAACAAAGCACCCATAATTTCAGCAATGCACACCAAAATGCTCCACATTCACCTTTACAACTCAGACACTATTCAGCTTTCCAGTTTAACTGCAGCTAGGCCATTCTTCTTATTAATTCAGATTGAAGCAGGTTTTGGGGAAAGCGTGTCAAAATGTAGTATTTCCTAAAAAACCCCAAGAGGATATAGATGGATTTGGGTTGTGGCTGACGTGTGTACATTGCTTCCTAAACCAACAGTGGGAGCCCACTGGATTCAGAGTAAATGGGAGTGTGTTCATAGCCATTGTTTAGTGTAACAATAATTAAATTGACATGCAAACCAAGCCCGAGTGTGCTTAAGGCAGTTGCAAAACAAAACAAAAACCTCTTCCATAATTTTTATTATGAGAGTCAATTGTAACTCTCTGATTTGCAATTCTACAAACACATTTTACAAGGGACATTGTCTCATTGAACTCAGTAGGATTTCTGAGCAGTGGTGCAGTTAGGTAATTTTTGACTCTGAACTTAATAATCTTCACACACACACACACTCCCACAGTAGATAGCAACGTGTGTTCCTTCATTTCAAAATGTGGTGAGCCAGCCCTGCTGTGTTTGGGGCCATTTTGCTCATTCTGCTGAGTAGGGGCCCTGGACACATCCCCCCAAGCCCTGCCCTGATGGCATCCCTACTCCTGAGTAAACACACAGAGGATTGAACTGTTAGTAATCTGCCTGGTTCTCCTGAAAGTAGCTGTGTGTTTAACGCTTTCTTTTACATTCATGAATAAAGCTTGACAGAGCTGTAGGGACTCAGAAAGCAGTCTTGTGAAATCGCTACAGGAAGAAAAAAAAACACCACGCAGTCTTTTGTAGCCAGAATTTCCTCCAAGTACTTCCAGCTGCACTTGGAAGGATGAGTCACGCTGGAAGCGAAGGAGGTTTTCTACGAGCCTTTTGCTTAGTTCACATGATTTTTTTTTAATTTTACATTCCTATCTGTTTTTCTTTCCTTAAAAAAAATTTGTTAAGGAGATTCACCCAAGGAAAATCCGTACGAGGATGTGGAACTAAAAGCCCGTAATGCAGGCCGAAAATCCCAGCAGTTCTCAGAAAGTTCCCTAGATACTTTGCACAGGATGTGGACTCCGCAGGACAGGAAGTACACAACACCTCCACAGGTAATGCTGCATGTCCAAAAGAGGGCTGGGCTATGCTCAGACCTTGTGTTTAGATGTGAACGTGTTTTATTTGTTTGTTTGCAAAAGAACTAGCCACAGGAGCAGAGATAGGAAAAGGGATACTAACTGTAAATGAACTTGATGAAACCAAAAAAGGTTATTAGAAAGGAAGTACAATCCTTTTAGATGTTTGCTGTAGAAAAAAGGAAGATTAAGTTTATATAGATTTGCTGTAAACATTCACTTAAATTCTGTGATGCTATTTGATACTTCATATAGTTATAAAGTTTGTTACCCTTTGCTAAAGTTAGTAACTCCCAGAATGAGTCACTGAATGTTCTGTCAGTTTCAATAGAAGATAGGCAAAGCTCTGGGTGGTGTTGTTTTTTTAACCTAAATTATTATGAATTGTCAACCCAGGCTTTATATCTAATCTACTAAAAATAGTGTTAAAACAATGAATGGGGAAATGGCAAGGCACAGCAAGATTTTCCTTAGACAGATAACTGCTTTAGCTCCTCATCTCCCAAACCAATGTTGCCTCTTATATGACAGTCATGCTGGTCCTGTATGGATGTATGTGAAAATGCTTCATTGGGTTTAGTGTAATTTACTTCTAGAAAAAAAATAACTGAAATCAGAGGGCATTATTTCCAAATGCCTTTGATAAAATTATGTAAGGGCTTGTAATGTTTATGACATAATAGGTAAAGGTAAAGGTACCCCTGCCCGAACGGGCCAGTCTTGACAGACTCTGGGGTTTGTGCGCCCATCTCACATCTATTGGCCGGGGGCCAGCGCTGTCCGCAGACACTTCCGGGTCACGTGGCCAGCGTGACAACGCTGCTCTGGCGAGCCAGAGCCGCACACGGAACGCCGTTTACATAATAGCCTACAGTAAAAACCTTGACGTATGTGGAATGTCAAATTAATTTTGAATCAGTGGGCTTTAGTTCTGAATTCACTTATTGATTATAAATGGGCTTGTGTATTTGTTTTGTTCAAAATAGATTTTTAAATGTCTGATTTTGTTTTATAAAAATGAACACTATCTCTCATGAATTTGGATTAGTGTTGTTAAAGATAGTCTGTGTCTGAGTGCTGATTGGATTACATGATCAACTAGTTCTTTCCAATACTGTATTAGGAATCTAGAACTTATGTTTGTGCTGAAGCAAACGAATTGAGTGGGTTATTATTAAACAACTACATAAACTTATTATTTGTATCTCACACAAAAAAGCAGAAGACATAAGACCTTTTTACACAGATTCTCTTTTGTATGACAAATGGGTGTTTGAAAACTTCCATCTACCTGCTAGCCCATAGTTCCTCCCTTGGCGCTTACAGATTATTACAATGCAATATATAATGTACAATACAATAAAAACGATCAGAGACAGAAACAAACTTCACCACTGGACAGAATAAAATCAGTAACTTTTAGCAAATTACAACTGCTTTCCTAAAAAGAAACTTGTTACCAGCTTCCCCCAAAGTGATTGTGTTAAGAAGTAGACTTCCCACAGTAACTACCTTCCTAAGCTCTGATGACAGGGACATGTGGAACATATTTTTGCATCAGTCTGAGTGCAGTCCCCAGATCTTTCCTCAAGGAAACATTTTAATGGAATGATATTGCACTTCCTGACCACTCAAAAGCGCAGTATATCCCCTGATGATAGTCACTGCTATTACGGTTGTGTGCTCATCTCGCTTTACTGGCTGAGGGAGCCAACGTTTGTCCACAGACAGTTTTTCCGGGTCATGTGGCCAGCATGACTAAGCCGCTTCTGGCGAAACCAGAGCAGTGCACGGAAACGCCATTCACCTTCCTGCCGGAGTGGTACCTATTTATCTACTTGCACTTTGATGTGCTTTCGAACTGCTAGGTTGGCATAGATACGTATAAAAGCCACAATATTATGCATGGTGTGACAAAAGTTGACAGAGAGAGGTTTTTCTTCCTCTTCCTCTTATAACACAACCGGGGGTCATGAATGGTGGGAGATTATGACATACAAAAGGGAGTACGCTTCACAGAGAATTATTAATATATGTTTAGTGGGAGGGAAGAAAGACTCTGTATTGTCATATCTAAAAAGGAAGAGATGAAATATTATTCTAGCTGTGCAATCCTGACCATATTTACTGTGAAGTAAGCCCCACTGTGTTCAGTGGGATTTGTTTCCATGCAGGTGTTGATAGAATTGAAGCCTAGAGCAGTCAATTGCCAAGTACTGAGAGTTCTGTGGAAGACATCCCCAGTTAAAGATTGCAAGCCAAGAGAGTGATGGGACTAGAAGGGCTAATGTTCTGAGCTGGTATAAGGCAGCTCATTATACTAATGGCAGAATGTAGTCTTTTTCAATGAAAAGGGCAATTTTGTCTCCCTGACTAACAATCTCTCCTTATTTACTGTTCACTGAAGCTCATTTGAGGTCTTTCTGCTAATTATATTAAAAATTCAGTGAAGGCCCGGCACGGTTGGACTTTGCCGGAATAACTGTGTTTCTATGGGTGGAATTTGTTTTTCTTCCAAAATGATATTGTAGAGCTGGAAAAGGTGTGCAAAAAGGCAGCCAAAATGATCAGGGGGATAGAGTAACTCACAACAAATGAAGCTTACAATATTTGGAGGCTACTGAATTTTTTAAAGGGGGGGTAAGGGTGAGCATGATAGAAGTGTGTAAAATTATGCGTGGAGTAGAGAGAGTGGACAGACAGAAGTATTTCTCCATCAGTCAACATCCTGGAGCCCAGAGTCATCCAGTTAAGCGAAATGGTAGGCAATTCAAGACTGACAAAAGTAAGTACTTCTTCATAAAGCACATAGTTAAACTATGGAAATCACTTCAACAGGATGTGATGATGGCCACCTACGGATGGCTTCAAAAAGGAACATAAGGCTATCATTGGGTACTAGACAAAATGGCTACACACCATTTCCAAGATCAGAGGCAGGGTGCCCCTGAATACCTGTGCCTGGAGATTATGAGCAGGCAAGTACTGTTGCTGTCATGTCTTGCTTATGGTCTTCTCATAGGCACCTGGTTGGCCAATGTATGAAACACAGTGCTGGATTAGATAAGCCTTTGGTCTGATCCCCCAGGGCTCTTCTTACTTTCTTATGCTTACTTCTTAGCTACCTTCAAAGCCCAGCAGCCAGTCACTAAGAATCGGAAACTGGTCAGAAAGGAGAAGCCATCGTGTACCACGGTTACCCAAGAGACACAGTCATGATGACATGCTGCTGCTGGCCCAGCTTGGCATTCCCTCCTCTCCATCCAGCCTGAATGAAGACAGTTTGAGTACTACCAGCGAACTTCTTTCCACACGCAGAGCCCGGAGGGTCCCAAAGGTAACTACTACTAATCGGTCATGGTGTTGCTTTTTCTTACCCTTGGTGTAATATCCCCAATTCAGTACAAAATTAAGTATTGTTGCTGGAGGCAGTGTGCCCTTGAATGCCAGTTGCTGGGATTCACAACTGGACAAAGTGCTATTGCTCTCAGGTCGTGTTTTTCGTTTCCCCATAGTCCTGATCTAGCAGGGCTCTTCTTATGTTCTTACTGTGAGAGAGATTGGATCCTGTCTATCTATATCTATCTATCTATCTATCTATCTATCATCTATCTATCTATCTATCTATCTATCTATCTATCTATCTATCATCTATCTATCCATCTATCATTTATCTATATAGTGGTGCCTTGCAAGACGAAATTAATTCATTCCGTGAGTTTTTTCGTCTTGCGGTTTTTTTCGTCTTGCGAAGCACGGTTTCGGAAAAGTTTTGGAAAAGCTTCAAAAATCACCAAAGTCTTCAAAAACCTCAAAAAATGCTACCACACCGCATGCTGTGAGTTACTCCTCGAAGTCAAGTCGCAACTGTATTAACAGTTTTAAGAAAAAGGAAACAAACTTGCAAGACGTTTCCGTCTTGCGAAGCAAGCCCATAGGGAAAATCGTCTTGCGAAGCAACTCAAAAAACCAAAACCCCTTTCGTTTTGCGAGTTTCCCGTCTTGCGAGGCATTCGTCTTGCGAGGTACCACTGTACACAACAATGCATGTGGGAATACCTGGGCTGTGGGGGGTGGGAAAGTCCCTGAGCTTTTTTTTGTGCTGCAGCAACCAACTTCAAACTGAAAGGTAAAAGCACTAAAACCGTCATTGCTTACACATGTGGTGTAAAGCACATGTATATCCATGTAACACCTGATGTGGCCTTCTAGCTCTCAATAAAGGGAAAACAACTGCATGAAATATCCACAAAGACATCTGAGTTATGTTGCTGGCACAGTGGGTGTCTGCCTTCACCACTCCATTTCTGGAAAAGATTTTTTAGGTGCATGTGTGGAAAGGGGCGATTACATGCTTTCCCTTAATCACTGCAAACTGGTGCATTGCTCTGTTTTGCTTAAATTATAATGTGAGTAGCAGTTGACCTGATGCTATTTATAATCCATGGTTTGTGCCTAAAGTTTTTTGTTTTTGTTTGTCATGGTGGTTCCCAAGGAAATCACCACTGATCCAACTTGGGTCCTATTGTTTATATCTGTACTATTCAGATAGCTGCGTCATGGCAGATTTGAAACAAGCCTCAATTAAAGTTAAGCTCTTGCATCTTGGTAAAAAACTTACAAATCTAGGAAGGAGACGGAATAATTATCTGGTAGTATGAGCAGTTAGAATGAACAATAGCATATTTATTTATAATGGTAAATGGAGCATTTTCCTTATATGTTTAACTCTTTCCTGTGCAGTTGTGTTTAGTACATTCTTAACAGAACTTCCCCTCCCTCTCTTCTCCCTGTTCTGGGTTTCTCCCAAACCATTTGGAGCAGATTTGGAGAGGGCAGAGGGTGTGCTGAGAGGAGGGGAGGTGCTAACACATCCTGTGCATTGCATGCTGCCCTCACCCACACCTTTTTTATTCTCCATCTTTATTAGAGTTCAAGTGCTGATTTGATGGAGGCTAATGGTTCTCCTCTTCTTTTACAGCTTGTACAAAGAATCAATTCTATCTATAGTGCAAAGAGAGGGAAAAAAAGATTGAAGAAGCTTTCAATGTCCAATATTGAAACAGCATCACTGAGAGGTATATCATGAAATCCGTTTTAGCACCCATCTTTTATTACAGAAGTCACTTTTACACTGATATATTGTATAATAAATAAACAGATAAAGCTGCATGGTCAGGTGCTTGTTCCTAAACACAAACTAGGGAATTGCAGCCAATTAGGGGTCCCTGGTGTGCATCCGTCAGCATTTAGGAATGCCCATCTGCCTTTCACATTTTGCACATTTAGTGCAAGAGATACTAGGGAAATGTGGCCATAGCTGCAGCAAACCTGATTGCTATATAAAGTGTGAAGCGGCTCTCAATGTTTCCTGGAAGGTGCCAGCTAATTTCTGCAGAACTGAAGTGCCCAAATGTGCTCATGGTGAAGCCACACCGGCCATTGATGTATTTCTGTCAACTTGTTGCATATGCAACAATGTGAAAGTAAAACCAATTAATAAAACTGGATCCTGTGTGCATATTCTTTCCAAATGAATGTTTTTAACATTTGCTATGGTCTGTGCATTTCATGTGCATCTTTGTATGTGCATGTGATCATGTATGCCAGTGTGTATGTTCCAGTGTAGCAGAAGTAATGAGAGTTCCTGATGTTCCTGCCCTATGAGATGTACCACTCCGACACCAAGACATGAAAACATAGAGGGCTTAGGAAGTTGTCTTGTACTAAGTGAAGCCATTGGTCCACTCACATTGACTGGCAGCAGCAGTACAGGGTTTCAGACAGGGAGATGTGGGAGACTGAACCTGCGACCTTCTGCATACAACGCAGATGCCTTTCCGCTGGCCTATGGCCCTTCCCTTATATCTAGATCTGAACTTAGCCTTGCTACTGCTTGCTGCTGGCTCAGTTATAGCTGCTCTCTGCCCTTGACACATCGCTGTTAGCCTGCTTAAGAGCAGCCACATCAGGTGAATGCGTCGCCAGCCAAGCTACCAGTATGCCCAGTTACCCAAGTAGGCATTCGTCACAGAATTAATTCATGTTACAGTGGTGCCTCGCAAGATGAAAATAATCCGTTCCGCGAGTCTCTTCGTCTAGCGGTTTTTTCGTCTTTCAAAGCAACCCTATTAGCGGATTAGCGCTATTAGCGGTTTAGCGGCTATTAAAGGCTTAGCAGCTTAGCGGCTAAAAGGCTATTAGCGGCTTAGCGGTTTAGAAAAAGGGGGGGAAGCGAAAAAAAATCGCAAGACTCGCAAGACGTTTTCGTCTTGCGAAGCAAGCCCATAGGAAAATTCGTCTTGCGAAGCACATCGAAAAACGGAAAACCCTTTCGTCTAGTGGGTTTTTCGTCTTGCGAGGCATTCGTCTTGCGGGGCATCACTGTATTCATACAGATTTCTGACTACTTAAGCTTTTAAAGTGTCCCCCTTGACTTCTCTGAGGTGTTACAATCTCTTTTCAGTAAAAAGAATTTGAATGGGAAAGTGTCAAACTAGTTTTCAAAATGCTTCCTCAAGCAGCCTGGAAATTACTTTTTTCTTAAAGATTTCCATAATCCTGAAACATCGCTTGACCATGTATCTTCATTGCAGGACAAAAGGACACACATTATTTTTATTATTATTTTGCTAACTTTAAGAGCAAACCTGAAGTTTCCTTCTGATAATAGAATCCTTCTCTCTCTTTCAGATGAAAATAGTGAGAGTGAGAGTGATTCAGATGACAGGTTTAAAGGTGAGAGGCTCAGCATTCCTTATCTACTAGTTGCTGTACAATCCAATGAAATTAAATGGGAGACAAGGTGATAGAACTACAGCTCCCCCTTACCACATCCCATTTCATCTCTGACAGCAGAGGCACGTGAGGGTGGCAGTGGAGCAGCAGTGGCATGCGATCAGGGGTCAGCAAACTTTTTCAGCAGGAGGCCGGTCCACTGTCCCTCAGACCTTGGGGGGTGTGTGTGGACTATATTTTTTTTTGGGGGGGTGAACGAATTCCTATGCCCCACAAATAACCCAGAGATGCATTTTAAATAAAAGGACACATTCTACTCATGTAAAAACATGCTGATTCCCGGACCATCCGCGGGCTGGATTTAGAAGGCGATTGGGCCGGATCCGGCCCCCAGGCCTTAGTTTGCCTACCCATGCCGCTAGGTGCTGGCAGCACTGTGTTCACTTGGATGGTACAGGGTGGCAGCAAGGTCAGGGAATGGCAGCAGCATTCTATAGGTGCATCCTGGCTGCTACTGCCAACTTGGAGCTCTCCGGACTTTGCTGTTGCCCTAGTCCTCCTTTTGCTGCTGGCTGAGCATCATTATAAATGATGCTGCTGGTCTCTGAGGGTCTGCTGAGCATAAGAATTGGCCTTTGGAGAGGTACAGTATGGGTGCAGTAAGGAAGACACAGGAAAGCCGTTTCATTGTCCTTGGGATGTTTGCATTTGACTAAAGTAATTATTCTCATGCAAGGCCTTGTATTGGTAACCTCCAGCCTTTCATGATAGTCTTGAACTCCAACTCCTGTAATTCCTGACCATTGGCCATGCTAGCCGAGGATGATGGGAGTTAGAGCCCAACGGCATCTGTAGGGCCACAGGTTTCCCAATCCCTGCATTTAGCCAATAAGAATATAATAAGTGGTGGTCATTGTGATGGACAATTATAACACTACTTTTCCTAAATGCCTAAAGCACTTTGTAGATATGTTATATCAGTAATCATTATCTATAGCAAGCCTATATAATATGCCAGTACTGTCATCACCCTATTATAGATTGGCGGCAGTAGGCATTTAAGGTGAACGCTACCCAATACAGTTCTTCCCAGCTTGGAGCACCTGCTCAGAACCAGCATTTTGTGCAGCTTATCTTCTTTTTACAGTTTTTTTGAACATGGAGCAAATTAATTAAGGTGCACTAAATGCAAAGCTTCATATAAAGGAATGTTTTTTTAAAAAAATAAGAAGAAATATGGAGGATATGACTATCACTTAAAAATCCTTTAAAGACAGTAATAATGATGATGATTAAATGATTGTGAAATTGCTGGCCACAGTTTCTCTTCTCCTTAGTCGTCTTTGCTGCTTTTGCTTTCTAGCAGTCTGGTGTATCTCAGTCTTTGTCTGGCCAGTAAATCTGTTTTTATGGACTTATTTCCCAGCTAGTGCCAGAATCTGCTTTTATTCCAGTGAATTTCCTGGCTTTAGGTTGATACAGATTACTGTGGTATTCTGAGGTGCAGCAGAAATGGATGGGTGAAACTGCAGCTTGTTGCTGCTCCTTCTGTGGGGCCTTAAAATTTGTATTATATATTTGTTATTGTATTTTTACCAAAAGGTAATGCTCTTATATTACTTGGGGGCATTCACTCCAAGAGGAGCTTCCTTTATTTCTGCTTTTTAAAAAGCAATGCTATCATCAGTCTAGTCCCTGATCTAGATTGGGACCACATTGCAGGGGACAAAGGGTTAAATGTCTCCCTAATACACACCCTCATTCAAATCAGCCCCCCACCATATCTACATGGGGGGGGGGGGAAGAGAGAAGGGAAAGTTTTGTTGTGCAAGCAGAAGTCCTTGTGTAGGGCTTCCGCTGCCAGGAATCCTTAGTTGAATCTCACCCAGAGGACTTTATCACATCAAGGTTGAAACATATTTGGCAACACAGACCTGATTCTAAAGTGATGTGAGAAGCTATTTTATGTATGCTTGTTTGTTAATAAAGTATAGTGATCGTTACGGTTTACAGCCTGTTGCATTTGATGCTATGCAGTCAGCTGACTTCGTAAAGCTTGAGTAAGTTGTATTCCTCAAGTTTCTTTTCACGAACTTTTATTGCTTCTGTATTTGAAAAGACTTTCATTTATGTAGGAAATAAAGACATGCAGAATTAAAAGTGAACGTGCTTGGGCTTAGCATCTCAGAAGCTGCCAAGTAATACTTCTTGCTTCTTTTCTAATATTAGCTCACACCCAGCGCCTTGTCCACATCCAGTCAATGCTGAAGAGAGCTCCTAGTTACCGGACTTTGGAACTGGAGCTGATTGAATGGCAGGAACGTGAACTGTTTGAGTATTTTGTGGTAGTTTCTCTTAAGAAGAAGCCCTCTAAAAATACTTACCTCCCTGAAGTCACATATCAGTTTCCAAAGGTAAAACAACTTTATTGGATTGCCGTCATTATTGTTATTGTAGCTGTTGACTGCTATTGTAGCATATATGGGATACTGTTAGGTACATGCATAACTTAAAAATAGACACATGTCCAATTTTAAGAAATGTTAGTATAGATGGGTGGACATTATTATTTTATATTTCACATTAAATTTATATAGTCATCCATCAATAAATATTTTCTAGGTGGTTTACAAACAAAATTTAAAATGATGCCAGTTTTTATTGCCCTTGTTTATGTTGTGGATGTTTTGACGAGACTTTTTATTGAAATGGTACCACTGCTGTGATATTTTGTTTTTTTCTAAACTGCTGTGAGGTCATATTTTCAAACAAAGGGCAGCCTAGAAATTATTTTAAGGAAGTAGGTAGGTAGGTAGGTAGGTAAGTAAGTAAGTGAGTAAGTAAGTAAGTAGTAAGTAAATAGGGTGGCTGCATTCACACAATGTGGCAAACTATAGTAAATGGTTTTTCTGTGAACATGGGAGATCGCTTCACTTCTCTCTTAGCACAAGCTGAAACAACGAATTGCAATCCCTGGCTCAATGTTATGGGAGAATGTAACACACTATAGATAGTACAGATGTGTTCACGGTGATGGTGTTACAGCTTGATCTAGGGAAGAAGGAATTGCCACAGTTCCTTTCTATTCTGTAGAAATCGTTCTGCCCTCAGGATAGGATTTTGGGAGTGTGTGGAGCACCATGGTAGGGAGTCAGCAGTGTGGAACTCCTTTGCAATAGGCATCACTTTCACTTGCCCTTTCATTGGATACAACCCACTGA
Organism: Podarcis vaucheri; assembly: GCF_965113315.1. NCBI lineage: Eukaryota > Metazoa > Chordata > Lepidosauria > Squamata > Lacertidae > Podarcis > Podarcis vaucheri. The sequence goes on from NC_138759.1 coordinate 71,746,949, forward strand.
CTTTTTCTCAAAATTGGCCTATTGAAATGAATAGCCTCGATAAACTTAGGCTTATTAATATCTCTGGGTTTACTCTAAGTTAGTTGACTACAACCCATAAAGTCAGTCTTCTCAGTGTTTGTAGTTTTCTTTGCCTAGAGTCAAGATCTCATAAGGCTAATGGAATCAGGCAAAGACAATAATGGAACAGCAGCAACAAAAGCAGGATCCTGAGTGGGTTTCTGTGATTGTGTGGAGGAGAAAGATATCAATGAGGCTCTGATATCAATAATAATAATACACAGCTTATCTATTTTGTCATTTGTCTTCTCTTGAATCAAAAAGGCAGTAGTTTAAATTCAAAAGGCACATTTTTGCCTTTCTGCATATGTTTCTGTACTAAGTAATATATATATGGCTTTGGGGGATAAAATATAGTTTTCTCATTTAGTTAATTGGTTGAGTCACAGCTCAATCCTTAACCATGTCTACCTAAAAGTAAGCCCTATTGGGTTCAATGGGGCTTGCTCTCCCAGGTAAGGAGGGTTTCGGATTGCATCCTTAATAGATGTTTGTAGAAGGATAGCTATTCCCTGTGTTGATTTAAAAAGCCTGATTTGAGTCTATTCTGGACTCTGCTGATGTTGACTTATTCAACCACAGCTAGAAAGACCCACAAAGCAAGTTCGCGAAGCAGAAGAACGTCTCAAGGCCATCCCACAGTTCTGCTTCCCAGATGCCAAGGACTGGAACCCAGTGTCAGAATACAACAGGTAAACTATCCTGCTGATAGTTAGAAGACTGGATTCATGGATTGACAAAACACACATAAATCTGTGCCCTTTGCTTGTTGTTGAATGTAGATGACATTTTTTTCTCCTTTGGAACTCTAGTTATGTTCTGCTGGTGCACCACACCTAGTCCTTGCCTCTTTTTGCTGCTCCTGCTAACGCCCTTTGCACAGTATTGAGGAAGGTAATCAGTGAAATTGCTCATAGCAGTTTGATTACTGGCCTTTCTGGGCTCTCTGGGGTTAGAGAAGGGAGAGCTCACTTCTGAGTATCACTAAAGCCCTGTTTAGGTTTTCTGTTACCAAGTAGAGCAGCGGTGGCTAACCCACAGCTCAGGGGGTGCGATCTGGCTGCTCAATCTCTCTCTCGTTCTCTCTTTCTCTCCCTCTCTCCACCCTAATACCCAATGAGTTTGGCAATGGCACTAAAAAAGAGAAAAAAGATCAAGCAGACATAGCATTGGGGTGGGCACAGCCTTGCACTCTAATGGAGATGCAAATTGCCCCTCTCCAACACATCAAATGGATAATTTTGTGAGCAGAGGGCTATAACTTATGGCCTTGGAGTGCTGCATAACAACTTCCTAGGAGGAAGGGCATGGTAGGCCTTGGAAAAGAAGAGCTGCCATGACAGAAAAGGGGAAGTGATTGGCCTCTAGCTACCCTGCACCCTGCTGTGGCTGCTCCCACTACCACTGATGATGTCTGGGCAATGAGTGGCGGCAGGCGGGGGTGGGTGGCTAGAGGGATAGATCTCTCTGCTCCCTTCTCCCTGGTGCTATTACCACTGGCCATAAAAGTAACAGAAAGTGGGGAATGGCAGAGAGGAGGAAGCAGTTTCAGAATATGTGTTTTGGGGGAGGGATGGTGGAGAGGAAAGCCAGGGTTCCTTCTCCTTCTTCAGATCAGATTTTAAGTTGAGCTGGAGGAGAGTTTGGGCCTTTTAAAGCTTGCCTCTCCTTTGAGGTGAGCTTTTGCAAGCTCCCAAAGACATTCTCTGAGCCTGGCTTGAGGGAGCTTTGCAACCATCTCTTGTTCAGTTTTGTATAGTTCTGATAGCAGTCAGACAGCTAAGAACAGAACAAGAGATGTCAGTCTTTGGGGAGATTTTTCCGCTCACCTCAAAGTCTCCATACTTAAAGAAATAGCTCTCAGCCTAACCTACCGAACAAGCTTGTGAGGATAAAATGGGATGGAGGGAACTATGTATGCTGACATGAAGTCCTTGGAGGAAAAGTGGGATGTGAATGAAATAAATGGAAAGGGAGGTTCCAGCTTGAAATAGCTGAATTGGAATTCATTGGTTAATTTGAATATATTCCATTCAGACTTAATTGGATCGGTGTGTTTCTTTCCTCCTACAGCATAAGCTACTGTGTAAACCATATGCTAGCTGACCACTATAAGTGGAGTACTCTGTCTTACAACTGTGAGGCAAAAGAAACCAACCAATTTCACAATAGAATATCTGGTTCTCCATTGCTTCTTGTGTTATGTAATCATTTACACATGGATAAAATAAGTACAAATCCTTTGGTTAGTCTCAAAGCCTCACCAAGACTATGAGATAAAACCACAAGATTTATCTGTCTGGAAGATATCTCAAAACATGTCAAAATATTAATCGAAAGGAATCTTAACACCTGCTTTTTGGCAGCACAATAACATCTGTGGCAATCTTTCTTACAGTGAAACATTCTCTTTTATGCTGACGGGAGAAGATGGCAGCAGAAGGTTTGGTTACTGCAGAAGATTACTAGTAAGTACATCAACTTTTTTCAACGTACACTATGCTAAGAATGTGACATATTATGAGAGCTGAATGTGTCACTTTTGGGGCTGCAGACAAATGCAAGAAGAAAATTAATCTCTTGTGGTCTTAAGGGAAATAGGGCTTTTGCTATAGAAAATCAAATCAAATCCATGTTCATATTCCAGGGAATCTAGGAGTTACTGTATTTTACATGTTTCAGTGTTTATGGCAGGGAATTCCATTTTTTTAAACTAAGCCCACTCTCAATTGTTTATTATACTTGGAAAATTCATACCTACCTACTTCCAAATTGGGCATTTCCAGAGAAGAGCTTACTAGAAGTAAAACAGGATGTATCTGATAGAAATGTTACCGGTTATGAAGAGGATACAGAGCTACTGGCACTCATGACAGTTGATTCTTTCCCCATGGTGATCCCATGAGTACATTTGGACTAGCACTACTAGTTAGTATTAGCTGCAGAGTGCATACTGGACTACAGATGCCTTGCACATCAGCAAACTAATGTATAGGCCACTAGAACTGCTAAAGGGCTTATGCACACTTACCTATTGCCTCACTCTTTCCAGGCACAGGTCCGCACTTAAAAGCTCCCTGTCCAAGTGTTTTTTTTGTTTTTGTTTTGCCCCAGAACTTTCCCTGAAAAAAACTGCTCTTTAATGCTCAGTTGCAGCAAATGTCAATTCAGTGTCAGTTAAGGGTTTCTGTGCATTGCTGTTTGTTCCGATTGAACTTTAAAGAGCAGGTTTTTATGGGGAAAGCTCTGGAGAGAGAGAAAAGGGCACATAGAAACAGAGATTTAAAGCACAGGCTGTCCCTGGAAGGAGCGGAGGAAAGCCAAGTGTGGATAAGCCCAAAGCTAACATTGGGGAAGTGCTTTTTCTACCTACGTTTTATTGCTTCCTATCCCACTCATATGTTTTTAATGATATTGTGTTGTAGTGCCAAACAGAGGCCAGTAAGCTGCATTTTCTCATGCTCTGCCCATCTTCCCTTTTGTATACATTACATTATTGGGAAACTGGGTCGAGGTCATTCTTTGATTTCCACTCAGGGCCAATTTAGATATGGTGGTAGAGGATCTATGTGCTTAAACACAGGTCTGCCCCCAGACACACAGAAATGGGTTGTGCAGGCTCTAGTTTTAACAGCAAGAAGATGCATACAGGAAAGGAGTGCTGAACACCCCTGTCCCTGGTTGTCACTTACCTTTCTGCATCCCATCTCCCAACCACCTTTCTAGCAGTTAAGGATGCTTCTACTATTAGAGTTTCACTAGGGAGTAAAACACACGTGGGAATAAAATGTAGGGGGGTAATATAGAAGCAAGGGAAGATATAGTACCCCTCATCTGTAGTCTCCTTTTGCACTCACTCCCCATGACTGGGGCAGATCCATGATTAGGCACCTAGTATTTCTGCTATCATGTCTCCTGAGGCCATTGCTAGCAGTAGTAATATTATCTAGAGCAGTCTCTGGCATGTACAGTATAGTGAGGCAATCCATGCATGAGAATCTGTTCCTGAATGTGGATTACACCTTGCTGAATTGAGGATGATCAAATGCAACCATTCATATAATGAAAGCCTCTGCCCACTTTATGTTTTCTCCACGAGATTGATGCTCATGACAGAAAGAGCATGTATTTTTGAAATACTTTAATTGATGTGGCAAGTTGTTTTACTTGGGGAGTTTTTTAATTGCAGGGACACGAATCAGGGAGCCAATATGGCAATTCTCCTGTCTGTGAGACAATGATGATAGTAAATAATCAACAATAACAGAATATTAGGAATAAAAGGAGGCATGTGACCAGAAATAGGAAAAATATGATATATGACAACCAAAGGTCAACATTACTGTTGACCGCTTACTCTGTGCTGACACTGCAACACTCACTTTGGCTTTGGTTCAAACAAGTACAGTGGTACCTTGGTTCTCAAATGCCTTGGAACCCAAACACTTCAAACCCGGAAGTAAGTGTTCTGGTTTGCGAACTTTTTTCAGAAGCCGAATGTGCTCCGTTTTGAGTGTTTATGTATTGATTTGAGTGCCACACTTCTGTTTTGAGTGTTACGCTTCTGATTTGATTGCCACACTTCCGTTTTGAGTGTTACACTGAGGTCTGTCTGTTTTTGCTATTTATTTTGCATTTTTGTTTTTGCGGCTTTTTTGTTTTGTTTTTGTGACGTGTGTGGAACCCAGTTCAGCTACTGATTGATTGATTGTGTGACTGCAGTACACTGTTTATTGCTTTCATTTTATGGATCAGTGGTCTCGTTAGATAGTAAAATTAATGTTAAGTTGCTGTTTTAGGGGTTGTTTTTAAAAGTCTGGAATGGATTAATCCATTTTGCATTACTTTCTATGTGAAAGTGTGCCTTGGTTTTGGAATGCTTTGGTTATGAAACAGACTTCCGGAACGGATTAAGTTTGAGAGCCAAGGTACCACTGTAATTTGTGAGGGAGCAGCACATTAAGATGGAACCTTGTTTTGGAAAAGCAGATACTCCCACTTCTGAAGGGACTACCTTGTCAGGGAACTGCCATCGGAGCCGGAGGCGGAGGGAAGGCTCCAGAGGGATGCCGGAGAGGGTCCCAGTAGGGAGAGGGGCAGCCCATTTGCTGGGGAAGGAAATCAGCGTAACACCAGTGGAGAAGGGGGGCAGATGGGGGAATCGGAGAGGAGGCTCCAAGACTCCTCGCCGGAGACCAGCGGAGAGAGTACGGGTCCTCCGCTGCCCACACCCTCCCTGCGAAGAAGGCTTCTGCGCAGGGAGACTAGGCGGAGACTAGGCGTCAAAGAACTTTTGTGCTGGAAGAAGTTCAAGAAACGCCCACTGACGGATTCTGCCAGCGACTGAGACAGTCACAATGCTAGAGGCTGTTCAGTCAGAAAGGGTTCAACCAGATAACCTAGCCAGAAGTGGCGGCAACTTACGCACGAGAAACCCCTAAACCCATTACATACCTGCTGTTAGATTATTCTTTTCTTTTTTAGAAAGCTTAACTTTTCAGCAGCAGGTGCTGCTAATGGCCTGGGTTGGATGGTGGAGAGGAAGATACCAAAGAATATTCCTGGCAGGATAGCTGGTACTCCTGCTTGATTGCTTTGAGGATGGGAAAGGGTTGGGTGTGCAAAACTGCAGACCTTGTAAATCATCTGCATAACACATGCAACACAACCCTGACTTACAGAACACAGACTTTACTATTCAGAAAAACCCATTCAAAAGCTGTAATCTAAAGTAATGTTGATAGTGTGGGACAGGATCTCCTGGCACTGTCAGATGCTGTTTGAAGTCCAGTTTGGGCTTAAAGATTGTGATTGTTTCATTTTCAAAACAATAAAGTTGGACAAGTACAGTTGTCAGGCTTCCATGACTATTAATATGTACAGTATGTTCACATTACATTGCTATATCCACAGTTTCTTTCACTTAAATAAGCATTATATTATAAGTGCATTTTGATCACTGGCATTAATGTCTTCCATAAACTGAAGTTTGAATTCTAGATGTCCCCCTTTGGGATTATTAGAAATTACATTCAAATGCCCTTATATGTGGCTAAATCTGAAACTCTTTTATCAGAACTCCTATGTTGATATTCAAAAGGAGTGGGAAATAATTCACTGATGCACGAAAATTGAAAACAGTGGCAAACATCACCTAAGAGCTATTCCTAAGTGTTTTGAGGCCCAAATAAGCCTTTTGTTCTCTTTTCAGAGTTCTGTATTATAGATGTGTATGCTGGGCTGACAACCTTTAGTCTTCTTGAATACTTGGGGAGATTTGTTTTTTAAGACTGCCTTCAGACTCACAAATCTACAGTGAGGTTGAGGTTCACAGGGAGATGAAACTGGCTTTGATGATAGGTAATTTCTGATCTTTACAATTTTGCATAACAGCCAGTAGCACTGAGACACCCTGCTCCTGGGGCATTTAGTCAGTGGTGGACCTTGGGGCCTCAAATTTCAGCGTTGCCCTGTGTAACACCAAAAAATCGGAACTTTCCTTGCTTCGCATCTTCCATTCTGCATCGTAGCTGCTGTGCCCCCCAAGGCTCTGTGCCGAGTGCAACCAAGCCACTGGTGCTCCCCTAAATCCACCTCTGATTTACCCATTCATATAGAACAAAGTTGGGCAACTTGTGGCCCTCCCGGTATTGCTTGATTCCATCTTCCACTAATCAACACACACACACACACACACACACACACACGCGGTCTAATGGAAAATAAACAGGAATCTTTAAAATTCGAGCTATTACTTAAAATTGCACGCTACAGTATATTAGAAAACAATTTCAAAATTCAATGATTTTTATTTCAAATGTGAATACTGCCACAAATGTAAAATGCTTTGTACTAACACTGGGGCTTTTTTCATAATTAGAGGTTTGAAGGAAATTGAAAGGTTATGCAGTTTGGTGCATGCACACACCAGTGAAAGAGTTGATAGAAAGAAGAGTTCCAGCCACTTAAAAACTTTCCTCCTCTGAGGGGCTCCTTTTTTATTGCTCCTTTTTTATTGCTGCGATCTGTTAGCACAAAGGAAGTCACTGCTGCTGGTAAAAAGAAAAGGGAAATCTGAAATAAAGGACATGAAGCAAGAGAGGTTTGGAAAGTGAAGATGCTCTTTTTTTTTAAACTTGGTGACACTGTAGCCTTTAAGGGTTATTAAAAAAGCAGCAAAAAAACCCAGGAGTAATATTTCACAAGGCCGGAGCTTTTGACTAAACTGTGAGCCGTTATTGTTCCTGCTATTATATATGACCCAGGAATGCAGTGTTTTTACTGGCAGCCAGCAAGACAGCTTTTAGCTGGTAGCTGTCCAGGACGCCTGGCATGGCTACAGCATTCCTGCAGATTTGACACAATGATTTTAACCCAAATCCCACATGCTAGATATAATCACTTGATGCTTTTAGAAGGCGTTTTTATACCTAATATGGACAAAGAAGGATTCTGCCTTTTCAGAAATGTGACGTCTGCTGAGCAGCAGGTCTTGATCCAGAAATAGACTCATCTGTGTTCACTTAACTGCACTGCATCTTCACGATTTTAACTGCAGAAGCACACGCACCTGCTGACCAGCCCAGTCATTCTCTGATTAGAACAGTAATCTGCAGCTTCCTGCAAACAGCTCAACAGCAAAGCGTTAACTGCAGAAAATATTTTGAAAGCCTCATAAAAATAGGGTTAAAAACCAGGATTTTTAAATGTTGCCATCTCCTTTGGTTTGATTGGAAGTGGAAGGAGCTAGCGTACCTTAGGTACACAGAATTGGCACTGCTGTTTTGTCCTTAATATGGAGCATGTGCTCACACCATCAGCACAACTGCAAATTAACTGCCTTTTAACACTCATAATGAAGGAATGTCTACATGATTATGGAGGACACTGTCAAACCACCTAGGTCATGGCTAGTTTCCTGATTGCTTTCTATTTGCAAGGCACCCAATGGATGTAGCAAGCAACCTCATGTGGGAAGATTTGTGGTTGCCACGGCCAGTCCTACTATTTGGCGGAGTGTGGTGTAACCACCTCAGACCCTAGGTACTGGCAGTACTTTTTTCAACCATGAAGTTGTTACAGTAAGTGCCACACTTTTAAAAAAAATTAAATTAAAAGTTTTCTTGGTTAACAACAGTTACTTGCATTGTCTCTTTTTTCAGATTGTGAAGTCCTTTCTACAAATCAGTTACATTTGGACGTTAGTATTGTATACGCCATAGGGTTGGGGAAGAAAGGGGGGGGAGAGGTGTGATGAAACTTATGTTCTTTTATATAGTGTCCATGTAGGTTTTTTTTGTCAGCATCAACTGGGTAGGTTCTCTTTCTATTCGCTTATTACATTTCCTTGGTGGGCAGAGTGTGAAGTGCCACACTTTTTAACAACAACAAAAAGATGTGCCGCTACTGTGTACCCTTGAGTACCCCCTGCAAAAAAGGCACTGGGTACTGGAATGGGAGCAGCAGCAACATTACTTGATTGTCTGTATTCTGACCCCCGCCCCAGCCAATCATTCATCTTTGTTGCCACATAGCCTTACCATGGCCCCATAATCTAGTCTGAGGCCTTGGGTGCTGTGGAAAATGCTATCCTGTTGACAGGATTCAACTGCCAGTCAACTTGGCTTCATTCAGTACATGGAATACGGCACCATCTTGACCTTCATCTCAGGCAGCAAAATGTATTGGGCTGGCCCTAGTGGTCACATTCTCAATGGCCCTCACTCCCAAATTTTCTCATAAGTGATCTTGGTGGCTTCAGTTCATATACAATAGAAAAACGACATCAATGGCAGAAATTGCTAAATGTGCTGGAGGTTTCTTTAAAATAAAACAAAACTTTGATTTGGTATGATGATGGGGAAGTGTGACCATTGCACAGCAGTTGCCAGAATGGATAAATGGATCTTGAGGTTCCGTTCCAGCCTTTGGGAAAATAAGGTGATTTCCCAAGTTTGACCACTTTGGTGATGAAAGGAAAGATTCATGTTTAGAATAGTGGCTAATGGCACAATCATATCAGTGGCTTAAAATGCAATTAAACCTGCTTTCTTTCTTTCTTTTACTATTGTTGTCAGCCAAGTGGAAAAGGTCCACGCCTACCTGAAGTATATTGTGTGATCAGCCGCCTGGGTTGCTTTGACTTATTTTCCAAGGTAAGTTGGAGGTTTTTTTAAGCACTGCTGTTGGATTAGCTGCTCACAGAAAACTTTCACACTTAATAAGTCAAGAAGTGGAATTTTTTGTTTGATTGGCGATAACAGTATTTTAGAATTACTGTGCTGGACAGTTCATCTCTGTTATTGACTTTATTAAAGAATGCTTTATTACTTCTGTGCCTGAAGTGCATCTCAATTTGAAAAACATCTGTGTCTGTCAGTATTGGCACTCTCCCTCTCAGTCCATTGTATTCTAAAGCCACTTTTGGCCAAGCTGTAATTCTTGGCACACTTATCTGAAATGATGAGCCAGTATAACACTAACCCAGTATCTGTTTATTGCCAAATACAGGGAATACCTCCAGAACCGTTTTGTTTTTTTAAAATTGTGGTTGGGTGTGCATTCAATGGATATCTAATCCTCATTGCCCACATGCCCCTGTATTCAGTCTGCATTAATCCGCCTGCACACCCAAAATACTGATGCCAGACTTGATAATCTCCCAGTCCATATTATACCTACTTTCTGCTTCCCATCCCCAAGGCCTGTTTCACCAAAAGTTGCTGAAACTTGGAAGTTCAGGATGCATATGCACCTGTAGATAAAAGATAACTTCATATCAAGATCATTGCATGGGTGAATTCTGTTAGGCTATGCTGTTTTCTATCATCAAAGAAAGTTTAAAATGTGTTAATGAGAGTTAGCTAAATAGCAGTGTCAAAGGCATGCAGAAGGCATTGCATTCATGCCCTGGTATCTCCAATAAAATAATCTCAGGAAGCAAGGCTAAAACAGACTTCTACTGCAGAGCAGCTGCCAGCAGGACAGTAGACAGAAGTGGTCTGACTGTATCAGGCAGCATTATACAGCAACATCAAATTGCCTCAAAAATGGATAAGTTTTGCAAAAAAAAGCTTCACATTTGCGGTTCAGCTATTAATGGAAATTGTAAATGAGCTATTTAAATGCCAGAAGGTAAAGCCGGAACTTTTTGATAGAAGCCCAGCAAATTGCTTCTTCATTTATATTATCACAAGCATCATTCTCCTTTCTATAAGGGTTCTCAGATATAAAAAGCTTTCAAACTTTGATGATGGTTACTCAAAGGGAATTTGAACTCTCTTGTGCTGTTACTGTCTGCTCCTGAGAGACTATGACTTAATGTGAATGTGCAAAGTACTGGAGAGAAATTTGTGACTGCTTTTCTCCTCCTCTGGCCCTGCATCTTCACACTGGGTTCTTCTCAGTGTTGCACCTGAACCTGGGCACATGGTTTAATTCTGCCAGACAATGAACAAGTGGCAAGCCAAGGAACAAACATTGGCTACAGCTTATGACCCCTATTGTCTCCCCACATTACTTGGTCCAGCTGTGCTGATTAGCTACAGTCCCTCTGTTTGACCATTATCTGTGTGGTGCTGCAATGCAGCCAAGGTCCTGTAGTTCCAGGTTATCTTTCAAGCGTTGGTGTCACTGAGAGATTGCTTGTTTAGATGGAATGTTAGTGACAGTCCTTCTCAAAGAAGTACGTTTAGATCGAGTCCATACTCAACTGGAAGGCTTCAGTCATAGAAATGACATTTCTGGAAAAAGAAAGTTGGATATTGCTTGTTTTTTTTGTTTTTTTAATAAATGGACAAAACACAAAATTTCTGATTTACTAGCACTTTGGCTGAGTAGGGTCAATATAGCATACATGTGTAAGTTGTCATTAAGACACAGCTTCTCTTTTATTCTGCATTTGACTGTGATGGATCAGATACTGGATGAAGTTGAAAGGAGAAGAGGAATATCTGCTGCCCTGGTTTATCCATTTATGAGAAGTCTGATGGAGTCTCCTTTTCCTGCACCTGGAAAGACAATCAAAGTCAAGACTTTCCTGCCTGGAGCTGGAAATGAGGTAAAAAGAAACCTTAAACTTTTAAGTAAAACCCTAACACACATATTCTTTCTCTCTCTGAAACAGTAAAATAGAGAGAAAGAAAGTAGAACACAGAAAGCTATCACAGCTCTGGAAGTTACATGTATTGTGGATTTATTTTTTAAAATAAAGTTCTTTTGGGAAGCTGCTTCATTAGGCAATTTACTTTGGTGTGTGTATGTGCGTAACTGCTTCAGGAATCTAATTTATATTTGTTTAACAGATTCAATGTTATAGGGCGTCTTGGTTATATCTATGAAAATTATGACATCAGCAGGCTTTATCACAAGGTCAGCAAGCTAGCCGTCAGAGTAGTCTCAAGGTGTTTTCTCTTGTTGACTAATCCCTAGTGGTTAAGTCAGGAAGCTACAAGTCACCACAGGCAAGGATTGAAAATTATAACCAGCATGTTGCAACAGTTTAGTACCATATATAAGTATGTCACGATTTTGTCTATATTTGGTCATTAAAAGGCTACATAGTTCAGCCTACAAATTAGTGTCATTGCACTTTTGTCATAGTCAAAATAAAAAAATTCCTTCCTGTAGCACCTTAAAGACCAACTAAGTTAGTTCTTGGTATAAGCTTTCGTGTGCATGCACACTTCTTCAGATACACTGAAACAGAAGTTGCCAGATCCTTCTATATATAGAGAAGGTGGGGAGGGGTATTACTCAGAAGGGTGGTGGGAATCGGAGATTGGCAGATAGCTGAGATGAGCCTGATGAGCCTGTTGACGACTCTTAACGACTGTAGTAGGTCTTACAGGAAAAGGCAAGGGGTGAGAAGGTGAGAAGTGGCTTAGTCATGTATAATGAGATAAGAATCCAATGTCTCTGTTCAGACCAGGTGTCTCCATAGTTTTAAGTTTGGTAATGAGTTGCAATTCAGCAGCTTCTCTTTCCAGTCTATTTCTGAAATTCCTTTGTAGTAAAACAGCTACTTTGAGATCTTGTATAGAATGTCCTGGGAGATTGAAGTGTTCTCCTACTGGTTTCTCTGTTTTGTGATTCTTGATGTCAGATTTATGTCCGTTTATTCTTTGGCGTAAGGTTTGGCCTGTTTGTCCAATATAGAGAGCTGAAGGACACTGTTGGCATTTGATGGCTTTTGTCATAGTCATGAAGCTAGCCAAGCAAGAGATAATTCCTGCATTCATAGCCTACTGTATGTGAGCTAATTCTTTTTACGTTGTAGTGTATGAATGATGGAATGGTGGCAGTTTCACTCTGCGTACTTGGCTTTTTGTGCTTTTATATTGTAAACCATCCTGTGATCTTTGGATGAAGGACAGTACAGGGATCTAATAAGTAATAAAATAAATTATAATAAATAATAGTAAACCAATACCAACATCAGATTCATGTCAAGCACACATTAGTCAAAATATGCACTTTCTCCTTCTCTGCATATTGCGGAAAGTAACGTTTCCTGTTTTGTTACTTTCAAATTCCACGTAATAATTAACCAAAGTCAGGATGCAAGATTGGCATAATGTCTATATTATAATCAAGCCAGTTAGAACATGACTTGTGTTTGTGGAATGCATTCAGGTGATAGAACTCCAAAGGCCAATGGACTCTCGCCTGGAACATGTGGACTTTGAGTGTCTTTTCAAGTGTCTGAGTATACGACAAATCATCAGAATCTTTGCCTCCCTCCTGTTGGAACGTCGAGTGATCTTCATAGCAGATAAACTCAGGTAAGTCACACAAGAACTTCCCTGATGAAAATTAAATATAAGGCTGAAAATTAAATATAATGCTATGAGCATAGTGCTGCTCACTGTACAACCATTCATTAAAGCTAGTTGGGGATACTTCCAGTCATCCTGTCCCCCTTCTCATAAAAAAATAAATAAATGGAATTGACTTCAGGTTACACTTTTACTGAGTGCTTTCACATCATTTTATAAAGTAATAAACCTGTGATACTATGCTACGTGTTATGTGTTACCCAAAGCTAGGGATTCCCAAATTGAGGTCTACAGACTGAGCTTCATTCAGGTGGTTCACAGTGTGTCTGTGAAAAACAGTTACAATTCTAATACAGTAAAATACAATATAAAAAACAAAGCAAGCAATAATAATACAAGTGAAAATTATACAGCGCCTAGCACAGCCCATTCAATTGCTACAGCAGGCAGAAAAAATATATTAAATGGCATGCCAAGACCCCCAGCAATTTCCAAGTGGTCTGTGGGAGAAAAACTTTTGGGAATCACTGGCCTAAGGTGTGAAACTTGGGGACTCAGCTACACTCAGTCAGTTATATCGTTGTAACTCCATTGTAAAGATGCCTCACCAGGTGGTGCTCTAGAGCACAAAATGTGTCTATGTGATTTTCATAGGGTCCCCCCTTTTGTTATAAAGATCTAATATATGACTTCTTTATAGCTATCCTCTGAAGTTGAAGAAGTGAAAAGGAATTGAATAGCTTCAGCACCACACATTTTTGCTTGCATGAACTGGTTCGTTCTATGTAGAGGTGTGGTTATTAACCAGTAATTGGGGGTGGGGGTGGGGACAACTCTTATTGAAAGCACTTCCACAAGGCAGTTGTAGACTTGGTGCCGCTTACAAATGCAAGTTTTGTGCAGTGTTCACATGTCATTCTCATCAAAACATTGTCCCATTTTATTTTTCTATTTAATTTGGATTTGCTGGTTCTACAAAAAGTCTGATGTTAAAGAAAACAGGGCAAGATAGTCAATCCAGATTAAAAGGGGAAAAAATATGGAATAGCATTTGGGTGAGGACAACGTCATGAGGATGTTGTGAAAAATGTGTGTGCATGAGCTTCATTGAGCTCACAATAAATGGCCCTGTCGAAGTGCTCTGTGTCCCATTAATGCTTTTCCAAGGGTGTTTGAATTAGATTCACCAAGAGGAAAGACGTATGCTCTCCCAGTGTAATACATAGATGTCTTAGTCAGGGGGAAATGCACATGCTTCTCTTTTCACTTTACGTCAGTGATGTGCACTCTAGTACTGTACTGGAAAGCAAAAGTGCAGAGAGCTAAATGAAACAGGGAGGAAAAGATAAATCATCGCAAAATGTATGTATGGGCATGAGGGCACTAATGCAGTGGAAGAAGATGGAAAATGCCACCAGGCTATTTTAAAGGACTAGAGCATGGGTCAACAACCTTTTGCAGCCATGGGCCAGTCCACCGTCCCTCAGACCATGTGGGGGGCTGGACTATATTTTGAAACAAAAATAAACGAACAAACTCCTATGCCCTACAAATAACCCAGAGATGCATTTTAAATAAAAGCACACATTCTACTCATGTAAAAACACCAGGCAGGCCCCACAAATAACCCAAGAGATGCTTTTAAAATAAAAGGACACATTCTACTCATGAAAAACACGCTGATTCCTGGACCACCCCCTGGCCGGATTGAGAAGGCGATTGGGCCGCATCCGGCCCCCGGGCCTTAGGTTGCCTACCCCTGGACTAGAGTAATGCTCTCTGCTACAGTGGTCTGAAACCTTGGAGAGATACCACCAGTTAGTGTAGGCAGTACTGAGCTAGACGGACCAAGAGATAAGTCGTGTATTTATCATCTGCTACTGCTGAATGGTGACAAGAATGCTGCAATGTTCTACCTGCACAAAGGCAGGAAATTAAGATTCCATGCAGGCTGGTGACATCATTGGTTCACACCTGTGCAGCCACTGTGTTGGATTCTGGTCCCCTCATTTGTCATTACCTGGTCGCTGTTTGTGTGGGAATGCTTCACAAAATTCATTTTGTTAAACTTGTGTATTCTTCACAATACACTCTAGGTTGCAAAGAGCCAACAATTGTTTCATAAATTCCTCATAAATAATCTCATTATTGCTGGTGTCTTTGCAGATCAGTGATGAAAGTCTATACAGGACATTGTTAATAGCATATGTAACCCAGTAGAGAAGCTCTGTTACATGATGACAGAGAACCATAACAGAAATTTCAGAGATCATTATTATTATAGTGTGAAGTCTACAATTCTCACCAAGCATGACAGCACATTTGATTTTGCTAAATCCTTTGTGCACAATGCCCAACAAGATAAATCCTTATACATGACTCATGTCTTTTCAACGTGAAGTTTATGTTGGCTTACATTCATGGGGGGGAAATACTTAGTAGCAGGATGAAGGAGCTGAGAGTTTATTCTTTACATTGTAGCCATAGTTAAAACCGTTTTGTACAAGGGGATAGTTGATAATTGTCTGATGTGATGTGGAAAGTATGTACTTCCTCCTCGCTCCATGCCCCCTACCCCAGCTTTATCATCCAAACCTTTGTGCTCTGCAGTTTGTCACATGAAGCTCACTCCCTGCAATCAAGCCAGCACACCATTTCATGTGAGACCACTTCAGCCTGCCCTGCAAGCCTTCTTTTTTGCTCAAAATCATTTACTGGGGGAATCTTAGCATAGGGCTGGTTTAACTCCAGCAATGTTTCTGCTGGTGGTTGTATCAGGGCTTGTCCTCACTGGACTTTATCATGAGTTTGAGGCTGTTTGAGTCCAGAATTTATAGGTGTTGTTCACATGACGTTGCCCTCAACTGGAACCCACCCCACATATTTTGTTGAGTGAATTTGGATGCCCCCAATCCCCAGGCCATCCAAAAAGCAAAGCAAAATGCAGAGCAAATCTGCTGCTGTCTGACTGCCAGATGGGCTGCTGCTGCATTCTGTTTGGTTAAGGTGGCATGGAATGGGTGTGTGAATGCAGATGTTTCCTTGTTTGTAGAATAGAAGGAAGACTTTTTTCTTCTTCCCCGCTTCCAGCCACTCAGTGAAGATTGGGGTAAAGATCTGAATAAGAATATTAAGGCTGAGTGGGGATGAGGAGTTTTTGACAGCATAGAGCAGGGGTCGGCAACCTAAGGCCCATGGGGGTCGTTTAACTAGCCCATGGACCCCCGCCACCTGCTCGGTCGGCTCCCGTGTGCCACGCTAAACCGGCACGGAGCAGAGCGGGGACTGCCTTCTGTGATGCTGGCCAGCTTCCCATTGGCTGCAGGAAGCTCCTGCAGCGAATGGGAAGCTGTGCACGCCTCCTCCGCGCCAGAAGGAGCGTCGGAAATAGTGTTTGCGCCTGTGTGTGTTCACTCCAGCCCACCACGGTGTCTGCAAGCCCATTAACTAGCCCAAGCCACAAAAACTTTGCTGACCCCTGGCACAGAGGTTTGTTTGTAGGGCAACCGCTGGAGCTCCAAATGCCCACACAAGCAGTTTGGGTCTCTTAGGACATCAAAATGGCTGTTCAGTTTGTGAAACAATGGATTGAATTTAGGATCATGACCTTTTTGTAGAACTGCCCTAAGTCTCAGTATCATGTAGCCAGGATCTTCAAGACCTTGGCCCGACCAACACCTGGTATCCATACCCAGTATACAGTGACAATGGCCATAGCTTCTCCCCTGCCTGTATGAAAGATTGCATTTTTTATATATTCCCTGTTTCATAAAAATCAAATGAACAAAAATCCTTAGAAAAACATATTGGCAGGGGATGTGCAACTTTTTCAAAAAAATATTTTTATTGCACTAGCTGAAGTCCATGGCAACATCCAAAGAAGGAAGACGAAAGAAAGAAAGAAAGAAAGAAAGAAAGAAAGAAAGAAAGAGCAGTTGCTACATACACTATATGCAGTAAAACCATGGTCAAATCCACCAAAATTTCTTATTATAGAAAATAAAAAGTAATTCTCAGATAAAATATGCAAATTAGATCTTAGAGTCCCCTTTGCAATTCACTGCTGGATGCAAAATTTGTAGTCCACCAAGTGGAATGCAGCCCACCAACCGTGCTCATCAGGTCACCAGCAGCACAATAAAATTACCTGTTTTGCCCATCTAGGATTGTAGAAATAGTGAACTTGGTAAGCACTTAGGAGACCATGTGGCTGGCAGGCTGTAGTGTGCAGAAGTTGCCTGTCCAGATTATTGTGACTATTCAGCAAGGGAATAACTTAATTGCAACAAAACTCAGAAGTAGAGCCCTAATCAACAACACCCAGGATGATGAAGTGGCCTACAACACGTGCTTGCATTATATCCTGGGACATATCGCATGACAATTAGTTGCTCTTTAAAATCCTTTTATGTTGTGAAATATTCAGCTTTTGTTTCCTCTCCCACCCCGTATCTGAAACATTATCCATTAAATATCCCCCAGTATCCTAGATTCCTGTAAATGCCGTCCCATCATCTTCTGCTGTGGTTTTCTCCTAATCTGTGCATTCAGTTCTTTGACTTTGAATATCACCATTGTCCCTGAATGCATGTGTTAGCATATTCTGTAACTTGGGGACTTTTCTCACGGTTACAGCTATTCACTCAGCATTTTTTAACTGGCATTTTTTCTTTCATGGGTAGCAACAATGACTCATGCTCTTATTTTGATATTTTCAAGGGGAAGCATTTTTTTAAACAAAATATGTATGGCATGTCATTTTTACAATTTGAGTACAGAAAGAAACAACAATGGGTCTCATGCTTCTAATCTGGTGTCCCATGGGACCAGAATTAGAAGTTAGACCTACAGTATGTCTGCCTTAAGTTGAAATTGGACATAACTTCAGGGCACTGAACTGATGCTGACCATCTTACCATGGTTTTAAGTGGCTTGCGGATTATAGATCGCCTGAGCTGGCATCCCCTTTGGACTACAGTTGTAAACAAATTCTTGCTCATTGCAAGGCCTTGAATTTTCATGTGAAATACCCATACTTGAAGACCAATTGCATCACTGGAGAGCCTACTTGGAAACCGCTTGTTTTCAACTGCAGTTCAAAATGTACTTGTGGTGAAGAAGCAGTGGGAGCAGTTCATCACAATCATAGACCATGATTTTATATCCCATCATTCAGCCCACTTTAGGAAGGCCTTTGGTGGTTTGCAAAATGGCAATTGGCATATAATGACCTGCTGAGAAGAGCCCTAGTTCAGCTTTTGGTGAAAAAGTGGCCTGACAGTGAGTTGTAATGCACGCTGGCAGTTCAGGCTCCAACCACATCTCAGTTTGCGCATATAAATTGAACCACATTTGGGCTAGATGTTTATTCCATGACTATGCCAGCATGAGGCACCTGTACACACACACACCTCTTCTTAACTGCCCCATGACTTCTAGGCTTACAGTATAAACAACCAAGTATAGCTAAGTATCATGATAAGTTAAATTGTCCAAGTTAATGGAGTTTCAAATGTCTCCAGTTTTATACACTACAAAAAGATCTTTGTTCTCCATTCAAAAAGACATTCAGTCCAGGTACTCACTACGAGATATGCTAAAGAGGCATACAAGCATACAAAGTTACAATTCAGCCTACCAGCCCAGTTTTTTTAATGATATGTGTAAAAGATGCCAATGCAGCAAGGTTATTTACATAATCAACCAATAAGTAAAAGGAGAGGACTCTGCAGTTGGCGGCAATATTGGCTGGAGAACTGTTGCCAGGCTGTCTGTCTGGGTGGCACAATCAACATAAAGGAATGTGCAGAACCTGCACAACAGAGTACCTTTTTCTTTTCTTGCTACTTTTTGGTTTAGTACTAAGTACTAGGCTAACCAGTTTGGAAGGCTCCCAGGCAGATGTGCCCAAAGAGTACAAATCTTGGATTTGTACAAAACCATCTGCAAAGCTACTCAGAACTGAATATTCCAATCTAGCTAACCTCATTTCTTATCAAACCAAAAACAAAGAAAGCAACAGCATATCTTCTGGCAAGTTAAAGGCTCACATTTCTATTGTGTCGAACCTTTCATGAACCAAAATCCATTTCTCCATTCGTAAGCTCCAGCCTACAACAATTTATGCTGCAATAAATCTGTTGATCTTTAAGATGTAAGTCTTTGTTCATTTTGTTGCAGTCGAATAATGCAACTACTCCTCTGGAAGTAAAAAAAGAAAAAAAAAGTTGTCATGCATGTATAAAACTGCCTTGGATCGCATGTTTACTACCCAGTTGTCTCACAGTGGCTCTGTGCATTGGACAATTCATGGGGGAGGGGAGGGGATCTAGTGAAGTGGCCCAAAGCAAAAAGTTCCCCAAGCGTGGGAATTGCCCATGAGAGAGAGGATGTTGTTTCTGATTTACATCACAGCCCTGCCTTCAAGAGGAGGGCAGGTTACAAAAGGGCATTCTATAGAAAGCAAGGAGTATGTGCTGAACACTAAGGAATGTTTGTGTTCCTGCTTTTAGATTAACATGGTTCTCACTTTAGTTCCATTTGCTTATTGACTTGACCAGTTACACTTGAAACTTCCACAGTCATTAAAAGCGAGTTAAAGGATTATGCCTGGAAGCCTGTGAAGCATGCTCCACATTTTCTTTTCCTGAATCAGATGGTGGTGTTTTGTTTGTTTTTAAATCAAATACACTATTCAGCAAGATAAGAGTCAAGGCTAGCACATCACATGTTGGATAACAGTACTAGGAGGGAAATGTTTGCTAAGAAGGCAGCATTAATCTTTGTGTAGGTAGGCAAGGTCATGAAAGTCAGTTGCCTTCACCCGGAGCCCTGTGTGGTACCAAACCCATTTCAGTAGAGACGGATCTGCCTTTTTTACTAAAGCAGATTGGGAAAATCCGTTGGGCAAGGGTGTTCCCAGGTTAATGAGGGATTGCTAGATCTTACATTATATTTATTTGTTGTATTTATTTTCCCCAAGGGATTCAAAGTGGTGTATATGGATTTCCCCCTCCCCATTCCATCCTCGCAACAAGACTGTTTTTTGTTAAGAATATTCGTATTCTACTTGTCAGTTCAAGACTGAACCACTCAGGCTGCTTAAAACATGTAACAAGGCTCAGAAGAACAAACTGAGAAGCTAACAAATGAGCAGGAGGAAAAAAGAGCCAAGGGCATGGGAAAGAAGAGGTCTGGCAAAATTAACAAAAAGTGTAGGCCAAAGGCTCCCTAAACAGAAACGTTTTCAGGAGGTGTCGAAATGCTACTAGAGAAGGAACCAAGTGGGGGGTCCCCCAAGGCAGAGAATTCCAGAAAGTGGGTGTCACTACTGAGAAACTCCTCACATGTGTCCCAGCCAGGTGTGCTTGGAATGGGAGTGGAGCACCAAGAGCGCCTCTCCTGGTAACCTGACTCCAGCTTTAAAGGGCTTTAAAGTCAATAGCCAGCACTTTGGATTGTGTCTAGAAACAGACAGGCTGCCGCTGCAGCTGAGGTAATAAAGGAGTCAAATGCTCTACCAACTGCATTTTGAACTACCCACAGATAGAGCGTCTTACAGTAGTGTAGTCAGGCCTGTGGAGAGACAGACCCATGCCGGAGGGCGGGGGGAGACAGGTACACTTGCCCCATGCCTTGGAGGGCTGAGCTGGCTGGGGGTCTCTGCCAGGGACTGGCTGCTTTTTTGTTTGAGTTTATAACGTTATTCTAACAAGACTCCCACCTCAGGCCTCACAGCGGGCTTGTGTACAGAGACCAAGTCTGTCTTCTCCCAAAACAAGAGCAGTTGATACACCTGCCAGAGCTGGGCAAAAGCACTCTTGGACAACACCTGGGAACGCAAGAACAGGAGTACCCTCAAACCATGTCCCTGCTCTGCCAAGAGAAGTGCAACCTCATTCCACCCAGGCTTAACCTCTTTTACCACTGAGCTAAGAGTCCTCCCATCCTGACCAAGAGCTGGATCAAATGTCATTTTATCATTGCTAGATAACTAGTTGCTGGCATCTTTTGCTGGAAGCTGCACACGATTCTGACAGGGCATTTCCCATCAGGAACTAGTAATAGTAGCTGTCCTCCCACTATATTTCTCCACTGATTTCCCTTAAATACATTGGATCAGCACAGTTCTCATCTGGTTCATGAGCACGTGGCACGCCAGTGCCTTTGTGGTCTGCAAAAGCACTATGATTGCTGGAGAAATCTGACATATGTGCCCCTAAGAGTTCTACTGTGACAATGCATAGTTTACAACCTAGCACACAGAAGCTTCTCTCCTGTCGGCACATAGCTCCAGTTGCTATTGCTGAGCAAATGGTCTTGTGTGGTCTTTTACATGGTTTTTGCTTAGAGAGTTGGCAAAGGAGTCTTCAAACAGAA
The DNA here is from genome assembly GCF_965113315.1 of Podarcis vaucheri. Lineage (NCBI taxonomy): Eukaryota > Metazoa > Chordata > Lepidosauria > Squamata > Lacertidae > Podarcis > Podarcis vaucheri. The sequence continues at coordinate 71,768,164 of NC_138759.1, forward strand.
GTTTGATGCCATCTAGGGTCTTGAAAAGGCCTTGCATGTCAATAAATAGATGGTTAATTGACCACACAGCATTTTCATGTAAAAACTCATTTAGTGAATTCATAACTCTCTGAAATGAAAAGTATTCTTGTGGAAGAAAGCTTTGTGAGGGATTTTCTTCACAAACTTAAGGTGACAACACACTTGGAATTCAATCCAGACCATGACATTTGAGCTAACCTTCATCACAGTTAAAACTTGTTCAAGCATATTTGCTTAAACAAGTTTTAACTGTGACTAAAAATTATCGTAAGTTGTTCAGATCTTGGCATGAGTGTTGCTGTCTTAACTTCAGGAAGAAAAAATCCCCACCCTCACCTCTGCACAAAGCATCACAAGTTAAAGTGGTGGTTCTTGAAATAAAAGTCCTTTCCTTTTTTTTTTTTTTGTTATCCTAAAGCAGATTGGACAAAAAAAAGCTATTTTATTGTAGCCTTCCAAAGAAGACTACTGGGAATGCACTCTGGGTAAAAGCATGTTGTTAGCAGGGGATTTCCAAAGAATGTGATAGCAAAGCATAGCAGCGAGGGCTTTTTTGAGTGCACAGAGGTTTCTGAAGTGCCTTTCAATGGAAAGTGCTCTGAAGATGGAGCATATCCTGCAGATGGAAGAACTTGAGAACAAATGAAACTGCCCTCAAAGTCAAGGGCAGCAGGAACTGTGGCTTTCCAGTTCTCAGACTGTGCTGTGCTGGTCAAGGGCAAGGTGTTCTTCCATTGCTTACAGATGGTGTGAAAAATGTAAGCAAGGATATACAGTATATGGATTTGTATGAAGAGGAGGCTAGTTGAATGGGGAAATAATGAAAATTGCTGCTGCACAGTTTGAAATAGAAAGCATCAGCCATTAAGCTAATAAGAGCCTTGATTACCCACTGTTTATCCTTGGTAGGATTCCTTTGTCATCTGCATGGCAGGCAGAAATTCAACAGGCATAATTTCCCCATTCATTGCATCTTCAAACTGGGAAAAGGCGTGTCAGGCTAGCTGTTGAAGGTGGCAGATTACCCTGCTGGAAGCAGGGCAATAGGAACTCTCCTTTCAATGTTCTTAGTGGCAATTGTCCTGGACAAACCACTAGCTGAATGAATTTATTATTATTAATAATAATAATAATAATAATAATAATAATAATAATAATAAAATTCCCCAGCCACTCTGGGCAGCTTCCAACAGAATATTAAAATACAATAACCTATTAAACATTAAAAGCTTCCCTAAACAGGGCTGCCTTCAGATGTCTTCTAAAAGTCTGGTAGTTGTTTTTCTCTTTGACATCTGGTGGGAGGGCATTCCACAGGGTGGGTGCCACTACCAAGAAGGCCCTCTGCCTGGTTCCCAGTAACTTGGCTTCTGTGTATCTGAAGAAGTGTGCATGCACACGAAAGCTCATACCAAGAACTAACTTAGTTGGTCTTTAAGGTGCTACTGGAAGGAATTTTTTTATTTTGACTATAGCAGACCAACACGGCTACCTATCTGTAATTGGCTTCTCGCAGTGAGTTAACCACCAGAAGGCCCTCAGCACTGGACCTCAGTGATGTGTTATGTGAGAGCATGTGGGGATAGCAAGCACTTCTTTGCACTTTTGGTTTAAGATCAACAGGCAACTCATTTATTAAGATGTATGGGCTGCTCCACTTCTGGAAGCATACACATCTCATTCTGGGGGAGATGTGCAATTTCTCCATCTACATGTTACACTGGAAATGAGGTTCATGCTTCTTTCCCCCTCATTTATGGGTAACATGTCCCACCAAGTCCAATGCTTTCTTCACTCCCAAACAACAACAAAATCCTATCAAGACTAGACAAAAAATCCTATCATGGCTATCAGCTTAGTGACTGATTTAACCTAGTCGGGATACTAATCAGTGTTAACTTTGAAAGCTTCAGACTATTTCCGTAGGATACCGTAATTTAATCCAGTAGGTAAACAATCATCCTGTCATTTACTAGAGCTGCCAACTTTAGCAGATTAGTTTCAACTCATAACAGGGAGGCTGGCGTACCATGTGGTAGCTAGAATCTTGTTCTCAGATACTGATTTTGAATGGGTATCACTCCTTTACCATATTAACCCTAAGCTGTGCTCAATACAGTAATTGTCCCATTGCTTTCCCCTGAAAAATGTTAAAGTATACATGTAATTAATTGATTTACTTTTCAAAAACAAAATTTGTCCACTCTCTTATTGTTTGGCCAGCATTTTCTCTAGCTGAATCTGGATACACTATAAAGGATCCTGAACTAGTGAAAGTGATTTTTAGAATATAGTATGCTATTAAAGTGTTTCAATGATATATTTCGAACTGTGCCTCCCTTTTTCTTTTACTCTTTTGCTGTATTACTGATTAGGTTTATTAAATTTATACATTGTTTCCTGGTTAAAAGAGAAGAAGTCCTGAAATAATTTGCAAGAAAAATTTAAAAATACAATAATAAAATCATATAAGGTTGTTAGAAACAGATTAGCAGGACAATATATCATATCAATGGGGCTGTCCAATTGTCTAGGAAACAATATAATTGTTGCCAGGGGTTAAACTGTGGCAGGTTTACACCAGGTAGGCTTCCATAAATTGGTGACTGGTGATGACTTTTGACTAAGCAGGAAAGATTGGATTTGGATAATGTGCAAAGTCATCTTGAAGACCATTTTGTGGTGCGTGAATGTAGGGTGTTCTCTTTTCTTTGAGTGTGCATCCAGACAAGTGGTTTATTGAACATTCATCCAGACTTGTTTGCAGGGAGATTCAATGACACCAGCTATTTAATGAGCACTCATTCTGATTTGTTTGTGGGGAGGTTAGATGACATTGCACAAAAGCAAATGCTATCCCATATTTTCCAGTGCATTTTCTTGTCCCTTTCCTTATCGTAGAAAGTTACATCTTTTGGGGAAGTGTACAACCTGAATTTGCTGGTATGTGATTTAACCCCGTCTGAATATAGTGACAAACTGGAAGTGTCCCGGCTTTTATTAAGAAGCAAGCAGAAAGTTTTGTTTGTTTGTTAAAGCACATGCTAATGTCCATTCTGTTTTGTCCTCAGCACCTTGTCCAGCTGCTCTCATGCGGTGGTGGCTTTGCTGTACCCCTTCTCCTGGCAACACACATTCATTCCTGTCCTGCCTTCTTCCATGATTGACATTGTCTGCTGCCCTACTCCGTTTCTGGTTGGATTGCTTTCCAACTCACTGCCTAAACTAAAGGAGCTACCAGTAGAAGAGGTAGGAATGGAGTCTATAGTTCATTGTAAGTGAAATTCCCAGGAAAGAACTCTGCAATAGATTTAACAAACCTTTGTGCTTCAGTCCTCACTTGCAACTGATGGGAAACAATGCCATTACATCTCTGAAAGGTTCCTCCCCATTGATATGCAAGCTGTAACGCAGGGGCAGGAAACCATTTTCAGCCCATGGACCATATTCCCTTCTGGACAACCTTCTGATGTCCAAATGCCAGGGGTATGTAGGGCCAGAGGCAAAAGTGTGCCAAGCAGTGAATCTCACTTTTTCTAGTAGGCTAGTTTCCACATACACCACTCTATCCAGGTAAGCAAAAGACAACATGAGAGTTCAAGGCTACATTCTAGGCAGGCAAAAACACTCATTGGGGTGCAAAGCAGGGCTGGTAGGGGGGATTGGCCTGGGAACAGGGTGGTGTTACAGAGGCCAGATAGAGAGGCATAGAGGACACAATTGCCTACTGATCTTGAGGTTCTCCAACTCTGCTAGAGTGAGCATAACACTGAAATGCCAATTTTGGGATAGGTGATCAGAATTGCAACTCATTGATTTCGATAAGCTTGTATTCTTACATCCTTATGAGGTGGATGCACTCATTTTTAAATTGTATTTCTGCCTGTAACACCTGCAAAAATGGACTGCGGTAGAGAAACAGACCATTTTAAAAGAAGCAAGTTTGTCCAGGACAGATGTAAAATCTTAGTTCTATTTGGGCATTCTGCTCATATGCAAACCCTACAATGTAAGCAGTTGAGCATGCTAAGCTGTGCCATTGTGTCACTTTTCCCGTCGTCTTCCAACTCATGGTCCTGTAGAGCAAGGGACCTCCTCTACTCATGGAAGCTCTTTGCACAATTCAGAATCCTCCACTTCACATTGTACTCCCTGAGTTAAAAGGTGATGGGTATAGCCCTCTCATTTCTGCTCACCTTGCTCCCATGTGAGCTTGACATATGAGGAGCACGCCTGAATCGAACTCTTATCTGGGTATTTTCTACCAAATGCATGGGAGTGGAGAAGCAACTATCAATACATAGGCTCTTACCAATTATCATGAGCATTAAAATTGAGTGGTAAATTTACACAGACCATTCTAGGAAGGTATATTGGCAGCTTGTTGCTTAGGGAGCAATGTGGTCAAAGTACTGTTGCCCACAACTATTCTGTTCTGAGCTGAATTCTGAGTTTATCCATTCTCCTCTACATACTTTCATCCATCACGAAATTAGCTCAGTGTGAGAACTGGTTTCCTGTGGTGTAAGCATGGCAAACATGAGAGCAGAGGATGAGGAAGATACTACATTGGTAACTGGCATCAGTCCAGAAAATATTAAGGACAACTGCATTCCTGACGGTGTCATTGTTCTATTTCAATGGGTCATGAAAGCAGGGGAAGAGGTGTTTTGATAGGGCTGATTCTGAGCCACTGTTTGTGACATGTGCAAAGCAGGTTTCTTCTTCTTCTTCTTCTTCTTCTTCTTCTTCTTCTTCTCCTCCTCCTCCTCCTCCTCCTCCTCCTCCTCCTCCTCCTCCTCCTTCTCCTTCTCCTTCTCCTCCTCTTCCTCCTCCTCCTCGTCCTCCTCCTCCTCTCTCAAATTTCTTATTATATTGCTACTTATACATACAAGGGTAGCTTCATTCAGTATCAGAGAGTCATAAGAATTGCTTCTTAGTGTCTGGATCTGTTACTGTTCTGGTAACGTCTGAGTAAACGGAATGACATGGTTTCTTCCCATACAACAGGAACATAGGAAGGCCCATGTCATAGGAACGGAGGAAGCTGCCTTATACTGAGTCAGACCATTGGTCCATATAGCTCAAGAGTTGGCCCATCCACCTGTCAAAGTTGGCTCACAAGGCTGATTGATCCTAATAAGGATCTGGCATTTGGAGCCCAAAATGTTCCCCACCCCTGGTTTATATGAATACCTTCTCAGATACTAGTAGAACTGTGTCTTCTTGAATAAAGGAAGGATCAAAAAATCCCATCAGCCCCAGCCAGTGTGCCAAATCATCAGGTATCATAAGAGTTTTAGTCCATAGCATATGGAGGGCACAGTGCTGATGTAAGACGCTCAGCTTAATTCTCATAGAAGTGGATGTTCAGTACACTACACACACCACAAGCTTGGGTTCCTGCTTTATACATTATTGGTGCATACCAAACACTCTGAAGCCACTGGATGGCACTAGAAGTTCAATTTGGTTCAAACTTGTATTTAGATCTCCCCTTTCATGTAAAGACAATAACATGTCTCCAGGCACCACGATAAAACTTTTCTCTGTTGATTACCTTTTAGGCTTTGATGGTGAACCTTGGATCTGATCGTTTCATCAGACAGGTACTGTGTGTTTTTTGTGTGTGTCTTGAAATATGCAAAACAACTTCATAGCCCATTAGAAAAACATAAATAGAGTTAACAGGCCGAGTTGTGAGGTTGTCCCATCAGTTAAGAATGAGAAAACGTGGTGGGTGTGTCAACCTCACAATAAACAATAAAACGTCACCCAAAGGTCCCAGGGCAGAGATATACACAATCTAAGCCAAAATGAATCAATAACATTCAAACAGCATAAAACAAAACAAAAACTTCAATTACAAATAGAACAACCAACAACATAAATTCAGATGTTCAATACACCTCATCTCTCCTCAAAAACCTGGGCAAGGTGCTGCAACATCACTGCCAAATCTGGCTTTGGCCTGCTCTCTCGTCTCACAGTCTAAGAGTTTAATGCTCTATTTACAACATGGTGTGAAATATCAGATATGTTTCTCAGTTCTAAATCCTGAAAGAGTTTTATTGGAAATAAGCCTGCTCATTGTTTTCCTCCTTCAGATGGATGACGAAGACACACTTTTGCCTAGGAAATTGCAAGCAGCTCTGGAGCAGGCTCTAGAGAGGAAGAGTGATTTAATAAACCAAGATTCAGACAGCGAATCAGATGAGGGTAAGAGAGGCTGGGAACAAGTCCTGTTTACAGTCGAATCTTTGTGGGATGGGGAATAATATGTTCTTGGAAGCCAAAGAGGGAAACAAGAATGTTGTATGTAAACTGATCAGCGAACTACAAAAAAATATATTTTTCAACATTTAAAGTGTACTTCACAACACACCATTACATTCTCACACTGAATGTAACTGACCTGTAGAAAGGACTCTATGAATTGAAAACAGAGACATTTTATGTACCTCTGTTAACTATGAAAATCCTTTAAGAAAAACAACTTCAAAAAATGTACTTCACAACAGTAAACTATTCAGTATTTAACGATGGCACACATTTTTTCCCACAACACTGTCACGCATTGCTCTATTCTGAAGAGTGACTTCCATGACTGTTTTTCTTTTCTTTTTTTTGTTCACTTATTGTGTTTGTAAGAATTTAATTACAAGCTTGGATGCTGTGCTATTCCCAATGGAAGCGAAACAGGAGCCACAGTTGGTTCAGAGCAGCTTGCTGTGTTGATCTGAGTCATTGTGAGACTTCCCTTGGAAAACAACTGAGGCATCTGTCTGTAGAACTTGAAGTGTTTGGTAGCCCATAAAGAGACTTTAGAACTATTTTGATATTTCTTAGGTTCTGAATGGCTGACTTCCACACACTTGGCTTTGCAGAGCTCGATACTCATTTTGATTTGTTACATGAATGTCTGTGGGATTGTGCTACATGCATCCTTGCAAAAGTGTCCTGTCATTTACCCTTTTTTTTTTTAAAGAATGCAAATGGCTTTTTAATAAATTTAATAATACTGTCTTGAACCAAGCTAGTTATCCTATGACTAGGAAAAGGGAAGAAAAGGTCTCTTACCTGTTTATTTACAAATTAAAGGGAGGAATTTAAGTCAACTTAAAGTGTCCACCTTACAAGACAAGAGACATTCCACAGTCAATTGGCTGACCTAGCCACATGAGATGGGCAGATATTGATCTGAGCCTTGGTGGGGGAATCAGTTTAGAGAAACTTGGCAGGAGCCTCTTGGTATGCTTTGTACTTACTGGAGTCTGAGAGTGGCAACAATTCAGCCTTGGCTGCTGGCTGCTCCTTTCATACTAATGTTTGACCATTCCTTCACAGTTTCTCTCTTAGTTAAACAAAATAGTTTCTCCATGAGATTCAAAGGCATTCTCATTCAAGGGAAAAAGATATTGCAAAGGCTGTTTGGAAACAAACATTTTGCTTGGCTCCTGGTATAATTGTGGTACAGTGGTACCTCGCAAGACGAATGCCTCGCAAGACGGAAAACTCGCAAAACGAAAGGGTTTTTGGTTTTTTGAGTTGCTTCGCAAGACAATTTTCCCCATGGGCTTGCTTCGCAAGACGGAAACGTCTTGCAAGTTTGTTTCCTTTTTCTTAAAACCGTTAATACAGTTGTGACTTGACTTCGAGGAGCAACTCATAGCACGCGGGGTGGTAGCCTTTTTTGAGGTTTTTGAAGACTTTGGTGATTTTTGAAGCTTTTCCAAAACTTTTCCGACACCGTGCTTCGCAAGACGAAAAAAACCGCAAGACGAAAAAACTCACGGAACGAATTAATTTCGTCTTGCGAGGCACCACTGTATACACTCTAAACCCACTGGTATTTTGATAAATGAGGAAAATGCCCAGAATATAATGTTTGAAGAACAAAGTGAAGGTCTTCAAAAAACCTGCTCCAGAAGACCCAACCCCATTTGTTGGTATTCGTACAGCCCTTTGGTTATGAGAATTGAGGAAACTAGCATGCTGTCTTTATGTCAAATGAATTTTAAATGTATATCAAATGATTTTGGGGGGTGGGAGTGATGCTTCTAGCTGCTGGACAGTCTCTTGGCGATGTCCTGTTGAATACAACATTCTTTCCCTTGCACTTTTTGGCTAATCTGCTGTATACCACTTAGACATTTTAAACAATAGTCTGATAATGAACATCCTATTCTAATATCCTAATAATGTAGGATGTTTATGTGCAATTACAGCGATAGGGAGCTGCAGGGACACACACAATGGTATTCAGGAGTTGGGGGAGGAGACATCCAGTTCATATTGTGTGGGTTCTACTACATACTGTTTCCTCTTTTCTTGCAGAGTGTAATACTCTGAACGGATTAGTATCAGAAGTGTTCATCCGTTTCTTTGTGGAGACGATCGGACACTATTCCCTTTTCCTCACTCAAAATGAAAAGGCTGAGCGAGTCTTCCAAAGAGAAGCTTTCCGCAAATCTGTGGCTTCAAAGAGCATCCGCCGTTTCTTAGAGGTCTTTATGGAATCTCAGATGTTTGCTGGGTTTATCCAAGATAGAGAACTCCGAAAATGCAGGGCAAAAGGTAAGGCCTGTTCTCTCAACTGTGTGATGGCCTTTTCGTTTTTTAATGTATTGTAGTACTCATAATTTGCAACTTACAAGCATTTAGCTTGTGCGCATTCAGCTTACACACTTGGCATTTATTTTTAAAGGGAGCGGGTGTCTAGGAAAAAAGACTTTGGCAATCCCACCCACCATCTCCTAACAGGAGAAAGGCTGATGAATGCTGGGATGAATGAAGACATGGAACATTTGAAAATAAGGCTTTTGAAATACCCTTCAGAAAACAAATGTGTGTGTGTGTGTGTGTGTGTGTGTGTGTGAGAGAGAGAGAGAGAGAGAGAGAGAGAGAGAAAGGGTCTCTGGCTGCCACAAAAGTAAGAGCACTAGGTCTTGATCCTCCTTTTTCTTGGAAAAAGACCAATATTTCTCTTTCATCCATTTCCCACAGGTCTCTTTGAACAGAGGGTTGAACAGTATTTGGAAGAGCTTCCAGACACTGAACAAAGTGGAGTAAATAAGTTTCTGCGAGGCCTTGGTAAGGAACTTAAAACAGAGGCTTTGAAATATTGAAACATGTGCATCATGTTGAAAAAATGCTAAGAAAAGGCCCTATTATTTAGCACATTTTTTTCCTGGAGGCTTCTTCATTGTAGCATCTGGTAGATATGCAAGAGAAGGCAACATTTATTAACAAGTAATGGAAGAGCTTAGCTTCCGCAGAAAGTGCTGACCTATTTAACAGTCCTGGTAACACGCTTTGCTTCATGATCCAATGCATACAACAACTGAAAATTCTTTAGAAGGGCCTCAGTTGATCAAATGAAATTATAATATATTGTATCTGATAAGCAAAATAAAATGTGATTCATAGTACTGTTTTCGTTTTAATATAGGTAGGGAAGGTGTACTTCTTTTAAAAAAAGAAAGAATTGATTTAGCTCTTTGGCTTCTAGATTGTTGAAATGTTTGTGTTTGTGGGGATGATGAGAGTGGGAGTCCAATAACATCTGTAGGATGCCCCATCCCTGCTTTAGAGTATATGCGAGCCTCTAGACTGAGGGGAGAAACTATACATGTAGATGAAAAGCAGAAAAGGGTCAAGGACCTGCCGCCCCAAACACACTTAAAATTGCAGTCTCTTTATTTTTTGAAAAAAATGGGACTTTGTTTCATTCATTCATTGCATATAGTATAAAGTTCATATAATGTAAAGCTCATGCTTTTCAAAAGAATCAAGGGAGGGCAAAGATATAACAATATACTTTAACAATATGTCCTTAAATGGGATGTGGAGAGGAGGCTGTGTGAGGACTTTAAAAAACAGAGACAGTAAGCTTGTCAACCCAGTACAATTGTACAGTAGTGATAAGGAAGACATCATTCCTCTTTGTACACAGAAATTGTTACCTGTGTGCGCGCACTCCATGTACAGTGGTGCCCCGCAAGACGAATGCCTCGCAAGACGAAAAACTCGCTAGACGAAAGGGTTTTTCGGTTTTGCGTTGCTTCGCTAGACGAATTTCCCTATGGGCTTGCTTCGCAAGACGAAAACGTCTTGCGCTTTTTTCTTAAAGCCGCTTGAAGAGGCGCAGTTGCGACGGACCGTGCTTCGCAAGACGAAAAACATCGCAAGACGAAAAGACTCGCGGAACTAATTATTTTCGTCTTGCGAGGCACCACTGTATGTGTCAGATAGTTCTCCTCTTAATTTTATTATAACGTTTAAGCATGAAAATAAATTTTAAGACATACAGCGGTACCTCGGGTTAAGAACCTAATTTGTTCTGGAGGTCCGTTCTTAACCTGAAACTGTTCTTAACCTGAAACTGTTCTTAACCTGAGGTACCACTTTAGCTAATGGGGCCTCCCATTCCTGCCGCACCACTGGAGCCCGATTTCTGTTCTCATCCTGAAGCAAAGTTCTTAACCCAAGGTACTATTTCTGGGGTAGCGGAGTCTGTAACCTGAAGCGTCTATAACCCAAGGTACCACTGTAAAACAAGAGTGTTTCATCATTGTGTTTCATCTCATCTACATAAACCAGGATTGTGGTAGTAGTGAGTTCTATGCTGCTTTTCAAACTAAATTTCTGAGACACCACCAAGATATAGATTGCATTGTATGCTGTGACCTCTTTACCAAAAAGAAGTTGTGCTGTTTTGAATTCCTGATGGTTTAAAATGTATATTAATAACTCTATGATATGTCATTTGTGTTATTTCAGGAAATAAAATGAGGTTCCTTCACAAGAAGAATTAATTCATTTCTACTGAAATATGGATCCAAAGACTATTTATGATGCCGGCACAGATCACCACCTACATCTTTTTTTCCAATTCTGATGCTGGAGGGGACAAAATTAGCTGGTCACAAGTTTAAGTGACTGCAAATGATGTTTCACTGTGCATCAGCAATAATAATAATAATAATAATGTATTTGGATATTTGTAAATGATGTGCTGTAAGCGTCCTTAACAAACAAACAAAAATTGTCACGAGCACGGACAACTGTGGTAATATTTGTATATTCCTGAAAATAACAGGTGCTTCTTTCTTTAGTGCAAACTGAGTTATGCTTGGTGCAAACTGAATAGCTAATTATGTGCAGCCGACTGTCTCAGCGGAACCACTGACTTCATCAGATATTTGTGAGAGCTACATGGTGTACTGTGGAAGCGAATGAACTCCAGTGTGGGAATTTGGGGGTGGGGGTATATGAAAGAGGTCTGATTTTTTATATGACAGAGTTTATATTTTTCTCTAGTGTTTCTTCTAATTAATTTTTCAAGAAAAAGAATAACAACTTATTCTGTAATAAGGTACTTGATTCACAATCACAGATTATCTGCTTTGTTTTAAATGATGGTCAGTAAATTATAATGCGTTCTGCACTATGATTGCTAAACATGGAGAAATCTCTGGCCTTTTGACACACAGGCTGCAAATGGTGAGGTACAGTCCATCTTTTTCTAATGTATGTATGATTTCTAATAAATTGTGTAAATACTTGTGTCAAATGTCATTCATTAGAATTCTTCTGATGTTGGCTGCTGCCTCAATACTAAATGAATAACTAGGTTTACTTTGAAGTTGTATAACTTGTGCTGTAAATCCCTTAGAACACAGTGGGATTTCTCCCCCAAGTAGATATTCATAGGACTGGGTTTGACAGCCCAAAGTACTAAACCATTGTTTTAAACCTTGTTAGAAGCTAACCTCTGCATCTTGGCAACGCAACAGTCAAACTAATAGAATTTACTAACTGCATCCTAAAAATCCTAGGCATTCCACTTGCAGAGTGGGACTTTTGCACCTCCTGAGGGCTGAGTAATTTGTTCCTTTAGGCTTATTCTTTAAAAAGCTAGAATTCCTGGTCACCCAGTGGAATCTATTGGCATTGCTTTTTAAGCAGACATTACCCAGTTCATTTATGGAATATACTGTACCGGTATTTAAAGAGAGCCGGGGAACCTGTGGCCCTCCAATGTTATTCAACTCCCATGAGCCCCAGAGAAGCATGGTCAGTGGTCAGTCCCAATAACACCTGAAGCACCACAGAGAAGCATGGTCAGTGGTCAGTCCCAATAACACCTGAAGCACCACAGGTTTCCTATCCCTGTATTAAAAGATGTAGCAGCGACTATTAGCTTAGATGGGTTGAGAACTTCATAGACAATTGGTCTACTTAAAAGCAAAAACTTCAAAGTAAATGTTTGTTCATCAGGTCATTTTTTCATTGTTCACAGTGACTTTCTGCATATAAAAAAACAGGCCAAACAAAAGAATAAATGGACACGAATCTGTCACCAGAAATGGCAATATTAAAAAGGGATTGGAGGGCATTTTAACTTTCTAGGACAGCATGCCTGACCTAAATGCCCCGATAATCGATCAATGGCACTTTAAAGGGAGACTGCAACATAAAACTGGTGAACTACAATTGATCAAGAGGGTCAATGTTACCAATGGGAAAAAAAAAACAATCACACTACATGTGTTAATTGGCATACTGATGTCATGATTACCCAGTTGGATTTGTGTGCGTGAAAATGGCCACTATTAATAACGCAATTATCACACTGTATTTTTCTGCATTTCCTTTCCTTCGAACCTTACTGTTTAAGGTTCCATACCACCATCGGTACTAGTGGATGTTCTGCACAATGCCTGTTCCTTTAGTTATGAAATATCAATGTGGTGCAGTGGTTAAATGAAGAATCATCCATTGGGTGGGTGGGGGCGCTATGGGCACCTCTTAAGAGACCACATCCCATAACCTTGCATGCACCCCCCCCCAACCATCTCCCCAATATGAGTGTTAAAGTCAAGCGCTCACTGAATCCGCTATAGCCTGCTCCACATTAAATCCCACACTTAAACCCTTCTACACGTTCTGCCTCACACAGCCCCCTACGCAACTCCACACCCCACTGATATCGCAGACACACACCAAGCACCATACTGAAATTCTCACTGATAACACTTCCAGTATTTATTTTCTCACAGAAACACAGTGGGGTTCTTATTCTTATTGTTCTTATTCATCAAGAAAGCAAACTAAACCCATGCACTGCACACCAGCTTTTAACCTTTCTTCAACCTCTTTTAACAGCCTAAATTGTGTCCCGTCCCCCTCTTAAAACCCTCAAGTGTTCTCTTCCAATAACCAACGTTACTCCTACAACGAGCAACAAGACTCTTCTGTAAGACAAGAGGGCACGATCATTTCAGAACAACGCAACGAAAGGAAGCCTGTGGCTGCGCGCCCTGGCTAAATTTTTGCATCGGCCACCTCTACTTCCGCCCCTCATGCCCCGCACATGGAGGCTTACTCAGAACCGGAAGTGAGGCATGAATGCGTGAGCGTGAGCTTCGTTGACCCATTCCCCACCCCCAACCCCCGCCGCGCGAGACATCGCGAGAAGAGCGCGCTTCCCCGGTTCTTTTGTGAAAGCTCGCGAGAGAGGCCTCTCTCTTTCCCTTTGACTCTGGCCCAGCAAGATGGTAGGTAGCGATGCGGCGTGCTCGGCCGAGGCGGTTTTGCGGGGCTTCTCTGCGCAGCGTGTCAGGAGGGCGGCTTCTGGTCTGAGGCCTGGGCCGGGGGCTTCCTCCTCCTCCCGTCTTCTGCTTCGTCCTGCAGTCGGGGGGAGGCGGTAAAGGGGAGCCCTTCCTCCTCTGCCCAGAGCCTCGTGGAATTCCCTGGAGCGGGACGTGGCAGCCGCATCCCCAGGACTGCGCCCCGTTTTTGTTCCTCCCCCCTTTAATTTCTACACGTAATTCCAAAATGGGCCACGTGCATCTCTGCCCGGCGGGGTGGGGGGGGAGATGTGGGAACCCTGTATGCAAGGGACGGCTCTCGGACACCCCCTTTGGAAGAGGAAGGCTCCTCACTGCAGAGCACATGGCCTGTAGAAGCTCTTCTCCAGAGTACGTAGTACTTTTTTTTGGGGGGGGGGGAGCAGGGCCTAATAATAATAATACCCTGCCCATCTGGGGCGGCTCCCAACAGAATATTAATGGTAATAATAAAAAAGCGATATATGCTTCCCGGCTAGAAAGACCACACAGCAGAAGCGTTTTCCTCCTTCTTTTATGTATTTATACGCTGCCCCCTCATTGAAATGCCAAGGCAGTGTACAGTATATAAAATTAAAACAGCATGGTAGTGTATTTGTTTCATTTACTCAATCTTGTTGCACAGGCTCAAGATGGCTAAGAGTATATTAGTGTAGGGGTGGGCTGACTTAAGTCGGTTGTTTTGCTAGATCCAGTTTGTATTAAATTTGCAATGCAAGTGTGGCTATTAGGACATTTTAATTTAAAGCATAACTGGGCAGTGTTAAATCTTAAGAGCATAAGAAGTGCCTTGCTGGATCTAATGAGGAGCTACCATTCATGGAAAGAATCCCAGCAGCTAAGAGGTACCAGGTTATATGCCAGCAACTGATCAGAGGTCTACCTATGGAATATGATCTACCTTCTGTCCACCCCTATAAGCATAAACATAAAGAACCATATCAATGCCGCAAAATGTAACATGCATTAAAAAAACCACAAATATTTACATATTTAACACTTCTCTTTTTAAGCATGCTCTTCAGCCTAAAAGCCGCCTATAGTAGCTTACAAAAATCAGTAATGAAACAGCCCTGCTCTCAAACTTACAAGTGAAAAATAGGATACAAAGGGGATTAGGAGAGAGATTGGAAGAAAGCAAATGTGTTAGTTCTTAATTACAGAGTTTTTATAACTAAACAGTTCATGAAAGGAAGAGCCAAAAAATTGTGATGAAACCATTAGTGGGGAAAGGGGGTTGTGCTTAAATTGTTTCATCTGAAGTAGTGTGGTCTGCTAGGGGTTGATCGCCCTTTTACGTCAAGCTTTGTTGTGCATGTTTTTCTCATATATATATTTTACACAAGTCTAATCTTTTAAGCCTTCCAGGCTGAGGAAGACCAGGAAACTGAGGGGTCATGTTAGCCATGGCCACGGCCGTATCGGTAAGTGTAGAGGATTATTTACTTTGTTGCTTTGTGCTCATTCATGGTTTGGGATATATTCTGCTTTATTACTAGACTAAGTCATGTAGAGAATAACATTAGTAGTACTTGTAAGCTTCATTTTTAATACTTAGTTATTTTAAGGCTTGACTATTTCGCAATCTTGATTGAAATAAAACCAGAGTGCAGGGGGAAATTATGATGGTTACAGTGAGGTTGGGAAATGCATGTTAATTGAAGTTGAATTCAGGGTTTTAATCTGTTCTTCATTTCTATCATAGGCAAACACAGGAAGCATCCTGGAGGCCGTGGTAATGCTGGGGGTTTGCACCACCACAGAATTAATTTTGACAAATAGTAAGCAATTTTTTACATTTTTTTTTGTTCCTTGTAAAGCATTTATGTATATAATGCAAAGAACAAGTCCATAATAGGTACCAAAATAACCTTTACCACTGTGTAGATGTTAGTTTTGTTAAATATAGGCTGAAGTGGAATAATAACCTACTCTTGCTTTGGGCCATGAGGCAGTCCATTACACTGTTTCTGGTGGACTTTTGCAGAGGATTTCAGCTTTAATTTTGAATTAGGTATGCTTATCTACTTATGTATACCAGTAGTGGCCTGTTTGGAGGGGTGAAGTTGCTACACTGCTGCAGTTCACCTGGATAGGGTAACAGTGAGGTTGGGACTGTGTGGGTGTATGACCAGGAGCACCAGAATGTGTCCACAGCCCAGACTGCGACCATGCCAATGTCGGAAGGGCAACTCAAACCCATCACATGGGCTGCTACTGATCTACAGCAATCGAGACTAGAGTCACATCTAGATATTGTCAGTTATCATGGTGTGCTATAGTACTCGAAGATCAATAACTGACCTTTATTCACTGACTGCCCTATTCATAGTTCAGTCAGCCACCAGGTTAGTAACAAAACTCTTATCCCAAACTGGGAGATGTGGGGCCACCAGGAGGATCTGTATCATCATTCTGCATGTCTTTGTAATGCTGAGTCAATGCTCTGGTTTTCCAAAAGGGTTTGGTGACTTTCTGGGGTTGCTGCAAGGAAACGAATAGAACTGTGGGTCTTTAACTGCTTTCATATAAAAAGCAAGAGCTTGGAGGACCTCCCACTGTAGCCACAGTTAAGACAAGGATTTATTGTTGGATCAACTACAGCTTTCCCTTTCTTTTAGAATAACTTATTTTTTTTTAAGTTGCTGTAGCCTGTCTTCTGTCACAGAATATTTGGGCGTAAAAGTTACCTGTAGTGCAGAACCCCCTCCTGGCAAATTATAAATTTAGGGTGGTTTGTGTACAGCAGTGTTTGTAATGTCGTGTTTTATGGTACTTTGGGCACCAGAGCAGTGAAATACTGGGACAACTGTGTAAGGACACAGAAATAGACAGGTTTTTTTCCATCTGATTAGTTTGATTTTTGCTCTAGTTGATTACCTGGAACTAAATAAGTTATTACTTCGGACAATAAATACTCCTTATAACTCTGTATTTTCTTGTTCTTCACCTCTGTGGACCACATTAACTTAGCCTGAAAGTGGCTAGGAGACAATGTCATTGAGGTGTGTGTGAGGGAAATAAGCTGGGTACTAGTAGACTAGATATACCTTGCAATGGTTTTAAGCATAAAACAACCTGATGAACCTGGCTACAAAAATTTAAATGAAGAGAATTTCTCATTCAGTAGGCTATGCAATTAATGTTATATACTTTGTATGTCCTCTAGCTAGGTAATGATGCACATGCATTTCAAAATGAGTTGCACATTGACTGTATTCTGTCTCTGATTTCTTGCCAGTCATCCTGGTTATTTTGGAAAAGTTGGTATGAGACATTACCACTTGAAGAAAAACCAGCACTTCTGTCCTACAGTGAATCTGGACAAACTCTGGACACTTGTTAGTGAGCAGACAAGACTCAACTATGCCAAAAATCAGGCGGGATTAGCTCCGGTTATTGATGTCGTACGCTCGGTAAGTTTATTTTGAAAATATAAAACGTGTGTGAAGCTTGTATGGTAAGTCCTAAAATAGTTTCAGAGACAAAAGCTGAACTTCTAACACCCCTTACTTGAAAGTAAGACCCATTGAATTCAGTAGGACTAACATCTGCGCAGACATGGTTAGGAGTGCAGCCTAATAATTATTTACCACCATTCATCCAAGGATCACAGGGTGGTTTACAGCATAAAAGCACAAAATACACAACACAATAAAATACCGCCCCACTAACTTAAAGGGCTATAGCTTGTTTAATTAGCCAAAGGGGAATGTTTTTGCCTGGCACCTAAAGATATGTAATGAAGGTGCAAGGAGCCACCATGGAGTGAGGTCTCTCTTAGGCCAAGATGAAACTATTCCAACAAAAATGTCTCAAAACATTGTGCAAGTTTTCAAATTCTCCAGAACTCTTCTTCAGGATAGATGCTAAATAAAGTTCGGGAGAATTTGACTGGTGGTAAAGCTGACCATGTCTGCATCTGGTGAGAGTCTAGTGCAGGTGTTCAAATGAGGCTTTGTTAGGTGCTATGCAGGTTTTAGGGTGCAGGAAACCGTTGCCAATTGCCTGTCTCTGAAAATACAAAACCAGCTGTTCCCTAGTTCTGTCTCCCAGATGTAGATATGGATGGCTTTTGTTCCCTTTCTTTCCCTCCCTCAAACTTTGGCGGCTTCTTTACCATCAAGCCTGATGATTAGTTGCAGAGAACTGAAAAGCTTATGTGCTACTTTGTAACATTTTCATTGGACTAATAAGGCTATTGTAATAATTAGGATTTCAGTATAGTTATACTGTATATACTTGATTTTGCTCTTAATATGTATGGCCACCCAGTGTTTGTGTTGAAACTGCATTGTGCACACAGCATTCTTGACACTGGCTTTGTTCCTAAGTGTGCTTTGATCAAGTGTAGAATTCTGGCGATGGAAATAGTACCAAAGGGTTCCTTAATGCTCTTAAAGAATCTTGGGGATTCACAGGGAAAACTGGCAAAAGTTACCTCCCTTCCCCTTCCACTGGTGGGAACAAATGTAGGATCCAAGTATACAAACCGTTCTTGGTATGTCCTCAGGCAAAATGTATATGAAATATTTTGCTTTTGATCGCTTCTCGGCCTTTTGGCTAAGATCAAGTGTAGTGTGAAATATTTTGCTTTTGATTTGTACGGAAATTGGTTCAGCTGGTAGTGACTAAAAAGACTCTGTGTACCTTATTTTGGACTTGAGAGTTTCTGCTAAATCTCATTATCTTTCCAGGGTTACTACAAAGTCCTGGGCAAGGGGAAACTGCCCAAACAGCCTGTAATTGTGAAAGCAAAATTCTTCAGCAGAAAGGCAGAAGAGAAAATCAAAGAAGTTGGTGGTGCCTGCGTGTTAGTGGCATGAATGATTTTTCTATGTACCCAGGCTTCAATAAACACAATTTCAGCTGTGTATTCATAAGCTTAAAATCTGAAGTGTCTCACTGCCAATTTGAATACTCCTAACTTGATTTTTTTTGGGGGGGGGAGGAGAGGTCCACCGAGAGAATATTTTTTTTTGTTCGTTGTAAAGATAGGCTTAAGCACATGAACAATGTTTGGTGAAATTCATTGTGTTTGGAGTGTTCTGCATGTGAGAGAGCACCTGCACATGTGCAATTCAGAGACGATACCAGTGTTTTTTGTCCCTACTGGAAATGTATCTTTCTGTGCCAAGTGGTTGTGGTTGCCCAGAATTTTGATTGTATACCATATATCATGCCATAGTCTTAAGATGACCATGTTCACATTATTCTGTTTAATGCATAGGCTTTTTAGGTAGTAAACTATGTGCAGTTCACACCAGCAAATGTGAACAAGAACAAACTAGCTATATATTAACTTTAAGGAAAAACAAAAACATTGTACAAATCTAGGCAGCTATTTAAGTTGAAATGCTTTTTCTTCAGAATTGAACCATTCCCTATGCAGGACATAATTTGTGTTAAAATCCATGAAACATACAGTGGAACCTCTGGTTGCGGACGTAATTTGTGACAGGCAACCCACAGCGTTCGCATCCTGAAGTGCTGCAGACAGCTTCCGGGTCATGTGGCCAGCATGACTAAGCCGCTTCTGGCGAAACCAGAGCAGCGCACAGAAACGGCGTTTACCTTCCCGCCGGAGCAGTACCTATTTATCTACTTGCACTTTCGATGTGCTTTTGAACTGCTAGGTGGGCAGAAGCTGAGACCGAACAACAGGAGCTCACTCCGTTGCAGGGCTTCGAACTGCGACCTTCTGATAGGCAAGTCCTAGGCTCTGTGGTTTAGACCACAGCGCCACCCCCCAAAGCAGCTGAACAAAAGCTCAACAACTTTGACCTGAACCCCCCCCCCCCAAAGGGGTAGATCACTGCCAGTTTTTAGCTCTCTTGAGTATATTGCAGTCTCTTGGGAGTTGGCCACCCCTAATATAAAATATCTAAGGGAGGTTGCAAAGACATATATAACAATATGCAAGTTTGAATAATATTACAGAATTCATCCTCCACTGGAATGCATTCCTCAAAATTATATCCTCATGTAACAAACAAAACCCAAACAACTTCAGCTTTTACACAAACTTTTTATTAATACTTGAGACGAAAGTTAACAATAACTCTCCAAATTTATGGATCCACTCTCCTGCTGAACACTTGAAAAGCAGTTGCTTAGGCACTTTCCCCTTCATAGTAATCCTGAGAAGAAACAAATTTGCAAAGTCAGTGAATAAAGATCAGTTTTTCTCTCCGAGTACTATAGCACACCACAATGACTGAAGACATCAAGATGTGACTCTAGTCTCGATTAATTATAGGTACACAAGCTTCTTACTCATTTACTGTTTCAACCCAATACATTAATTCTGTCTAGAACTGTAAACACATAATATTTTATTTCACAAACAGAAATATTTATGAAAAACCAAGTGTTAATAAATGTTGATATCTACAATACTGACCTTATGCTTTAATAACAAAAGCCATGCTTTTGGTTATCTCACTATTTTTAAGGATGTACTTCCATGGTTGTGCACTCTTCCAACACTACCCAGGCTTCTGGGTACAGTATTTCACATTTCCCTAAAATATAAGTAATGAAGATTATAAAATAATCTTGCAGATTTTCTAAATAATGAAATATGCACAAAGAAAGCCACAGAATCTAGAATGCTGGGATTCTACATGTTTGATGTATAAAGTTAAGCTGTTGCTCTCAAAAAATTACTACAGGACACAATAACTGACAATATATAAAAGTGACTAAACAATTATTCTACACAGTTTTCACAGCTGCAAGTTGTTTCAGGAAAGGGTTCTCATTAAGGCCCTTCAAGCATTAAGCACATGAAGCATGGGGATGTGCTCACAGGCTTCACCCTCTCTTACATGGTCCCATCACTGACCTCACAGCCCTTTGGGAGCTTGTTCTACTTGTTTAGGTTCCCCACACAAGTTAGGGCCACTATTGTGCAGGCTTCCCACTCTAGTACTTCAGCCCTCAAGGTATCCAGCGGCAATATGAAGAACGGGGCAGGCCAATGAGCACCTCCTCATCCATGCAGCAATAACCATGTGATGGTGGGCGAAGAAATCAGAAATTCCTCATTGAATTTCTCAACCACCTTGCTGTCTGACTGTATATGAGATTAATCGTTTACTCTGTGCCAGTCAGGAACAAGCAGAAAACACACTCTTCAATAACTAGGCAAGGCTTTTTCATTGGATCATTTATTGGTCAAAGGCAAACAGAGCTTTCTTCTTTAAGACTATTTTCAAATTAATCATTTCAGTTGTAAGCCACCGGCACAAACAAGAAAAGCATATACGAATACAATGAACCTGTACTTGTTTTTTCGACATTAAAAGACTTGTTGGACAGGGCCAGAGATCCATGGGCATCCAGAATTTTGGACTGTAGCCAATGTTAGTCCTACTCACAGTTAATGTACCTAAATCAGTCACATCTATTAATTTCAATAGGTCAACTGTATATCCTTGACTAAAGCCTTTTGTTTCCAGCTGGGGCCAAGCAAATGCTTCTGGAAGGCATATACAACAGTCCTTTCCTATCATGTGCAGAAGCATCAGGTATACAAAGTAGACTGCCTCTGAACGTAAAGATTTAATTCATCTGCAACAGTTTTAATAGCAGCTAGTATCTATAAATTTTGCAAAGCTGGCACAAACCTGGACTTGACGCTACAGCCATCGAGCCGCATACGAGGGGGAGCCCATTCGCCGCCTACAGAACACAACTTCAGTTCGCTTCCCTTCTGTTCCTGGTCACAGGCATGGCCGAATCGCCCGATAAATTTACTTATCTTCCTCATCGTGAAAGCCTGGAAAGATTAAAAACAAAACCACTGTACTTTGCACGCTTAAGGGTGGAAAACGGAGGTTGTTTTACCCAAATACTATTTATTTTTCTTCTTTTAAAAATAATTTTTTTAAAAAATATCAATTAAATAAAAGCCCCCGTGAGACAGTTGCGGAGACCGCCCAAGACTCTCACCAAAAAAAAGATTGCGCGCCTGCTTGAACTTATTCGCTCATTTTAAACCCTGCTCCCCGCTACTCACCACGTGAAAGGAAGAAGGGAAACAGGAAGCGGAAGAAGACCTTCTTCAAGGAACCTCCCACAATGCTCTCGGGGTGCGTGCGGGGGGGGGAGGGGCACATAGAACGGGAGAGAGAAGTGGAGCTCGGCCATTCCGAGAGCGGTAACACAGCCTGCACTTCCGGTGGCCATTGAAAGTCGTCACACTGTGGTGTACTGTGCCGCTCCAGCCCTGTGGCAGCTCTATGATAAATGCCCGCTTTGCATTGGAGGGGAAGGGTGGGGGCGGGAAACCAATTCAGGGGTATACCGGAAGTTTTCGCTCTCATCGAAGTGAAATGCATTTAGCGTCAGGAAGGCGGTGACGTCACCTAGCTTTTGGTCTTGCCACTCAAGTGGGAGGAGAATTCAGCAGATCCCCAGTTGAGGGCGGGAAACCGTCCTCAGCGCAAAAAAAAAAAAAAAGCAAGCTCCTAACACGTACCATTGGCTGATATATTTTTTTAAAAAAAGGCTTCGCCTGTGGAGGTTTTCCCCTCTCCTCCCTTGAGCATAGTGGGCGGTAGCTGTGCTTTCAGTCAAAAGTGCAATCTTGTGGCACCTCAAACACTTACAATTTATTAGAAGGCAGTTGCTTCTTCGCTTGATAACGTCACTGGAGGATACAAAATTGGAATAAATCCCAGCCAAGTTATTTTGTTGTCCTTTTGTATCCAGCAGGGTCCCTTGGTCCTTGAACTGTATGTTCCTCGGAGTGCAGCCTTGCAGTTCAGGCATGCTCAGAAGCGAGTCCTTTTGATTTCAGGGGTACTGACTCTCTGAGGCTGCACAGCTATACACATCTGGGACTATGTCCTATTGAACTGAGTGAGCAGAGACTTTCCTCTGAGTAGAAACACCTAGCATTGGCCTCGGGCTGTTGATACAGTGGTACCTCGGGTTACATATGCTTCTGGTTACATACGCTTCAGGTTACAGACTCCGCCAACCCAGAAATAGTACCTTGGGTTAATAACTTTGCTTCAGGATGAGAACAGAAATCGTGCTCTGGCGGCACGGCGGCAGCAGGAGGCCCCATTAGCTAAAGTGATACCTCAGGTGAAGAACAGTTTCAGGTTAAGAACGGACCTCCGGAACGAATTAAGTACTTAACCCGAAATACCACTGTATTTATTCCGTACAGTATTTCATTAATGAAGCTGAAGGAAGGTGAGGACAGGTGACCTCACCTAGGCCCGAAGGCACCCCCCCCCAAAGCAGGCTCAAAGCTTCTCAAAGCTTTTCAAAATCATTTTCTCAGCAGCTAAGCATCAGAAACATTCCGCTTGCTGTAACTAAAAAAGATTGCAACAAGGTAGAGAACAGAGCCCATTGTCTTCTCAGGCCTTTCTCAGAACCACATTGCAACTTGCTTTCTCTCCGGGAACCATGCCAAAGCACAAGAATGAAACAACGGGAACACTCTGAAAACCCCCTCACCCCCTTTCCTGCCAAGAGTCCACAATAGTCCCAAGACAGCTCTCTGTTCATGCTCAGAGGAACCTCAACATGGGGCAGGACTCCTGAGGGAGGAGAAAGGGGGAGGGAACTAGAAAGGGGTATACATGCTTGTGCACATGATTGTGAACTCGTGCATGCTTTTTGTGACTTATCACACTTGCTCCTTCTACCAGTTCATGGATGGTAGAAATAAAACTTTTTCTCTGAAACTATTCCTTGAGTGTCTGTTGACTCCCACTTCCCTTTCCCAGGCGCAATATTTTTCCCACCCGAGGGAAAAGCCTCATAAGGCTACAAAGCCACTTGCTGTGCTGCTCCCCTTCTTTCTCGCTTGATCTTCCAAGAAGCAGCTATATCCTAAATAGACTTTTCATTTTCCGCTTTGGGAAAGTGATGTAGTATCACTTTGTAGCATAGTGGGAAATTTAATAGGTGGCCACCCAGCACTGCTTGGAACCCTTACTATTTACTACCAGTGCCAGGTACTCTGGGTGTGTAAGGGATAAGGCAGTCTTAAGGAAGCTAGTCCTGAGCTGTATAGGGCCTTATGTTGTCACTGATCATCGTCTCTCTAATTGTGTGTTATTCCACGTTCCTCACTGCAGCAGTTTTGTGTTATGCCATGCCAGCCCCATAGCAGCCATTTTGTCCCCAGCACCCTCTCAAAAGTCATTATGTGTCCACTGGCCCAGAAATGTTGGCAACCCCTGGTATAACAACAACAACAACAACAACAATTTATTATTTATACCCCACCCATCTGGCTGGGTTTCCCCAGCTACTCTGGGCGGCTTCCAACAAAACACTACAATACAATAACCTATTAAACATTAAAAGCTTCCCTAAACAGGGCTGCCTTCAGATGTCTTCTAAAAGTATGGTAGTTATTTTTCTCTTTGACATCTGGTGGGAGGGCGTTCCACAGGGCGGGTATAGGTCAGATTAAAATAAATGAGAAAGACTGTTGGGGGACAGGTGAGCAAGCTGTGCTCCCCCCACCTCAAGAAACACAACTATTCCAGGGCAAGGAGACATGTTTGTCTCCCTGACTCCAAAGCCTAAGTTCAAACAGTGACAAACCCATATACACACATCCTTAACATCAGAATGATGCAATGGCACAGGGCAAATCTGACACTAGGTGGCCTGACTTGTGCTAAATGGGTCCCAGAGCAAAATCGATATTTTTGTGTGAGCATTTCTTGTCCCCAGAAGACCCTGGAAGATCCACTTCCAAGCAGGAGATGAACTAAAATCAGGAGCATGAGGTTACAAATGAATGTTAAAGAATTCACAAGTGCCTTTGGCCACCATAGTAACAAAATCCAGGAAACAGGGCAAATATTTTATTGTGTTCCATATGTCATGGAAGGGTTAGAGGATACACCAGTCAGAAAACTCAACATGAACTTCATTGACTCTACAATACAGAACAGCAACAGCAAACTCCTGATTCCTCCAAGTACATCTAAGTAAAGTACCACCTGGGGATTAAACTATATGATGACACTGTCTACACACAATAATAGAAAGACTGAACATTTTCATTTGTTCCTAGAAACTCCTCTGTTTTATTGTAAATAATTCATAGCGTGTCTAATAATTGCAGTTATATGCTTCTCCCAGGGATAACAGTTTATTTCCTGAGCAAAATGTAATGGGATTGCTCAACTAAGATCAGGCAAAGAAGTCACATGCATCTTAGATAATTGCATTGGGAAAAGGAGAATCTGATATTTTGCTGACCCACCAATAGAATATAAGGTTTGTTTTTTATGTCGGAATACTGACCAATTACATAATTTTAGTGATACACAGCAAGTTTTAGCCTATGAAAATATGCTGCATAACCAGGTCTTGGGCAGATGTTTCTTATATTGTGTAGAGTTTTTCTTGCTTTTCTCTTGGTAGTATTTTAATAACAACTTTCTGGAAATACTGTATATGCTCATTTTAGGATCCCAGGCCTTTATATGAACTTTTCACTACTGCACCAGCATTCTGCAGGTAAATCCTTTAATTAGTGAAATGTTTAGCATTTAATGCTGGGTGCTTAGACAGTCACAATTTTGTGGGTATGGTTCAGTGGCATACTGGCAAATTCTGTGTGTACAATTGACATTAATTTGGCATTCTTGCACACACTGGAAAGTGTGGTATAACATTTGCTTGATATAATGTCATATAGCCTCTCCTCAAATTTTGTGGAAACAAATCAGGTAGATGCTCAACAAACAGTCTGCAAGCAACTTTAGTGTGCTACCGACCTCTGTAGTGATGGTTCAGACACTAGTGACTTGTCCAGCATCCTAGTGACAAAGAATGAGAAATCTTTCTTACACAATCTCAAGCTTGGGTCACAGTTTAATGACATTGTTTCTAAAATTATTCAATATTTTCAAATCCACCATTATTGTCTGTGTTCTTTTTACAACTGTTCTGCTATTTGACAATTTATTGGGCTCAATATATAATATTCTGCTAGAGATGCAAGAAGGAAGCAAAGCTGGGCACCTTAAGCAAACATATAACCTTAGGGCAACATCATGCTTACAAAGCTGTAAGCCCCTGCTCTGTTCACTGGTGCTTACTCTTTAGTAAGTATGCTGTGGATTGCAGCCTTAATATAAAAAGCTCAGAGTTTACTGCTGGGAGAGCCTCCCTGAACTGAAATGAGTAATAGTCACGCCAGTGAATCACTCTCTGGCTCATCTATCAGTGTTGTCCATCTTTTCCTTCATGCTTTGCACAAGCAGTCTACCTTTTTTATTTTGAAAAGCCAGCTTCAGCTGCAAATTTGCAAAAACAGCTTGAGCCTGGAGAGGAAAGGTGTGCTTTGGTTGAACATATGGAGGACACCATCATTCAGACAGCTCCAGCCTGTTGAGTAAGAGAGTGCTGTTTACATTCTTTCTTTAAGGTGGGGGTTGTGGGACACACACACACACTGTAGTCATGAGTGTTTGAGGACTCACATACCCATCTCTTTGCTTAGGGGAAACAGATGGAAAAGATGCAGGAGTTATGCTGTGATGACTTGGAGGCATGGTCTGCCCTTCCCTGGTGAGTTGCCTTTCCTTGCTTACTTACCTTATCCTTGCACCTCAGCAGTGGAGCTGAGGTTCTTAATGGGTGTTTGCATCTAGAGTCCCATGTTCCTGTGAGTTATTGTGAAAAAAAATGTTAACAACATTCCTCTCCTTCACACCAAGTATTCCTTTTCATCAACATTTGAAGGTCTTAGTTGTCTACCATAAGATAGAGCCCCATGTCATGCGCCTCGATGTATTTATATATATATATATGCTGTGTAATGTTTCTGGAGATGATATACCCCTGTGATTTGTTTTTGAGTTATTTTAGACTCCTGTCGTATGATATGGTGTGACAGCAGGGTAGAGTGGTGATCGTGGTCATAGCACAGGGCAATCACCTTAGGCTCTCCACTGATCCCTTAGTTTTATTTAACTTGCTCCATCTTTTAATTTGATATGTTACACTGCTGTTGCAACTGACTTCTGTGCATTAGATGTCAACTCTGCCCATTTAGCCACTTGTGTTAGTGAGTACTGTGGTAATAATGCCAGTGTTGCATAATGCTGGTGCAACAGGGGCCTCTTCTGTGTCTTTGTTTAGGGCTCTGGAATTCTCTTTGGCGAAAATGTGTCTCACTGTTTCTTTAATGGCCTTCCAGAAGCTAGAATAAACTTTTCTATGTAAGAAGGATTTTTGTTTACAGATGATGGGTTTATTGTATTGGTTTTACTACTCTCTCTACCTGTTTGTAATCTGAAAACTGTTAGTAATTTTTGAAAACTGCTCCATTATTGTTTTCCCATTGCTGTTTATAGTATTTTAATGGTTTTGTAACTTATGTTTTAAATTTTTAGCTAATGGTTACATTTTGCTGCTAGTCACCTTGAGCCTTTTTATGAGGACAAGCAGGGTAAAAGTGTTGCAAGCAAACTAACCCACTACTCTGATTCAAAGTTTTGTTCTGCCAGCATAAGGAACTAGTAGTGATCCTATCCCCATCAAGTGGTTGTAATTCAAAGGCAGAATCACACTGTGGGTGCTTCCAGACAGTCACAATTTTCAGGTGGATTTCAATCATATGCTAGCAAATTCAGGTTGTGCAATTAAAGTTGATTTAGAGCTATTTCACGACAAGCCCATTTCCTTTCAAAATTGGACATTTTGCAATAAGGAAAGTGATGAGAAAATGCATTGGAAAGTTTGAGATAACATTTGCTTGCCGGAGCATTGTCTAACATCCCCAGAAACAAATTGGGATGAATGCTCAGTAATTAGCCAATGTCAGCTCACCTCCTTGAAAACTTTATGCAAAGAAATCAGGATGAAATCTCAGTAAACAGGTTGCCTGGATGCAAGCAGGAACTCTGCCTTGGGTTGTTCCCATGTTGTATTGTATGTGTGCCTGGGATTGCTTTTGCCCATAGCAACTTGACGGTGCACTAAATCCCAAGGGTGCTTTTTCAATTAGAGAGCAGTTTGGGTGGTTCAGTGCTGTGAGCTGCTGCGGCTCAAACTAAGGGGAAATCTTCAAGTGTGAGTATGGATATGTTGCACACATTTTACTTAGCTTTTCTGGGGTGTGGCAGTGGTGCGGTAGGGAATGGCAGCGATATTTTTTTTAGCGTGCCTCAGTCAATTCAGAAAATGCCTGACTGTGTCTGCCAACAGATTCTGCAGTCTGTAGAACAAGGGGCAGGAACGGTAATTAATTATGTGTCTCAAATCTTTTGTTATAAATCAGGAATTATTATGTGCTTAAAAAAACAGAAGAGAAATGACAGGGCAAAGAATCAATCAACAGTGATATTCTCATAGGCCCACACAAGGCACCAGGTGCAAATCTCTAATTAATATGTCAGGAATCTGAAGAGGAAGGAAAACAAATCTGAATCTCAGTAAAATGATGTTACTGTGTGTACTGAACACCATTGAGAGGCAGTGAAAGACAGGAGATATCCTGATCTGAGCCCAGCAAAAATTAGTCTTTTATGTGTTGGATATTGTACTTGATAAATTTGACTCTACAGCTGTGACAAGGCTAGGCATGATCACAGACTGAATTATGTGGCTATCTATTCCATGATAAAATAATCAATGATGAATTTGGGGCTGACCCATCTATACGATGAAAGGGACATTTTTCTTCACCATTGGGCATTCTGAAATTACTGAATAATCAGCTGCTGAAATGGGGTGGGGAGCAGTGGTTTTCCGAGGGAGGGAGGGTAAGGAAAGAGCTCATGGTTCCATTGGGGCAGGGTTAGCAGCATGTTATATGAAAAGAGATGGACATCTTTGGAATAGACAACTGAGCAAGAATACAGATCCCAGGTGGTAGGGTCATCTGAAGTTTTCTGATAGGAGGCGTAACTCCCTGTGTTTTGTGAATGTAAGTCCTACACTGATTACCATGAACATCTGGTTTTCTTCTGTGCCCTCTCTTGTATCACCCACACGTGGGGAAAATATTTTGAGAAAGCCTCAAAGGTGTTATTTACTGTCTTGACTGAAACATTCACATCCATAACTTCTGTCCAGGACACCTATATGTCTCGGAGTAGCCTTGAGTGAACTAATCATATAGCTGTAGATGTGGGAACAATTTATTATTTATTCTTGTTCATAACAGAATAGTAATCTGGCAAATGTATTTATCCATTTCAAACTTGTTTGGAGGATCACTGGATATTGTTTGAAGCTGCTTGGAAGGGACTTGCATGGCCATGCCAGTAAGAAGGCTGTGGATAAAAATGAGAAAGCCAAGGTAGGCTAAACTCTGTGGGCAACTATATGGGCATCATCCTAAAATTTATGTGGGAGTTTAAAGCTGCATATAAACTACTAAGCCCAGTTTCCTGGAGATAAGGTTCATGCGACACAGTAGGAGTATACTGTATAGGATTGGGCTGTTAATGACATTGGCATGGGAGGGAGCTAGCTGTGAAGGACAGGTGCCTTTAGAAAGCACATGTGATGCATACGGCCTAAAAGCATCCTGGCCCTGCTATTGTCCATGCTTGCTGAGTGCAGGGGCAGGGAACTGCTGACATTTGAACTCAGCATGTTATGTGGCTTTAAAGAGATCAGTTGTGCCGAATGTGCATGTCTGAGCCTGGGGAGTGGAGGGAGACCTTTTGTATCCAGCATGTGTGTGTGTGTGCATCCGTCAGTACTTTTCCTTATTATGTACAACCTGGTTAGCAGCATCCCTGAACAAACCCTTTTCCTGAGAAACAAATATATTCTTATTGGTTATTAAAGGTAAAAGACCCTTGGACGGTTAAGTTCCGTCAAAGGCGACTATGGGGTGCGGTGCTCATCTCGCTTCAGGCCAAAGGAGCCAGCATTTGTCCACAGACACATTTCCAGGTCATGTGGCCAGCATGACTAAACAGCTTCTGGCGCAATGGGACACTGTGACAGAAGCCAGAGGGCACGGAAATGCCCTTCACCTTTCCACCACAGTGGTACCTATTTATCTACAGTCATACCTCGGGTTGAATGTGCTTCAGGTTGAGCGCTTTCGGGTTGCGCTCCGCGGCAACCCGGAAGTAACGGAGCGCGTTACTTCTGGGTTTGGCCGCTCGTGCATGTGCAGATGCTCAAAATGACGCCATGTGCATGCACAGAAGCGGCAAAATGCAACCCGCGCACACGCTGACTTGCCATCGCATCTTACATTCTATTCAGGATGCGAACGGGGCTCCAGAACAGATCCCGTTCGCATCCTGAGGTACCACTGTACTTGCACTGGTGTGCTTTTGAACTGCTAGGTTAGCAGAAGCTGGGACAGAGCAATAGGAGCTCAGCCCATCATGCGTATTAGAGCAATCTCTGAGGGAGATGCTTTGCCCCTTCTGAAGCAGGTGAAATTCACTAGATATACAATATTTGATCCTTGAATGGGGAACCCAGTTCCTTTCCGGGTGCTAGAAAAACAGAAGTGCTTACTTATCTGGCATGAGCTGCATCTGCCGTTCCCTGCTGCTGTATCCGCTTTGAGATGTTGCATCTTACCCTGGAGAACTGCTCAGCTGTCTACGAACCTTCCAGATGATGTCATTCCATGCCCTCCTTTTCCAAGGGAATTGCTGTTAAACTCAAATAGAACCGCTAGTGAACTGCAGGGCTTTTTTTTTGTTGGTTTGTTTGTTTGCTTATCATGTAGTAAGTGCAACACTTGTGGGAATCTGAGTGCTGAACTGAAAGTTTTCAGGAAAGAGGTTTTGGCTCAAAATTGGAAGCGGCTTGTCTCCCCAAGTCTAAGGGAGAGATTTTAGAGAGTGAAAACTGAAAATGTTTAGTGGGAGTGAGAGGGCTTACTATTGGCAGTGAGTGCATGGTTGTTCTCTCAACTGTTTTAAAAGCTCCATTTGTTCCCTTTCTTTTTTGAGGCATTATAAGTGAGGAAGAGCATCCATCATATTTTGAAACCCACATTGCCCTGGGATGACATTATGTCTATCAATGGTAAGGCACATTCATTCCACAACCCTTGTGCAGTTTATTCCCTGCTCCTGAAAAACAGGTGACCACCTCCCAGTCCACCACATATGAATGAGACAGTGAATTTGAAGGCAGGCATTTTCCATCAGTTTTTTTTAATGGATTCCAGAATGTGAAGCTCACCAAACTATAGCCATCATGACCGCTAGATGTCCAGTGAATAGAAACATTAAAGGTGATGGAGAATTTCACCATATTATTTTTTTAAAAACCAGAATTATAATTACACCTGCTATTTTTGCTAGCTTCACATTACAGGCACTAGATTATAGGGATTGCACGTAAAATTGCTTTGTTGAAACCTCTCCGAAGGCAAGTGATGCAATGTGTTACATGCAATGCTGTCTGGAAATGAATACCCCTTAGTTTTAATTAGACATTCACTCTGAGGTATGGATGATAGCATAACTTTATTAATCTCACCAATAAGAGCTCACGTTGGAGAGTAAATAAAATGTTGCAAGCAGTTTGCATAAGTGTTCAAGGTGGTTGAGTCGGAGTTGCTTCAGACTCGTTTTGGTCAGTGTCTGCTGCTGCTGCCCACTCAAAAGGCGAGCAGAGCAGCTGGGCTTGGTTAGGTAAATATGAAGACATACAGTACAGCATTTTGTATTTTAAAATACTCCCTGATATCCCCTAATTGGGCCTTAGAGAAAATGTGAATAATATCAAGAGTTCTGAGCAATTGGTTAATGCTCTTTGAGAGTTATTATCCGAACATTTGCTTAGAGAAGCAGGAAGGATGATAAGGCAGGTGAAATTATCTGGGTGATGGATAGAAATTTTATCGGGTTGAAACAAATGTAGGTTCATGTGCATTACTCAGATATGAATTGTCATGATGGATTTTCTAAGTAAAAATCCAAATTCAGATGCTGAACACTACTTTTACTGTTTGACTTACTTAGCATAGCAACATATTTAGTCAAAGAATAACTTTTTCTTAAAGTTCTTTGGTATCCAGTGATGTAATATTATTAGTTGAAGTTGTTGACATCATCATCATAAGGGCACCTTCAGACTGTTTCTTATTTTGTGGGAGGGATTCAAGCACGTATCAGAAATTTAGATTTGAGCAATTAAGGTTCATTAAAGTGATCCATCATCCTTCACAATAAATTCACTTACAAGCACACACACACTTTTTGCAGTTAGGAAAGTGATGGGCAGGGCTTTTTTCAGCTGGAACTCACTGTAGCTCAGTTCTAGCACCTCTTAGTTGGGTGCCATTGCCATTATAAGAGAACAAGGGAGGCATTCATGGGGAATTCTGGCACCTCTTTTTCTAGGAAAAAAGCACTGGTGACGGGTAAATGCATTGAAAAATGTGAGATGAATGAATGATTGACAGGAAGATGTAAAATTCATACAAACCAATCAGAATGAATGTTCATTGTTGTATAATCACCCCACAAACAAATCAGAATGAATGCTTAATAATGACTGTACAAAGTCTAACTTCTGCAAAAGCTTTGTGCAAGCAAACTGGAATGAATGTTCAATAAACAGATTTAAGGCTGGTGGTTCAGGTCACTAACATGAGCTCTATGTCTCAGTGGAGGCTTTTAAAGAACACTTTAAAAACACAAAACTGTTTCCTTGGTGTAGTATCACTCTTACGGCACCTGTGGCCAAAACACCACATAAACCAATCCTCATGTTCAACTCAAAGGCCTGGATTCAATGTTCTCTGACCACGCTGTTGTGTTATCATAGGGGTGAGAATAATGGTTGTATAAAATCCAGCACAACAGTTGTGCTAGCAGAAGCTTGCTGTACAGCAGGTTATTCAACAGAAAGTATAATCTGTTTTGCAACCAACCACAAGAAGCAGGCTAGCTTCCTGCCCTTGTCTTGTAGAAGCCATTTTGCACAGGGCGGCCCAACTTTTCATACCAAGTGGGCTGCATGAGTACCTCGACACTTAATTTTTACCTCACACTTTCAGTACAGTGGTTGTTGTTTTTTTGCGGAAGGGGATGTCAGAAGAAATTTAGTCATAATTTGCTGTTTGGGAACTGTTTGCTCAGGAAAAGGGTACAAACATTTTCCTGTTATTTATGCCATTGTTTTAGAAATTCAGGAACATAAAAACTGCCTTATACTAGGTCAGACCCTTTGTCCTGTCTACATTGATGGGAGGGTCTCCCCAGGGTTTCAGAAAGAGGATGCTCCCAGCCCTGCCACTTCAACATGCAAAGCAGATGCTGTACCACTGAGCTACGGCCCTTGGGGTTCCAAGACATAAAAAACAAGTACACCATGGGTCACCATTTAAAAACCAGTGTCCTTGACCATACAGTTTTAAAATTCGGTTTATAGATGGGAAAAATATGAAGCCAAATTTAACCACATCTGAAGATGACCTAAGGAGTTTCATTACTTCAGTCAGAGTTCTCTTTAATAATGCAATTTTTCTACAGCATCTCATTTTTGTCTTTTTAAAAGAAGCTTGGATTCAGTTCAAAACAGGTATTGGGAAAGCTTCAAAAGAAGTGGATCCTGCGTATATTCTTCCCTGCCTCTTTCAATCAAAAGTATAAATAGCATCAATCCATGTGAAGGGGTAACAGTATTTTCAAGACTGATGAGCTACGTTTTACAGAAATTAAGATATCCTAATTTGGACATGGTGATAACCCCAGAACTGAATTTGGTCTATTGATATTCATACATTGTTGTTTGAGTTGTACAATCCCATGTTGGATTGCTTTTTAGATGTACTGATTGCATCATTCTTCATACGTACAAACAGTGGCTCTCTAGGGCAATGCTGAATACTCTTTCCTCCACCAGCAGAGGTGTAATAATGATATACTGTATTTAAAAGAGGTTTCTGTAAAGCACAGGCTCTAGAAATATACCTTCCTTGGCTTTAGATGACACTGAGTTCTGAAGTTCAGCAGTTGCATAGGTAGCTGAATATGTACCTTGGGGTGAATTATTGTTTGTGATTTCTTCTTGATGGGTTGATAATAAGACACCTCTATAGTCTCCGTTTGCAAGCATCTGTTATAAGCCATATTGAGAGTTTCCTTTTAAAGAAGATCTGGCTAAAAACAGAATGATTGCTCTCATTTCTGTCTCACCATGGAATTGTTTTTTTCCTTTTTCTATTGATCTGGAAAAACAGCTGAGAAAACGTACCATAGACTGAAAAGTAAGAGGGGAATATAAGGCATGTTAATGGTCTCTGTTCTGAGCCTAGTTTTGGAAGAGGGCTTTACCAAACAGGAAAGGAGCCCCAGATGAACACCGGGAAGGTCTAGTCATTTTCTCTCATCAGCACTCCTGACGCTGAACAGTAAAAGCTGTTTCCAGGGATTACGCGGTGCACGCTCTTCTGCTTAGTAACAACCCATTTCCTCAGCCAAGAGACACTTATTTGTGCTCCTCTCTTAAGTGGCTGCTTTCCAGAGAGAACAGGTAAGCCAACATGAAAAGTAATTTTTTTCCTGAATAAATAACATAGCCTAGCAGCAGTTTGCAAGGAGGGTGGCATAAGCACTTCCCATTTCTAGTCGGAGCAGCTGTCTGTCAGTTGTGATTCACTGTCTGTAAACAGGCAAAGAGGTTATTTTGCTGGCGTGCTTCATGTTATGCTGATTAAGTTTGGATAGCCATTCCAAAGGAAAATGCATTGATAATGGGAGCAGCATCATTAAGGTTTAGAAGGTAATAAGAGCAGACAGCAGCGGGGGGTGGGTAGGAGTGGGAGTTCTGCATCTCTACAATGTACAGGTTTAAAATTACCAAGTATTGCAAGTGGAGCTTGATTAGCCAGCCCAGGGTAACTGAAGGTCAATTGTATCCCGTGGGGTTAAAGATTCAGACAGCAAGATGCAAACACATTTGTTGTGGACCAAAATCAAGCTGTTACCGATATTTAGGCAGACGATCGAACAGGGGATTTGCTGAATGCAGTAACTGCATCTACCTAAGACTTAGCATTATTTAACAGTTGCCCTTTTGCTTTTTACATTTTTCTGTTTGGGAGTCTCCTTGGTTATCTAGGAGGCCTGAAGGTCATGGTCACTAGAGCTCTCAGTTCTCCCAATACACTGGCTGATTCAGACATACAGACTCATTCCGGTGTTTACATGTTTGGAATACATTTGTGTTTGAATAAGTGGCTTCTGCACCCACAGTCTTTTGAGAGAAATGGGAGAAAGGTCTGTCTTGCCTGTCCAAGCATGCATGGGCTTGTGTGTCCATGTGGAAAAAAATGCACACTTTCCCAAATTTGGCCCATGACGGCATCCTGATGAGGGAGGGTGCGAGGTCCTACAGTCTGATCTTAGGTAGGCAGGATTAAAATTCCAAAGATGAAGAAAGACATGTTTTAAGATAATTTGCCGGATTTACTTTTCTATTCCTCATAATATCATCAAAGCAAATCATTTATCTGCAAGAAAAACAAAAAATCCTGTTTTTTTAAAAAAAAATCAAAGCCTTTGGAACAGTTATTGTTTATGCAAAAGCCAAACATTTGCTGTATTGTTATATTTTTCCCAGTAAGGCCATCATCAATCATTTTAGTAAAAGCAGGCATCATCTTTATTTAGTATGTGAGCTTCAATTCTTCCGTCCATGAATGCAGAATAAATGCCAAGCAACACAGAAGCATGTGTAATAAACCCAAATAGCTGCTTATTTTAGTGATAAGCTGAATAAGAAAGGAGTATTTTAAGTGGAATAGCAGTGGGGAAAGGGATGGTTAATAATTCCCCTGCCCTCTTTCCATTACAACTCAATCCCCCCCCCAGTCCACTCCCTCTGTCCTTTGCTCTCAGACCAAATTCCCTATGTTACTTCTCCACCCCATAGTAGATGTGCAGAGGACAGACTTACCCACCCACCATGCCTGGAATACTGGATACAAGGCTCAAGCAGAAACCTGTTGCTACTTCCTCCGCTACCTGACCTGCTGGAGTCTGTTGTGTTGTGCTCCCTGGCTCACCCAGCCAGCAGAATTTTTGAAACACAGAAGTTGTCAGTCCTCTCATACCCATATGGCACTTAAGAAAAAGGAAGCAAAAAGCCATTTCAAACAAGTTCACTGAATTGTTTATAGGAGCCTCCCTATTGCCAGCGTGTTGATCGGAGGTATATGTGCTTCAGAGGATTAACCCCAACCAGTCTGAACATAGGAGAGGACAGCTGTACAACTATTCTGCCTAAACCTGCATTGGAAAATGGTGTGAAGCAGCCCTGGCAAGAGTCTCAACTAGACCCATGTGTTGCCCCAGGCAACCATCTGGACTCTAAACAGATGTGTATAAAGAGTCAAATCAAAACTAGCAATATTTAATCCTTTGAGGAGGGATATGTACTGCATTTAATAGCTAAACGTGTTATGCTGAAGTGGAGTTAATCAGACCCAAAGTCAAGTACTTTGTGGGTTGTGGACTGGCCTCTACTGCTGCATATTAGTTATTTGAGGGGTGCACAGCTAGGCCTTTGGTGAGATCCTTCACACTTTGAAACTGCCTGCCAAGAGAAATGGTAGGAAAACACATTTACACTCAAACTCAGGGCTTGTCCCCATTTATGCTTCTCTTGCCTCTTCCTCCTGGGGAAACCTGCTCTTTACTGCTGAATTGGAGTAGACGTCAATCGGATTTTCAGTGGATTGACACCTGCTTTGATTCAGTGGCAACATGCAGGTTTTCCTGGGGAAAGTGGTGACGCAGATGCGCTGGACAAGCAGAAAATCTCTTGGACCCATGCTTTCTAGGCACAGGACATGCAAAGTACGGACGAGCCTCAGTGACAATTAGAAAGCATTGTGCATACACTCTCTCTCCAGCCACACAACCCAGGCTGTGTACACATTGCCAGCTTAAAACACACCTAGGTTGTTCTTTTTCTGAGTTCACATTGAAGTTGGTTTGGAGAAAAATGCATAAATGTATAGATACAGGATGTCAGATGTACACCACTTCCCAAACCAGCACTGGGGGCGCACTGGAGGCATAGTAAATGTGAATGTGTACACAGCCCCAGGCTTTGTCTAGCTTCAGCAGTTTTATTACCTTCTTTTTTATTACCTACTTTTACTTCCTTTATTACCTTGCATGTTTTTTGTTGTAGTTGCATTCTTATTTTAGTCTGGCTTATTGCTTGTTTTGGTTGTATCACCTGTTATCAATCCCTCTGGGTGGGGTACACATTTAATAAATAATATTAATGGAGTGCAATCACATTTTATACACAGCTCAGATTTTGTCCAGTGTTTCACTCTCCAAAAATGCCACCCAGGACTCCAGACTGATATTTAGAACTCAAACGTTGCTATTACTTATTTCTACCCCACCATCATAGTGCACAGAGCAACACAAGTCCTCTCACCCTCTCAGTGTGGCGGCGTTGCAGGACGGCAGAGGCGCCTCCTAAGTCCCTGATAAGGGTGGCTGTCCGGATGAGTGGCGGGGGCGCTCCAGCTTTCAGGAGCTGGATGTGAGCCCAGGATTGGCAAATGGGAGTGCAGATTTGGATGCAGGCTGGGCCAGGGGGAGGAGTTGATGGAGCAGGAGGGCTTCCCTCAGGTCCATGCCCAGGTAATTTAAGCAGCCCATATCTGGGGTCCTTACCTGGGTTTTCCCATCGTGCTTAACAGAGTAAAGGTAAAGGTAAAGGGACCCCTGACCATTAGGTCCAGTCATGGCTGACTCTGGGGTTGCAGCGCTCATCTCGCTTTATTGGCTGAGGGAGCCAGCGTACAGCTTCCGGGTCATGTGGCCAGCATGACTAAGCCGCTTCTGGCGAACCAGAGAAGCTCACGGAAATGCCGTTTACCTTCCCGCTGGAGTGGTACCTATTTATCTACGTGCACTTTGATGTGCTTTCGAACTGCTAGGTTGGCAGGAGCAGGGACCGAGCAACAGGTGCTCACCCCATTGCGGGGATTCGAACTACCGACCTTCTGATCGGCAAGCCCTAGGCTCTGTGGTTTAACCCACAGCGCCACTCGCGTCCCCTTAACAGAGTAGCACAAGCCAAAAAGGCAGGCTCTTGCCTTGTAAAGTTTACAAGTGAAATTGGGTAATTAGGTGCAAAAGTGGTTCAATGGAGAATATGTATCATTATGCTGTTTTAATTCCTTCATCTCTGTTGCTTGCAGCCTGGAAAAATAAGCATAGTAGCTTTTATCACTGTGTGTAATGGCCCCACAACAGGATAAGTTCTGGTTGATGCTTTGCTTACTAGCCAATTTTTTTGCAGTGATGAAATTTAGGCAGGAATACAAATGTGAGGCCCATCTTATAATGTGAAAATAAAATTATGGGTGGGACAATAGCACAACAATTCTGTTGCCACAGCACATCCTTCCTTAGTTCTTCCTGTACACCTGCTGGGTTATAAGCTCGTCTGGAAGGTATGTAACGTAAATATGAAAAACATTATTATATTGAAAGATTTAACTGCCAGTATTGCTGCAACATTGTCTTAAGAAGCTTAACTAATAACTGTAGATACAATTCTATGCAGGCCAAGTTTGGGCTGGATATCACAACATTTGTTAGCCCTATCAGATCATCTTCCATGCTTACTGTATTTTTCCGTGCATAAGACAATGCTTTTTGCTAAAAATAAAAAAGGCAAAAATTGGGTGTCGTCTTATGCATGGATAGTGAATGCAGGGGAGGGACGTGCGATTAATGGCAGCAGCAAGCAGGAGATTGCCAGTGGCGATTGGGCGGGTGATTGGCGGCTGCGGCAAGGCCTGATGGAGATTGGCTGTGGCTGTGGCAATTGAGCAGGTGATTGGCAGCTGTAGCAAGGCGGGCAGGCTATTGGTGGCTATGGCAAGTGGGCGGGTGGGCTGTTGGTGGTGGCAAGCGGGCAGACAATTGGCGGCTCCGGTGAGGTGTGTGATCGGTAGTGGCTGTGGCAAGCGATCAGTAGTAGCGCACAGGCGGGTGAGCGATTGGTGGAAGTCACTTCCCCCACCCCCAAAAGCTAAAGAACTTAATTTCTTAATTTTGGGTTAAAGAAAATAGGGGTTGTCTTATACATGAGGGCATCTTATACATGGTAAAATACGGTAATCCCTTGCTTTCTTGGATGGGAACAAGATGTTCTGTACAGGACAGCTTAAATATCCCTATTACTCAAAGGAAGCACAGTTTCAAACCCCTACTCAGCCATTCAATAGTAGAACATGCATAGGGTCCCAGGTTCAACCTCCCACATCTCCAGGTAGGACTAGGAAAGTCTCCCTGGAGCAATGTTGCCAGTCAGTGCAGACAAGACTGACAACAGTGTAGACAACATGGACCAATGGCCTGATGCAATCTAAGGCAGCTTCCTATCTTCCTCACGGTGAACTAGTCCTAATTATTCTCTCTTGGCCTAGTTTATTGCATCACTTCACACTAAAGGAGCCCCAAAGCAATTTACAGGGACAACATATAACAAAAAGCCATTAAAATGAAATAAAGGTACATTGTCCAACAACGTAAAAAACTACCCCTACCATATAAGGATGAACACACAAAAAGACCAAAAGCCAGAGCATTGATGCTGTCCACATGCTCTGGAGAACAAAAACATCTTCACCTGGCACCAGAAGGATGACAAAATATACCAGTCAAGCCTTCCACAATCGGGTGTGGGGGCACTGAAAAAAACTGCCACCCTCCAAACATCTCTTGCATGGGCACACAGGGAAGGGGCTCAGAGGTTGGTCTCAGGGGGCAGAAAGGGGTCCTTAGCCATACGGCTCTTTGTCAGTTAAAACCAGCAATTTGTGGTTATTATGATAAAAGGGACAATCACCATGGGTGGGATTCAGCTAGTGCACAAGAGCTTCTACTTGTATCACAGGGTTTCTCCTCCTCCTGTGCCCCCCCACCAAATTTTTTGGGTTTGGGGGAGAACCACTAGAACAGTGTGCAGGGTGAGAAGAGGCGGGCTTGTTCCATCTGGCAAAGTGAAATAACTGCCCTAATGGAAAAGTTGCCTTAGAAGAGTTGCACCTGTGTATGTTGCCCAGAGCTTGTTTTAGAAGAGCAGGATACAAATGTAATGAAATACTTTTTGAATTTGGAAAGAAGTCTAATAAAAGAGTGATCTAAAGCAGATTTCATTGTGCTAATATACTGGGGACTGAACTGAAAAACTGCTTTGCTGACAGCATCAACAAAAAATTGTCAGTATCGTCTTTTTTTACCGGCAAGATCTTATAGGAATGTGCATTCAAGGACAATGAATGCTGAGTAACTGGAAAACATCCAAACCTTAGAGAATTACTGGCAGAAATCTAATTAATCATAAGAGTAATGGACAAGTTAACAGCTGAGTATTCTGCAGAGCATTCACATGAGAGAGACAGAGAGTGCTTGTACAGTGATGACAACTTCATACGGAATTATATATGTGCATTTTTCTAGATACATAATTTTAAATAGGCTTACATAATTTAAACCTGAAAAATACGTCGCCCAAGGCAAAGAAGAACCAATCACAGGCAAATTTATTTATATAGGTCTGCAATTCTATTTTCACTTGAAATACAAAGGGGGGAAATTGATGTATTGAGTGATACAGTCACTTTGATCTTTGAGTAACTAGGCCCAAGTGCTTGTCAGAGTAACTACAAGTATGATTTTAAGAGCACAAGAAATGCCTTGCGTGGCTGAACTAGCAGTCCTTATAATCCAGAATTCTTGCCCCCAACAGATGTTAGGCTGTGAAAACAATGCCAGCTTAAAATGCTACAACATTATTCTTTTTCTCAACTCAGATTGAAGCTGTTTTGGTGAAAGACATAAAAATGTGGTATATCATAAGAAACAACAGGATAGGTACAGGATTATGGTTAACATTGTGTGTATACTGCTTCCCAAACCAGTGTTTTGAGTATATAAAATGCAAAATAAATGGGAGTGTGTACATAGCCTAAGTTAGCCATCTCCTGTTTGCCCTCAGCATATGATAATTGAAGGTATACTGCTCTAAACATGGAGGTTCAATTTCAATTTTTCAGAAGTTTCAGCAGAAAGCAAGAATGTAATTCTGTAACTCCTAGAGAACTTGGATTGACAAAGGCAAATATTCGCAGTTCATCAATTTACCTTATTTCTACAATACACTGCAGTATTATAATTATCTCTTAAATCTATGTATTGAATTTAT
Organism: Podarcis vaucheri; assembly: GCF_965113315.1. Lineage (NCBI taxonomy): Eukaryota > Metazoa > Chordata > Lepidosauria > Squamata > Lacertidae > Podarcis > Podarcis vaucheri. The sequence continues at coordinate 71,809,002 of NC_138759.1, forward strand.
GGTATTTAGAATTACAGACTCGCCATACTGAAGGGTTCATGGTAGGTTTCAGACTACTGTAGTTTATGAAATCATCTCTTCTGTGAAAAGCACAAACAAGTAAAGGTACTCTCTGGTCTGTGTCATTGCTCCCGTGATCAATATAAAGCAAATACTAGCCCCATCCCCTGAGAATATTCTTATACGTCTCTGCTTATATGTAGCATCCTCAGATAGTAGGTTTGTCAGCACCAAAAGGAAGCAAGATGACGATCAGCTCTAGCTATTTCTAGCTGAATAACAAACCCTTGGGAGCCATTACCAGCATATGTTGTTGCCCCAGCTGAAAACAGCTTTGCAGGAAAACACTCCATGATTTGCAGTGAATACAACTGACCAAACTGAGGGAACATAATAACATGTGGAACATTGGTTGATGTAACCTTGATAAATGAATATCATGGGGTGGCCATATTTTATCCATTACTGTGCATAACAGATGATGTTTTCATTCTCTTATTTTTAAAGCCATAATTTTTAAACTATAATTGTAGGATAAAAGGCCACATTTCCTGAAACCAAAGTTTTGGTGAAATATACAATAGCAGAAGCCTGCCTTATTTAAAGCGAGACCACTGGTCTATCTGCTTCTGCATTGTCTCCACTGCATTGTCTACATTGACTGGCAATGTAAATATGAACCTCTCCAGGGTCCAGCGGTCATTAAACTGCTTCTTTAAAAACCATCTTTAGACCCGGCCAGTATGGCCAACTATCGCCCAGTCTCAAATCTTCCATTCTTGGGCAAGGTGATTGAGCGTGTGGTTGCTGAACAACTCCAGGCACGCCTGGAGGATGTGGACCATTTGGATCCCTTCCAATCGGGATTCAGGCCTCATCATGGGACTGAAACTGCCTTGGTTGCACTGGTTGATGATCTCTGGCGAGCTAGGGACAAAGGTGAGAGTTGTTTCCTAGTTCTGCTGGATCTCTCAGCGGCCTTTGATACCATCGACCATAACATCCTTCTGGACCGTCTAGAGGGGCTGGGAGCTGGGGGCACTGTTATACAGTGGTTTCGCTCCTTCCTCCTGGGCCGTGTTCAGAAAGTGGGGGGGGGGATGAGTGTTCAGACCCCTGGGCTCTCACTTGTGGGGTGCCTCAGGGTTCCGTCCTCTCCCCTATGCTTTTTAACATCTATATGAAGCCGCTGGGAGAGATCATCAGGGGGTTTGGGCTGGGTGTTCATCAGTATGCAGATGATATCCAGCTCTACCTCTCTTTCAAATCAGAACCAGTGAAGGCGGTGAAGGTCCTGTGTGAGTGCCTGGAGGCAGAGGATGGATGGCGGCTAATGGATTGAAGTTGAATCCTGACAAGACAGAAGTACTGTTTTTGGGGGACAGGGGGTGGGCGTGTGTGGGGGATTCCCTGGTCCTCAATGGGGTAACTGTGCCCCTGAAGGACCAGGTGCGCAGCCTGGGAGTCATTTTGGACTCACAGCTGTCCATGGAGGCACAGGTCAATTCTGTATCCAGGGCAGCTGTCTACCAACTCCACCTGGTACGCAGGCTGAGACCCTACCTGCCCACGGACTGTCTCGCCAGAGTGGTGCATGCTCTAGTTATCTCCCGCTTGGACTACTGCAATGCGCTCTACGTAGGGCTAACTTTGAAGGTGACTCGGAAACTACAACTAATCCAGAATGCGGCAGCTAGACTGGTGACTAGGGGCGGCCGCCGAGACCACATAACACCGGTCTTGAAAGACCTGCATTGGCTCCCAGTACGTTTCCGAGCACAATTCAAAGTGCTGGTGTTGACTTTTAAAGCCCTAAACGGCCTCGGTCCTGTATACCTGAAGGAGCGTCTCCACCCCCATCGTTCTGCCCGGACGCTGAGGTCCAGCGCCGAGGGCCTTCTGGCGGTTCCCTCATTGGGAGAAGCAAAGCTACAGGGAACCAGGCAGAGGGCCTTCTCGGTAGTGGCGCCCACCCTGTGGAACGCCCTCCCATCAGATGTCAAAGCGATAAATAACTACCTGACATTCAGAAGACATCTTAAGGCAGCCCTGTTCAGGGAAATTTTTAATGTGTGATATTTTAGTGTATTTTTGGTTTCTATGGAAGCCGCCCAGAGTGGCTGGGGAAACCCAGCCAGATGGGCGGGGTACAAATAAATTATTATTATTATTATTATTATTATTATTATTATTATTATTATTAGATAGGAATCTTTCTCAACTCTACCTGGGGATGCCAGGGATTGAACCTGAGACCATTGGCATCCAACGCATGTGCTGTACCACTGAGCTCTGTCCCTTCTCCAATCTTCTGCATCACACATTGTGCATATTTAGAAATAGATACACAGTTCCATAGCCAGTCCCAGCCGAGTGGGTGTACCACTGTCATGCTTTGGTTTACATATTTTAAAACTCGTTTGTGAAATAGCAGTTTATTTTATTTCCTGAACTGTTCTTCTTTTCTACCTCTTTGCTTAGGTATCTTCTCATGTCCCGTTTTCAGACACTTCGATTTACCAAGGAATGTAGCTGAACATTTATTTATTGGGGACTTTTGCAACAATAAACCAAGCCATGGCGAGGGTAAGTGGACAATATTCTGAAGCACGCCTGGTGGCTACAGAAACAACATGAGGGGCAATAGACAATCAAGGCGTACTTAAGAGTACAGCCATTGAAATAAATGGAGTAAAATAATGGCAGTCAATGGGTTTCCTGTGAATATGAGCCACTCCCTGGGCTTAACACTATTAGTTGTAACAAATTATGGTCATGCAGGTTAAGTACAGTGGTACCTCGGGTTACATACGCTTCAGGTTACATACGCTTCAGGTTACAGACTCTGCTAACCCAGAAATAGTACCTCAGGTTAAGAACTTTGCTTCAGGATAAGAACAGAAATCGTGCTCCGGCGGCGCATTAGCTAAAGTGGTGCTTCAGGTTAAGAACAGTTTCAGGTTAAGAACAGACCTCCAGAACAAATTAAGTACTTAACCGAGGTACCACTGTACAGGCAGCGTAGCATTGATAGTGCAGAAGGCAATGATAGGATCATCAGCTTCTGTGAGGTACTTCCTTCTCTGATTGTTTTGTTTATTGAGTATTACATTTATATCTCATTTTCCTCCCAAGGAACTTAAGGTGGCCTACTTGGTTCTCCCCCTCCCTATTTTATCCTTAACAACCCAAGCTGAATGGAGTTTTGAATGTTATGTTTCGTGGCTGAGTAGCCTTTGGAACCCCAGTCTACCAAGTCGTAGTCTACTAACCCCACTGTGCCATGTTAACTAAGCACCTAAAAACACCAGGTCCTGTACACATAAGCTTAAACGTAGACGAGGACCAGTCTGCAGGCTTAAAATCAAATAAACAGGAAAGAGGGGGAAGAAAGTGGCAGCAGCAGGGCTGGTGGAGAAAATAAGGCAGACTTCCCCATTCTGCTTCCAGTTTAGATGCTGCAGAGGAAGCAGACACCTGGAAGCACCCTCAGGTGGCTGTTAATGTAGGCAGATCAAGTTTCAAACCTAAGGGATTTGTCTTATGGTAACTAACTGTTCCCTGTTTGATGACGCAATAGCTCCCCTAATGTTTCAGCACAGCCTATTATGTCGCACAAGGCTGGAGTGCAAATACGGTGAGAAAGTTTGGGAGGCAGAAAGTTAATGAGGGAAAGCTGAAAGCTGGAAGGGGCAGCGAACTCCAGGCAAGGGGGTTCCTTTTGCTACAGAAGTGAGCACTGCAGTTTTCAGGATTCTTTGGGGGAAGCCATGTGTGGTGTGGATGTGATTTTAGATTATTGGTGCATTTCATACTCTTCAACCCTCCTGATTTGAGCAGGACATCCTGACTTCTGATTGGATCATGGAATGATCCCCATTTGGGGGTCTGGTGCTCTGGCACGAGTCAGTGAGCTCACATCAGAGCACTGGACCAAAAGACGCTTGTTTTTAAGTCTTATGCAAGTCATCTGGCTCCCGCGAAAGCTTGGGAACAAAAAACGAGCGTCCCAATTTTGATCAGCAGCATGTTGGAGGGGATGCTATTTTAGCATGAAAAGCATTAGATAAGCATTTATGTGGCTGCTGCAGCTGAGGTTGCTTCCCTGCCTAGAATGTTCACCTTACAAAGAGTTTTACTGGTTGCTTTGAATCAATCTAAGTACAGTATATTCTTTGTAGCCAGCATGGAAAGGAAAAGGAAGGGGCAGCTTTGGGACTGCCAGCTGAAATCAAATACTGTAGTTTTGTGGGGCTACGTTTGCCTTGAAGCCTAACGAGCCTGTAAAAAACATTTTTTTTTATCACAAGTGCCGCACAGGAATCACCAACAGAGAAGGAAAATCTCTTCTGCAATTGCTTTATATTTGTTTTCGTTAAATAATATAGGTTCGCTGAAGACTTTGAAGTAAAGATAAAGCAACACAGCCTAGAAACCAATTTCAGTCTTTGAAAAGTTAACGGAAAAGTAACTAGTGTGTGACAGAGTGACCTATCTTAGTTTTTACCTGAACGTCCCCTCTACTTTTTCTACACAGTGGGAAGTTCAGGCCAGGGTTGCCCTGATAGGATCCCTTTGCTTTGGAAGAGAGAATACTACAGAGACTTGTACTATCTTTGCAGTATTCTTGTTTATTTACACATTTACATGTTGAGGATTATCACAGTACATAGTAACAAATATAGGCAGCTCCAGATTTCAACATTTCGGACACCCCCCAGTCCCGATATCAGCTCATTTCAAAAATTTAGTAATTCTGTAAAGCAACCACTTGCTTCCAGCACTCTGCTTGGAATTGCAAGCAAACTTTTAAAAAATACATTGGAGTGTCTTGATTATTGAGAGCTAATTTGATGTAGCATACAAATAAGAGTGTTTACTTTGCCTGGAGTATTGTGCCTCAGTCTAATTTACTTGACTAGGTTATTGCAAAGATGAATGACATAAGAATTGGAAAGTGCAAAAGTGTTGAAACAACTATCTGTCATCTAGTTGGCAAACTGGCAGGTTACTGTAGACAGGAAAAGATTAAAACCTGGGTGTAGCTTGAGCCTCATAAAGATTGAATGCTGTTCAGTTTGGGAAGGAGCTACTTTATATCATTGGGTAGTGGCAATCGCCTCTAAATTTTGTGACTTGTCAGCACAAAAGCCAAAATGGGATGCGCAAACCAAATGCAAAAATGGCCACATAAATGCATCTGTTTTACAAACATAACCGCACTCAGTGCTAAATCTCATTTCATAATGTTGTTGCTTCACTTTTTCAAAACAGCTAGGAAAACACTTTTACTAGGAAAATGTCTCTATATTGAATCATAACTAATAATAATTACTAATACTAAAAAGTCTTAATAATGTCTTTACATCTGCAAACCATTCTGCATTGCAAAATTTGGAGGTTAGGGTCCAAGGACTGTGAGGTAGAGTCAAAGGCGAGTCTAATTTCATGATTTGTGAAAGTGCTTCCCATAAAAATGCCACTCAGGGAAAATGCAGTTCCAGTGTTCTTCTCCCTGCCTTTGATGCTTGCTTGTTTCTCACTGTTGAGCTGTCCACATTAGCAACTATGTGCCACCTTTTCATTCCGTTGCAAAGGTGAGCCAAGGAAACCAGGAGGAAGCATAAAACTGGAAGGTCAGTTCCAGAAAAGCATAGGGAAGCTTCATATCTAAAAAGCACTTTGAAGACAAAAAGTAATAGCTGTAGTCTGCTTAAAGCTAACATTGCCTGGAACAGCCTGCAGCACGCCCCCATAACCCTCTGGGGGGTTCATCATCCTAACAGAATTGCCTGGGAACAACAAAAAAAATCTTGAGTTAGATTGATATAATGATATAGGTGCAGGGAGAGTGGCTTTAACCCTTTGCTTCTGCTATTGTCCGTATTAGAACTGGGGTCCCACATGACTGCTATCTGCAATAGGAGGAAAGCTTGTGGAAAGAGTCTTAATAGCAAAACACGCTGTATAGATTATCACACTGTGAAATTGTAATATATGTAGTACATGAGAACATAAGAAGAGCCTGTTGAATCGAGCCCATAGCCCAAATAGGTCAGCATCCTTCTCTCACAGTGGCCAACCAGATGCCTGTACGAAGCCTAAAAGCAGGATTTGAACACAAGGGCACTCTTCCCTCCTGTGGCTTTCAGCAGTACTGCTGCCTCCAGCTGTGGTGGCAGTGTACAAACAGTACAAAATAGCTGTAAGCATATACAGCTGATCAGCTATCATGGAACCCCATGTAGGGTATAAAATAAATGGAATAACCAAAATGTTTATTGATATTTCACAACCCTGGAATTAAAAGTTGACAGGATGCCAGTCTGCAGCCTGTTTTGCCCATTGCCTTGTTCAGGAATTGCCACATGTTTAGTTAAGAGTGTTGTAGAGTCAACACACACATTGAAAAACCAGATAGCAGAACTAACCTTACACTAAGCTATGCAGCTGCGGTGTGCTTATAATAAACAGAGAATCAATCATTCCTATCCAAAATATCTACCCAGGAATATTATATGTATATGCCTGTCATTTTTTATGCTTCCTATCTTTCCAGTGAGTCACTAGTTCTTCTTTTTGGCAAGCCATAAGAAGCTTCTTAGCTTATATACAATTTTTCACAATTTGATGTTTGAGAGTGTTTTCCTTATCTGTGTACCGAAGATTAATTTGGCAAGGTCTCATCCGGGCCGAGCCTGCTATGTCTTTCCAAGAGGTACACCCATGGAAAATGCAAAGCAAAAGTGAATAGAATGCCTTCAAATATATGCAGAATGCTTTCCCCTCGATGCTTTGTTAACAGTGTTTATCTGAATTGTTTGAACTCTGCTTTGTCGCTTTCCAAACATACTCTGTCTACTAGGGTATTCTCCCAGCCATCTGTTGTGTGCAGAGAGCTTTTCATACACAACCGTGTGCCGCAAACAGATATTGGCATGACTGTTCTTTTTGTGTAATCAGGACTGTGGCTCAATGGTAGAGAATCTGTCTTGCATCCAGATGTCCGCAGATGCAATCTCTGGTGTTTTGTTGTGCTTTTATGTATGTTGAAAGCTTTCCAGAGTGACTGGGGGGGGGCAGGATATAGATTAAAAAATATTATTTATTATTATTATTTTCTGTACCTCAACATGCTTTTGACCTGCAAAAGTGTAAAAGATGTGCAATCTTTAAAAAGTCCAGCTTCCACATTTGCATTAAGTTTAGACATCTCTGTAAGTTAATGGGAGTCACCCCAAATTTAAGTTTAGTTTTATTCAGGTCTAAGCTGTTCTTGTTCTTGTTGTTGTCATTGCAGAATTGCTCTGGATGTAAAGAGAAGAGGCCTGCACACAGTCTGTGTACTAACTGCAACAAGTGGCTATGCAGCTTGTGTACAGAAGAGCACGGGCATGGCAAGGAAACAGGAGACAATTTCTTGCCTATACCATTGAAGGGATGTTCAGGTAGAAATGTAATCTCATGCGGTTCTGTTTTTGCCAAACTTCACAGCGAAGTGCTACTTGCCCCCATTGAACAGCTGACTTGTGTCACCTGCCACCTGCACTGCTTGCTTGCTTGTTGCCTGCCATTCTGTTGTCACATGCCAACGACCTTACATTTTTATGTATATAGGAAGAAAATGGCTGTTTTCCTTAGAACAAGGAGTGCACCAAGGGAAACTTACATTTGGGGAAAAATTTTTTACAAATGCACTAGAAGGCAAAGTCAGTCCTCCAGCAATCTCTACCCCATTCCAGAGTCCTCTCAAGTTCTTCGGAAACTAAACGCAACACAGATAACATATTGGAATGTTTTCTCCACAGGCAAAGTAGTGGAGATTTGTGGGGAGCATCAGTAGCTTTAGTGTGTAGGTGTTTAAGGTCTTTACTTCTGAAGGAAGCTTCAGAAATTTTTGCCCACCTTTGTTGAAATGTTTTCTGGAATCAAGGCCCCCAATTCCTGTCTTCAGTATGCAAAATGAGACTGGGAGAATCTAGCTTTTCATTATTTGTTAATTTCGTTAATTTAAAATTCATCCAGTGATAAGCATAGAAGAAAGATGCCAGATAACTACATGTCCATCAAAAGAAAACATGGCACTAAAGTTAATGCATACCCTAATAAAATATGCAACACTGCTACATACAAGTGGCAGTTTAATAAAGTATGTAACATGCTGTATTATACATTACATCTAGATGAGGCAAAAGCTGGTTGTGAATTTGAGGAAATGAAGTTGAGAAGTCTTTGGAATGGGAACTTGGCTGGAAACTTGCCTTAAGAATGTAAATGACTTTCCCCTTAACTGTCCTAGGAGGCAGGCATGCCAGTAACAAAAAAGAAAAAGAAAGAAAAAGAAAAAGACCATATTTATACTCAACTCCCATTAGTGCCTGGTAGTTTTCCTTTCTTTGAAGCTAGTAGTAAGTGATTGAATCAGAACAATCTCACAGGGACTAAGGGATCTGATGCATGTACATATCAATATTTATTAGGCATGCTTCTTGGGGGAAAGGAAGATCACATACAGCTACTGATTTGGGAAAACTTTGGAACTCAACGTATGTGCATTGTAGCCTGAGGATGGATAAATACGTAGAGTAGAAGCTGAAGCATTTCATACAGAGCTTTGAGAACAGAATCGGTTAGTGGTTGAATTAAGCAAATTATACTCAGGATAGGTGATCTTCTTTCTGCTTTGCTGTTGACATTATGTGCCAAAGAAACTCTGGTGTCGTGCTTAAAATAGATTAGGAAAATAAACTATAAATGCAAATTTGTTTATTTTGCATTAGAGTGCTCAGATTACATGCTCTATTCCAAACTTAATAAAACTACAAGAGAATGGGGGAGAGCAGTAGAATGGCAGTAGGGCAAGAACTTAAGGCAAATGCCATGGCATTTTTATATACCTCTGGAGTAATTTTGTATTAATCCTGGTTTCCAGGAGCTGATGGGGAAACAAGTGAATTTCCCTTGTTCTGCCCAATGCACAGTCAAGAGACACTCAAACTGTTTTGCGAGACCTGCGACGCCCTCACTTGCCGCTGCTGCCTTCTAACGGAACACAAGGAACACAGGTACTAAATATTTATTGTCCTTTGTTCTTAGTCTAGTGCTACAAGGAAGAGCCTAGTGACTGAAAGGATAAGGTTGTCCCACTTTATTTTTCTATCACAATGTTTCTTCAGCTGTACAGAAGGTCACACATCCCACTATGCAATGTAAACTTCCACTGTTTTCACATGATGCACTTACCACACCATCTTGTCTTACCTAGAGGTAAGACCCAGTTCAGAATTGAAACCTTTCTTGGGAAAAAGTCTCATAGTACTCAATGGAAGTAACCTCCAAATTAGTTTGGACAGGATTGGGCTGTGAGCACATTTTGTGTCCCATTTGAATACTATGAAAGTGGGGGGAAAAATGGAGGAAGAACGGAAAGTATAGGCCAATGCAGGTTTTAGATTAATCTTTGGAGGTTATTTGGAGCAAAGCTGATTTTGACTTCACATATGAAAATTATTGTGGTTTCCTCAGTTCTTCAGCACACACTTATGAAATCCTCATGTGTGCAATTAGCAGACATTTGTGATTATGAAGGGAAGGTGAAGCAGTCTGTGTAGCAGTTACAAATGATATTGTGATTTTTTATATTAGTGGAATAAATATGAATAATAAAAAACTAATGTGGTTCAGGAAACAGTTTTAGGAGAAGGCAGCTGTCAAATATGTACCCAGATTTGCACATATAATCTGGTAGTCCAGCCCTTGACTGGGTGGTACATGAATAATGATGCCAAGACAGTAGAAAAGCTGCTGGGGTTTTCTGGAAAGTTTTTGGTTGACTGGACCTTGGGCAGATCCACACCATACATTTAAAACACATCCCATACCTGTTTAAAGTGCATAACTTGCCCTAAATAATCCTGGGAAGTGTAGGTGCTGAGAACAGTAGCTCTGTTTGGGGAAAACTTCAGTTCCCAGGGTTCTTTGGGGGAGTCCATGTGTTTTGGATGTGTGTTGAATGTGCTTTAAATGTATGCTGTAGATCTGCCCCATCTTCAAACATACATACATACACTTCCTGACTGCATCATGTGTGACTTCCATATGTGAAGGCACCATCATGGGTCAAACACCAAAGACAAAGGTGTCTCCTCCTTTCAGGCACTTTGTTGTTCAGTGGAGGCAGTTTGCATATTTAGTGGTGTGTCATTTACGTGTTGAGTAGTCAAATCTAGACATTACAAGTGATGTATGAACCTGCCCACGTTGTCTGGTGCAGGGGTGGGGAACATGTTTTGGCCTGAGGATCACGTTCCCATATGGGCAATCTGTCAGGGGCCACACGCCAGAGGCGCAAATCCCTCTTGCGTTGGATTTGAACTGAAGACTGCTCACTGTTAATTTATGAATTTATTAGTAGAAGAATAAAAAAAACACACAAAAGGCTTCTCTTCTTTTCCTAGGTTCAGACATCTCCACGAAGCTTTACAAAACCAGAGAGCCATCCTGGAAAATGTGACGGCTAAAGTGGAAGAGAAGAAAAATGGGGTGCAGGTCTCAGCCAAACAGATTGAAGACAGGTAACTTTCAAGGACACATTCTAGGCAAGGAAGAACAGAGAGGGTGTGGCTGGGGACAGGATACAAAAACACTTTACAAGGAACAGAAAGAGTGCCTGGATGGCCTGGATGGTTGCATTTGGGCTCAGACCTGATGTTCCCACAATAAGGCAGTCAGTGATGTTTTTGAAGGTGGCCTAAGTAGGGACATAACTGGGGCACATCATTTGAAGGGAAGGGGTGTGGCTTGCCTACTTGCTTCCCCCACCCCGCCCCCACTTTTCTTTGAATCCATATCTGGAGTGATGAAGGGGAAAGTGTGCAGAACTCTCTGACCCTCTTGGGCAGAAAAGCATGGGGGATGTGCTTTTGCTGGAGGTAAACACTTCAAAGAGAGGAGATCTGATTACCATGCTGTCTTGTTCTAGGTATTCAGTAACCTGTGGAAGAGGCGGCCAGTTTGCCTAGCTGTGTTAGATGGGAAGGCGAACATCCTTTGGCATTTTGCTAAATTTACAGCCCAGTCTTGTGCAAGTTTGTTCAGAACTATGTTCTGTTCAGTGGATTGCAATCCTAAAGTAGTAGCTTAGAATAATGGCTAGGTTATTCAGGGTTATATGAAGGAAAACTCAATTCAAATCTAAGCTCAAGCAATGCTTGGTGAGATATAAAGAATGCAATAATAAGTATGCCCAATAAGGAGTTGCCAATATCACAGCAGTTAGAAAGGTTTATTTCTGTCTCCAGTGATACAAGAATAGCCACACCAAATACCCTCAATGATAAAATGCTGAGAACTTCAGTCTGACAACTTTGTGTGTGTGTGTGTGTGTGTGTGCGCGCGCAAGTTTTGCTATAATCTATTAATAATGAACTAGACAAATATAATCATTACTTTCTCAAGAAACCTAGCAAATTTGATAAAATCAGGCATTGTTTACTTGTCACCCTGATTCAGCAAAACTCTTTTGGAAAGTCCTATGTTTGAATCCATGAAGCATGTTATTCAAGTTAGCAGTAGTGCACGCAGGCTTAGAATTATGATATTAGCCGGATCATAGTACTAAGTGCTTTGAAAAAGGCAAGCCATATACACTAGTTGGCTTCCTGGTGCAATTGATAACACATTCACAGTGATGACCATCAAACCTTCTCATATATACACACAGTGAAGTTGTCAATGGCTTCTTTTCTACAGATTGTTTGAAGTAAAGCACCTGCAAAGGAAAGTGGAAAATCAGATCAAAATGGCCAAGATGCTCCTGATCAGTGAAATAAATAAGAGAACAAATGTTCTACTTGAACAGCTAGAGGTAAGTAGGGTGGTTCTAACGTAGCTAAGGCAGATCATTACATGCAGACATAAGAACAACAAGAATTTATTTATGTGGCGAACTCAAAGGTCAAGAAATGCACGGGGTGAGAAAAACTGAAAGGGGAGGCCCTTCCTCAGCTGATGTGGGAATGTCTGGTAATGAAGAGGGTGCTTTGGGAGAAGGGCAGCTGGGCAAGAGATTTGGAAACAGCACAGCTAGATGTCCATGGTGCCCTACAGTGCCAGTGGGACTGCCTATATCAGGAGTGGGGAAAGTTTTTCAGCCTGAGAGCTGCATTCTCTCATGGGCGATCTTCAGGAGGTCACATGCCAGTGGTGAGTGGGGTCAGAGGCAAAAGTGGGAAGGACTAATGGCAACGTTGAGTGGAGCAACAAATTGAGTCTTATCTTTCTATAGTAGGCTATATTCCACCTATGCAAAAGCAAAAGTTTTCTGACTTTTGTTAGATGTTTCTGACACCGACACACGTTTCTCCATCTTTCATCCAAGCAAGGAAGAGGGATCATCACAGTTCCAATGACTATGTTGAGTAGTTTCTTTTGTTTTTGACTCCTGACAGAGAATCACCAGTGAAAGGAAGCAGAAACTGGAACAACAACTTCAGGGCATCATGGTGTTAAACAGGCAATTTGAACACGTGCAGAACTTTCTGAGCTGGGCAGTGTGCAGTAAAAACAGTGTTCCATTTCTCTTCAGTAAGGAGCTGGTAAGTCTAAATGCTCACTGCAATCCCAAAATGCAAAAAAGGGAAGGGAACAGAAAAAAACAAGTCCCCAAAGAAGCTAATGGGGGAAATGCACGAACTCTTCTACTGTACTGGTGGCTCAAGACTTTAAAAAGTACTTCTAGGTCTCCCAGAAGCTGAAGCAAAAAGGAGGTTGGCAAGCGGCTCTAGTAAAAAGTTAATACTGCATTAGTGGGAATCTTTGTGGTGGCTTCTGCTAGGGCAGTGCATTAGTTGAATATGGCCTAATATGTTTAGAAACTTCTGTTTTGGAGCGGAAATACACAGATTAAAGTGGAAATGGGACAGTTGAATTATGGGCAAACACACGCAAAAGTGGCATGGTCTGGAAGTTTATTGATTTGCCCATCCCTAGTCCTTATATAGATTGAGACTGCTTTTCATGCTAAAACATGGTGCCAATCACCCAGACAACCAGTCATCTGGAAGCATATATAGTGCATATACAGTGCATAGGATGTTTTCTTGTGATCAGCATGGGACTTTAGTGCTGACCCAGAAGCATAGGAAATGGAACAAGATCCAGTGCCTTTCCCCCCATGCTCAGTCATTCACATAATGCCTACTTCATTCATGATTTACAGTAGCTTCCTGTTACTGTCATCTAGAGTGGGACAGGATATGGAATTGGTGTGAACTGAAGATACAGCACAATATTGATGCATTTATGTATTTAAGTATGTATTAATTACCTGTCTCCCGAAAAGGCAACCAAGACAATGTAAGGCAACATGAACTAAAAATCTGCATTAATATGTAGGAGCTAAAGCAAATAATAAAAATACAAAAGGTACACATGTGTACTGTAAAGAGTAAATGTCCATAACAAATAATTAGACTCCCTAAACTAGCCCTGTGTAGTGCAGACCTGGCTGTCTTATGAACGCAGACTTACTTCTGAGTAAATATGCATAGGATTCCATTTTGCTGAATCAATAATATTCCAGATGAGGATAGTGTGAAAGAGAGATCCTATGGCTTTAGGTTGCTCTCTATGTGCAGTACTTTATTGGGGAAAGCAAATATAAAAATATCGTTTGTAATTATGGGAGAAAGATTGTGAGACAGTAAGGATTTGCTTACACAGTAAAGTATTGTGGATTGTTATCTCAGCCTTGTTTCATACATCAGCAACTTATCTATTATTTATTTTATTTAGAGAATTAATAAACCACTAGATCAAAAGAAATTTCCCAAGTGGTGTACAGATAGAATTATAAAGAAAAACATGGATAAAGTCATACACCAGTTAAAAACAAGTGTACATAGAATCACCACCATCCTTAAAAACAAAGATAAAAATCAATGACTTTAAAAGAAAAATCATTAACTAAATCATGTGTCTGCCACAATAAGGTGCTGCCTTACTAAAGGAATGACTCCTCACAAATGTGGAACATACGTTATGTGGCACTTGCAAAAGTGCCAGTTCTGCAGAAGCATACTTCTTGTTAACTATTTCAGGCTATTTGCTGGTCTCCATAGCAATCTGAGTAACTTTACTCTCCACTGAAGTTTGCATAGCAGACATTACAAGCCTGCTGTTGTCTGCATGCAAAATCATTTCTCCTGCAGTGATGGACTTAGGAGTCCCTGATTTCAACATGAATTCCTTTCCTCTCATTAGTTCACTTTAGCTAGGAGATTCTTGCCTTGAAAATGTAAGCAAATCGAAAAGCACAATGAAATAAAAGGATAACTGAATGGACAAGTAAGCAATAATGGAAAATGGAAATGTAGGGTCATTTAAAGTTATAAGTCATAATCAGCTGTGATTGATAAAGCATTGATCCTCATTAACTCTAACATTAATTTTTTTATTTGTTACCAGATTGTGTTTCAGATCCAGCGTTTACTAGAAACAAACTGTAATACTGATGCAGGTCCTCCTTGGAAGGTCAGATTCACATGGGACCCATCTTTCTGGACTAAACAACTGTCCAATTTAGGTAAAAAAAGTATACAATGTTAGGTTTCCTTTGAGTTCATTAGATGAAAATATGTGTGTGTGTATTATCAGTATTGATGTTCATTTTTCCACTGCTGCCACTGTGACAATTCTTTGTAAGTCACACTTAATATGTCACCCAAAAGCTGCTACAAGGTGAGTCAAAGACTTTCGTGTGCGGAAAAAGGCCAAGTTGTGAGTTATACCCCTATGCGAGTGACATAGGCGCCACTATTTTGCTTTGGTGTCATAAGAATGAAAACACACACTCATGCACATCCATACATAAATAACCATGCCAGAATCAAAGACCTTATTGAAAGTAGGGGGATTATGTTGATGTAAAGGTAAAGGTACCCCTGCCCGTACGGGCCAGTCTTGACAGACTCTAGGGTTGTGCGCTCATCTCTAGAGGCTGGAAGCCAGCTCTGTCCGCAGACACTTCCGGGTCACGTGGCCAGCGTGACGAAGCTGCTCTGTCGAACCAGCACCAGAGCAGCACACGGAAACGCCGTTTACCTTCCCGCTAGAAAGCGGTACCTGTTTATCTACTTGCACTTAGGGGTGCTTTCGAACTGCTAGGCGGGCAGGAGCTGGGACCGAACGACAGGAGCTCACTCCGCCGTGGGGATTCGAACCGCCGACCATGCGATCGGCAAGCCCTAGGCACTGAGGCTTTACCCACAGCGCCACCCGCGTCCAAATGTTGATGTAGTCCTTTCCATATCTGGAGAAGCATTTTGGGGGGGGGACACCAAAAGGCAGCCATATAGTATTACCCCCCCCCACAAGCTGAAATAGCTATTGTTGAAATACTCTCACAAGCCCTTCTGAAATTAAAAGATTGTTTACAGCATGGGTAGGCAAACTAAGGCCAGGGGCCGGATCTGGCCCAATCGCCTTATAAATCCGGCCCGCGGATGGTCCAGGAATTAGCATGTTTTTCCATGAGTAGAATGTGTGTTTTATTTAAAATGCATCTGTGGGTTATTTGTGGGGCATAGGAATTTGTTCATTTTTTTCCAAAATATAGTCCGGCCCCCCACAAGGTCTGAGGGACAGTGGTTCAGCCCCCTGCTGAAAAAGTTTGCTGACCCCTGGCTTACAGTGTCTTAATGGAAGTGCTACAAATGACAATTTGGGAAAAAGTCATACATCCCCCTTTGGGCTGGCTATTATCTCACCAGTCCTCTACTTTTAACAGGGCTTAAAACAACAACAATTCACCATATGCCTCCATTTGATACTCAGATACTAGGAGATAATGCAAAAGGTGAGACTCTGTGGAAGTATTTCTGAATAAGGTTTCCCCTGAAGGAAGATTTGATAGCCTGTTTCTAGCACATGTTGACCCCCTCCTGGTGGATGGGTGGATGTTTTTCTCCATTTTGCTGGTGCAGCCTTCCCGTTTTTATTTCTTCCTTGCTTTCTGCAGGCCACTTGTCAATGGAGGGGGGACCAATCCATCACTCAGATGTGCCATCCTATGGAAGTATGCAAGGAATGCAGCCCTCCTTGTATCATCATCACGGACATCATTCGCCAGCACCACAGCATGACTCTCTCAACACCCAGTCCCACCAGTTTCAGCCTCCTGTTCATTGCCCTACGCCTGTGTGCTGCACCCATTGCCTTAACATCCCACACATGAATAAAGGACAGCTTCCTCATCAAACCATGAGCCATGCCCATTCCTTCCGACAGCCTCCTGAGATGCACCACCACCAGCAGCAGCATTTCCCTCTGCAGTATAGCCAGCAGCAGCACGAAAGAGAACAGAGGTGCACCTCTCGACCCGTGAAAACACTGCAGCCTTGTGCCGAGCAGAATTCTCACCAGGAGCACGATAGCTTATCTGCCAGGATGGGAAAGCATTCCCAAGAGCAGCCGTTGCAACAGGCAGCACATCCCATTTATCCCCTTCCCCTGCATGATGGTCAACAAGGCCAGGCTGGACATTCCCAGCAGCTGCCTGCGCAATCTGCTCTGCACAGTCCGACAGTGCAAGTTCAGCTTGGTCCTCTCCAGAAGCTAAAGCTGAATCACTTGCAGCAGCAGCAGCAGCAGCAGGAACAGCCACCCTTGCCGCCACTGCCGCCACTGTCACCACAGCAGTCATCTACGACAGGTCAGAGCGAGAAGGCTCACGAAGAAGTGCTACAGCAGAGTTTGGACATCATGCACCACCAGTTTGAACTGGAGGAAATGAAGAAAGATCTGGAGCTTCTCCTCCAGGCTCAGCAACCGAGCCTGCAAGTGAATCAGGCCAAGCAGCCTCCGCATGTTCAGCAAACAATTGTGGGGCAAATAAACTACATTGTGAGGCAGCCGACGGCAGTTCAGCAGCAAAGCCAGGATGAAGCCCAGCAGGTGAGTCATTTTCGTTTTTTTGGTCTCTAGCTGTTTAAATGCCCTAACCAAAACTTGGTACCAAATAGGCTCCAATGCAGATAGGTTAGCACAGATTTAAAGCCAGTAATTGTTAATAAATGGGCTGACACCTGTGAACTCAGTAGGCCCTTCCAGGCTTCACTATTTTTAGGTGGGATTTGATAACACGCTGGCAAATTCTGGTTGCCCAATTAAAGTTGATTTGGAGCTCTTCTGCAAAAAATTGGACTTTTTGCAGTAAAGAAAGCGATGAGGAAATGCACTGGGGAGTGTGAGAACACTTGCTTTGACACAGCGTTATCTAACTTGACTGCAAACAAATCCGATTGAATGTTAACTAATAGGCAAAATCCACTGATCTCCCTGCAAACAAATTAGGAGGGTGGCTCAGTTTACAGATCATCTGGAAATGATCCCTGTGTGTACAAATAAAATAAGGGTGTTCCATCAAAAGGATTTTTCATATTACGACTCATTTCCTAAACTGATTTTGGTGCTATTAATGAATCTGTGCTGATTATTCCCTTATCATAGGTTGTTGAAGATTCCACTGATTCAGAAGGTCAAAAACCAGCACTTCCCCTTGATAGAAACATGATTCCACCCATGTCACAGCCATTGGAAGATGCTATTGTCAGTATTCACTCCCCAGAGAGTACTTTGTTGAATCCAGTCAGAAAGGTACACAGAGCTTCTTCTTTTCTTTTTTTAAACATAAGAGAAAATGTTTCAGTAGCTCTATATGACTTCTTTGAAGACTACTTCTCTCTTTCAGCACTTTGACAAGAATGAAGGTCAAGAGTGAAATTTCATCTTTGTAGGGGAGATTATTCTCTGTAGAAGCCCATATCCTTGGAACACAGTGAATGTGTCCATACAAGTGCTTAAATTGCCCTTGAGACTCTCATGTTATTTCTATACACATTTCATAGTTGTTAATATAGAAAAGACTAGAAGAAAAGCATTTGTAATGCAAATGTGCATTTTTACATTTTGGGGCAATGTACATTGTACGTTTGCACTACAAACTGATTGAAAAATCACATAAAGCCTTGAGTGGAAATTTCGATGGGAGTTTTTCATGAATTCTGATTTGTTGATCTCCAGGCAATGCTGCAAAAAACATATTTTTAGGGCTGCTTTGTTCCTGACATTTCTTTTCTACGCAAGGATGGAGGGAAATCCCAGTGTTCACAATTATTTGAACACCCTATTTAGGTGTTCAAAAACAAGCAGCAATAATTGTATGACGGAGGGAATAGGGGGAATTCACTCAGTTCATCCACAGTCTTGTTCCTTGCATTGGCCTCTTCTCAATGCTGTCTTAATGCTGGGGCAGCCTGTCAAATGCTCATAGGTAGCTGGAGCCCAAAGGTGGCAGTTATGTATTTGTTTGAACATTTATAATCCATACTTTCATAAAATATATAAAGGAGGCTCAGAGCATATACAACACAATAATGTCAGTCTAAATATCTATAAAACACAATAAAAAAACTTCAGTAAAACATCAGTAGATACTGGTTGGCTAAAAAGAGAAATTCATATTGTGAAGACCTGTCTAAACAGTACAGTTTTCAAACCTCTAAAAGAAGATAGGGGCAGTTCCTCCCGAACCTCTACACAGCAGGCCTGCCAAGCTAAAGTCTCAATTCCCAGTGAAGGCTCCAGGGCATGGGGAACCACTAGAGGTACTTCATAAGAGGTCAGATGGTGCTTTGGGCATGAGTTGTTTATGACTTTGTCAGTTAACACGTGTGTAGGATCATGGGAGATTGCACATAAGGCAAAGGTGAGCAACCTGTGGCCTACCTAAGTTCATTCAGGTGCCACAGAGGGGAAGAACAGGTGGAAAATGGGTGGCAAAGAGAGAGATAAAAAGAGTGATAGAGGTAGCGCCCCTCTCACTTTTCACTCTGGCCTTGCATACTACTAGCATCTAGCCTCCGATAAATTACCTCAGAGGTAAATTAATTGATATTGTTATAATTTGGCTCTTATTGGGTGAATATTGGAAAACTAATAAAAATTTATTTGGCCCAACTCCTCCCCCAAACCCCGAGGTAATGTGGCCCTTAGCAGAAGAAAGGTTCCTATCCCAACATTAGCAATAGCTCAGTAGTAGAGCACATGATTTGCATGCAGGCAGTTACAGGTTGCGTTTGTAGGTTATCCAGTTAAGAGGATGAGCTGTAGGTGCTAAGAAAGACCTCTGCCTGAGACTTTGGAAAGCTGCTGCCAGTCAGTGTACATAATACTAGTATACTCTAGATGGACTCGGTGTAAGCCAGCTTTCTTTCTAAGGTCCAGGCACATTGCTTGTTAGGGCAGGTACCTCTGAGGTTCCTCTGCAGCAGCTAAGCAAGTGCAAGCTAACCCCTCTTCCTTCAATCTCAAGTGGTGGTGCCAATAACCATACAGGTAAAATAGACATACTTATTATCTTCTCTATGCAAATTTAGATTTTCTAAATTTAAAAAGGAACATTTCTTGATGCCCAAAAGGGTTTTGTTTTCTAAGAACATAGAGAGAGAAATAAACTCAGTACATATTGCAGCTACTACCCAGTGTTATGACTTGACTGTAGCTTCATGCATTACAGACTGGAAGCATGCTCCATCACTAGGCAATATTAAATACTGAAAATGTGCTTGCTTAAGTTGGTAGCTTTTACCCACCTCCTCTGAGGACCTTTTGCCCAACAGCCGCTTGATCTGGTCACTTCTGGTCAGTAAGAAATGCTTCCAAAATGATAAGACAAGGTTGTTTTTACAAAAGTTGACAATTCTTCTTTTTAGGACATAAATGACTAGATAGATGTGAATAGGCATGCAGCTAGTAAATATTTTAGTTGGCCAGTAACTTCAGTGGAGTTTAGTGGAATAATAGTGCCTTTCTTTCTCTGAAGCTATACTATATATTTTGGCCTGGCTAGTTCCTGAATGGAACACTCTTCAGCCTCCCATATACACAACCCTGAATCCTATGGAAAAAGAGCAGGATACAAATAAACACAAATAAACAGCCCCATCTACTTTGACCTCAAGACCCTTGTCTTGCTATAGTGTCACAGCACTGTCATGGCTTGGTGCCAAAATTAGGCAAGTGCTGATTGAAGAAGTGATGTAGAGATTGTAACTATAACGGGGGAAAGACCAAACTTCCTTTTGGTTCAAAGTAAAAGACAGGTTGTATCTTTGAGGGTAATTTAACTTTCATGTTACCTGATCATTTTGCTTGTACATAAACTGTTTAGTTGTTTCTCCACAATTTCCAGGAACTTATGTACAGGTATTTTGATTAAATGGTCTGTAACTTGAGTCATAAGATGCAATGCCATTTGCATAATCCACATGCCATTTATATGAGTTCTAATTGTTTGAGGTCTACCGTAGCTAAGGCCTGTTTGCTTAGGCTGCATTTAAGAACATATGCATTGTATAGGCTAGCATTCTGTATCTGATATTGGCCAATCATCTGCCTAGAAACTGAAATGAAGGATAAAGATAACTGGGCATTCCCTGTTCCCAACTCTGAACCACCAATTTATAAGGGTATTAATTTTAGCTATGATGGCTGATACAGTGATACCTCGGGTTACAGACACTTCAGGTTGTGTGTTTTCGGGTTGCGCACCGTGCCAAACCCGGAAGTACCAGAACGGGTTACTTCTGGGTTTCAGTGCTCCCGCATGCACAGAAACGCTAAATCGCACTTTGTGCATGTGCAGAAGTGCTGAATCGCGACCCGCGTGTGCACAGACGCGGCACTGTGAATTGCGAACGTTCCTCCCGCACGGATCACATTCGCAACCTGAGCGTCCACTATATTTGAATAATTTTAGTACAAGTACCTTCTATTTAAGAATTTGGAAGTCCTTGCTTAGCCAAAGCAAAAAAAAAAAAAAAAAAAACAACCCAGGATTTTTTATACCAGATTGCAGACAGTCCCAAAGTTCTTCAGAGCAGCTTGCAAGGTGGTATAGGGGCTATAGCCAGAAGGGATCACGTGAAGAGCCTTATGATGTGTATGATTCCTCTGTATGGTCCCTTGGATCCAGGCTACAGTCTTTTGTCGGAGAAACCAGGCAATCAGTAGAATAAGAAGGTTGTATACAAATTATACATATTTGTATAAAATTCTGATAGCAAGGCCTTTGAGACTTCTGTGACTACTTTGGAGTAGTTAGATATTGTTTGTGGGTGGAGGAAAAGATGGATGATTGAAACAGGGAAAGGACTCAGCTGTAACTGCCTCTTACTCCTCAATATCCTTAATCAATCAGGACTCGAAGAACTTTACAGCTGTCTTAACTGACAGAATGGACAACATTATCACCCAGTACATCCACTCTGATCAAATGGAATTCATCCCATGATGACACCTGGTGGACAAAGTGTTACATGGGCTAGATGTTGCATACAAGGCAAGACACATTTTGAACATCTTATCCCCCAACACTGAGAAAGCTTTTGATTGTATCGAATGGCTATGCCTCAAGTATTTCCTTCTCGAGATGAATTCCAGTCCTAATTCCTCCAGGGACATTCAGGCATTATCAACATCCTTAGGGGCTGTGTCTGTAGACATCCTGGACTTCTATCATACTCATCTCAAAAGAGAACTAAATCTGGCTGTCTGCTGCGTCTGTTGCTATATATCCTGACAATGGAATCCTTAGCCTGTGCTCTGTGGATGAACAAAATGATCCAAGTGTAACTAAACACAGCATAAAGCAGTGATTATCTCTGATAACATATTAGCAGCTCAAATTACATCTCGTAACCAGTGTGAGCTTGACACATTTGAAAAAGCATCTGGATAAAAAGCCAACTGTCAGAAGTCTGATATGATAAATATAAACTTGACCTATAAAATTATTTTGTGCAGCTCACTAAGCCATGGCATCACCTTGGGATCTTTCCGTCATCCTTCTGTCTACCTATTATACATTCAACTACCAACCACTTTCTAATCAGCTTTACAAATGCATGCAAAAATGGTATTCTGACTTCTTATGGCTCATTTGTGTGAATGAATGTCTAGAATCCTCCCTCCCTCCCCAAACAATTGCACTTTATCTGTCACCACCAAGTCTTAAGCATAAGCCACGACTGAAGCAATTTCACATTTAATAGACCTATGGTTAAAAAAGTTTGACAGTTCCAGCCCTGGACTTTATATTTTGCTGCAGCTCTCCTATATGGATGCATCATCAGTGGACACAAATACAACAACATGCTACCAGAAACTATACATAGGATGCCTTGATTTGGAATGATCACAGGGATCAGCCTTGGTTCATACTTAGGCATCTCTTCCTTTAAGAATACTCTGTTCATTGGATCCGTTGAAGAGAGAATCACATTTTTGCCTGATCGTCTTTTTATGTATCATTCTGATTTAATCAGTTCAAACAGCCTTATGGACTTCTCTTCCTGGAAAACAACAAAGATACATTGGATGAAAGACTTAACATGTTGAAGAAAACTCCAAGGAACATTAAAAGAAAGTTGATTCACCATAGCTTTCTGTACAGTGGTGCAGTTAAATCATTTTGGACCCTAGACTTAATTATCTTATGGGGGTGGGATCATTTTAAATATGCATGACTTCACTTGCTCCATTTGCGAGTCTTCCTGTTCCTTCTGCTGAGTGGGGCCCTAATAGCACCACTATTCCAATATGCCACTCTGCAAATATGCTACTTTCTCAGACAACTATAATTCAAGCAGAATGCTGTAACCTCGCTAGCATCATAGAATCCTATTTAAATGTCATAATTCTCTCCTCCTTAGCTCTTACCATCTACCTGTTCCTTCTGACCCTTCTTCTGAAGGAGATGCTTTTGTAGTTGGAGGTTTGTAAAGGATCTGCCCAGAACTTTAGATTGGCAAGGCACCTGTGCCTCATTTTTGTAGCATGAATATAAAGAAAACTCAGTTTAAAGATCTTAACAGAAAGTGCATAACTGCAGCAAAGTTCCACTTAATCCATTTGAGCTATAGTCAGTTCGTCTAGTACGGCTGTGTGCAAACTAGGACCTTTAAACACTTTTTGTGGTTGCTCAACTCTTCTACTAATTAATTGCAGAATTCTTTCAGGAGTTTATCCATTCTCAAGCAAATTATGACCTTGTAACTATACTTCTTAACAACACAATTGTGGTTTTCTCTGCAACAGCTGAAACAACAGAACTATCTGAGAAGTGATGATTATGTGTAAACTTTGTCAATAGATGCTGCAGGCTAGAGATAGAGTCTAGAAAAAGAAGATTGTTGTGATCTGGTTCTTATGGTATAAGTGCCAGATGGCCATCTTACTGTTACCAAATGCAAAAACATTTATATCCCTCTCCTCTCTAATGTTTTGGCTGCTTGCACCTCATTTTTCAGTTTGCCAACTTAGCTTGACAAACATCCTCTTTTCTTAGAGTTCATTGATTGTCTGTGAATTTGACAGTCATTTCCACACACACACCCCACATCCTTGTACTGTAAATGTGCTTTAGTTTCAAGTTGCTTCTGTGTTTTTCTCCTTTCTTGTGTTGTGTGTCTCTTGTATATTTATCTAAAAATTTTGAAAATTTTTACAAATAAAATTCATATTAGAAAAGCTCTGATAGACCAATAAAGCATGTGATAAGTGGGGCTGCTGTAGACTCAGACATCCTGATGTAGACACAATGCTGTTTCAGACAGTTACTGAAGACTTGCCACAAATACATTTGCTTAATGCATGATGACATGACAGTTACTTTTCTTGAGAACTCTGATCCTTATCCAGTAGATGGGGCTATAGTCATTCCGCTTTTTGCCCCCCTTTTAAAACCATCACCAACAGCTGTGTCATCTGGTTCAGGGGTCAGGTAGCAAAGGGGTGCACAGGCAGAGGGGGAGTGATGTTTCACAAATGCCACATAAAAGTTGCCAGTAATACCCTGCAAATAAACTTTATAGCAACATATGCACTCTATGAGGGGACGCGGGTAGCGCTGTGGGTAAAACCTCAGCACCTAGGGCTTGCCAATCGCATGGTCGGCGGTTCGAATCCCCGCGGCGGGGTGAGCTCCCGTCTTTCAATCCCAGCTCCTGCCCACCTAGCAGTTCGAAAGCACCCCTAAGTGCAAGTAGATAAATAGGTACCGCTTTATAGTGGGAAGGTAAACGGCGTTTCCGTGTGCTGGCCTGCCAGAGCAGCTTCGTCACGCTGGCCACGTGACCCGGAAGTGTCTCCGGACAGCGCTGGCCCCCGGCCTCTTAGAGTACGGGCAGGGGTACCTTTACCTTTACCTTATGCACTCTATGGGAGAAGCATCACATCTAATTGTGCTCACACCCAGCGTTCAAAGCACTCCTCCTAAGAACCTTGGGAATGGTAGTTTGTTAAGGCTGCTGGGAACTGTAGCCCTTGGAACTACTGTTCCCAATATCTTTCTCTCTTTTTTGCAGGGGTGATGGTGGGGATGTGCTTCAAATTTATGGTGTGTCAAGTACAGAATGTTGTACTTCTTTGAGTGCACATTAAATGCAATATTCCTACAACAAAAGCACTACTCTGGAGTCAAATCTGTGGACCGCATGCAAAATATATAGCAGGTTTGGCTAATTCCCAGCCCTGTGGCCTGATCTACATTCTCCATTTTTTTCTGAACCCATCAATTTGGACAGTGTCAAAAAATGGGGGGGGGGTATATAAAGTAGACACATAGCATGGAGAAGTTTAAAGCTCTTGGCCTAGCCCAGCAGGCTGAAGATAGAAATGGCCCCTTCCCCAGTCATTGGCTCAATCATTTGATGAACAGGGAGGGAGTGAAAAAGAAGTTAGTTAAAGAAAAATGCTATTCTGTACTCCCCCTCCCAATCAGTTCTGCATTCCTAATTAAGTCTTTCTGGAAACTTTTGTTAACTAGTCACATTTGAATAAATGCACATACAATTCAATTGAAGATCGTCATTTTTTAAAAGGAGTTGCTGTGCACTCATTCAGAGCAATGATCCTCATACTACACGTACACTGGATTATATTATGAATATCATAAATTCTCTCAGATCCTAAAACTGGGGACGCCAGGATTGAAGCTTAGACTTGGGCATCAAATATATGCTCTGCATCTCATTTTTGTGTTCTAGTTTGTTTTTAGTTTATAGTGCTGAATTATGATATTTCACCTCAGGACTGGGAGAATAGAGAGGAAATTAAGATGAGATATTAATACACTGTAAAGTTATAATTGTGTGGGACACGATCATCATAATCATCTTCATTGTTTCCTGCACATTAGCCTCTGAAAATCCCACACAGACCTCCTCTCCTTTTTGGGTCTTTAATGTTGGGATTCTTATCTCTAACTCCAGGTTCCAGAAATCCACAAATTGGTAAAACAAGAGGTGATATTCATTACATTCCAACCATTAGGCTTCCCCCCCCCCATGGCATAACTGTGGGTGTCTAGATTTCTGCATTGATTGATTGTCATGGTAATTTATGATCTAAGCTTAAGCTCCCTGCACTGCTAAATATGACTGACTGCTACATCAGCGTAAGGTGACAACATTTTCTACTTATTGATGTCAACAAAAGCAGCCTGCTGGTACTGACATAGGAATTCCACTGAATACCATTGACTCTGTGCCCTATTGTAGTCAGAACCATATACTGGGGAGGGAACTAGTGTCCAAACTCCATCTTTAATCCAGATGCCCTCTCTCAATCTGTGTCCAAGAGATTACCCCTGCAGAATCAATGTTTCTAGGTTACCGTATCCAACTCCACAACTTTATGCCTAGTAACGAACTTTTATATTCCTGGTTTTGTGTTTGTACTGGCAGCTGGCCTGAACTTTGCAAAAGCCATGCCAGCTAAATGTCCAAGGCACCGGCATTAAGCTGGTGCTGCCCAAAAGTTACTGTGCAGGCGCACAGGCGCCCAATTTAAGTGTTTAGGATCTGATCCTTTGGACCCTGATCATCTTGGGGATTCTGGAGGACTGGATTTGCTGAGCTTAAGCCATTCTGGTGGTAATCAGTACATTGTATAGGAAAGGGTGGTGGCTTGGTGGTAGAGCATGCTGAGGGTTCACAGTTTAATCCTCATCAGCTCCAGGTGAAGCTGGGACATTTAACACCCAGCCATCTTTCCTACCCATCTCACCCAGTGAAGAGTTTGGTAGAACTTGAAAGCTTGCTTACTATTTTATGCCATTTTGACTGGCCTAATACAGATATTGCCATGCTGTGGATTTTGCAGTATTTCACAGTGTGTTTTAGATTAGCAAAGCTTATTTTTGTGACCTGAAAAGGAAGATAAATAATACATGATGCTGCTTGTTCGGCTGGCTGTTTCTGCTGCTTGCACCGTAAAGCCGGCTCCATTTTCTTGTGATGCATTTTTTAAAACAGAAAACAGAGGTGCTCCCCCACCCCAAACTGGAGGGACTTTTGGTCAGGGGCACTCTACTTAAGAGCCAAGCACAAAGAATATATGTGTAGGCTATTGGTGTACTCCGAGTTAAATTTGAGCCAACTGGATTTGAATTAGTGCATTTGTTTAACCTTGCAGCATAATGAGCTGCCAGGGGGATTGCTCCACTTAACAGCAGCCTTCGTTACTTTCCAGTCCTTTGCTCTCAGTAATTTCTCCACAATCGCAAAGAATCTGTGTAGGTTTAACAAATCCTAAGCCAAGACTTTATTGAAGGTAGGCATTTTCACCTCCAACTTTCTTTGTGGTTCATAATGTATGTTTGCATGGAGCCGTATAAAAATATGCTCTTAATTTTTAACTCTGATTTTGGGCACATTATCTTTTTGCTATTGTAAGTAGAGCTGCTGTTCCACCCCCCCTCGCCTTCTTCCTGTGCCTTTAATAGCAGCCTGACATGCAGAAAGCTTGAAGATTAAGCTTTCCCTGTCACTTATCTTCATGCTAGGAACAGCATTTGCCAGCTAAATGTCTGCATATGAGGCTGCTATTAAAGGTATGCAGTAAGGCCGATGGAAAAGGGGGCTGAAATTTGTGTGATATAAGTGATAATGGTTAAAAAACAACTTTTGACATTAAGAGCACCATTTCTGGACAGCTGCTGTTGCAATTAATGTTATAACGTGTCAGGAGCTGTACACAATTGAGATTGTGCTTTTTCAAAGTTTAAGGAAAACATGGGGATTGATTTTTATTTTTTTTTTTGGAAAATGAAGGGAATGGGCAAAAGCAAGCAGAGTGTGAAGATTTGTAATGGCACAAATGGACTTGTTTGTAACTTTATATATTAAAATGTTGGTACCGAAAGGCTTTCCAACAGCAGCAATCACACTGTGACAGTGTATCTGATGAATGTAGCATTTGTTGTGTTCAAGGAATGAAACATTAAAGCTTTTTAGAGAATTCTGATCCATTAATAATAAAAAAAGAAACACCACATATTATCCAGTACTGTAGAAATCACTAGGGGAGATGAGGTCCCCCACCCACCGCCCGCTAATGCCAAAAGGAATGATTATTTTAGGGAGAGAATTAATAGGATCTTAATGAGCCTTACTCCCAGCGCATTGTTCACTTCACACTTGACAGCAGCTTTGTGGATCACAGTGTAGAATGTGTCAGCTGCTTACCAGGAGCCTTAATACACACACACACACACACACACACACACTTTTTTTTTAAGTGAAAGATCATAATGTTTCCTCATTATTAAAATAACCACAGAATTAACTTTTGCCTCCAGGGAGAGACAGATGGCAGTTTGATGGCCTCATTTTTCCTTTCTTTCCTTTTTAGTAAGATTAATGTTTTATACTGACTGATGCAATCTATTATACTCTCTTCATACACTTCCTGTAACTGGAGCAGTAATAAGGGAAAATAGAAGCCCTCTTCTCTGTAAAACTTAATCTCTTTAAAGGTATTAGTTTCAAATACATCAGGTGATTTTTGCAAAGACCTGTGCTTTGTAGCTCTGAAGTCTGAAGTTACCAGGAGTCTTTCCATAGAGTCTTGGGGAATAAGATCAGACCAGTCTATGTGAATGGCTCAATCATGAGATAGCAATAAGCATGGGATCTCTGGATACTACTCCAAACTTTGCTGGCACCCTCAATCTTTGGCAACCAGAAGCTCTAGCCTTCTGACTCCAGAAATATGGAATCCAGACACTGTGTTTCAACAGTAAGAAAAGAGCAATCTGCATTGGGTTCAGAAGCACTCTTCTTTTCTGGTAGCTTGCAGGGAAAAACCAGGCCTTTCTATTAGAATGAAATGGGAAATTTGTGGAATAACCAGCCTCATATAACCAACATGCTTATGTCTAATTAAAGCATGAAGGGGTTAAGACCATAGAGCAAGCTGTCCTGCCAGGTTTAGCTCTATGAACTTTTATTGCCTTTGCAACTTTTCTGACTGATGTGAAGAAAAGCACATGAATCTGACCTTTGAAGAGTTTGTAAGTAAATCAGTTTTTAACTTGCCAAACTTGTCGTCCTTTCCTATGCCAGAGGAAGAAAGAATTTTTGTAACTCACTTGGAAGGGTATAAAGGACTGACAGCCTATATTTCCACGTTTTACTTTGCTGCATATTTTGTGACTTTAAAACTCTGCTGGGGATCTGTCTCCAAAGAGTACTTGCCCCAAACTTGGATCTTGGCACCCAAGAATTCATCTATCTATCTGTCTGTCTGACTGTCTATCTGTCTATATCACCAACAAAATTAAAGCTGAAGGCTCCAAGACTAATCTCTGAATCTGGGGTTTGATTACCATAGAGTTGATTACCATAGAGCATCATAGCATAGAGTCATATAATTGTAGAGTTGGGACTCTGAGAGTCATCTAGTCCAACCCTGTGCAACACAGGAATCCTGCCCACAGCAGTCCATGAGTGAACATGCAGTGTTTTGTGTGGAAATAGTAACACAGATCCGGAAGGTTGTGGAATAGGTAAAATGTAATTGTGAAAGACTTGTAGGACTGACTGCATAAGCTTCCACAAAATACAAAGAAAGTGATGGAATTAGGCACTGAATTAGGCACTTAATGTCCACGACAGTATGGATGAGCCTTTATGTCCACATCAAAAAAATTAGATCTGCATGCACATCAACCTACACATTGTCTTCTTTTTCAGCGGTCAGCGTCACTGAACATTGTGGGCTTTTCAAATGCTTTAGACATGGAGTTGTCTTCAGCAAGGGTATCCAAGTCAGTTGATTCACAGGCAAAAGAAATATCCACAGTAACATCCGGTCAGCCCCAAAGTATGCCATATACCTCTGACGTGCAGCCTGACGTTTTGCCCAGTTACAGCCTGGCTTTGGATAGAACTACAAATGACCTGAACTCTGATGCTCTTAGCCACTTAGCAACCGGTGGTGTGCCCCTGGGGAGCGCAGTATGCAAGGTAAGGACTGTTGATTCTGTGGGATAACCAGCCTCATATAAGCAATATGCTTAAGTCTAATGAATGCAAAAAGGGTTTGAGACCATAAAGTCCTGCCGGGCTTAGCTCACCTTGGGAGGGACTAAGTAATCATGCCTTTGTTCCCTTTCAATCTACCTGAGAAGCTCAGTGTAAAGAGATTTGAGCTGCTTGCTCCAGCAGACTGCATGGCTGACCTGGAGACCCCTATTTCCCTCACAGAACTGCAATTCCTAGTGTTCCCTGTGGAAAGAGATATTGTTAAACTTCTCTGGGTCTTATAGCACCCTTAACAAACTACAGCTGCCAGAACACTTCAGAGGAACCCATGACTGTCTAAAGTGGCAAGATAGTGTTTTAAATGTATGGTACAAACGTGGCTTATGCATATATATTGCATGCTTCCTGGGCTAAATCTCTGGCATGGATTCAGAGAACCGTGGGACTACTAGCTCCAAAGGAGCTACTAGCCTGAGGGGACTTGTGTTTATTTAACAACCTCTCTTCATGTCACATACAAACTCATGAAATTGCATGTGCCTCTTCTCAAAACCTTGTTTGCAATATGGCATGTGGATCGGTTGTTCAAAGGTTCTGTTGAACATGCCTAAAATAGCTTTTTGGATCCCAGCCTCTGTGTGGAAATAAGAGTGAGACAAAGCAACAATCTTCAACAATGTAATTATTTTCTTGAGATTGATGTAAGTTTGTATATTTCAATCTTTTCCCCCCTCACCCCCCCTTTTTTTTTGCAAGCTGGAGAACGAAGAATTCAGCTCCATGACTTACCCTCTTGGAAGTGATTCTGTTGCTTCTCAGTCCAAAGATATCAGTGAATTATCTCTTCCCATGCAAAATATTCTGGAAGAGCCTATTAATCTTTCTGTGAAGAAGACGCAGCCATGTGCCTCCCCTCCCATACTTATCAGCAATGCTTCCTGCATGCAGCCAGTTACTCCACAACCAAAACATATTGAAGGTATGAGGTTTTTCTTTTATCTTCCTTTGGCTTTTAAAATCCGTTCCACTGCATAGTGCGGTCATTTCAGGGTTTCCGTTGCTGCAATTAGCTTGTGTGGCACCTTCAACACTTCCACATTTATTACGGCACAAGCTTTCATAGACTACAGTCTGTTTAATCAGATGCATGAAATGTAATCCTAACTTGGCATTATGGCCTGTGTGTGGAAATACGTAGATGAGATCAGAGGGAAATGAAATGCAAAAAGACAATTTCATTCCTGTATGACCTCACTCCCATATGTGCCCACTCATATATTTATATGGTTACAAATTTAGGATTAAATCATGCTTCAACAAGGGCTTATGCAATAATAAATCTGTTAATGTTTAAGGCTCCTTCTGTTTTTTGTAGTAATTTTTTTGCTGCAACAGACATAACACAGCTCCTTCTGGAAGTAATTCATTCTGTTGCTAAACTGAATCACAAAACTGACTACAGTTTCCTTACCTGTTCTCTTTGGCATCCACAATACTTGCCCATGTTAACAGAGAGTGACCTTTTGACACCTTTTGAGAAATCTGGGGGTGGGGGGAGACATTGGCCCCTAAAGGAAACCATGAAATGGAGAAACACCAAGCTGCTCTCTGCCCTGCCAGCTTAAGGGAGGCAGAGCTTTGGATTTCACTGTTCATCTGTCTGGGATTCTCTCTCCTCCAGCTCTTTTTGATTCTTCAGTTAATATAGTACAAAATAGTGATGTGCACCAGATTCAGTGAATCCTGCGCTCCAGGGTAGGATGCCTTGTAGACATTTGGGGCTTGTCAGAAGTGAACTAGGATTTCTACAAGGCAGCATGAATCAAAGCTGAGATCCCTGAAGTACTTTGTGGTACCTTCGCACTCTGCCCAGCAACCCCAAATCCCTTTTGTGCCAGGCTGGTGGGCTTCTGGATTGGGTTGAGGTGTCTCTCTGGCAGACTCTGTTGGTCTCCCGCTAACCTGTGCTTCCAAAGTAACACCAGTATCACTCTGGTGCTGTGGTGTTCCTCCTTCTGCCTGCTAAATGAGGGGCAGAAGTGCTGCCAGTGGGAAACAGGACTTTCCATGGGACAGAGCATGCTGGAGACAGCCTGAGATCTTGCATTGACCCCTCTTTCATCATATGGTGGCTTGAGAGGGAGTTTGGATTGCCCCCATAGTCATTAAAAAAGTTGCTGGCAAGTGTCTGCTTAAAGCAAAATTAATAAGCTCCCCAACACCAGGATGGGATGATAGGAAAGAACAATCAACAGAGTGAGGACAGAGAAACAGCTCCTGTCATGACTGACAGGTCTAGCAGAGATAATGATTTTAGTGTTGTCCAATCCTGGTGCTTTGGGGAAGGGAACAGCTTTGCAGAACCAAAGCATATGGAATGGAAATGTGGGGATTAAGAGGGAAACCTCTCTTGTGTCTGGAATTTTCAAACCAGTTGCCAACATACCATTAGGAGTAATTCTTTTTTCACCTACTCCAAAGACATAATAGCTGCTCTTTCAGGTCAACCACTGCAGCTGTCCTTTAAAAAAACCCTGGCATAATTCATGCCCTCAGAAGAGGTGACCTTGCAGGCAAATTTAATCCAATTTTGGATAAAATTAATAAGTTATATATGGTTCTTCAAAAAGAAAAAAAAATCATTTAGAGGGGCAACTGTACATGTAGATTTGACTATAGTCAAAAGGGTGGGGTGGGGGAAGTCACAGCCATTTTATATTTCCCAGTAGGAAGGGAGAGGAGAGAAGGCCAAACCAGGCAGCCTTCAAATTGGGATCTTGGGGGCATAAGTGGGCTGTTTTACAAAATCCCAAATAGGGGTCTGAACAGAATGTTGTGTTTAGTGCATGCCAGTACAAAGTTCAAAGGAGGCCATGCATTCCAAATATAACTTCCCCTTAGGATAAGACCACCAAATATTTTATTCATTTTCTTTCTTGCAGATTGCCATAACTGCGAAGAGGAACATTTTGATATGGAAATTAAAAGTAATCAGAGCAACAGGTAACATGAAACACCCAAATTGAAAGTGTAGCATTAAGAAATTGAATCCTTTTCCCCCCTCTTAGAAAGGAACATAAATCACATTTGTTGTAATAGCTCAGTTAAATTAAGTAACAAAAAAAATAGTTTTCACCACAATCCTCAATGCACTTCAACAAATATATTAGTAATCTGTGAAATTAATGTGTCAATCTGTGAAGTAAGGTATCACTTTTAAAACAACATAATGACATTATTATTATTGTTGTCTGTGGAGCAATTGGTATAAAATGAACCCATTAATTTTCATGTCAATTCTGTGAGTTTTACTGGTGAGGAAACTTAGGTTGAAACAATTGTAGGTCTGACTTTCCAATGGTGAGGAAGTCTGTGGGGAATCTGTTGTGAATCACCCTGGGAGCTTTGGATGAAGAATGGTATACAAATTTAAATAACAACATAGGAAGACCCTTGTACACAGAAATGTGCCTACAACTCCCATTCATATGCAAAGATTTGTTGATCCTGCATTATGAAGTATGAAAGCCCATTCTTGAAATTTCAGGTGTATTAATAACATCATATTAGAACATTTTGATTAGCCATCTAAAAATACAAGGGAACCTGTGAAAACATATGGTATATTAACAGAGGTGGAATGGAGGGATGATTCTTACTAGCACTGATAAAGTCAATCCACTCTTTAACCTTGTTCTTAGAGCTTGTGCCAAAGAGGTAAAAGTCCCTTATGTGCGACTGGAACGACTGAAGATATGCAACTCAGAGTCTGGAGAACTTCCAGTATTTAAACTGCAACCACAGAAGAGTGAACATGATGGAACTTTCTTGCTGATAATTGAATGTGGTACTCAGTCTTCAAGCATGGCTATTAAGGTAAGCTCAGCTCAATTCAGCTGGTTTGGTTGCTGTTTGGCATTGCTTCTATTTTACCCTGACACATTCAAATTGACTGATGCCTTTGACCAGCAGATTTGGGCCAGACTATGAGTGACAAGTAAGATCTGTGATCATATCTCTTGATACCTTCATGTTTACTTATGAGCAGCTGTAGAGGCCCCTGAACTAGTTCAGAACTTCAGCACTGGGGATAGGGGTAAGCTTTCCTCCATGCCATTTCCCTGACCTAAATCCCCCATCTCAAGCTGCTCTTAGGGGAAAATATACAGAAACAATAACACTGTATGTAGGTCAAAAGCTGGAAGCGTCTTCCTTCTAGAAAGAAATAGACTGTACTGGCAGTGGCAAGTAGTGGGGGATGCTGCAGAGAAAAGAATAGGTGGTTCCCTGCACTATTCTTAACGAAAGCTGAAAGTACTAAGAGCGCTTGTGTGAATGGGAGACAATGGACTTCAAGTCTATTCCTGCCCTTGATGTTTATCAGAACAGCAGTACACAACAAGTGAAACCTTTCATTGATAATTGCTGGGTTGTATTCAATGCAGCACTAAGGTGAACGTTCCATCCGTGCCAGAATTTATCTGTGCACAACAGAACATTCTCCCTTTCTCCCCCTACATCCCCCCTAAATCTGTTCTGTTTTATTCCCCAACTCTCTAGAGTAGATTTGAGGAAGGCAAAGGGAGTGTGCAAGGGGACGGGGGGGGGGGGGAATCCCCTTGAGCTAGTGCTAAACATTGCACTACTAGAAAAAATTCATTGAGTACTGCCCAGGGTTGGCATCAGGTGACTTTGACTTTCTGTAGGATCTGCTGACACTTTTATTGTACACCCACTTCCAAATGTTTTCTCTGCATAGGAGTTCTGCCTTTAATGAAAAAAATAAACAGCATTTTTTTAAAAAAAAATAAAGTTTATCTGTTTTGCTCTGTTTAAATAATAAAAACTTTGAAACTGGTGCAAAGCATTTCTGTTTAAGTGTAATCAGAATCATCCTCTACTAAAACATTTCACATACAATATGCATAGAAAAACTGTTGTGCTAAATATCTCAACTGTTGTGCTAAATATCTCATTAACATTGGTATAAACTGATCATTGGGGAAAGATGTACTTAAGTTTTACAGTGTGTTACTTAATCCATGGAATATTGTGAATTGTAGTTTCATGAACATCTGCTGTTAAATATCTAAACCTGTCTAGTTGATATAGATCCTGGCATTTGTTTGGGTGGATTGGGTTCAGGGAGAGCCAGGAAAACTCAGCTGGTTTTTGGAGGTAGTGTAGACAAGCATTTGTTCACACAGTATAGCTTCAAACCCTTTTGGATACAAGGTGATGAGTGTAAAAATTCGGGTCTTTAGACTGAAGGCTGAATCCTCAGCACCAACATTGCTGCGGACTATGTTTCCTTCTGCTGGATTCAGTGGACCTTGTCTTTAACCGTAGGGGGACTTCATGCACATTTAGGTGCCAACAAAAACATTCCTGTACAACAAGCCTTGGGCTAATTAACATCCAATACCCTTTTAAATGTGTTATGGGAGGGGGATTATTGTTTTGGTTTTGTTCTTATTTTTATTAAGTATTTTGTAATTTTAACATTGTGATTTTAATGTTATGTTAAGTGATTTTATGCCCTGAGATCTGCAGATGAAGGGTGGTACAACAACAACAACAAAAGATTGATTAACAGATACATTACATTTCTCAGGAATATTGTTTGGGATTGTGGCTATCAACCAATTTAAGCCTTTTGAAACTGCTTAATCATTTGGATTTATACAATACTGATTGGTTGATTAAATGTCAATACATTTGCATATTACCAGGACTTCAATATAGGAGCCAAAATATTGAAGGAGGGGCTAGTTTTTTGTGTGTGTAAGAGGACATACAGTGTAATAAACAGAAGCTTCCACTGACCATGGAAATTGGAACCAGAGGAGGGAAAATGCTATTCAAACAAAAGGTGCCAGAGTTGAAACCACTTTTAAAATATGCAGATTACATTCCATTGGTATTGAGAAAGATTTAGATTGAAAAGACATTAGCAATACTGATTTCAACTGAGCACAATCTGTCTATTGTCTGCTATTCACAGTGCTAGAAGAAACGTTGTGGTGCTTTCAAGGTGAAAGGCATTTTTAAAAATTTACTTATATAATTTATATTCCCACCACTTATCAAAAGTTATCTAAATGTCTTCTAGGTTTGGCTTCAAACTGGAATGAGGGTACATTTTAACATTTCTTTTCCAATATATCTGGCACGGGAAGAAGGGGCTCTGCTATTCTGAAGGTCATGCTGCCATTCAAGCTACAAAATCTCAGTTTCACTAATTAGTTGGTTAATCTATTGATTAAACCAATTAAAGCTTCAGGCATATTTTTAAATGAATGTAACTGGGGACAATGCAAATATACTTGACATCTTGGTTAGAGCTCCCCACCCCCAAACCATATCATTTGAGGGAATTACTGCATTTAATGTGCTATGCGTTACAGAGAAACTGTGAGATAGGAATCCTCAATTGTGAATGCAGTAAGGCTGCTTTCCTTGAGGCGTTTATTCACTGCATTTAATCTTCTGTACTATTTCAAATGTTGCATGTGAAAATTGTAGGCTGCTTTAATTTAGATTTTACTTTTCATCCTAGGTCAATCAAGGAAATCCACTTGAAAGACATAATCTCAAGCCTGAGAACACGGAGGAAAGGAGAATCCCCACAAGTCAACTGACAGAGTCAGTGTTGCATCCTTCTGTAGATCACAGGCTCAGTAATAGTATGAAAAAATCTGTGCTTACCCAGGAAGACCACCCGATTGAGAACGAGGACTTCTGTGCTGTTTGTTTGAATGGAGGAGAGCTATTGTGCTGTGATTACTGCCCAAAGGTGTTCCATCTTTCATGCCATGTTCCTGCCTTGCTCAGCTTTCCTGTGTGAGTACATATAGCACATGAAATATCTGCTCCATTTGGTATATGTTTCAAGGTCCACTTATTTGAATCTAATCCACTTTGTGCCACCCACTCAGGTTTCATATATGGTTTCATATATGTATATGTGTGTGTGTGTATATATATATATATATATATATTTGCTTTCGTAGATTTTCACGGGTACAGGAATGCAGGTTTTGGTGTCTTCGGGTGTCTTCCCGTGTAAGAGTCGGGGTGTCTGGGCGACGTTTCGACGAGGTCTCACTCGTCATCTTCAGGCTGGTGCTTTCGGCTTCTTGTTACTGGAACAGAGCAGAATCTGGTGTTTGAGTTCCTATAAATACTGTTGAGGGGTGTGGTGTATAGCCTTCAACGTTCTGGGCAGAGAGGAAGTTCCTAGATTAGTGTGCCTTTTCTTCTTTTGTTCCTTAATTACTTGAGGGATATCTTGAGTGATTTCATGAGTGATATTCTGAATACCACTGGGTGGGTCATTAAGTGTAGATTAGTTGCTAAAGCTTTCGTGTCTTGACCTCTTGAGCTTGTGAAGAGTTTTTCTGAGAAGATGGCTGTGCTGCATTTAGTTGTGCTCTGGCTTGGCTTTGTGTATAGGGGCGAGCTGTGATTTTGTGCCTTGTGCCAGCCAGATCTGTGTAGGGATTGCTAATCCAAAAAGAAACACCCCCCAAAAACCAAGACACAGAAGAAAACAATGGCATGGCCCTCCTTCCTTATATCAAGGGCACTACAGACAAAATTAGCAAAATCCTCCATAAACACAATATCAAAACAGCCTTCTGCACCAACCAAAGAATAGCCAATATCCTCAGAAACCCAAAAGACAAAATCCAGCTGGAAAACCAAGGGGTCTATGAAATACCCTGCAAAGTCTGCCCAGCCACGTACATTGGACAAACAAACAGACGAATAAATGCACGTATCGCAGAACACAAGAATGCCGTCAAAAAAGAAGAAAAAACTTCCTCTCTTTTCCAACACATGAAAGAAACAGGACACGAAATTAATTTTGCAGATTCCAAATTGCTCTTTAACATGGAACATCACCACAAGAGAATAATCATGGAAGCCATCGAGATAGAGAAACACCCTCACAACATGAACAAGCGTGACGACACGTCCCGCCTGCCAGACATCTGGAAATTAGCCCTCCCCACAAAAACCGACACCAGAACCAGAGGCACACAGAACGCCGTCACCAATCAACCACACCAGACCCAAACCCAGACCCTCTCCACAGACATATTACAGACTCCATCCAGTAGCCAAACTATAGTGGCACCTCCGGATGCTGCACCCCCCTGCAATCCCTACACAGATCTGGCTGGCACAAGGCACAAAATCACAGCTCGCCCCTATACACGAAGCCAAGCCAGAGCACAACTAAATGCAGCACAGCCATCTTCTCAGAAAAACTCTTCACAAGCTCAAGAGGTCAAGACACGAAAGCTTTAGCAACTAATCTACACTTAATGACCCACCCAGTGGTATTCAGAATATCACTCATGAAATCACTCAAGATATCCCTCAAGTAATTAAGGAACAAAAGAAGAAAAGGCACACTAATCTAGGAACTTCCTCTCTGCCCAGAACGTTGAAGGCTATACACCACACCCCTCAACAGTATTTATAGGAACTCAAACACCAGATTCTGCTCTGTTCCAGTAACAAGAAGCCGAAAGCACCAGCCTGAAGATGACGAGTGAGACCTCGTCGAAACGTCGCCCAGACACCCCGACTCTTACACGGGAAGACACCCGAAGACACCAAAACCTGCATATATATATATATATATATATATATATATATATATATATATATGTACCTCGAGTTACAAATGCTTCAGGTTACAAACTCCGCTATCCTAGAAGAGTTATCTTGAGTTTAGAACTTTGCCCCAGGATGAGAACGGAAATCGTGTGCCGGCGGCGCAGTGGCAGCAAGAGGCCCCATTAGCGAAAGCATGCCTCTAGTTAAGAATAGCTTCAGGTTAAGAACGGACCTCCGGAATGAATTAAGTTCGTAACTAGGGGTACCACTGTATTTGAAAAGTGTCCTGCTGCCAGTTAGTGCTCACAGGATGATCAACAGGATATCTTGGGACTTGGGTGCAGACATTTGGTGGCTACTGGTATGTAAGTGACATTAGGCAGCCAGGAGGTGCATCTTCCATCTCAGAGAGGCCTGTGTTCAGTGATCTTCAAATGGTGAAGATGGGAAGAACAAGAAACAGCTCAAGGTCTCTCTAATCTTACAAAGTTGATAACCTGGCAATGCTTTGCTAAAACATAAAGACTCCTCAGCCTTTGAGCTTGGAGAGGAAGGGCAGGATATAAACACCAGTTTTAAAGGAACTGCACTGTCAGCTAGTACTTTTCCAGCCCAAATTCAAGGTGTTTAGTGATGACATTTAAAGCCCTAAATGCCTTGTGACTTGGATGTTTGAGGGTGAGCCTTTTCCTATATTTACCTAGGCATAAAGATCTGCTGGAGAGGTTTTTTCCTATGTGTCCCACCTGTGGGAGATGTATGCTACGTGGAGGTGAAAGAGAGAGCATTCTCCACTATAGTTTCCTGGTTGTGTCATGCCTTCCCCTTAGGAGCTGTGTTGGCACCATCATTAGCTTTGTCTGGTGCCAAGTTAAGTCCTGTCTATAAACTCAACCATTTGGCGAAATTAGCTACTGTTTTATTTGAGCTGTTTATGTTGATTATTGGATTTTGGGGGGGTGTATTAATTTTTAGAAGGTTTTATTGTTTATGTTGTATTGTCATTTTATTGACTGTAATCCACCCTGAAATAATCTGATATAGCATGGATGGGGGGGGGGGGAGTGCAATCGTCATACCAGGTCAGAACATTGTTCCATCTAGCTCAGCACGATCTATACTAACTAACAGTAACTCTTTAGGTTTTCAATCAGGACTATTTCCCAGGACTGAACCTGCATACAAAGAATTTTTTTTACCACAGAGCTACAATTCTTCCCATGCTATATGCTACATGCATAGGGACACACATAATATCCATATATTGGCATCTTTTTCCTTTACAGTAATTTGTTTTGGGGGATTTTGAAGAAACCAGAGAACTTGATTCATGTTAGGTATGGAACGCATAAGAAACTAACACAGTGGGAAGTCATGCGTTGTAATTCTTGTCTGTGATGAAAACCATGTCATATATTGAAGATAGCAAGGTAGAGGAGCAGTAGAAGAGACTTCCTGTGTTTGTTCATGTCTCTCCCCCCCCCCATTACTGCAGTCTAGTTGTTGTTAAAAAGAACTTCATCACAGCTTCTTTTCTCAACTCCTGCTGTTTGTTTGTTGCATCCATGCCTATACTCAATTAAACACATTGATTGTTAAAGAAAATACACAATCCATCAAAATGGGCTTCTTCTGTCTGAGGTGACCAGGAAGGGAGCATTGTTCTCCAACATGGTGTTAAGGCTTCCTCTTAGGCATCTGCCATTGGCATATTAATTCAAGGACCAGTGATCTACAGCAACAATCTGATGTTGTATTTTCTTTCTGTGCTCCAGAGGCGAATGGGTGTGCACGCTTTGTCGCAATGTAGAGAAGCCAGAGGTTGCGTATGACTGTGAAAACACACGTTTTAGCTACAGCAACACACTAATGCCAGCGAGAGTACTTTATGGCCTTGACGACTATGATCAGAAGGTAAGTCCAGTATCAACAAAAGCATATAAACATGTTTGAGTAATGTTTGAGCCCTCCTTCTTTTCCAAACATGTACATTGTCTCTTCAATATGTGCAAATGTCCCAAGGAAAACGATACAGAATAAAAATTTGAAGTAAAATACAGTAGACTCCATCTACACTGAACATAAGTCAGGACCAAATTACACACCTCAGTTTTGGGGGCTGGGAGGGTGGAGAGGATAGAAGGGGAAGCATATAGTTTATATCAAAAATTTGAGGTTTTCTACAATTCAGCGGTATACAAAATTTATTTAAGAGATTTAAAAAAATTAATATAATTGCTATAATGTTGGACTTTAGCAATGCAAATGAAACAGAAACTTGTGCTTTTTGAAATGGTAATATATGCTTAGTGAAAATTAGCCAAGGGTTTCTCCAACTTTTGCAAGTAGAGAAACCTGATTTAGAATTGGGTGTGAGTGGAATACTGAGAAATGAATTATCTGGCCAAAATATCAACTATTAATGCAGGTATTCATATAGTTCTTTTATAACCAAAGTTAATTTTAAAACTTACATTTTACAGAAGTGTGAGAAACTGATACTTTCACTGCTCTGCAACAACCTGAGTCTTCCATTCCATGAACCAGTCAGTCCTCTGGTAAGTGTTACCAGAATTTAATTTCACATCATTTTCCTATGCTTTTCAGTATGAAGGAAGCTTTGCTTGGTTAAAAAAAATGATCTTAGGAACCCTCCAGATGACCTGTTTATTGAGCATTCTTCCTGATTTGCTTTTGGGGTATTTATATAGTTATTCATTCATCTCACACTTGTCAATGCATTTCCCCATCACTTTCCTAACTGCAAACGTCCAATTCTTCTTCTTCTTCTAAA
Organism: Podarcis vaucheri; assembly: GCF_965113315.1. Taxonomy (NCBI): domain Eukaryota; kingdom Metazoa; phylum Chordata; class Lepidosauria; order Squamata; family Lacertidae; genus Podarcis; species Podarcis vaucheri. The sequence goes on from NC_138759.1 coordinate 71,849,814, forward strand.
GTAAATGTGTTGCACTAGGGTGACAGAGCCCTTTAATCAATTTTAAATGTGCTGACATTAAGTTACAGTATGTGCTTGAATCTCTTGCTAAACAGTGACAGTCTGGGGGCACCCTCAGCTCAGATGGTGGGCTACAACTACTTTCTACTTCACAGTACAGTGGTGCCTTGCAAGATGAAAAAAATCCGTTCCGCGAGTCTCTTCGTCTTGCGGTTTCTTCGTCTTGCGAAGCAAGCCCATTAGTGGCTTAGCGGATTAGCGCTATTAGCGGCTTAGCGGATCAGCTGATTAGCGGCTTAGCGGATCAGCTGTTAAGCGGCTTAGCGGCTTGGGGAAAAGGGGGGGGGGAGGAAAAAACCCCCGCAGGAACATTTTCGTCTTGCGAAGCAAGCCCATAGGAAATTCGTTTTGCAAAGCATCTCCAAAACGGAAAACCCTTTCATCTAGCGGGTTTTCTGTCTTGCGAGGCATTCGTATTGCGGGGCACCACTGTATTCTTTCTCAGAATTGTTCCACTTCTCTAGTTTTGTCACTATAATCATAAGTAGAGTGCTATTATATCTCTCTGTCTCTTCCCACCCATTCTGCCGCCGCCCACCCTAAGAAAGAGAAGCTGAGCTCCTTTAATGTTATCTCATCAGAAGCCTGATGTTTGTCAGTTAAGGAACACTGTGCTTGGCTTGACTCACCGCATCATCTCACCAAATGGTAGCATGAGAAAACCCCTCACCAAAGTGTCCTGAGCAAGCTTTTCAGTCATGGGATAAGATGAGGGGCCAGTAACTAGTTAAAGAACAGGAATCAGGGAGCAGAAACAAATTGACAATTCTCACAGTGGAAGGAGGTAATCATTGGGGTCCCTGGAGGATCTGTATTGGGACCAGTGCTTTTAAATTTACTTATAAATAATCTAGAACAGTGAAGAGTTCTTAAAAAAAAAAAAATCCAAACCAGAACTGGCATCAAAATGGAAAATACATTTCATTGTAAGTACCGGTAAGTGTAATTTTTTGCCCACTGTGCATCATTGTAGGTGTGGGTGTGTGCGTGCAAGCGCTAATAGTGTCTGAGCTAACAAAGCTTGAGCAGGAAGGGAATCATAAGGATGTGTTGAATAGTTCATTGAAAATGTTGACCCAGTAAATGCTGTGAAAAAGCCATATTCCATGTTGGAAAGGAATCTAAAATAAAACAATTCACAATTATTTACTACACGTTAAAGAGAAAATCCATGAACACATTAAATACATCCACTTAGCAACAACCATCAGGGACTGCTGAGTCAGAGAGTTGTCTCAGTAATTTAACCGCCACTTCTCCAGAAAAAAAATCGGTTAGATTTTAAATGAAGACATTTCCCCTGCCTAAGCAGCCTCTGATGGTTGTGGGTAAGCAGATGTGTTTACTGTGTTTGTGAATTTTCTTATTTAATGTACAGTAAATTGTTGTGCACTTTATTGTTATGGTTATGTTAAAGTTATTTTGTATAATTATGTATTGCATTGTGTTGTGATGTTAGGGATTTATAAATAAAAATGTATAAAAAACAAAACTGTGAATCTAAAACATATTCAAGGTAGAAAAAACACTTGCCTACTTCACAGGAATGCTTTTAGCTGTAAAGAATGATTGTGATATTTATTTACAGGCTCGACATTATTATCAGATCATCAAAAGGCCCATGGATTTGTCCACCATCCGGAAAAAGCTCCAGAAAAAGAACAAGCTGCATTACTCCACCGCTGATGAGCTGGTAGCAGATGTGCGCCTTATGTTCTGGAATTGTGCAACATTCAACTATGTAAGTTCTTGCAATTCGGAATTCACTGCATCACCTGGGCAAATAATCTGGGCAGTGGCTATTCCTCTCCATCTCTGAATATTTTTATTTGGGCCTTGATTCTTTAACCTAACTTTGAATAATCCCAACACAGGATTGTCAATTGGATTTACATAGTGTGAAAAAATAGCAACCTGGAGAAAAGATAGCAAGTAGCCACTAATCAAAGGCAATTTCTCAGTATCCTGGACAAAAGATGCAAATACTACAAATACTGGCAGTAATTCTGGAGTGAGAGACCACAATAGGTGGTGCTGGAGAATCTATTATTCTCTATTACGTTACATTCTCATTATCTTCATTTACAGGATCCTCTGCTTTGAAGGATTTTTTTTTTAAAAAATAGCAAGTTATTTAAAAGGAATGGTCAGGAACCTGATTTATCCTCCTTGCCCATGATTATTGTCACTCACTGACTAAATTGGCTTATCCTTGCTTTTGTGTTGCCTTTGTCTGTTGCTCCTGAACAATGGCGATAACATACCAGGAAAACCTGCCTTCTATGCTGGGGCTTTGGAATATTATTTGGCTTGTCCTTAGATATTTGCTATCTACAAAACTAATTCTGTAGGGTTCAGCACCTTGATCTTTTAGAGAAATTTACTCACCATTAATAGGTAATCTAAAAAACCTGATTTTCCTCCCAATGTCTGATTTCCATTTATTTCCTAATACCACCAAGAAGCCAGCCTTCCCATGCTCACCCTTGGCTTATTTAACATTTTGGAAAGATTCTTATTCAATATATAGTATTATTTATTTTCATATACCATTGCCTTGACCTTTCTTCTCACTCTGTGCCGGACAATTCTCCTGGGTGGTTGTTTTCTATTTAACTGTAAATTGTATCAGTTCTTTAACTGATGAGTATAATAATAAATCAAGAGTTTCATAGATCTAGATCTAGTTAGATCTAGATCTAACAGAGAGAGCATGCCTTACTAAGTGAACCACATGCTGCCGTAACAAATTATGATGCCTTCTCTTGCAGCCTGATTCAGAGGTAGCTGAGGCTGGACGATGCCTGGAAATATTCTTTGAAAGCAAGTTAAAAGACATTTACCCAGAAAAGCAGTTCTGCTCGGTGCAGCAAGATGACTCTGATTCAGAGGAACATGAAAATAGCCAAGTGGCTCCCAAGGGATTCCAGTGGCCCTCATACAGACAAGAGTGTATCCAGCCCAAAAGAAGGCGACGGCACGCTGTAAGAATACAAAAGCAATACAGAACATAACAAAACTTGATTGTTTAGTGGCCCCAAAGCTAATTCTTTCCACAGCTTTTAATATAAAGCTTTGACAATATGCTTAGGGATGTATTAGTAAACTTCAGTCAGACCGGGGCGATTCTTTCTTCATGTTCAGTTGTGTAAACAGGTTAGTGCTTGAAGGTCTTGCAAGCTACCTAATTATTTTGTCAAGTAAAATGCAGTGTGAAACAATACTTGAAAAGACTAGCTTCTCTAACAATCTGCCCATTTATTTCCTTTGTACACAGGAAAGTGAAAAAACTAAAAGACCAATGTTTTGGCCAGCTAAAGGTCTTTCTCAGGTGTGACGTGTGGAGTGCTGCAAAGAACAAAACACCAATCAAAATAAGATGTGCGTAAGAGGGGAGTCAGAAAATGTCTCTTAAGATATTTCACCTGAACTTCATAGCAGTGGTCAATCAATTTCATTTTTAGATCCTATGGGGAGATTACATTTTCAGTGTAATGTAATTTTAATAGGTAGTAAGACAGCTATATGCTGTCTTAACAATTTGTGTTTACACTACTGTTTTGTCATATGCAATAGTTATTAATAATAAAAGTAAGACATTTGATATGCTGTTCTTAAAATTATTTCATAAATTCTCATCGCTTAATAGATTGTAGCTGGAAACAGCCATCTGGCAACATCACCAGTAATTCCACACATATTTATAGTGTCCATTACAATTTTACCATATGTGGCAATGTCTTAAGCCTATTGTCTCCTCTAGTGAAAAAAATGAATCCAAAATTCATCTGGTATGAGTATGCACTGTTCCCAATGCAACTTATAGCCATTGTTATGTTATCTTGCTAACAAAATGTGGCAACCAAAGACCAAATCTCTGGACATCAGTTGAAGCCATGCTTCCCATGGAGTTAAGCAGAGAGTTCTTGGTTCTGTGTTTACTAGAAGACCAGAAAGTGATGTGGAAAGAAATAACACGAGAACTGCATTCAGGAATTCTATTCTTTAATTCTAGGAAAGGAAAGGAGCTCCCCCGCATTGTTTTCAATTCTCACTCATATAGGGTGATTGTGCACCAGAAGTGGATTGGTGCAACCAACATGGGGAGCAGAGGGTGGGTGGAGTGAAGTTTGACTGTCCATTTAAATACCAGCAGCTCACATTATACCTGTGTTCTCTTTATGCTAATCCATTGTCTATGTGTACTGCAAACAGATATAGGGTAATTATGAAGCCAGTCAATTGCTGAAATGTGCCTGACTGCATAGGAGTGAGACCGATAAAGGCTATTTCTGAGATGCATCAGTTTTGCTTTTTCAGAGCCTTTTTTCACCCTCCCACTTGAGCAGTAAAATTTAAAATGCTAAGGAATCCCTTGCAGACAAGTCATAGCAGAAGGTGAGATACAGTTGTTTCACTCAGTATAATGCCTCAAGCTCTCAACCCTCATGTCTTCTTTGAATCATAAGAGTTGGAAGGGACCCTGAGGCTCATCTAGTCCAAGCCCCTGCGATGCAGGAATCCTACCCACAGCTGTCCCTGGGTGGGTTCGAACCACCAACCTTCTGGTTCACAGCAAGATGCACTGACCCACTGTGCCACACACAACACTCTGTGAAGCCTCATCCATGATACATCCCCTGCAGTCTTATCTCTCTTTAGCCTCATTCCCAATCCCAATTGCTATACTGCTAGTTGGGATCAGGTGTGATTGCAGGTGGGGTGGTCTTCTTAGATGTCCTGGTTTTCATCTGACTCTTTAAAAGGAGAGTCATTTTAACTCCCCCAAAGAGTAGTGAGTTTCCAGTTAAACAGTGGTGCCCCGCAAGACGAATGCCTCGCAAGACAAAAAACTCGCTAGACGAAAGGGTTTTGCGGTTTTTGAGCTGCTTCGCAAGACGAATTTCCCTATGGGCTTGCTTCGCAAGACGAAAACGTCTTGCGTTTTTTTCAAGTTTGTTTCCTTTTTCTTAACACCGTTAATACAGTTGCGACTTGACTTCGAGGAGCAACGCATAGAATGCGCTGTGGTAGCCTTTTTTGAGGTTTTTGGCAATTTTTGAAGCTTTTCCAAAACTTTTCCGACACCGTGCTTCGTAAGAAGAAAAATTCGCTAGACGAGAAAACTCGCGGAACGAATTAATTTTGTCTTGCGAGGCACCACTGTACTAGATTTGCTGTAAATGAAGAGAGTTTTTCAGTCTATATGAATTTCTTGAATATGGTATCCATGGTTGTTATAATAGAGAACACATTAAGCGAGAGTTTATAGAATTACTAGCCGCACCTGAATATTTTTTTCTGTTTTCAATGTTAATATTGCTCAAAATAAATGCTGTAGAAAATGTTGTCTCTTTTCTTATTGTATAATAAAACAATCATTAAAAAAAATAAAGGAAACATTGAAAAAAGAATTTAAACCGTTGAGTCTAAATTATTTCCTTGCCTGTGTCCTTGGCTATCATTCGTATCTAACTCATTCAAAGAATGAAAAAGTACTCCTCCTTTAAAAAAAACCCCAGTACAAATAATAATTTAAATCATGCATACAGAGAACAGATTTATTAAAAAATATAATGAATACCACCACCACCAGTTTTTCAAATAGAAGTAATATAACTCATTTAAAGCATGTTTGGTGTTTGGCAGCATGTCTTTATTAGTTTTTCACATTTGTTAAAATGTTAATATTTGGGTAATCCCCTTTTATCCTCACAGAATCATATGAAGTAGATTGGTTTAAAATAGAGTAGCTGGTTCACATCATCCACTAAGCTTCATTGCTGAATTTGGACCTCAGTTCCCCGTTCCATGCCCAACACTTTTATCTGTTATACCACAGTTTTGAACAGATGTGAATAAAATTAGCGTAGAACATTCACAAAAAATGCTTCTTATCCATGCTGTCTAAATAATGTTGCAGGGTGGAAATGCTAAAATGGTGTGCCTATCGGCTGTAAGAGATAGTAATTAGTTGCAGAGGAGGAGAGCACTGAGTATCTTTATTAAGTGTATTTAAGACTCGCGTTATGGTGTAATCCTATATATATATCTTCTCAAAAGTAAGACCCAGCAATTTACTGCCAGGTAAGTGTGAATAGGATTGCACCATTAGACGTTTTAAAGTCAAAGCCAATTCAATACCTAGAATTATGCCCTGGTGGATAATAGGAATCCAGTGCAGATACCGAAACATATTTTGGTAGCTTGCTCTTTTTACGAGGCAGGCTTTTTGTGTTCTGCAACAACGGAAGCTTCCAGTTTGCCCTGAAGGGCATGCTGGGTCATGTATACTCAAGGACACAGTTCACGTAGGCCAAATGCAATGTTTGTTTTGTAATTCAGCTATAATGTTTGTTTCTAAGACAGAAGTAGTCCTATTATTACTCTGAAGTCTGCATCAACTTGGGTAGAAAAACCAATAACTAAATTTGAGATTTTTTTTTTTATTTAAAAATTGTGAGCTCTTTAAAATCCTTTAGTCAAAAGGTTTCCTCTGAATTCCCAGGAGGACCCTTATCAAAATCCACCAACAATGAAGCAGCACAGCCCCCCCCCCATTTTTATTTCTTTCCCATCCACAGACTACTATTTGCTGCTTCAGCAGGTGGCAGTAATTATTTTAGAACTGGGAAATTTATCACCATCTCTGAAATAACACCAGGGGTTATTCAGTTGTCCTACAAAAGTGAATTGGCAGTTCTATAACAGTTAACTTTTGATATTAAACTACCCTGGCCACGTAAACATTTAGCACCATTCTCCTGTACAGTACATCAAAACAGGACACAAAAGCTTTGATAACCTACCACCCTTAAAACTATCAGGTACCATTGTTTTACAGTTCCTAAGCTGTTTTTGTGTTTTACTTTTTGTATATGTGCAGTACTGTAGTGAAAGGTGCTCTGTACCCATTTCATTTTATATGCTAGTTCATAGTGGTTCTGAAGAACAGTAATCCTTATTCTTAGTTTAGGAATTGACACACTTCAGAACTGCTTTTACTATAATGGTGCTTCTCAGAAATTATCCCCCCCCCCCATGAACCTACTTGAAATTCATGATCAGTTTCTGCAGCCCTCATCACTGTCTCTTCACCAACATAAGTGTAGAAGGCGTGGGCAAGAGAGAGGGAGAAGTTCTTTTCAGTAGTGGCCTGTAAACCACAGAATATTTACTATGCTGGGAAAGGTTAACTTAGTCAATTTTAAAAGGGTTCTGTTTTAGTTTGGCAAGCATGTCATAGTAAGAGACCCTCTGATTATGTTTTAGTTCCCTGTTGCTAAGAATTTTTATAATGCTGCGTTTACTGTTTGTTTTGTTTTATTGCTAGGATTGGTTTAATCTTGTGTGATTTCTATTTCTATTTCTGTTTGCATACTGCCTTGAGTGTGATATTATAGAAAGGTGGGGGGGGTATGAAATAAAAAAACCCTAGAAAACTGCAGCAGTAGCTGTGTTTTATTAGGTACTGTATATGTATTTTATTTAAATACAATTAAAATATTTGCATCTATATTTGCAGAGACATTTACTCAAGGGAAATGTGAGTTAGATGTCCAAAAATGAAAGCCTGCCGTTTTAGCTGCATTATGTAAGCCCTGAGTCTCAAAGGCACCTATTCTCTTCTGCCAAGAGTAAATAGCAGCAAGTGTTGCTATGAGATGATGTACCAAGTGGTTTTACTGCTTCTCGAATGGGGAATCATATTCATGAAAACAAATGTTAGTGGTTTAGATAAAACCTATCAGTTCACAAAGCTAACAACATATAAATCACATTGTGAAACAGAGTAATAAAAGAGTAAGCAGCGACAACATTTCAAAATGCATCAGAGTAAAATCCTACATCAGCATAGCCATGTGTTCATATGGTTCCAGGTAAAAAGCAGACCAAACTTAGAACAGTCACAGCATCACACTGGGAGTACCAAATACTTCACATACACTCAAGTTTTCAATGTGGAGGCTGGAACAGATAAACCTTACTTAGTAGTAGGGACCACCACCACTAGAACCGCACCTTATATGCACAAGGAAGGGAAAGGGAGTTTTTAATACATATGTGTGTGTGTGAATTCCTTGAGTGTACATCACTTTCTTTAAAGACCCATCATTGGCTACTCTATGCTACATGTACTATATATGAATTAGCATATTAGTTACGTGTAATAAATCACATTTTAAAAAATCACTCTGGGAGAAACCAGGAGTTGATAAATCAACTAGCTTGTGATACTAGGTCAACAAGACTTCATAAAGAATGATATTAATATAGCATAAAAACCACCATGCATTCTTTTTAATTATACTTGTAATGGGGCTAGTATTTAAACATTACAATGAGAGATTTTAAAAATGTATTTATCCAGCATATGCACTGTCAAGAAGCAAGAACATATGGCTGTGATCTGAAGATGTGAAATATGGATGCTGGACAGAACTTCTTGCAGTTGCTGAAGGAAAAAGTCACTTTAAAATGTGATCAGTCACTAAGCCCTTTGATAGTAGGAACTGCTGCGGTTGAAGCAGCAAGTAAAACTTCAGTTGCATGCATAGTTCTCTGTCATGTGCTTGGTATCATCTCTTTGGATTGCAGCCCAAATATGTTAGTATAGGAGGTTTGCTGTGGTGTTGCGGAGAGTTCCATCTTGTTCCCCATGCTATTTAACAACTATATGAAACTACTGGGAGCTGTCATCAAATGATTCGGAGTGAAGTGTCACGAGTATAAGGATAGCACTCTACCTTTCAGTCCCATCTGAATTAGGAGTGGTGGTTGAGGTGCTAGACAGGTGCCAGGAGGGAGTTATGGGCTGCACGAGGGCCAAAAAGTTGAATCCTGGAAGGACAGAGGTGTTACGTGTTCCAAGTTCTTGAGTCCAAGAGGTGGGAAGACAGCTTGTTGAGGATGGGGTTCCACTTCCCTGAAAGGAGCTGGATCATAGCTTGGGTGTACTCTGGATTCAATATGGTTCCTTGAGGCTCAAGTGCCCTTAGTGGCTAGAAGAGTCTATTTCTTGCTAACACTGGTTTGCTAACATGGCCACTTTGGGACAGAGCTTACTTGGCCATAATACTCCATGGTCTGGTAACTTCCAGATTGGATAATAGGTGCCCTTGAAAACAGCTCTGAATTTTCAGTTGTTCAAAGCGCAGTAGACAGATTACTGGCTGGGTTTCCATTTAGTTCTCATATAATCCTGGCTTTAAAACAGCTGCATTGGCTGCCTATTAATTTTTGGGCCCAATTCAATATGCTTAAGTTAGTGTATAAAACCCTAAATGACTCAGGCCACAAATATGTGAAAGACTGTGTCTTTCCCCACAGACCTCTTGGATGTTAAAATTGGCAGAGAGGTCCCTCTTCATAGTTCCACTGCCCTCAGAAGTTCTGTTGGTGGTGGCCTGGGAAAGGGCATTCCTTCTGGCAGCTCCTAGTTTGTGGAATTCCTTCTCCACAGAGATACATCTGGCACCATAATTAGCTAACTTCTGACACATATAGAATTGCTGTGTAAAGATTATGATGTAATCAGGATTGTTACTATAGCTAGCACTGGTAAACACAATTTTTTTTATTGTAGTACTTACTTACAACAGGAATTTGTCTTGACCATTTCATTTATCTAAGGTAAATATCATTTATTTAACGTGCAACTGTGGCTCACAATAGTTTGGACCTTGGAAAAGGTCACTGTACCACAGCCCATTGTTCAGTGCTTACGGTAATTCTATTTTGTATTAGTAAATAAATACAGGTTGCATTCTTCAAGGATATGCTCCTGGCTGCCCCTGAACGATGGACAATTTTTCAGTGTCAACCACAATAAAATTTTGTTCATCTCTGTTAGACCAAATGATACACCAGAACGTTTAGCACAGGTGACACCACCTAAAAGATGGAATGTGTATGCACATCTACCTCCCCCATGCTAATTGTTACCTCTTCCTTGGGAGATTGTGTATCTTTGTAACTACTTCAGACTGTGTTTGAATGTTTCCCTTTCTATACATGAAAAGCTAACGTCAATAAGATGAGTCATCTACCTGATTTACTCATGATCCAAATGTGCAAAGAGTGCACTTGCAGTTGGACCCTGCTACAGTCGAGAAAGGAATGTATCACATGTTATTTCTGCACATTTAAATTTTCAGTGACAACATCCTTCTAGTCGACATAACTTTTTTCCACATGGATCACTTGAAAATTGTTGAGGGTCTTGACAGACCACTTGATGATTTTCCTGACTGTTGTAGTAGTTGTAATGTGCTGCGCTAGATGCTGTATAATTTTAGTTGTACTTTACTGCTTCTTTTATGTCTTATTACCTTGTGTGTCCACAACATTGAAACTATAATACCAAAAAATACAATATAAGAAATAAAAGCAATAAAAATGCAATTAAAATCAACATGAATATTTGATGTGATTGATGTCTATTGACTTCAACCATAAATCGATAGACACACTGTGGACCACATGAATGAAACTTGCAGACCACTTGTGGTCCATGGACCACAGTTTAGGAACTCCTGACATAAGGATTGCATAATAACAGGTAAGGAGTTGCAAAGAGACCCATTCCTCATAGCAAGATTGTACTCTCCCTTATGCAAATTGTATATTGTGCTGTTGGTGTCGATTGAGGGTTTTCCTGCTACAATAAAGAGATAATGTAGTGCCACACAGTTAGAAGTTGCTTAAAAAGTTCAGAAGTGATCCTGTTGTGAGGCAAGATGAGGAGGGTGCCTCAGCAGGCATATTTTGGGCGCTGTTAAAAGGTGGCATCAGTGGGACATTTGATTTACAGGACACAATAATCTGAGCTCATTCAGTAGAGCAATGAGACTCTTAATTCCAGGATCATGGGTTTGAGCCCCACACTGGGTGAAACATTCCTGCATTGCATAGGGTTGGACTAGATGACCCTCATGATCCCTTCCAACTCTACAATTCTATTGTTCTCCTGTGCAAGCTGCACTGAGGTGTGGGAGCTAGTGGGGTTGTCCCCCCTGCAGATACTGAAGTATCTTGGGCTGGGCGCCCCTCACCTCAGCCTAAACCCCTTTAACCCTCTTGTTTTCAACAGGGGGCAGTCTGCGGCTTATACTGTATGTTCTTGCAAGGCATTTGAAACTTTACAAAGCAGTCTTGCTAAGTGAGGAACTAGAAGATGCAGGAATTGCAACTGGCTCTTTCCTGCTTCCTGGTTCTTCTGCGCCAGGGGCCATGTCTTGAGCACACCACTCTTTATACGCGAAAGCGCATCCACGGCAGCAGCAGCAGCAATAAAAACCGCGGAGCCAAGTGAGCCTCACGAAATCACAAAGAGGACAATCCCAACGGACAAGTTTCGTAGGGAGCTGAGAGACTCCCAGCCTATGCACGCTCTTTTCTGAGGGGAAAGATCCACGGTATTCAATGCGATTTACTTCCCAGATTGCCCTGCTAAGTTTCCTTAGAGGCTGGAATGGTGGCGCAGAGCGGCGGCTGCAGCCGGTTTTTGAAATGTAACTTTTTTCAAAGCGAAGACCAAGTTCTCTCAGAGCGCCGGTCTGCTGAGGTAACGCCCGCCCTTCTGGTACCGAGAGAAAAGCGAGGGGGAGACGGGGAAGTCCCACCGCCCCTTCCTCCTCCTCCTCCTCCTCCTCCTCCTCCTCCTCCCTGAGGTGGGGCCGGGAGGCCTCTGAGGAGGGCGGGGGGAGGGGGTTGCAGGGAGGAACGTCTCCGCGCTCTGCGCTACTTTGTCCCTGCGAGGCCCCTGTACTACCCGCGGTGCCCAGGCTGGGCGGCTGTGGAGAAAAGTTTCTGCATGCGCGAAGGGGCTGAAGAGCCGGCCGGGGACCGAGAGGCGGGAAAAAGCCGCCATCGCCGCCGCCACGGCAGGGCAGCGGGGTCGGTGAGGTGTGTGCGTTTGCCGCTGCGAAGCGAGGGGCGAGAGGGGGAAGGAGGGAGGGAGCCAGGGAGGGAGGCTGCAAGTTGTCCGGTTGCCATGACGACGAAGAGGATGCCGGCTGCATTTGGGCGCCCGGAGCGGCCGCTTCCAGGGAGGGGAGCGCAGCATCTTCGCCGCTTGTGGGCGCTTTTCGGGGTTGCCGGGTGAAGGAGGAACCTGCTTGTGTTTTTGTCAGCTAGCTTCCTTTGGGGTCCCTCACAAGTCACTTATTCGGAGAGTCTGCCGTGTTATCCGCCCTCAGAGGGGCCAGCCGGGTTAGGCTGCAGCAGCAAAAGCAACGTAGAGGCTGGAGGCAGCTTACTCTGCTATTATAGTTTAATAAATCGATCTAAGGCGTTGCATGAATATATACGCGGGGTAGGCAGGCTTGTGGAGGACGGAGGAGAGGTACATCTCCTCTGGCAGTGATGTTGCAGCTTTAAATGCACGTGTTATTTATTCATTTGATTTATTTATAAAACACTTATACACTGCTATAGCGTAAGCCATCTCCAAGCGGTTTACAGCAATAGTAGCTGCACAGAATAAAAGTTAAAAATTAAAATCAGATGTATGCTTAATTGCCTGTGTAAGCTTGGTAGCAGAGAAACGTTTTCTGCAAGCTGAAATAGAGGGTGCCTGCTGAATCTCTGTTGGCTGAGCATTCCACAGGACAGGGTTGATGACACCAAAGGCTTGGTTTCTTGTTGCTGTCAGGTGAGCCTTGCCAGCTCTGGGGAAAACTAATGATGCTCAGTGATCAAGCCAGGGTAGAAGGGTTTAGGCTGTCCTTAAGGTACCCTGGACGTAAGATATTTAAGGCTTTTAAAATTAATACAATGGCTTTGAACCTGGTTTGGTCGTTGATATGCAGCCAGTGCAGATGTTTTAACAAAAATGCCACATGATGTTGGCAATGTGCCCCCAACAACAATCTAAGTGCCACATTCCTCACCAGTGAAAGCTTCTGATCAAGGCCTTAAGGAAGCCCGACACAGAGTGCAGTAATCCAGCCTTGAGATTAACAGTAAATGAACTTCAGTGGTCAGGCTATTCCAGCAATAGCTATAGCTGGTGAAATAGGCAGAGCTGGTAAAAGGCACTCCTATCCACAGAGGACACTTGGTGCTCTAGTGACAGAGATGTGTTGAGGAATATCCCCAAGCTATGCACCTGTTCTTTCTTACCTTGCAACTGATAAGTTGCCTATCTCCTGCACACAGAAACTACCTATCCAAAGAGACTCCCTCTTTTCAGGAATAACAGTTTATTGGCCCTTTCAGACACCGATCCAGAGCTTTCATATGTTCATATGAGCTTTCATATATTCAGAGCTTTCTTATCTCCTGATTCAGATGTTAGGGAGCAATAGACACCTTGCTTTAAAGTTCCTAATGACTTTCCTTCCCAATGTGGTGCCTGTCAAATGAATAGATGCCTGCTACTTTATCTTGCCCTTCAGAGTTAGAGAAAGAATCAGATTCCTGGGTGGCAGCAATGATTAGGCTTTCAGTCTGCCAATAGTCTTGGATTTTTCCAGGCCTTTTATTCTTTTTTTGGGAGTACATAACTTTAAGGAAATATGTTATTTCAGAACCTTCTTGTTTCCTGGACTAAGCAGTCCTGGTGCTATAAGGCAACATGGAAAGTCTTTTTCATAAACTCACAGTTTTCTGCAGAAATATTACTGCACTTTTGTATATTATTGTTTTGTTACTGTTATACAATTCAAATTGGAATGTTGTCTCTGTAGTTTTTACAGAATTGTCTGAATCAGGAAAAACTATCCCACCAGTTAAGCATGTTTAATCAGAAGTAAGTCCCACACAGTTCAGTAGGTCTTACTTTCATGTGATTATGCTTAGGACAGCAACCTTAAAGTGTTTTCTCATATGAGACCTAAATTGATTTAGAGCTTTTTGTATGCTGTTTGTACACAATGAGCACTGTGTGTGACATAAACTTTATGCAAAAATATAGCATAGAGAGAAAACATCTGAAATGCAATGTAAATTTTATACTGCTTAGCATTCCAAACCCAGATGAAGCAATGGCTGCTTTTAAGGTTGACATATGTTTTAGAAAGTTCTTTCTAATATACCATCTAAACCTCTTTGGTTACAGTTTAAGACAGGAACTGGGACCCTGTGGCTCGCCAGATGTTGTTGGACTCCAGTTCCCACCAGCTGTAACCAGCATGGCTAATGGTTAGGTATGATGGGAGTTGCAGTCCAACAATATCTAGAGGGCCACAGGCTCGCCATTCCTGGCGTAATATTTCCATTTGTCTCTGACTGTTACTTTTTCATTCTTATGTTCATGCTCCCTCTGGTGGGTTATAGCGATGTGCACATCCGTAGGATATAAAAGTCAAGAAAAGATTTTTACAGGGCAAGGTGCTATCTAGCATTCTTAGACGAGGCTACTTATCTAGATCCATTTCAATCTCATTATGGTCCATTTCCATCACTAAAACAGCCTTGGTTACCCTGATATGTTATCTGGTTGGGAGACCAGAGGAGAGTGAGACCTTACTATTTTTTCTGCCACTCGCAGTGGCTTTTGGTTTCCATAACCAGGGGTAAAGGTAAAGGTTAAGGTAAAGGGACCCCTGGCAGTTAAGTCCAGTCACGAACGACTCTGTGGTTGCAGTGCTCATCTCGCTTTACAGGCTGAGGGAGCCGGCGTTTGTCCGCTCTGCAGACAGTTTTTCCGGGTCATGTGGCCAGCATGACTAAGCCGCTTCTGGCGAACCAGAGCAGTGCATGGAAACGCCGTTTACCTTCCCGCCGGAGTGGTACATATGAATCTACTTGCACTTTTTGGTGTGCTTTCGAACTGCTAGGTTGGCAGGTGCTGGGACCGAGCAACGAGAGCTCACCCTCTCGCAGGGATTTGAACCACTGACCTTCTGATTGGCAAGCCCAAGGCTCAGTGGTTTAGACCACAGTGCCACCTGCGTCCCTAGACAAGGGGTAGTCAACCTTTTTATACCTACCACCCACTAATGCATCTTTCTTGATGGTAAAATTTTCTTACCACCCACCAGTGCTCGATGGAAGGAGGATTCAGCTTGTGCCATAGAACCCCCTACCACCCACCCAGAATCCTGAAATGCCCACTAGTGGGCGGTAGGGACCAGGTTGACAACAGGACCAGGTTGACAACCCCTGCCATAGACCATGCTGGATTGGCTGATTGAGTTGGGAATTAGAGGCTGTGCTGTGAAGTGGTCACATTCCTATCTGGAGAGCAACTTTCAGAAGAAGTTGCTGGGAGACTGCTGCTTAGCCCCCTGGCTTTTAATATTCTGAGTTCTGTGGGGTTTTTAATATTCTGAGTTCTTGTCTCCCATGCTATTCAGCATTTACATGAAACCATCTTGTTGCTTTTATCTGATTTGTTCAGAAATCTTATACAACTAGCAATGGCTTACAGCAGAAATGAAACTGCAGTGTAGTTTCTAAAGTGCTCTAAAGTAGCACTTTAGAGGCTAGCAAAATGTATTCCTTAAGCGTGCATGAATTACAAAAAATGAGACATCTGATCCTGTGGATTTCAGTCCCTCAAACCTTAGGCCATAATAAATTTAGCCGTTAAGGTAGTAGTATTGTTCTTTTTGTTGTTTTGCTCAAGTTGCACAATGGTTTACTTTACAGAGTTGTGACGGTAAAAAAACATTCTGGCAAAATTAAAATTAAATTAAAAAGCTATTTGTAAAATTGAAGTTCTTAAGTGTCCACAATAGCAAGGGAGGATGATGATGAGAAAACCAAAACAACTTGGCTGCACCCCATGAACTCCTAGCATCCTCACCAGGTCTAGTGGGCAGCCGCACCACTGATTCCTCTAATCATTTAATGGAAATGAACACTTTTGCAACATGGAAGTTCTCTGTGTTGGTGGTGTTTACTAGTTTTTATTATTGTAGACCAAACTATAACTTCTGAAAAAAATATAGCCACTTGTTATAAAACAGCACACTGTGATACGTCTCCAGAAGTGCTAACAAAGCTTACTGCCCATCATAGGCACAGTCTTGACCCTTGTTTCCTACTTTACATGATTTCTGACAGAATTTTCAACTACTTTATTAAATTTGATTAGATCACCCTTATTCTATGAATGTATTCAATTATATGAATCTAATTCTTAAAATCCCTTCTGTGTTGTTGAAATAAAAGCCATCTTATGGCTACTGGGCCATAAGACACAAGGGCAATAGACTAAGATGATGATTACTCATTTTCTCTCTGCTTCTAAATGAGTAACTAATTATGTTATCTAATTTTCAATAGATAGTCATATTCACTCTCCTCAAGAATGTTCACGGCAGCCTGTAAAATAGATGCTTTAAATCAAGGATTCACAAATCATTAATTTGCTAAAACACATTAGGAAGGAATGGTGGGAGTTGGTTTTTTTTGTAAGGGAGGAGAGAGAAGAAGCCAGCCGTCTTGCCCAGAAAAAAATACAAAAAGGGGATAGGAGCTGGTTTTCTTTACCCTGTGAAACCAGTAAGTTTAGTGTAGCACAATTTTGTCCATTTGCACCATTAACAGAAATGCTACCCCACTGAATTGGCACTACTTAGGTTCACGAACTGCTCCTAGAAAAAACCTGTCAATTGTACTCCTTGACACTTAGTCCTCCCTGTGCTTAATTTTTTCATATTTTCTAGCTTGGAACCTGCTTCTTAGCTGACATTCTCTATACTGTTGCAGCTGCAACCCTTCACCCTTAACACAAGAACAGTCCTATTGAATCTACCTGTAAAACAGAATCCTCTGTGATTCAATTTCATTGGCTGGAGTTCTGGTATGGAAAAGAGAGAAAAGGACTATACTTTCTCCCCAGCCCACCTTCTCTACACTG
The DNA here is from genome assembly GCF_965113315.1 of Podarcis vaucheri. NCBI lineage: Eukaryota > Metazoa > Chordata > Lepidosauria > Squamata > Lacertidae > Podarcis > Podarcis vaucheri. The sequence continues at coordinate 71,866,687 of NC_138759.1, forward strand.
TGCATGATTTTGTAGATTTCTATCATATGCTCCTTAGTTACTTATGTCAATATTTATTAATGTGGTTGGGAGGCTATATATATATATATATATATATATATATATATATATATATATATATATATGCTTTCGTAGATTTTCACGGGTACAGGAATGCAGGTTTTGGTGTCTTCGGGTGTCTTCCCGTGTAAGAGTCGGGGTGTCTGTGCGACGTTTCGACGAGGTCTCACTCGTCATCTTCAGGCTGGTGCTTTCGGCTTCTTGTTACTGGAACAGAGCAGAATCTGGTGTTTGAGTTCTTATAAATACTGTTGAGGGGTGTGGTGTATAGCCTCCAACGTTCTGGGCAGAGAGGAAGTTCCTAGATTAGTGTGCCTCTTCTTCTTTTGTTCCTTAATTACTTGAGGGATATCTTGAGTGATTTCATGAGTGATATTCTGAATACCACTGGGTGGGTCATTAAGTGTAGATTAGTTGCTAAAGCTTTTGTGTCTTGACCTCTTGAGCTTGTGAAGAGTTTTTCTGAGAAGATGGCTGTGCTGCATTTAGTTGTGCTCTGGCTTGGCTTCGTGTATAGGGGCGAGCTGTGGTTTTGTGCCTTGTGCCAGCCAGATCTGTGTAGGGATTGCAGGGGGGTGCAGCATCCGGAGGTGCCACTATAGTTTGGCTACTGGATGGAGTCTGTAATATGTCTGTGGAGAGGGTCTGGGTTTGGGTCTGGTGTGGTTGATTGGTGACGGCGTTCTGTGTGCCTCTGGTTCTGGTGTCGGTTTTTGTGGGGAGGGCTAATTTCCAGATGTCTGGCAGGCGGGACGTGTCGTCACGCTTGTTCATGTTGTGAGGGTGTTTCTCTATCTCGATGGCTTCCATGATTATTCTCTTGTGGTGATGTTCCATGTTAAAGAGCAATTTGGAATCTGCAAAATTAATTTCGTGTCCTGTTTCTTTCATGTGTTGGAAAAGAGAGGAAGTTTTTTCTTCTTTTTTGACGGCATTCTTGTGTTCTGCGATACGTGCATTTATTCGTCTGTTTGTTTGTCCAATGTACGTGGCTGGGCAGACTTTGCAGGGTATTTCATAGACCCCTTGGTTTTCCAGCTGGATTTTGTCTTTTGGGTTTCTGAGGATATTGGCTATTTTTTGGTTGGTGCAGAAGGCTGTTTTGATATTGTGTTTATGGAGGATTTTGCTGATTTTGTCTGTAGTGCCCTTGATATAAGGAAGGAGGGCCATGCCATTGTTTTCTTCTGTGTCTTGGTTTTTGGGGGGTGTTTCTTTTTGGATTAGCTTCGTAACCCTGTTTTTCTGGTATCCATTGGCGATTAACACATTTGAGAGATTCTGTAACTCAGTTGTCAAGTGGTCTTTGTCAGCCAGGCGTTTGGTTCTGGAGATGAGAGTCTTGGCTACGGAGTTTATTTGTGCAGGGTGGTGGTGTGATTGTGCATGTAAGTAGCGGTTGGTGTGTGTTTTTTTCTGGTAGATAGTGTGTCCTAGGGAGCCATCAGGTTTTTTGTAGATTAGGACGTCAAGAAAGGGGAGTTGGTTGTTGTCTTCTATTTCCATAGTGAATTGTATTTTGGGGTGTAGGCTGTTGAGATGTGTGAGGAAGCTATCTAGTTTTTCTTTCCCGTGTGGCCAAATTACAAAGGTGTCGTCAACATATCTGAGCCAAAGTTTGGGTTTGTGTTCTGACTTGTCTAAAGCATTGGTTTCAAAGTGTTCCATGTACAAATTTGCGATGACCGGTGAGAGGGGTGATCCCATAGGTGCTCCTTCTATCTGTTTGTATCTTTGTCCATTGTGGATGAAGTACGTGTTGGTTAGGCAGTGGTTGGTTAGGTCCAGGATGTATTTGGGGGGGGGTTGTATTTGTTTTGAGTGGCTGTCAAGGCTTCATTAATGGGCACTTTGGCTCAGATATGTTGACGACACCTTTGTAATTTGGCCACACGGGAAAGAAAAACTAGATAGCTTCCTCACACATCTCAACAGCCTACACCCCAAAATACAATTCACTATGGAAATAGAAGACAACAACCAACTCCCCTTTCTTGACGTCCTAATCTACAAAAAACCTGATGGCTCCCTAGGACACACTATCTACCAGAAAAAAACACACACCAACCGCTACTTACATGCACAATCACACCACCACCCTGCACAAATAAACTCCGTAGCCAAGACTCTCATCTCCAGAACCAAACGCCTGGCTGACAAAGACCACTTGACAACTGAGTTACAGAATCTCTCAAATGTGTTAATCGCCAATGGATACCAGAAAAACAGGGTTACGAAGCTAATCCAAAAAGAAACACCCCCCAAAAACCAAGACACAGAAGAAAACAATGGCATGGCCCTCCTTCCTTATATCAAGGGCACTACAGACAAAATCAGCAAAATCCTCCATAAACACAATATCAAAACAGCCTTCTGCACCAACCAAAAAATAGCCAATATCCTCAGAAACCCAAAAGACAAAATCCAGCTGGAAAACCAAGGGGTCTATGAAATACCCTGCAAAGTCTGCCCAGCCACGTACATTGGACAAACAAACAGACGAATAAATGCACGTATCGCAGAACACAAGAATGCCGTCAAAAAAGAAGAAAAAACTTCCTCTCTTTTCCAACACATGAAAGAAACAGGACACGAAATTAATTTTGCAGATTCCAAATTGCTCTTTAACATGGAACATCACCACAAGAGAATAATCATGGAAGCCATCGAGATAGAGAAACACCCTCACAACATGAACAAGCGTGACGACACGTCCCGCCTGCCAGACATCTGGAAATTAGCCCTCCCCACAAAAACCGACACCAGAACCAGAGGCACACAGAACGCCGTCACCAATCAACCACACCAGACCCAAACCCAGACCCTCTCCACAGACATATTACAGACTCCATCCAGTAGCCAAACTATAGTGGCACCTCCGGATGCTGCACCCCCCTGCAATCCCTACACAGATCTGGCTGGCACAAGGCACAAAACCACAGCTCGCCCCTATACACGAAGCCAAGCCAGAGCACAACTAAATGCAGCACAGCCATCTTCTCAGAAAAACTCTTCACAAGCTCAAGAGGTCAAGACACAAAAGCTTTAGCAACTAATCTACACTTAATGACCCACCCAGTGGTATTCAGAATATCACTCATGAAATCACTCAAGATATCCCTCAAGTAATTAAGGAACAAAAGAAGAAGAGGCACACTAATCTAGGAACTTCCTCTCTGCCCAGAACATTGGAGGCTATACACCACACCCCTCAACAGTATTTATAAGAACTCAAACACCAGATTCTGCTCTGTTCCAGTAACAAGAAGCCGAAAGCACCAGCCTGAAGATGACGAGTGAGACCTCGTCGAAACGTCGCACAGACACCCCGACTCTTACACGGGAAGACACCCGAAGACACCAAAACCTGCATATATATATATATATATATATATATATATATATATATATATATATATATATGTTCCCCCCTCGTTCCCACTATGAGAAAGCCTGTATGAGTCTACTTACGTATGTTAGAATATTCCTATTTTCATTGGAGAAATGTTGGAGTGTATCCAATGGGGAATTGCACACCTGTACAATCATATCTTTATGTTGTACAGACTGCATATCCAGACCATAGATATGATATAAGAGCCTTCTAACTTTCTCCAAAGAACATTACATTTACAATATGATGTAAACAGGGATACATTACACTGACTTGGACAAAATTGGGCTCTCTGTAGTGTGTTGAACAGGGCAGTCTATAAGCAATTTTATTATGGGAATGTTCAAGCACTTGAGGAAGTGAACTAGACAAGAATGCAAAAATCCCACTGAAAGCAGTGCTCCTAGCAACTAGCCAAGACCTGCAGTAAACATGAGCACAGCAAACTTCTTTGTTATGTGAACTTTTGTGGTTTCCATTTAACAGTGGAGCTGTCTGGACAAGATTTTATCTGCAGTTTGTGCAGATAATATGAATGTGGAGATCATCACAATGACTCAATTTCACAATTTCACTGTTAATATTTCTATCCCTTTATCTTATCATATTTTGTAGTCTCTTGTTTAGGATCTTTTACACCTTTATCTGAACACAGTACATACTTTGTTGTGCTCAGATTGTATGGTGATGGGGATCTTTCGAGCTTCTGAGTCAGCAAAGTAGAATCAGTTCACAAAAATTTGTGCAATATAACAACCAGGATATCACGCTTCGGGTATGAGCTAATGCAACAAGGTAGTATGGATTGATAACTAAGATGCTGGTAGGATATTGCAGCAGAGTTTGTTAGGGCAGTAGTATGCAAAATAGATCAGAAATTGGTAGAAAGTGCTTCCATTCAGCAGGGACCCATCTATATTGGTGCCAGCCCATGCAACTGGATTTTTTTTAAAAAAAGATTTCAAATCATTGCTGTCGATCTCTTTTTTGTCAGCTGTGTCACAAATGGGAGTTGTGGGATACAGTAGGTTTGAGCTTGGAAACATTTTACCAAAAAGGAGAAAGGTTATTCTGGTTAATGGATACAACTGAGATTCAAATGATGTACTGCCATTATCACCTCTTTGGAAATTAACTGAAAGGGAAGAGCTGCATCACTTAATTTAAATGTACTCAAAAGTAGAACGAGAAGAGCTAGTGCAATTTTGTTGTGCAGTTATCCCACATACTTATTTTGCAATGTGTACCTCCCAACATCCATGATGAAGGACGTAATTTCCTGATGATTTAGAGAGATCAAATTGCACATAACTTCTGTATATTTAATATATATGCATAATGTGCTGAGGATAGCTATAGATAAGAAACATTTTCTTTCACATAATGTTTGAATGGAACACTTAGGTGACTCTGAAGTGTAAACCACATTAATGTTTCTCCACTAAAATGCAAAACAGTGTATTGAAAAACAAATGCCAATTGAATGTGACTATGCCAGATTTTTAGCATTAATGGTCACAAATTGCTCAGCTGAGTCTTCATTTTCTCAGTTGAAGTATATTAAAAATCCCAACAGAACAACTATGCAACGAAGTAGGCTGGATGCCTTATTATTTCTACTAAGTATGGAGGCATATGTCTTATGTAAGATTTGTTCTAAGGATCTGATCAAAGACTTTGCAATGAGAAAAAGTAGAATTTTTCCCCCAAATATGAATAAAGTGGAAGTATACAAAAATAAACATTACGTTCCATCTTTCTGTAGGTTTTGTTTCATTCCAAAAAATAAAATTTTGAATTAGATAAATATGGGGGCACCAAGTGCCTAGGACCTCCAAAGGTCTTAATCTGGCCCTGCTTCGCAAGATGTCAAGTGCTAAACCAGCCTTGAAAATAAGTCCAGATATTTACAAGCCTGCTGAATCTTTGCAAAATAAGTCCCCCCTTCCCCCCCACAGCAGAACTTTGCTTTCATATGCTAGGCACAGAGGCAGGGTAGAGGATGTAAGCTCTGCTCCATAAAACACCAGATGTAGCTGCAACCATTTTAAAAAGGGGAAATTCCTCATTACAAGAGCAGCACAGAAGAAAGCCCAGGAAAAGCACTTTAAGGTGGTGCGGGGGGGGGGACCCTTACAGGTAGCATGCAAAAATTTGCAATACTGCCAAGACAGAAGAGCACAGTGCAGGAAGTGCGAAGAATGGGATTTTTAAAATAATTATTTTTCATGTAGATAGAAGTACGCACAGTGGTTACTCACATTTTCTTAGGCTCCGTTAATAAATGTAACTGTTTGTGGGATAATTTATTCCTGAGGAGACTAAAATGGTATTGCAGAAGCCCCTCAGACCTGCATAGGAGAGAAACAAGTTTACACTGCCTGAGGAGTATGTTAAATTGTCTAGCAGATGCTTTGTCACAGAAGCTACAAAGAAGAGAGGTTTATGTTTATGGTGAATCCATGGCAGGATAAATTCTGTGAAGTTTTGTTAGTGGTCCATCAACCCCTCCCTTCCCTCCTTCCCTCCCTCCTTTTCTTGTCCCACCTTCCTCCCGAAGGAGCCTGGGGCACCCGGTTTGTCTTTCAGCCTGCACTGAGATGGGGATCAGTGTAGTATGTGCGGTCTGTATGCTTGCATGTGTGTGTGCATGTGAGAGTGTGCGCTCTAGGAATGTGTGTGCATAAGTGAGAGAATGTGTATACAGTGGTACCTCGGGTTAAGAACTTAATTCGTTCTGGAGGTCTGTTCTTAACCTGAAACTGTTCTTAACCTGAAGCACCACTTTAGCTAATGGGGCCTCCCGCTGCGCCGCCAGAGCATGATTTCTGTTCTCATCCTGAAGCAAAGTTCTTAACCCAAGGTACTGTTTCTGGGTTAGCAGAGTCTGTAACCTGAAGCGTATGTAACCCGAGGTACCACTGTACTCCTCCTAGTGTGTGCATGGGCACCTTCCTAATTCTGTTGTTGAATGTGATGCAAGGTCATAAACGGGATAGTTCTTGGTGCCCCCTCTATGTCCTCTGGCTTTTACCAGGGGGCAAGCTTTTAGTTTTGCAGTTCCTGCCCTGTGGAACTCCTTGCCAATAGAGGTTTGGCAGGTGTCACCTCTGCTATCTTATAGATCTCTTTTTAAAATTGTGTTGTTCAGACAGGCCTTTGAAATACAATTTTTTTTACTGACCATTTTACATTGATATGTCATTGGCATTTTTACTGTTATTATTGCAGTACTGTGTTTATAAGCTGTTCAATGCCTTGTTATATTTTCTATGAAAGTGTGGTTTCGAAATAACTAAATAATAAATGAATAATAATATCAGCTGAGGAATACAGGCCATAATGGAACTTAAGAGAACAGCGAGACTTATAGGAGTGTGTGGAGACAGGGGTTTACTGAAAATCCATTGTTTAAAGATTTGATGCCAAACCATACAGCACACAGACTCCCCATTCTCTTATGCCACAAAGTTTAAATGAATTTGGAAAGGATGAAGGAATGTGGCTTGATTAAAGAAATCACCAAGCCTTTCATGACAGTACAAAAGTGCCACCTCGTGGAAAAAAGAAATAACTACAGTGCTAGGTAACTTTATTAATGAAAACACAGACATATTTGGATCTTTTAATTTGGGTCTGATAATAAAATATTGTAAACATTGAAAGTTATTCCTGTAGGTTTTTAAAGTCATTTCCCAAATTTTTAAAAGTGTACTAGTTTATGCTACAGTTTTTAATTTCAGGGTTGAAGCACTTTCCAGGTAGCTAAACTAGACAACTGTAGTTTATGCTTCAGCACTTGATCTTTATTATAGCTGCACTTTTCCTTGAGCATAAGTTCCCAAGTTCACCTAAAAAAAACCAACCCTTTAAAAAACTTCTTATCAAGTTTGTACCTTTCAGCATTTAATTTTCTGCTTGCAGCAATGTTGTGTTAAACTATAAGCTATATCACCCTTGGTCTTTGAGTGAAGCTTCATTGAAGGTATTGTCTTTATCATATGACAGACTTGTAAATAAATGTTAAACAATTTTGTTGAAGTTCAGAGGATAAAAAAGGTCAGCAGTCTGCCTTCTTTATTCCTGATAAAACTACAAAGATAATAGCTTTGATTTATTTCCCTTTGAGGAGAGAATAACACAGTGCAGTATAGAAAATTTTTCACACTAGATATCTACATGATTTACATACTCTTTTAGAGAGTGCTGTTTTCTTCAACTTTCTCCCCCAAAGAAATGCTAGCTCCCTTGTCTTACTTAGGCACACAAAATAGAAAGTCTGTAGTACATTCCATGTTTTCGAGATGAGTATTGTTCAGTTTGTTTTAGCCTTTGACTTGAATATATATCATTAATTTCAGATTGTTAGCATGATGGAGTGGTGCAGTTTCTTCTGCTAACTCCAAATCCATGTACAGTTTTTTGTCTCCAACACCAGCTCTGCCTATGTCATTATCTGATGAGGAAGGTTGTTGTGTACAAAAACTATTAGTTCATTTATAAGGTGCTAGGAAACTTTTGGGTTTCTTTCTAGGCTGGACTTTGTGTACCAAAGTCTGCTGCTGCCTGAGTATATTTCTCAAATTAGGAGGGTGGACTTCCTGGATGAGTATGTCATGTGTGAGGAGCACAGATAATTTGACACCTGCTATTGAAAACAGGTATCTGTGGATTTCCCCAAAATGTGGATTTAAATCTGCTGCAGTTGCTGGAATTGGATCATGAGTGCATGCTCTGGATCATAGTACTTAAGGCTGAAGATGCAGTGGTCAGATTGAGGAGTGTGGGTGCAGATGTGGAGGAGGCAGGAAGCAGAGAGGCATGGAGTGTACATGAAACTGCACTAAGTATGTAAATATAGGAGCTGTCTGTAAACCCTGGCCATAGTATGTGATGAGGGTGTCTACAGTTAGACTGCTATGATGCAACTGCAGTTGAGGAATTCCCCTTTTGCCCTTTGAATTGAGTATGTGATTTTCAGGGATGGGGTTAACAAAAGCGAGATTGCCACCTCTCCTATTTTATTTCATGATTATTATTATTGATATTATCATCATTAGGGTTCTATAAAGCCCTTCATCTTAAGATTGAGGGAAGTTTACAGGATTAAAAACAGCATTACAAACCAATTTTTTTTTTTAAAATCAATAATAAAGTGTAATGGGTACGGGGTTGCTCGTGCGTAAGTTTGGCTATGTTGCCTTGCTAAACCTTTCAGTCTGGGCAGCCCTTCACTTCATGGCTGCCTCAGTCGCTAGCAGAATCCGTCAGTGGGTGTTTCTTGAACCTCTTCCAACATAAAAGTTGTTTGACACCCAGTCTCCTCCTACTCTCTCTGCGCGGAAGTCTTCTGCGCAGGGTGGGCGTGGGTAGCGGAGGACCCGTGCTCTCCCCGCTGGTGTCCGGTGAAGAGTCCTGGAACCCTCTTGCCGATTCCCCCATCAGCCCCTCTATATCCCTGGTGTTGCGCTGATTTGCTTCCCCATCTGCGGAGCTGCCTCTCTCCCTGCTGGGCCCTTCTCTGGCATCATTTGAGAGCCTTCCCTCCGCCTCTAGCTCCGATGTCAGTTCCCTGACATAAAGTAACATTGGTTTGTACAACCCACTAAGCCACACCTTGTCCTATCTCAGTATGGCAGAGGAGCAAAAAAGGACCAGAGATGGGCAAAGTGACTACAAGCTCTTCTCTTCTCTTCTATATGCTTGTGCAGCCTCACAAAGACAGCATTTGCCAAGTGGTGCAAAGCAGGTAAGTGATTTAAAAGCAGCAGAACTGGATAAAATAAAAACAATAAAGTTTTTGTAAAAGTCTTTTTTTTTTTGGGGGGGGGTGTAAAAAAACAACAACCAGGGAGAATAAAAGACCTGGCACAAAAAAGATAGCATAATACGTGCCATGTGAGTATTTCTGGGGGAGGAGTACCACAACCAAAAGTGCCCTCTCTCTAGTTGCCACCTGCCTTACTTGCATCAGTGGGATGTTCAAAGAAGAGCATTGGCAGGTGACCTAAGTGTACAGTCTGTATTTGGTTTCTGTCTTAGATTTTAAGAGCTGTTGAGTTTCTGTGTTTCCTCACAGAAACTCAACAGAATCACATAACAGCAGCAGTGTTTGCTTTGATAGCAAGCAGGTTTTTCTTGATACTTTTTTTTCTTTGTGCACTGGAGTGCATTATTCCTATACCTATGTTTTAGGAGTAGCAGGTTCAAGATATGTGAAGGTGGGGATTTGTATCTTACGCCAGATGAAATGAAAATCTACTTGGGCAATAGCTCCTCCATTATCTTACTTCAACAGATAAAGCAAACACTATAAATCAGCATTTTATTACTAAGGCAAGATACAAAAGATGGCTTTAACAGTCCTGCACAGAGGGAGTAGATAAGAAGCATTTGTCCTTTCATTAGTGTATGTAATACCATATTTGAATTAATATTCAACACAATAAAAAGTGAACAAAAATTGGCGACAACTGATGGTGGTGAGCAGCCATGCTGAATTATAGGATTTTAATAATTTGTGGCAATCTTTCCTTTTCTTATGTAATTATTTTTTTGGAAAGTAAAAGGCTACAGCCTTACAGCAACGTATAAGAGATTTTAATAGAGATTGAATAGAGAATGCAGTGTAGTGGATTTGAACAGGGAACATACTTTCCATACAGCATATACTGGCATCTCTCTGGAATATATAAAATAGGTACGTGAAATATACCTCACAGATGTAGGCTGCAATCCTTACTCTCTGATGGAGAGAGTTAGGGTGGTGTGTAGAGTTTCCCCCCACTGGCTTGTGTCCCAGCTCCACCAAAGTGGGCAGAAAACTACAGTTGGTGGTTCTTATTCTGATGGTAGACAGCTGAAAGGATAGAAACAGATTAGTTTGTTTTGAGGTGGGGTAGCAGAGGCTAAGTCCCATGGATCCTTCCCCCAAAGGGCCAATCCTTAGGCCTCTCAGTTTTGCCAACCAGGAGCTGGTATAACGAAAGAAAGAAAGAAAGAAAGAAAGAAAGAAAGAAAGAAAGAAAGAAAGAAAGAAAGGCTTTCAATGCAACAGAGGACCAAACTTTCGCACCTCCCTGGCCCCTTGATAGTATAGTATATAACTTTGTGGAGGTAATTAAATAGGCATATACTGACCCAGGGTGCTTTTATGTATAATATTTACCATGAGAAAGGGCAGTGTTAAATGTACTTAATGTTTTTATTTATTTATTGAGTAGGCATGTATGGGGTAAAGCAAATCTTTAACTAAACTTGTCCAAAACTTTGTTACAATAAGAACATCACAATGTTATCAGCATAATCTGTGAAAACCAATCTATGAGACCAATGTGATGGTCATATTTTTAAGTAAATTATCATGTCCTATGATGTACTTACCACACAGAGAGAGCATCCAATTAGTCCGGTTAAGCATCTACGTATATATTTGTTTTCACTTGTTTTTCTTAATATCTTCTATGATGCTATCCATTACAGCCGTCTACTTTAATGTATGGTGAATATATGTTGGTAATTAAGCAAGCATTTTTGTTAAAAAAAGAAGATAACGTGGAAAAAATATATTTGAAAAATTATTAAATAATTTATTTTAAATAATTACAATATTTTAGATAAACCGTATGTAATACCTAGGTATGAGTGGTAGCTACACTCAGTAATATGGATAATACTAAATATCTGATGAAGCCACCTCATGTGTTTTATTTTTCTCATTGGCTAATAATGTTTTTTCAGTTCCAGCTGTGTTGTATGTCTGTGTGAGATTAGTGTTCATAGCAGTATGAAGCATTAGTTAGCGGCTTGACTAGTTAAATAATTACCTTTACTTGTACAGACTTGGCCCTTGTTGTCCTTGACAATAGGATGCTCTCATGTGCAATTAAACATTAATTTGCCCCCACTCTCCTTGGGTCTCTGCTTATGGATTTTTTTTACTTCCAGTTATGCCCCACTGATTATAAAACCTTGGTTTCCAGCCGCTGAAAACCTGATTAGACTTGTGCTGCTCTGATATAAGGTTGATCCCCCCCCCCCCGATATACTTTCTAGGCTTATTATTTTGGAGCAGCAAGTATAAATAGCAAGTAAAATATTCATTCCTTTTTTAAATATAGGGAATGGGAACATTTTGAAGTTACAGTGGTGTTTCGGGCGACCAATCAAATGTGAGTGTATCAGGTAAGAATTATTATTTTTTGTTAATAATCAATTTCATTTTCAAATGCTAGGTTTGTAGAAACACACAATAGGTTTCTCTTTTAGAAAAAACACATACATGCACCTAAATGTGCATTTCTTACGCTGAAGTGCTATACACCCATCACAAAGCAGCAGAGTTCTACCATGTACCACTCATAGTAGATACTGAAATGTGATAAAAGACAGTATGCATTGCACTGCAATGTTGCACACTCACTAACTCGTCACATTTAGGCTAAGCAATTACTTAGTCAGTCTAGATAATAAATAGGCAGAAGTAAGAAAGATGAACAGCTACCATGAAGCTATGCAGTAGTTGGGGAGATAATATTTTTTGGCTGGCAGGTATTAATGGGCCAGTGATGTATCAATGAAGAACAAGAAGGCGATGACTACAGTGCTTCTTTCAGGTTTAATATCAGTCAGTTCAAAGGATCAGATATTAGGTGACCAGAATGGAGTGTAAGTCAGTCAGATAAGCAAGGAACATCTAGGCTGTAATGTTACTATAGCAAGAGTTAGACTGCACATCATTCCCTCTCAGTGGGGAAGATGTTTCTTGCACTGTTCTCTGTTGTTAGACTCTAGTGCACTAACTCCGTAAAGCAGTCCAGACTTGTTTTTATGGAAGCAGTAGTTTGCTGACCTAGATGGGGATTTCGCTGGAGTTGGTGATATGACAGCTATGTCTGGAAGAAAAGCAGAAGGTCTTGGAGGGTAATCATACTATGTGGCAGGGTAGTCCCAACTACTGATGGAGTGTCTTTTTTTTTGTAAAAAAATAATAATTCTTATCTTTGTTTAGGTGTAGGTTGTAACTTCTCTTGAAAGTATATTTTGTAGGATCTATTGACTGCCTCATTTCATAAATGTTATAGACAGTTGTGGACCTGTGAAAACAGGTTATGTAGGCAGTAAGCTTCCTATATATGACAGGTTGCAGAATTCCCTTGTTTGTATATTCCTGTCCTGTCATCAGTCATTCTACCAGAAACAAAATCATTACTTTGCTTTAAATTTTGCCTGCTGAAGGATGCAAGGTGTTGATATCAAGTACGGAACACTATAGGTAGACCTATGCCCCTTGGAGGACTCAACAACAGAAACCCAGAGAGGATGGAGAAAAAATAAACAAATGCATAAAATAAAAAACATTAGTCTTCCTTCAAATACATGCATAGAACAATATCAGAGTTATAATTCATATTTTTAAAATGATGCTGTGCACTGTTGAAAAAAAAATCCAATCATAACTGGCAAGAAATCTGCTTTTTTGAGATTAGAAAAGGAATTTTCTTGTCAAGTGTCTTACAACAAAGGACAGATTTTTTTTTTAAACTTGGAGGAAATGACATGGTGATGTCCTTTCAAATGAGGAAATGAATCCTCTTCCTGTGAAAATGAAATCCTCCACATATCTCAGTTGCCTTTTAAGCCTTTCAACCTGTCAATGAAATTGTGTAATCAAATAATAGCATGCCTGAAGCTTATAGCCTTTTCTTGAGAAGTAGTATCATCAAACGATGCGCTCTATTGATTTTAATCACACTGAACCAGATTTTTTAAACTTAGAGTAACAGTATTGGCTTCAGTAGGATTACTCCAGAATTTATATCATATAAGCACAGAATTCTGTTCATTTAAGCAAAATATTATCCATTATAAGGTACTGGAACATCACTAGGTGAAAGAAAATATGGTCAGATTTTCTTTTTCTGGAAGCTATTCAAATAGTCTTTCCCTCTGACCACCTGCTAAAATTGTCAGATATTTGCCTCCATTTTGTGATGAGTATTCAAGGTCATTGCAGTGCTCAAATGTACATGCTGCTTTACTTTTTCTTCCTAGTCAGCCTGAGTTCTTGTTCACTTTTTCATTTTTTATCCATCATATATTGTACTTCAACACTGCTATGCTAAAAGGGCATTTTCTTTTTTCTTTTTAGTTTATTAAAGGTATTTTCCAGTTAATCCTAACACTTCTGAGCATGTCTACTGGTTCCCAAACATGTTCAACCACTAAAACTTGCATGCCCTTTACAGTTTTATTATTTAATTATTTTGGGGATTTATATATGCACTGCCTTTCAAAACCTAAAATCTTTCCAACTACCATAAAAACATCATTCAATACATCAATACTATAATTAAAAGAGGAGTAGAAAGCAGTTTGATAATTATCCTTTGAGCAGGAAACTGTTTCAAATTCTGCTAAATTTTGCTGTGCAGGAGCTTAAATGAAAGAGTATTAACAGTATGTTTTATTGACTTTGCTTTTCCATTAATTTTTCACTTTATAAATGGAGCTATTAAGTTCTTACTTTGCTATAGAACGTTTCAGTTTGTCAGGATTTTGTAGGTGGTATGAAAAGAACTAATTCCATAAACACAACAATTTCACCCCCTCTCTTCCCCCTTCATGGCCCCTAAATCTGTTCTGTGGTTTTTTCCTACCCTCTAGATCAAATTTGAGGAGGATATGGGGTTCTCATGCGCAGGGAGTTTTGGTGTGTAAGTGGGAATTTTTTATGTAGAAGGAAAAATCTCGTTGGATATTGCCCTGTAAATTGTCTTCTGAAAAGCCTTCCCCCAGCTCTCCAGAACAGATTTGTGCCAGTGTGTAGGAACTACAGGGAACAGCGGGATTCAGCAGCCTCTAACTCAGTGGCTGTCACTGCCCCAGAAGATCAAGTACCTATTGTTCATATTCATTGCAAACCTTGAAAGTATTTGATGGGGAAAACAGACTTGCAAATAACTTTCTGGTTTTCTCACTTGCCCCAAATATGCTTCCAGAGATGCTTCCCCCCCTTTTATGGCTTCTCTTTCCAAGGTACCTCCAGAATTTCAGTACCTTCCCTGTCCCTCCGCAGTCTGCATCATCCTGATCCCAATCCGAACCTCCAAATTCCACCCACAAGGTAAATTTGCAGGGAACATGGCTAAGGTTGTGCAAATTTATACAAGTTCATGTTTTGCTGTTCAAAAAAATCTTTTGGTTTCTTCTTACAGAGTCTGTATTGCCATAGTGCAAAATTTGATTTTATTGGGAAGAAAACTTCACAGTGACCTTCAGCAGAGTAACTAGAATAATAACTCAGTGAGTTGATACACTTTGGCAGTACAAAAATTAAAATAAAATAGTAGCAGGGAAGCATTTACTTCATGTATATTTGCTTTGAGATGCAACTAGGCATATATAATGTGGTTAAGCAAATGTAACCTATTTCCATTTAGACAATTTTGACAGTGATTGATTTTGATCTATAATGGCATGGCTGAAATATTGATAAACTTGAGTTAGCACCTTCAAATATTTGAATGCGACACATCACAAAGTACATAGGTGAGATGGCAGACCCAGTTGTGCTTATTGCTTGTGAATATACTCTTAGAAACATAAAAGGATAATCATAGAATCATAGAATTGTAGAGTTGGAAGTAATAAAAGTTTTGTGTATGTTAAGCAGAGATGAAATGTTTGGATACAGTTACATAGTATTGTTTTGTTTTTCGTTTAATTATCTAGCTATTGGTTTTAGACTTTAATAACATGGCAAAATTGCACATGAACTTCCTATAGCATTCTGGTCAAAATGTAAAGGGTCCATTTCACCTGTAAGGACTTTACACACCTTTTGCTTTGATTATTACAAGCTTTGGTCTGTCCAGAAGGGATTATAATTATTTATCCTGCATTTGTTTAGATAACTTCTGTTCTTCTTTGATATTTTAGGAATGCTTTAAAAGGTACTCTGGCTCTCTGCATAAAAAGAGATTAGGAAGCTAGCTATAAATTTGATATGCTTGGCTAACACTAAAAGCGTACAAGAGATTCTTTAGGTTAATTATTCTTCAGTATCCATGTGGTGGGTAAATCACACTTGCACTTTGCATGGCTGACCATTAAGCTCATTGATATTGCTGCTATATGTCAGGGATGGCTGACTTCTGCGTTGTTGGGGACCATGCCATTCTCCTAATCACCTGGTGGTAGGAAGTGTCTATTAACTAGCAACTGACTTTCTCATGAGTAGTCAAGGTCCATAATAAAGTAGGTGCATTGCAATACTTAGGCTATCACAATTATAGAACCCATGTGCTCAAGGTTTAGCCAGGACATTACCTACAAAATCCAAAAGAGAGAGTATGTGTGGAGTCACTGTTTCTTGGGAATGGAATCTATTTTCCTTTTCCTTACAGCTGAAACTGTAGACCAGCCTTTCATGACACCATGCTTAGAATTTGGTTGGGCTGTAGAGGGTGCTGTAAAATGATTTGGTCCCGGGCTTGCCAGTTGGTCTTTCCTGTCATATATTTAACGTCAAAATTTTAAACCCTTTTCTTATAGTCTCATAGCAAACATTGGAACAAGCACAGCTCATTAATTTTTAGAGATGTGCAAAGCCAAGACCCATGTTAGACCCACTGCCAACATGTGAGATGCTGGGCCCACCTGATTCCTGGCATGCCCATGGCAGTAGCCAACAGGGCTTTGATTGGAGCTCTGGACTGCATGCTCACCATTCTGCCATATTAATTATGCTGCCCTGGTGTGCTTCTGACATGGAATCCAGAGCTCCAAGTGACAATGGGGACTGCAGGGGGCAGCTCGGCAATGACACAGATCAGAGCTATCCTGATTATGTTTGTATTGGCTTCAGCCTACACATTTCACAGTTGAAGTGGTATAAGATGGCTGTGGCACCACCATCGTAGATAGGTTGGCAGGTAGCAGTCTCAGAGGTGGAGTAGACATATCTCAGAAGTTGTTGGATCTGGGGGAATATACCCAGTGAGAAATATAAAGAACATTAGAGAGCAAAGGCTATTATTTTAAGGATCAAGCAATAAGATAGGATCCAAAGGCTTATCTAGTCCAACATCCTACCAAATACCTGAAGCCCTGTCAATTCATTCAAGCTAGCTTAATACACATTTACCTCTCTACCATAATAGGTTTTATTTTATGTTTTCAATTTTTATTCTACAGCTGAGAATATAAACAGGGAAGAATTCAGTGTTGTGCTTTTACAAATGTTCTGTCAGCACAAGCACCGAACAACCCCGCCTCTCTCCTCTATTAACATTCCCACTGAGCCAATTTGGGGTTCAGGTGCAGGAGGCAAGACAGGAGGGAAAACCTTGTTATGCTAGGGGAAGTCCAGTTAGTTGAATCCAGCCCAGAATGATAAAGTAACTAATAACAAACAACAGAACATTCTAGCATGCTGTTTCTGTATGGGTTTTTTTTTGGGGGGGTGTCTTTTAGTTTATGAATAGTAGGCAGATTGAACTTAGTCTGTAGATTTCAGTGGTTTCTTTCTATCCATTCTTACTCCAGCTTCCTTCCATGACAGTGCTACCTATTTCAACATGGTCCTCACTTTTTGAGGTAAGATTTTAGGTTGTACATAATATTCCTTCTAATATTACAACATAAAAAATGTAGCATTATATATTCCCCTTTTGTAAGCTGAAATCATCAAGATAAATAATTTCTCCTGCTTAAAAAAGGTAAAGGACCCCTGACAGTTAAGTCCAGTTGTGAACGATTCTGGGGTTGTTGCGCTCATCTCGCTTTACTGGCCGAGGGAGCCGACGTTTGTCTGCAGACAGTTTTTCCGGGTCATGTGGTCAGTATGACTAAGCCGCTTCTGGCGAAACCAGAGCAGCGCACAGAAACGCCGTTTAAAAATGTGTGTATGTGTGTGTGTACACACACACACACACACACACACACACACGTGTGTATAGAGAGATCGAGAGAGATCAGAGGTCTGTATTACAGTACTGTCATTGCTTGAAGCCATTGCTAGTCATAAAACATTTTAATACCACCAGTCCACTAACTGTGACCTTCCAATTCCTTTTCTCAGCTTTTTGTTTTGCTTCCTTCAACAGTGGACACTGAGGTGCCAATCTTTGTGCTACTGTTTAATTTGCACAGCAGGATCTACACGACCAAACAGATGGCTGATCTCAGTCAGGAAAATACAACTGCAAAATGTACAGAGTGTTGCACATCATTTGAACCAAGCAATGTTGTGCTTGTTTGCCCCCGTTGCAATAATGGCACCATGAGCCCTGAACAAGCTGTAGTAGAGAACTCAGATTCACCAGCTACTTCAGTGAGTGAATGTTCAGATCCCGAAGACACCTTGTCAAAGAAACAAACATCTTATTTAGCAAATGTAAGGATACTAACTTCAAAGATTTTATTTTCTTCCTGTTCCACCATCCTTCCACCACCCCAGTGTATGTTCAGATAACTTTCCCTTTTGTGAAATGCCTTTGTGAAATCTGGCCAGTGATAGTAACGTCAGGCAAAATAGGAAAATGACAGGATTCAAACCTATAAAGCAGTCCCCTCCAGGAAAGCTGCTTACCCACTCAGCCACAGAAACAGGCAGAAGACGTGGAGCATTTGCCACCCTCCAGGTGACCATGTACAATTCCAACCATATGTGGCAGGACCAAATAGGACACATAAGAAACTCTAGCCCTATGAAACAGTAGAAGTCTTGCCTGGAGAAAGCCCTAGGCTTATACTCAGACAGGGATAGGAAGCTTACGCTTGTGCAGACACACCTGAGAAAGTGCTGACCAAGCCAGTTGGGTGCTGGATGGGCAAATTACTTGTTTCTTAATGGACCTCTGCTCCATCTTCCTGTGCTGTTTTTCTTGGCTGGCTAACTCTGCTAAGTTATTGATCGTATATGCCTTGTTCCTCCCCCTCCCCCCGCCAGTTGATGGACTCCTTTACAGTGGCAGCAGTACCTGTTTCACTTGTGGGTTCAGAGAGGCTGCCTGCTTTGAATGGAGGGCTCACTGAACTTAAATCCCAGTAGTAGAAAAAGCATTGGCACCCCTCCCAGTTAAGACTCTCATCCTGAAGTGAGATTGAACTAGGATGGGAGAAGAGATCCCTATCCGCTAACTCCCAGTAACAAAGAAATGGGCAGCTGAAATCTTTTTATTGAACGGCATGACATATGGAATAGCATCTGAAGCAAAGGCAGGTGGGATTGCCAGCCTTTTGTCCCAGCGGGGCTTCGTTGCCATTGAAAACTGCATAACAACAGGCAGAAGAGTTGCAGGTGTTACGCTCACCGTGGCTTCTTCTACATGTTGGATATGCCTTTACCTGTTTAAGCAGCTGCCTGCCTGTCATCTTGCAAAGGTGCAGGAGCCTGTCTGGTAGCTCCACAGAGAAAAACCTACAAGTGTTCTGGTGACTGCTAAGGATGAGTGAGCTGTCCAGAACTTGCCTTAGACCAGCGGTTCTCAACTTGTGGGTCCCCAGATGTTGTTGGACTACAACGCTTATCATCCCTGAGCTCTGGGCTTGCTAGCTAGGGGTGATGGGAATTGTAGTTCAACAACATCTGGGGACCCACAGGTTGAGAAAGGCTGCCTTAAACTGACTTATTCTTTGATCCCTCCCACACCCTGCTCAGGCCAATTTGAGGGCGTCAGAAAAAGCACCCACTATTCCCAGAAGCCCTTTCTGCTGGTCCCTCACCTCTGAAACGCAAGCTCCCTAACCTTTGTTTTTTAAAACCTAATAGGCATGGTACTTTGATCAGTGACAGCAGAGAGATGAAACAAGTCCCCCTTGCAACAACTGGGGTGACATCATGAGATCAGTTTCAGCTGATGTTGAGAATGTAGAAATGTTGAATCATTTGATTTTCTTTGAAATAATAGCTCAGATTTAATCTCACAATCTTCAAAAGTTACAATAATTGTGTGGAGAAATTAAGCAGAAGTGGTGATTGACCTAAATTTCTATTATTCCCCTGATGCTTTTTATAGAAAATATGTACAAAGGACATTTTCTTTTGTTTTCAGTCCAGTGCTGTGTACTGCATTTATTTGAGAACACAAGTATTTGAAACTTGTAGAGTACAAATCTTTAAAAGCTTTTGTTGCAAAAAAATCCCCTGAAATAAATATACATTCAAAACAAATGGGATGGGAAAGCACTTAAGATTGAAACTCCAGAGGATTACCCATAATTTGGTCAATTAACACAAATTGGCCTCCTTAAAGTAGTGCTCTTAAAAAGTGGGATGAAAACTTTGAACAATCTCAGATAAACTTTGTTTGAACATACCATGAGTGATTTACATCTGATTTAAAAAGATAATATAGTAACCTATGATTATACTCTTTATGTCATATAGTATAATCAAAAAGAATTACTATTGGAATTTTACTATTGGAAACTGAGATTTACATCTCGGATGGTCAGTAGAATGCATAGGATGTTTTGAAAAGCAGGACCATTAACTTTAAAATTGCCATATATGAAATCCATTATTGTTATAGATTTCTTTACTTTTTAAGTGTAAGATGGATATTAAATTAGCACAAATAATTTTAGCATCATTTTATTCTCTTAGTTATACATTTACTTGTCTTTTTTCCAACATCAGCTACTTCATTAATTTAGTATCTAATTGATTAACTTAATGCAAGCACTTAATGCAGTGTCATTTTTTGTTAGCGTATCCCAGTTGGCTGATTCACACAAAAAGAATAATCTTTTACTCTGCTTGATAAAAAAAAAAGTATTAGGCATTAGGAATTTTTAAAAACCCTAGTAATTCTAGATTCTTTATTCAGGCTGTCTAACACCAGTAGCATTTACAGTTGTAAATACAAATACATTTCCACTAATGTTTATTTAGTGGAATTCCTTATATATATTGTCCAGTATCAGTTTAAAAAGGATTTTTTAAAAGCAGCCATTAGGCTCTTCTGCTTGGTTGGCTTATATAGGTGCAGCGTGAATCTGATTGCCCTATTTTATTTTAACACGGTCCCTTCCAACTCTACAATTATATGTTTCTATTAGAATATGAATATATGAACCTGCTTTATGAAAAAAAGTTTTATTGTGCATTGACTTTGCTATTTCTGGTTTGAGGGTGCCATACTGCTATATAAATATTTTGGAATAAAAAAATAAATGAATTGGATCATTAGTTCATCTAGCTAGTTCATCTAGTTCATCGAGCCAGTGTGGTGTAGTGGTTAAGAGCGGTAGACTCGTAATCTGGTGAACCGGGTTCGCGTCTCCACTCCTCCACATGCAGCTGCTGGGTGACCTTGGGCCAGTCACACTTCCTTGAAGTCTCTCAGCCCCACTCACTTCACAGAGTGTTTGTTGTGGGGGAGGAAGGGAAAGGAGAATGTTAGCCGCTTTGAGACTCCTTAAAGGGAGTGAAAGGCGGGATATCAAATCCAAACTCTTCTCTTCTTCTAGCTCAGTACTGTCTCTTTACTGTGATTGGCAGTAGCTTCTCCAGGACTCAGATTGAGTTTCTTCCCAATATTGAGACTTGTATTGAATATCGGGTCTTGGATTGACTATAAGTACATAGAACATAGGAAACTGACTTTTAACAAGCCAGACCTTCATACTCCGACACAGGGTTAGCCAATGTGGTGACTTCCAAGTGTTACTGGACTTCAGTTCCCACTATCCATTACAATTGGCCATACTGGATGGGGCTGAGGTGAGTTGAAGTTCAACAACAGCTACTACATTGGCTGCCTCCTCCATCATACATTTTGATTGTTTTGCGATCTGTTGTTTTGAAATCCAATAAGTTCACCTTTTCTAGGTCTCGTCCCACTTCATATATTTTCTCGTTTTCTTGTAATAACTTACATATAACTTACTGCATGTGCCGGAAGGTACATAATATAGCATATAGCCTTTTAAAACAATGGTTTGTATTTTAATTTCATGCTTCTCTTTTTATGTCCCTAAAGATGCCAAAGTCAGAACTAACAGACTCTCAGAGGAAAATGCTCATTACCACCCCAGGCATTCGTGGCAGTAATACAGATTTCAAAGTTCCTCACACGCGAATAGAAGATGGAGCAGCAATTCAGGTTCGTAGCTGTGCATTCCTCCAGACTCTTGGTACAATTTTTAATTAGAAGATGGCAAAAATAGCTGTGTAAATAGCTGCGTTGGTCCATGGGTGGGAGAGTGGTAATGCCTGTATAAGGACCATCCTGACTGACATAATATCATAGAATCACAGAACTGCAGATTGGGATCCAAAGGGTCATCAAGTCCAACCCTCTGTAATGCAGCAATCCCAATGTCAAAAGCAAGCTTTCAAGTTTCTCAACACTCTTCATCAGGCTGGATGTCAGAGACTGGGCAGAGGAGGAATGGTGGAGACCGCCTCCCCAGCCAGACCCTTCCAGAGAAGGAGGAAACAGTTCAGAATTACAACAGAGGTTTGAGGGAGGTCACAGCTCAGAGGCAGATGAGGGGAAAAGCTGGGAAATAATGCGACAGGAGGAGGAGGAAGAGGAACCACCAGGGGAGAGACAGCTGATGGACTCAGTGTCTTTAGGAAGCATTCCAGATCTCCCCTCTCCCAGAACCCAGCGGGCATTGAAAGTAGGAGAACAGAGAGCTCAGAGGCACAGCTCAGCCACCATAGTGATGACGCATAATGGCCTCGTGTGCAACTTTTCCAGTTCTACAATATTCTTTGCAATCGGTGGTGGCCAAAACTGTGCCATGTAACCCATGTGCAGCCACACCATATATTTGTATAAAGTATTATGATATGGGCAGGTTAGTTTTTTATTCTTTCCTAATGATCCCCTGGCATGCAAATTAGGCTGATATTTTCATTGTCCTATCCACCACAATGAAAATTGTTTTGTGAGTGCCTTCTTTTTCAAGTGCAAAGCACACTCCATTGCTGTCAGCCCACTGCCCCTGTCATCACAATCTGGTTTTTTGATGTCCTGCAAAACTCAGTTTTCCTCAGTAATAAGGATTTGAATATTTAGTGAAATTCATCAGTCTTGAGGATGTTTTTCTCATATATTTGACTATTGACATAACTTAGGGGCCCAGCCACACTTTCACTTTACCTGTGCCTAGAAAGCACAGGTGAACCTGTATCTAGAAAGTCTGAGCGATTTTGCCCTTGTCCCACAGATTTCCCTGACAAAACCTGCTCTTTACCAATGAATCACAGCAAATGTCAATCCGCAGAAAGCCCAGCTGGCGTTTGGTCCAATTCAGCAGTAAAGATTGGGTTTCCCTAGGGGAAAGTGGTGGGGCAAGACCAAGTCTGGATGAGTCCTTACTGAGTGTTCCTCTGTAACATTCGACTTGTTAATTTTATTCTTATTCTTATTCTTATTCTTATTATTATTACTGCAGCAAATTTATTCATTTGGAAGGAAATTAGGACAAGGCAGCTTTGGTGTGGTGATTGAAGTAACAGACAAAGAAACAGGCATGAAGTGGGCAATCAAGAAAGTGAACCGGGAAAAGGTAGGCTTTAATTGTATTGGAGAATAAGTTTTTATTTTTCAGACAATGATAATATTATTTATTACAAATTAATCACCACAATACATTTATGTGCCCCAAATTCACATTGCACATGGTGAATATGTTGATTTTCATGCTGTCATCAGTTTTCTTCAACTTTCATTTCTCAGAAAGCATGAGACATAATATCGTGAACAACTCTGAGACCTATGGATAAAGGGTGATATATAATAATAATAATAATAATAATAATAATAATAATAATAATAATAATAAGTGGTTTTGAACTGCCTAGTATGTTCTGAATATTTTAATTCCAGGAATCGTATTTGGATAAATAATTGCAGAATCAATTTTGTAATTATTGAGTTACGTAGTGCATGATCCTATCCTGCACCGGTTCATCACCCAACCACAGAGGGAATGCTATCGGGCACAAGAGACTCCTGTTTCTACCCTCCTCATTCCTTCTTGGTGAGAAGGCTGTGGCATATCACTAGGCCATTAGGGGAATGGAAGGCTTGCACATTCCTTCCATATCTCAATTCAGCCTCCTGTCTGTACTTGTTGGCATTTCAAGCCTGAGCAGAGGGTTAAGGCTGCATGGGGATATTTATTTATGTGTGTATTTGGAGCACTTTTAGCCCACACCTCAACATACAGTTCCAGGGTGAGCTAAGTCCAATTAAAAACAAAATAACACTAGTTCTAATGTATTTAAAAGAGCAGGTAAAAACTACATATCTATTAAAATACCATACATAAAAAGGCCTGTGAGTCGGTGGGATTTTATTGAATACATTAAAAAAAAGAAAAATTATATTGGTCTCTTCCACAAGTCTCAAAAAGATTAGGACAAGTAACATCTAATTGGAGTAATATAGAGCCTTTTATTCTTGGTACTCCTTGTGCCTCTGATGGTTTATAGGCTTATTTTTCTGTGTATCTTGCAACTCATGCGTGCCATACCTCTTGCTCTCTCTTCACTTACCTGTCTGTATCTTATTGCAAATATTGGGATAGTTTTATCATTCCTCTTATGAATGTAACAACCATGCCTACCTTGGCTTGGTTTAGTTTTTTATGTGTTTGTCTCATGAAGTTCTGGTAGGGGTGTTTGACAGGACTAAGGCTATGGAACCTGACTTTGAAGCTGCCGCAAGAAATGTCTTTCTCTCACTCTTAAAGGCGGGGAGTTCTGCAGTAAAACTACTTGAAAGGGAAGTGAGCATCCTAAAAACAGTAAACCATGAGCATATAATACATCTTGAACAGGTGTTTGAGACTCCCAAGGTAAGACATTATCAATAGAAATCCTATAATGCAGTTAACCCAAAGGTGCAAACCATGTGTGATGATGACAGATGGCTGTGTTAGAATTGTGTTGCCGTTCAGTTCCTATAAAGTGGAAATGGGGCTTTATAGAGGGGGAGAGGGTGTTGAAGCTCCCAAGCCACCCAGTGGTGCTCTGATATAGTCCCACTAGGAGTAAAAGACCTTTAAAGAAGCTGTTTATCAGGGAAGTGAGCGGTGCAAAGGGTCCGTAGTGCCTGTCTCCCACTTCCACATTTTGCACCTTGAATGACTGTTCTTTGAAAAGCACTTATAACCAGTATCACTTTATATCTTCAGTTTTTGAATGTTGTAACATTTAAGAATACAGTTGTACCTCGGGTCCTGAACGCCTTGCAAGTCAAACGTTTTGGCTCCTGAACGCCGTAAACCTGGAAGTGAGTGTTCCAGTTTGCAAATGTTCTTTGGAAGCCGAACGTCCGACATGGCTTCCATGGCTTCTGATTGGCTGCAGGAGTTTTCAGCAGCCAATCAGAAGGCACGCCTTGGTTTCTGAACGTTTTGGAAGTCGAATGGACTTCTGGAACAGATTCCATTCGTCCTCCGAGTTACCACTGTACCACTGTAGTTGGTTGTTCAAAAATATGAAGAATATTAATTCTTCAATCTTTGTAAAACAAATTTTTTTTTTCTATTTTTAACTAAATATTTGAGGCATTTAGATTGAAAATATATATTAATACTTTCATATTATACACACACACACACACACACATTTATATTGTTTATTTCTTAATGTTAGCGTGTGTACCTTGTATTGGAGCTATGTGAGGATGGAGAACTTAGAGAGATTCTACAAAGAAAAGGTCAATTTACAGAGAATGAGACACGGCACATCATTCAGAGTCTTGCCTCAGCAATAGCATATCTTCACAAAAGAGGTAATGTGATGATTATTACGTTCTTATAGATTATTATATCTCATCATCACAATTTTGTATCTCTTACTTGTTTCATAGTATAATTGTGGCCCTATCAACTGAAAAGCAACATTCTTTTAACACACACATTTTTGGTTGCTCATTTACTAGTTAAAATGCCATTACTTTCTCCTATTTTTTCTAATTATTTTTCTTCGTTCATTACAGCAGTAACTTTTTTTAGGAAATAAGTGCAGAATGCAGCTGCTAGAATGTTGTCTGCGGCGAGGCATTATGAACATATAGGATATATAGATGTCTAAAATACTTACTTTTTATGTAGCTATGATATGTTGTTTGGGTTGAGAGCTGCAACATTCGACAAAGTGCAATATGCAAAGGATAGTAATGTTCTGATTTGTGTATTAGTCCAAGAGGGGGAGGAAGAGAGGGGAACCTGTCCTGTTGTATATCGGGGTGTGGAGAGAGTCTCCTCCTTTAAATTCCTGGGAGTTTACCTTGGTGAGATTTTCTCTTGGAAAATCAACATAACACACGTGGTCAGAAAGGCCCAACAGAGACTCCATTTCCTCAGGGTCTTGCGAAAGAATGTTAAACAACAACTGATGAACTCCTTTTACTGGTCTACAATAGAAAGGGTCCTTTCATATTGTATCACAGTGTGGTATGCTGGCCTGACAGCCATGGACAGAAAGTCTCTACAGAGGGTGTTGAATACAGCACATGATATCATGGGCTGTCCCTTGAATCCGCTAGATGACATCACAAGGGATCGTTGCCTTAGGAGAGCGAGAAAAATTATCAGGGATGACTCACACCCTGGCCATCACCTCTTTATTCTTCTACCCCCGGGCAGGAGATATAGAAGTATAATCAGCCCTACCAACAGGCTGAAAAATAGCTTCTATCTGTGGGCTGTTAGGCTATTGAACGGAAAATAACATAGCGAAATTGACTTGTGAAGTGGTGTGTTGTTCAATGAGAGATTGAGTATTGGGGGGAGGGAGGCTTGTTTAATTTCATTGTACATAGGTTGTACAATGACAATAAAGGTATTATTATTATTATTATTATTATTATTGGGGCACTTTGTGCAAAAATCATAATGAGAGAATTATCCTTCAAAGCTAAATTTCTCATTTGTGCTGTTCTGGATTTTTCTGTGACATTTAATGATTGCATTATTTGTATGTTTGTCTTCTATACTTTGTTTTTAACTTCCATTCTAAATCACCTAGAGAAGTATCTCATGGGGTGATTAAACAATAGAAAACAAACAAACAAACACAAAGAATTCATTGGATCTGAGCTATAATTTTCAACAAACATTTTAGTTCATCTTAGGCAAGAGCTTAATATTTTATACAATGTATGACAAAGTTAATTTAAAAAGTAGAGTTCAGTGTATCCCTCATTCTCTCTCTTTTTTTTAAAAAAATAATTTTTATTGTTATTGTTATTATATATTAATTAACATAAACTCAACAAATACCATACAATACATTACATACATTACATACAATACATACCCTACATACCTACATGTCCAACACCACACCACACGTGTTAGGCTTTGTTACCAATCTTAACTCTTTACGCATATCACATTGAATCTTCTACTTTTTCCTTTTTGTTATTCTAAACATCTTTTACTATACCTTCCCTCTATTTACAAGATTTAATCTGTATCTGCCAGGAGACTTGCATTGTCCATATAATTTTTGAGATATTCTTTGAAAATTGACCATTCTTTATTGCCTTTTTGAATAGTGTTTCCTCTTATTCTCCCTGTTAATTTTGCAAAATGTAAGGATTCAGAAATTTTTGCCAACCAGTCAGATTTGGTGGGGATAATATTACTTTTCCAATTTTTGGCTATCAGAATTCTTGCCGTGGTGGTGGCATACATGAATAAGAGCCTATATATTTTATTGATTTCCATAGACATGATACCGAGCAGGTCTAGGGGCAGACCACCTTAATGGGACCTCCATCTTAGGAGGAAATGTTGCTGAAGGGTTTGCTAGGTGAGAGAGATTGAATCCTACGCAGAACAGTGATCCTCCCTGCCTCTGTTTATCCGGAGTTGATGCTGAACTGAATACGCCCTGCTTACCCACCTATGTTTCAGTAATATCTGCCAGCAAGGCTTTTTTTCAGCCGGAACTCACCTGAACTGAACAGCAGCAACACCTGGCTGGAGACATAGTTGCAAATAGGATTCTGAGCGCTGGAGAAAGAGCCAGTAGTGGGAACAGCTTGTAAACTGCTGCCCTTTCTTCTCCTTACCTGATGAAGAGTGAGCAAATGGACAGAGGTGATAGCTCATGCACCCTCTGGGCAGTGTCGCAGAGCCCAATCCCTTCCAACATACTGCTCTGAGAGACATAGCTATATTAGCATGTGATTACTAGTGGCTGCTTGCTCTTCTCACGAACCCCACCCCATGCACCCTTGCCATTCCTCATTCCCTGATGGGGCCTTCAACTGCCACTCCATCCCCCTTACACTGAGGTCCAGCTTTGAGGGCCTTCTGGCGGTTCCCACCCTGCGAGAAGTGAGGTTACGGGAACCAGGCAGAGGGCCTTCTTGGCAATGGCGCCCACTCTGTGGAACACCCTCCCGTCAAACTTCAAGGAAATAAACAACTATCTGACTTTTAGAAGACATCTGAAGGCAGCCCTGTTTAGGGAATTTTTTAATGTTTGAAGTTTTATTGTGTTTTTAATATCCTGTTGGAAGCCGCCCATAGTGGCTGGGGAGGCCCTGCCAGATGGGTGAGGTATAAATAATAATTTTGTTGTTGTTGTTGTTGTTGTTGTTGTTGTTGTTGTTGTTGTTGTTACCCCCTCCCCTTGCACACTCTTCAAACCCCATGCCCCCCCTCCCCTTACAGCTCACCTAACCCACCCTACCCTCGCCTGAGTATTGTTCTGCCATCGTGCCGCAGTTGGCCAGCCAGCTAAACTGCGGCATTGCAGTGTTTTTTTCTTACAAAAATATACAGTGGTGCCCCGCAAGACGAATGCCTCGCAAGACGGAAAACTCACTAGACGAAAGAGTTTTCCGTTTTGGAGGTGCTTCGCAAAACGAATTTCCTATGGGCTTGCTTCGCAAGACGACAATGTCTTGCGAGTTCCTGCTGGTTTTTTCCCCTTCCCCCCCTTTTTCTAAGCCGCTAAGCCGCTTATCAGCTGATCCGATCAGCAGATAAGCCACTAAAAGCCGCTAATAGCGCTAATCCGCTAATCCTTCAATGGGCTTGCTTCGCAAGACGAAAAAACCGCTAGACGAAGAGAATCACAGAACAGATTCTTTTCGTTTTGCGAGGCACCACTGTAATACAAAATACACGTATTGATTATGGATAATAACTGAGAGCACAACTGTGAATGGGAAATGGGACGAAATGAGAAAGAGTTGTTCATCTTTACTTCTGGTGAACCTGGTCCTTCTGAGCACAGGAAGCTAGCTGGATGATTTCCTTTGATATGCTAATTTTACAAATGGGTACTTTTAAAGTGCATCAAATGACAATTCATATTATTCAAAATTATGATTTCCCCTTTATTAGAAGAACGGATCTAAGTTTGATCCAGTTTTGGAATGTACAGACCAGACTTTTTCTATAAAAGAAAGCGGTGTCTGCAACGTGCACTAATGTAGGATAAAATGCACTAAAAGTGTAGCTCATAAATTACTCAATCAAAAGGGTTTAAAACATTTATGTCAGAATATTTTCAATGCAATTGATAAATAACACTTACTTTTTGTTCTCCATCTTGACAGATATTGTTCACAGAGATCTGAAATTGGAAAACATTTTAGTTAAAAGCAGTGACATTGATGAAGAAAATGAAATGAAATTAAATATAAAGGTAAGCCCAGAAATTGCAACACTTTACTTTAAGCAGTACTTTTGCCTGTGGTTTTTTTAAAACCCAGGAATCAGAAGTCAAGTTTCCAAGTAAATGCCTATTAGTAGCTTTTGAACTGAAACATAATGGTGTAATCAAGCCAAAAATAAAAGGTCTGAGATAAGAACAATTGACAAGAATGTAGGAGTCAAGTGCCATTGAAGAAAGTTCTTGTTGAGCGAAGAGTAGTATAGTTATAGGCCATTTAAAAAGAAATGTTTTTAGAAGTGTACTGTGTTATTCTTATACCTTTTTGGATATAGTTCCAAGCCATTAGCAAGAGTGAGCTGGGGAGCTGTAATTAGTATGAATTATGCATACTGCCAATTTATTTTAAACATTTTAGTAATTTTGAAAAACATATGATGCTTTACATATCAGCTACTTTCTATTTTGTAGACTTTGGATATTATAAGTATTTACTACCTAAACGCATTAAACGTATCAAGAACTTACACTCATTTATTTGTGTGGAAATAATAGGAACTTGATGGTTGCTAAATTATATATTACTTTATCCTTACTTAAAAATTTTATTGCTGTTATAAAATGGCTGTGAGGATTGTATAAAAAGTGCATGCTGACACATAGAACCGAAGCACAGAGGTTCAACCTGCAGTAACTAAAGCAGCACACTATGATAAATTGTATTTTACTTAGAGTGTTCTGTGTGAATCCGAACTTTTCTTTGCACAAGTTCACAAGAACATTCCACCGGGCATTTCTCTTCATGTCTTTGCTTCTGAACATACTTTTGCTTGTAGCTGCATGGAGAAATGCACAATAATTCTCGAGCTGGGGGTTGTTTGTGCTGTGCACTGGAAGGGAGAGGAAGAGCGAGGACAGTCATGTTTCCCCTGGCTCTGCAGACTGGGCTATGACAGCTTGCTGATGGGACTGTGCAGCCTTGTTACCTCCCCTGTGTTGGTGTCAATGTGGTACATTCAAGCTTCTGTTTGTTTGTTTTTCCTGGGAAGACTAAAGAGAAAACACGTTTGTTTTGGCTGCTTTGGGACTATGCTCTGGGATCTTCCTATCCTATGCCTTGTTTTCTTCACCACCCTTGTAGTTTCTCCCAATTTTGAATGTTGCCCATAAGTGCCATATTGCTGTCACAACTGACATTTTGCTTTGGACTTTTAAATGTGGTCTTTGGGCTCAGTGAGCACTGGTATCCCACAAAGACTATTGTGTGTGTGGGGGTATTCTTAAGAGGCCCTGAGGCTTTTAACACCCTAGACCAGCGTACTGGAATAGGGTCTGTCCCACCCACAGGGAAATGGCCAAGGCATGGCTACCCACCTGCATTTGGGTCTCTGTCTACTCCCAATATCCCTTTCATACTTAGTAGATTAGACCAGCAGAAACTGAATCCCAGCAGTTGGGCTCGGCAGGAAAAGTCCTATATTCTGGCATACTTATTTGTTTACTTACTTACATTTCTATTCCACCTTTCAAGGCTCCATGCATGTGGTCTCTCATCAAGGCCCTAACCAGTCCCAGAACTGCTTAGCTTCAATGAGGTGGTAGCCTCACGGATCTTTATGCCCTATAATTTAACTGATACAATTTCTCTTTTTTATTCACTCATTTCTATTGCGTTTGGTCCCTTATTTTCCTTCTTCCCAGTCCTATCATGGATATGGTTTTCTGCTCTAGCATTATACAGATAGTGGTAGCAGTTGCTCTAGAAGCTGCCAGTCACAGGAGTAGCTGCTGAATATATCTTTGAGCCACTAGTTTAACTTTTAGGGCAGCATTTTTGGGGTAGTGTATAGAATGTTGTACTTGGAGCAGGGACATCTGAATTTGAACCCCAACTGAGCCATAAGTGACTGACCAGGTGACTTTTGGTCAGTCAATCCATTGCAGGCAAACCTATATTTTAGGGCTGTTGTGAGGATAAAATAGGAAAAAACCTCACATATCCTGACCCCCTTGGAAGAAAATAATATTACTATATTTCTGCTTGTGATCTCTCACGAACAACTGCAAATAAGTGCAAGGAAGCAGCTGGTGGACTGGTCCTTGTGTGGACTGGTCATTTATCTAGGAAAAAGTTACTTTTTAACACAGAGAACCTCTGTAAGGAAGAACAAAAATGGCATGAAGAAATTCTTGTTCTACTAACAACAAAAGTTGTTTTTTGGGGGGAATAATTCATTGTACAGTGGAAAAATGTGAAATATTTCTGTAGCTTAGCTTTTCAAGATGCTCTCAGGATTCATTAAAAGAGGAGGGGGGAGTTATTAACTTTTCCTCAGGTATGTTTGTGTATTTCTGTTGGGACAATACTGCTCTGTGTACTGCTCTGTGCCAGGCACATAGCAGTGTGGCAGGCCACAGTAGAACAGCCCCAGACACTTCACATCCTATCTCCTATGCAGTATCCTGGACTCAGTGCACATGTGTGTCTCCTGCTAGGCACAGGAATAGGCACTATACACAGTGGTGCTTGTGCTACTAGGGAAGTCAGGCCCCAGGAAAACAAGAAAGGTGGGGGGAGGTAGTAGCTGAATTGGCTCACCAGAAGGAGAGGAGCCACTAAGGTTGGCTTCCCAACCAGGAGGACTGAGATGGCAGAAAGGTTGATGTGGTGCAAACAGACCTGCAGAACTGATCTAGTGCCATGCCAACATCCTTGCTGCCTCGCACCTCTCCATATACCTCCCTAAGTAACAGCATTCCACCTGCCAGGAAGCTAGCATAGCAGCTCCACTTCACCTGGTGAGCTGCTCCTGGATACAAAACTGGGCTGGGCTGCTTCTTCTTCTTCCCCAGTCTCTGCCCTCACATAATAGTGTTCTGGCAGTTGAGCATTCAGCATTAGCCTGCTGTTGAATAGCAGTCGAGAAGGATGGATAAGTCTGCCCCAGCTTCACCCCATGCTGTGCACCTCTGGAGTCTCCTCTGTCTGTGGAGAGGAAGAGTGTGTCCCAAACACCCAGCAAATCATTTATCTCCTGATTCTTTCCTGTCTGACTTCCTTCCTGGCTTCTTTCCCTCTTGTTGCTGTTCCCCATATTTATGTCCACCAATGATCTCATAACTAAAATATTCGGCTTTTTAAACTGCTTTGATCAGACCCTATAGCAGCACACACTTAGCTTGAATCTCATTAATAAGCTCATCACTTTTCATATGCTCAAATGCTAGTGCAATTTGCAGTGTAAGTATTAAAGTTGTTTAAAACTCGGCTCTGAATATTTATAGGAGGATTGGTGCAGAGCTTTCTCTTCTTTAGGTGTGCTGTTATAGGAGATCATTTGGGAAATCTAGTCAGATTCCGTTAGGTCTCTCTGAAGTGGTTTTGCAATGAACAATGAGCTCTTCAGAGGAATAAAAGAGTTGCAACTACATACCAGCAGAGAATTTTCAAGACAGCTGAGTTCTGTTTCCTGTAGGTGACTGATTTTGGTTTAGCTGTACAAAAGATGGGAGGAAGCGAAAGCATGTTCCAGTCTACCTGTGGGACTCCTATCTACATGGGTAAGTTCAGTGCTTCATATTCCCATTTAAGTTTCATCACATGAAAGACTGGCATTTGAATGGAATAAAACTTTATTTTGTAGCCCACAGCCTGTGAATAGGTGGTTTCCATTTGTTTAGATGTATATATACAATGTCTTCGTTTTGCCCATCATTGCTTTGGCATAAAATAATAATAATAATAGTAATAATAATAAATAATAGGACAGGAAGTGTCAAGCCCCAAACAGATGCACCCCACACTGCAACATTTTGTTGCAAGGGCCCACTTGTTTCATATAAATGACTATCTTTGCATTGGCTCAGCAGGCAAGGACATTGTGAAGCTGCATACAGCTTGTTATGGTGACTTTCTGATCTAGAAATCAGTATTGTGTGTGACAACCCTCTCTGTAATTGGCTTTTCTATTCTGCATTCTGTATTTTAAGCTATGTTGTTGACCTGGGTTTGATACCATACATCAGGTTTCCTGCCTTGTTATGACCCTTGGTTTAAAACCAAGACTGATCCAATAGCTGTGATATTATAATAGCATGTCAAAATGAGATTTTATGCTCTCTTAGCAATTGCTTTACAGCTTCAAAGCAAGAGCTGAATGTAGTAAAAGCATGTTTTCTGCTAGCTGTGACACACACTAAATAAGTTTTGAAGGCCAGCCCGTTGGTTATGTAACACATGCTAAACTAAGACAATTAAAGTTAACTTGCTTCAGTGTCAAAACGGATGAAGTACTGATGCATGAGTATTTACCTTGCCCTTTTCTCTGAGGTGAAATGTCCTTGGCAGACAAAGAGAACTAACCTTGTACTGGAGGACAGTAGATTAGGCACTGCTAACTTTACCCTTAAGCAATTGTTTTAAGTGTATTGAAATCAAACACATAGAAAACAAGCTTTTTATTTGTGTATGCAGCCCCTTCACTCCTCTCTTCATGTTATGCAGCTATGAAACTGGAAAGTCTTTTCATGTGTTGTCTTAACTGAGATACTGTGCTTACCCACTTTGGAAGAAGTAGGTTCTTAAACAAACTTGAAACTTGTGACTGAAATTTCCTGTTTTGGAGAAATGGGAAACTTTGGCTAATTAGAAACTTTTTGGATTAATCATGGCCAACAGAAAGGGAGCTGTGAAAGGGCAGAATGTGCAGGGAAAAGGTTTGTGCATATCTCCATTTAGAAACCTGATATGTGATCATCTGAGCCAAGCCAGTGATTAGTGAGAAAATTTTATGCACATTTTTCAGTCGTAGGACATGTATAAATATATAAAACAGATAATTTGAAGCCATTTTTTTATTTCCAAAAGCATGTTTATATTTTAAATTGATGTTACCCATTTTCAGATTTGTCTTAAATGAATATTTAAAGAACCCCTTCTGTATTTAAATCCAGCATATAACCTTATGCACTACACTTGTTTACTAAATGGAAATGTGTTTATGTGGTGTCATGAAGCATTTGCTATCAGTATTTTATAAGCAACGTTTTCTCAATTTATAGCTGGAAAGAAAACCAATAATGCAATTACTTAGCCACAATGTCATCATTCCTAAATGATCAAAGTGAGGACACATCAGCATGAATTGTTAAGGGCTGTACATTATTAATCTCAACATCTGCTGCTTTTCTTTTTTGCTTCGGGGAGGAATAAAGTATATCTCATCAGCACATGCTTTGTTTTAAGCATTTTAAAAGTAATTTTTTGTATTATTAATAATATTCTTTCTGCTTGGTTGGCAGCCCCAGAAGTGATCAGTGCACATGACTATAGCCAACAGTGTGATGTTTGGAGCATAGGTGTCATTATGTATATGCTGTAAGTAGCTTGTAACATTTATATAAAATGAAAATATCCATCCTAAAGAAGGTAACTTTGTATTTAATCTTCCCTTTTAAAAATAAAATAAAATAAAATAAGGGTTGTTACTTGGTTTGGCTACATACTAGCTGAAATTATTCATTGTTTAGGTTGTCTTTCTTGACTCCTTTTTAACAGGATTGGTTAATCTTTTCGGTACAATTAAACCTCAACTCTAGACACTCTTTCAAATAGGTGTGCTTAGGATCAAAGCTTTAGAATGTACATGTCTAGGCAGCGTGAAGGGTCAGGCTATTATTGACAATATCTTTTTAATGAAAAATAAGATTTCATGAAAATGTGGTCCATTCTTTCTGTCAGTGTTGGCGTAGACTTGACAGCACTGGGAACCATTTGCCATTGCTGCCACTGCTCAAGGCATTTGCTTACACTGTCTGCCCATTGTACTGCACAATTTTATATACGGTGTCCAGTGCATTTAGACATTGCTAAAAAATTTAATTTTTTATTTTTAATGACTTACTATATTTGAAGAGTACAACATATCGTGTAATAGAATAATACAGTAAGAGAAACAAATTATTCCAGATACGCCAGTAAATGTTTTTACTTCTCCAGTTCTTGTAATTATTCATATGTTTTAATAGAGTAATTCAAAATAATCTAAAACCTCCATTTGATTGTGGGAGTGATGAATTTATTCTGTTATATTTATTTGTTTGTGCATAAGAGAAAATGCTCAGATTAAGCAAACAAAAGCTGAAATGTTGTATGTATGTATGTATGTATTATTATTATTATTATTATTATTATTATTATTATTATTATTATTATTATTTTAAAAAACCATTAAGAAAAAAACCCACATGGCATGTGGATCCAGGTTTTAAAGTATTTTTCCTTTAATGAAATCTTTCAACTAAGCAAACGAAACGTGAAATTGTGGCAGAGGATTGTATCCAATCCTGCTGTTCCACTCTTGTAACATAGTTTTGCTTGCTCAACTGAACTCGCTTCTCTCATCTCTCCTGCAGTGCTTGCCCACGCTCAAGATCTGTCCCAGAGGGTTGAGAGGGCTCCCCCTGGAGCATATTTTGGGGGTGCGCAGGTTGAGAAAATGAAAGGAAAGTCCTAGTGTTTCAGGGAACTCAGCTTATGCAGTGCTAAATACAACCCAGAGCCCCTTTGATGTGGAGAGAAAGACTTTCTTATTAGCTCTTCTTGGCTAAAAGTGCTAAACATGAGATGCCTCTCCCTCTGTAACCAAACTGCTCCCAGCAGTGTTGGGCTCTGATAGGTTAACTAGCAACAACATCTCTGTTCTAGACAAGTGCAAACAGAAGGAAGAACATGCATCTTACTTTAAGCTGATGCAGTAGGGGGTGTACCACTCCCCCACCTATTGTTCCTTCAACTCCTTCAGTGTAGCTTTTCTGCATACCATAATATAGATTGAACAGCTTTATTGCTTTTCTTTCTTTTAATTTGTGGCACAAACTGTGTTCTACAAACTTTTTAATGCTGAGGCAGTACCAGTTTTATGGCCATACTTTACAGTATTAATGTTGCCACTGAAGAAGTCACATTTGCACAGTATAGCACAGCTGAATGCATTATAAATTGGGCTGGGGTAACTGAAATACCTGATTGGCCAATAAGAATTCCATGCTGTTTCTGCAATTTGCACAATTCACAGGCCTTGTAAAAACACAGAGCAGTGAATTGTGCTGATTGTAGTCACAGCTCAGGACTCCTGACATTATACTTTAATTAACATATAAATATTTTAAATTAGCATTTTATAATCACAATAGTATTATAACAATGCAACATTATATTGCACTTCATCCAGATCACAGTTAAAAAACCCACAAACATACTGCCTAAGTATTAATAGAATCCACTTCACACCCCTTTTATTGCTGCAAATGGTATTCAAGAGATATATAAGATATGTGTTTAATTTTCATCCAGTTTTCATAAGCAACACACCCTACTATTGTTAGATGGACTTTTGAGCCATGATGTCTAAGTGAATGCTTAATGTTGCCATTGCTACATGATATTCTCTGTAGCTGAATGAGTCTGCATTCACCTTCTAGCAACCAAAGCAATGACAAAAGTACAGATGGCATGACTTATCTTAACAAGTGCTTATCTCAAAATAAAAAAATTCCTTCCAGTAGCACCTTAAAGACCAACTAAGTTAGTTCCTGGTATGAGCTTTCGTGTGCATGCACACTTCTTCAGATACATTGAAACAGAAGTTGCCAGATCCTTCTATATAGTGAGAAGGTGGGGAGGGGTGTTACTCAGAAGGGTGGTGGGAATGGGAGATAGGCAGATAGCTGAGATAGCAGATAGCCACATACACCCGGACAACACCATTACTGGCCCCAACAACATCACACATACCATCTCGGGACTATTTAATTGCTCATCGCCTAACATTGTGTATGGCATCAAATGCCAACAGTGTCCTTCAGCTCTCTATATTGGACAAACAGGCCAAACCTTATGCCAAAGAATAAACGGACATAAATCTGACATCAAGAATCACAGAACAGAGAAACCAGTAGGAGAACACTTCAATCTCCCAGGACATTCTATACAAGATCTCAAAGTAGCTGTTTTACTACAAAGGAATTTCAGAAATAGACTGGAAAGAGAAGCTGCTGAATTACAACTCATTACCAAACTTAAAACCATGAAAAGACCTGGGCTGAACAAAGACATTGGATTCTTATCTCACTATACATAACTAAACCATTTCTCACCTTCCCACCCCTTGCCTTTTCCTGTAAGACCTATTACAGTCGTTAAGAGTCGTCAAGAGGCTCTCTCAGCTATCTGCCTATCTCCCATTCCCACCACCCTTCTGAGTAACACCCCTCCCCACCTTCTCACTATATAGAAGGATCTGGCAACTTCTGTTTCAATGTATCTGAAGAAGTGTGCATGCACACGAAAGCTCATACCAAGAACTAACTTAGTTGGTCTTTAAGGTGCTACTGGAAGGATTTTTTTTATTTTGACTATGGCAGACCAACACGGCTACCTATCTACTACAAGTGCTTATCTGTTAGAATTGGCTTGATCTTGAGCTACCTAGGAAACCCAGGCCTTAAGATTTGATCCATTTGTTCAGATTTGTTGAATTTTTCATGTGATGTGTTTGTATAATAGAATAATGCTGCTATGATGCTTTTAATGGAATGTATCTGTAATTTGTTTGCCATTTCTCTTTTAGCATAGGCCAGTAAAACAACAAGCAATTATGTTTTTATTGAGCTCCTCGTGGGCTGTGTTTGGCTTAGTTTCGTAGACCACAAGTTCTACCACAAGGCGCATAGTAGCATTTTATGTGGCCAATATTTTTATCACTGTATCTTACCCCAAGCAGCTATGCTGCTAAACAGGACTGAAGCAAAAAATGTTCCAGTTTCTCTGGAACAATTTCAACAGTGTTGAAATAACACTAATTTTTCTTTAATGCCTATGAAATATTTTCAAATTCTTTATCCTCGGTTAGGTTTGCTTGCCATCAAGTGATACAACCATGTAGCCAAAGCTGATTGGCCAAATATCCATACACTGTATGATCCTTGATTGCCCAGAATTATCTCTGTGACTTATTCTGGAATAAGTGCTGTCACATTCTGAATAGACTTTATTTAACCTCAGTGACATAATCATGTAGCCCTCGGGTCACAAGTCATTTTGGACCAGGGAACGCATTTTGATTTTTCAGAGTGCTGGGAATGCCAGTCACAAAATGGCTGCCACAGGAGTGTGGCAGAACGCAAAATTAAAGAGGCCTGAAAAATAGAACAGAAGTAGGAAAAGTACATTGCCACTGCCATTTATTGGGGTCACTGGCAGCAACTGGCACCCAGGGCCCCATATTATTTGTGTGGGTGCTCCGCACTCACACTGTGAGGCCTCTGATGCTACTTCCAGTGCTTTGTGAGGCCCAAAAGTTGCATTGGAGGCCGTTCACGGACTTGGAGGTTGCATCTGAGGCCTCTGACGCAACTTCCAGGAGGAACCGGAAGTCATGTCCGAGACCTCTCAGGGCCTCGAAATTCGTGTCTGGGGCCTTGCAGAGCCTCAGAGATCACACCTGAGGCTTTGCAAGGCCTCTGACGCATTGTGTAATTTAGGCACATCACCAGGAATGGCTCTGCTTGTGTGTCCAAACCGCCCTGACCTCAATGCTTCCTGGCCCTGGCCCTTCACTGTCCTAGTATGTAACAATGCTGTTGCTGCTCGAAGGCCAGAACAATGGTAAGCCCCTTCCTGCTTTTACTCCTCTTAGCTTATACAGTGGTATCTTGGTTCTCAAACTTAATCCGTTCTGGAAGTTTGTTCGACTCCCGAAATCATTCAAAAACCAAGGCACAGCTTCTGATTGGCTGCAGGAGCTTCCTGCACTCAAGTGGAAGCCGTGTCAGATGTTCGGCTTCCGAAAAACATTCAAAAACCAGAACATTTACTTCCGGGTTTTTGGTGTTCGGGAGCCGATTTGTTCGTCAACCATGCCATTCAAGAACCAAGGTACCACTGTATATCATGTCTGCTGCGTTTTTGAGGATATTCTGGGTTAAAAATCCATCAAATAAATATATGAGACTTGTGAGAACTGTCATTTGAAAATAAATTGCCAAAATGTTTACTTATGGCATTTCATAGCAGAGTGAAATAAACCTGATGGTAGTGATTCTACATTTTGATTTTGAGTGGCAGGCATCCATCAAGGATAGGTGACAGCATTTTCTAAATCTACAGCAGACTTAAAATTAAAGAAAAAATACACGCTCCCTACATTTGGTGAATCTAACCACATGCTTCTGTTCATTTTTTTGTCATGTTACACTTAATGGTAATGTGTGCAAGTTCTAAATTAGTGATGGTGAGTATTTTTTTAGAGATCACCTGGTATAATGTCTTTTTCATAATTGTCAGGAGCTAGGGCATTGGGCAGGTATTCTAGGGCCTGGTTGTTTGTGAGAATGTTCATATTAATTTTTGAAGCCCAGTGGGGAAGGAGACTGGCAGGAAGGAGCCTAAGTTAACCATTCACGGCCAGGAAAAGGAATTTGCCACTGATTATTTTCTTTTTCCACTCATCAAATTGGAAGAGCCATAGTTTTAAGCAAACTCCAATCCATTTCTAAGCAAGGATATCTTCAAAACACTGGTTATGAATCTAGTCTAACTAGCATTCAGAGGCAGCCTACCACTCCACAATGGATCGTTCCCTGCTGTTCGTAACAGGAAGCAGTCTTTCCCCAAATTTCTTTTAAATCCACAAAGAACATTTTCTGACACCCTTTCTTTCCTCTTTAAGCAAGAGTTGCAGAATTGGCACCTCTTTTGTTTTGAGGATTTGTTCTGATAGTTCTCCCACTGTATATTCTGGAACTAGCTTGGGGAAGTTTTCTTACAGTTGCTCCAGAGACAAATCTTCTCGCGCTGCTCTTATTTTTGAACCAATATGATCTTTCCCTTCCTGCTCTTCTGCCTCTGGCCAATACTTTGCTCTTTTTATGGATATTGTGCACTGCAACCAAGAAGCTGCAATGAGGAATTTCCTAGCCTGGATCAGAAGCCAAAAGCTAATGGTTTATTGGCCTAAGAATTTGCTGGGGTTTATTATCTTGGATTGTAAGTAGTGATTAAATCATCATTTCTTGGTTCTGATATCATGGGAAACTGTGGTTTAACAAGCCAGGATAGATGCATCAAAGCCAAGTATATGAGAGAAGGAGGGGAGGGGTGAGGAAGAAATGTGTAGGTACAGAAGGAAGTTTAAAAGGTTCACTTTGGTATAAATACTTTTTGCTATTGCCTGAAATAATTTAGGAAGGAAATCCCAGTAAGCCCTGGGTGGGGTTGGGGTGGGGAGGGTGTTCCACTAATGAGGCCTTGAGAGAAATGCTTCAACCACTGATCTCAGGGCTCAGTAGAGGGATCATAAGCAAAGTGTTCCTAGGCTAGGTAGTCAAACATTCTTTTCTAGTAGTCAGCAATCACACCACAATACTGCCTACGAATGAGCATGAGATCATTTCTAGACTAATTGGACCTTACAATCAGTGCTGCCAACATAGCATGCACAATGTGTTTAAGTCTTGTTCAGTGCAATTCTGTGCATGTCTAATCAGAAGCAAGTCTCACTGAGTTCGGTGGACTTACTTGCAGGAAACTGTCTATAGGACTACAGGCTTGGCTGAACAACAGCATAAAAATATAGATCATATGTCTTAAGAGACTAGCTGAGCTGAGCAGTTAAAATCCAAGAAGCAGAGTTTTTTGGTGCAAAGTTTTGCCATTTCTGACAAAGAGTCATCTTGTTTGGGAGCTTAAACTAGCTGTCTTAAACCTCTGGTGTTTCAAAATCATTTGGATTTTGTTTGTTTCAGAAAACAAAAATGTTATATAGAATTTGAATGTTTATATAGAGAAAAAACAACAATGTACATTCGTTTTAAAAGCAACAATGGAGATAAACTTAAACTCCTATCCAAACCTGGCTTAAACTCCTATCCAAAAGAATGTATTGCAAATGTGAAGAACAGCTTGCCTATACTATCTAGACTAGACTTGCAGCCACCTCTCAAATCCTCACGGGGCTTCTATCTTTTAAACATATATGTGTACTAATCAGAATATAAAGCAGCCTTCCTTTTTTGCTTCCTGCAAAACAGATTATGTGGTGATCCACCTTTTATGGCAGGCTCTGAAGAAAAGCTTTTTGAACTTATAAAGAAAGGAGATCTTCATTTTAAACATTCAATCTGGGATACAGTCAGTAAGGCTGGTAAGTAGGCAACTGTACGATAAAAACAAACAACAACATCCCCAGCATGAAATTCAACAAATTGTTGCAATATTTTGACCTTTTTATTACCATTAAGTACTGTGTTTTCTCATAAATGTAAAATTGATGCTAAAGAAAATTCACAGAACTGTTGCCATGAATTAGCTTCACAGCATTAGAGGTAAAATACTCTGCTGGATTAAAGCACTCAGAGACAACTGGGAGATGTGTTTGTTAGCAGCTAACAGAAATGAGGTTTACGAGTCTTTCTCTTTATAGCCAAAGCTGTGTTAGAGCTGCTTCTGAGAGTAGACCCTGCCCACAGAATGACTGCTAATGAATTGCTTCACATCCAGTGGATAACAGTAAGTTGCTGCTGTTGTTGTTTTTTTAAAAAAAATCCTAAATATTTGCCTTATTTTTCTTTTTATTTGTGAAAATGCTTCTCCCCCACCTCCCTCAGATAATAGCCATATCCCACTTTTTCTGAAGGTTCTACTGCGTTACAACAGGTAAGATGGTAAGACATTCGTCATTTGCCTTATATGCATCTAAATTGTACTTACAACATTTGGTGTATCTGCCAGTATATAAACAATGACACAGGTCACTGTGAGGGCTTACTGGGCTTTTATAGACTGTGTAAACAGGAACAAAAATCCGGGCCACAAATTACTACATTTCTCCTTCTACTTCCTCCAGATTCTGCCAACTCTTCATGACTTTTCTTGGTGTAGTTCCAATTGTCAGAATTCTGATCCAGACACTGAGTTGCATATTCCATCTGTGTACATGCACACTTCATTTTTTGTGCTTCACTTTAATACGCCTTGCAGAGAATGGTCCTTTTCTGGACACGGGAGTGGAGTTGGCTAGGGCTAGAACTAGGTTTTTCCCCCTTCTGTCCCTGCAGCCAGGGAAGCCTGTCTTAATAGACTACAGTATAGTGTAAACATATCTTTTCTATGTATGCACTGGGAAACAAAAAGAAAAAGAGAGACTTGCTTTATTATGATATTCGCTTTATTGCAGTGGTCTGGAACCAAACCCGCAATATCTCCGAGGTATGTGTATATATTTTTGTTAAGCGAAAGCGTAAGCAGAATCAAGGGCACTATCCACAGGGAACTTCTCTTGCAAACTTCATTTAAATGGAGTGCATGGATGGTTGTTCCCCAAAGCAATTGTATCCACATTTAAGCAAGCAGTATAGGTAAACTACAGTATGAACACCCTACAAAACAAATATTATTTTCCCAGTATATCTGAAGTTTTGGTGATTACAGAGGTTCGCTGATAATAATGGAAGCAATTATTTAAACAACAATAATATAGAAATGAATAAGATGTTATGCGCTTTTGATTACTTTTCCAGACTTTACACATTTCTATTTGTTCCAGTCCATTTCTAGCAAAGGTTTCATCCTAAGGCTCCCCTCCCCCATGAAGAACAAGATCAGCTTTGTTAGTGAGATGTTTAATAATGGAATGCCGGTTACTGTCTTACGTAGGGCAGCCTAGTGTTACCAGAACTTAACAGTTCTCTGCTTTCCTGTGGCAGGGCCACCTTGTGCAGACTGGGCAGAATCTTCAGGAGGTGGGGTCCATGTATGGGGCTAACTAGGTCTTGCAGAAATTCCTGGGAGCTTCTACACTATCACAAGTCTTATGGGGAAGATGCAGGGCTTATCTTAGTCTCAAAAGGAGGCCCTAACTTTGGGAATCAGTCTGTTCTTGTCCATGGCTTCACCATGCACCCTCCCTCCCTTGGAGTGAAGACATTTGCTGGGAACTTGTTTGGTTTCCCAGAAGGAATTTTGCTCATATTTTCATTGGCCCATAATGTGAGGTTTTCACCTTCATCTCAGCAAGAGCTGTTTACATTGTTAGGTGTTCATCTTTTGTTTTCTCTGTCACAACTTGAGCAGGATAAGGCATTGGGCAAGACCATTAATATAGGGGGGACTTGGAGGTGGTGTTTTAGTCCTCAGCCCTGGCTTGAGCAGGGCAGGCCTTTCACTGTTTGTCCCAGGTTGCCAGCTAGAACTCAGGTGCTTGTCCTGTAGCACGCTGAGGACTGTTATGCTGGCAACCCACAGGAGGTGGCCCGAGCAGATGGCCTTCGTATAAAAGGTGAGATCTCTGCTATTCATTCCTTGCCCTGTGCCTAGCCAACTGCACATACTTGCTGTATCAATAAGGTTGCAATCTATTTTCACCAATATCCGGATTGTCCATATCCAGTTGTCCTTTCTTCTACCTTTGGGGGTTAGGCACTTCATGCATGGTACACAGCTTTAGGGTTTGCAATCACTTAAGCTTTCAGAGCATTTGACAGAGGGATAGCTGTTGAAATGACAAGCATTTGGGCAGAATTATCACAGAATTCTAATAGCTGCTATTTTATGTAAAGTGTTAATTCAAAAATCTGTGGTTGGTTATCCTTTGGAGCAGAGATAGCAATGGTTAAAAGCTTCTATCGGTGTTGTTTTTTCTCCATACACTGCTGCAAACAAACTGAAATTATGTTGCATCTATTTCTGGATTATTTTTGCATAATTGCTATAGTTCTTTTCTCGTACTCTTTACCCAAATAAACAGCTGTTTATTCCCCCCCCCCTTGTGCCCACAGATGGACAGAAGGTCTTGTTTGTTAGATGTTTATAATTAAATTGCTCCCACCCACATCAGTTCCCAAATTTATGTAAGAACTCATGTTATGTTAATGCACAAAAGTGTTTAGAGATACTAGGGTAAATGTGCATTTCACGAGTGCTTCAAATATTTCATATTCGTATTTGCTTCTGCGTAATCTGAGTTTCACTCTTCCTAATGCATAGTCTTCTGGTTTATAAAACTAAGCACACTGCTTCTCAGTTCAGCAAGTTGGTCCATACTGCACATGATGGAACGTTTTGTCACTAGTGGGTGTTTCTTCAATTCATGAATAAGTTCAGCACTTACATTTTCAACTACTGAGGCTGCTTCTCCTTCCTCTTGCCCTCCACTTGCCCTTTTTGATCACACAAGTGTGTTCTCCAGTGCGTGGCCGATCCCTCACAAAATAATAATAAAAATCAGTCGCCAGTTAACTGACCATTCTGTGTGAATATTCATTTATTTTTCATCACACACAAATACCATAAAAGGTTCTTAAACTATGCCTTACTTTTGGAACATTTTCTCCAACAAACCTTTATTTTTGTCCGGAAGCTGCGGTGTGGGAGTACTGCCATTCAGAACAGAGTCTAGCAGAGATCACAGAATGGAAAATGTGTTTCTGACATACGTTGGGTGCCATATGATGGAGGGGCACACTGTTCCCTTCTATGCCTTGAATCTCACTGACATGCACTCCCTTAAAATATGAACATAAAAAGCTTGAAGGAAAGACAAAAGA
Organism: Podarcis vaucheri; assembly: GCF_965113315.1. Classification (NCBI taxonomy): domain Eukaryota; kingdom Metazoa; phylum Chordata; class Lepidosauria; order Squamata; family Lacertidae; genus Podarcis; species Podarcis vaucheri. The sequence goes on from NC_138759.1 coordinate 71,911,353, forward strand.
AAATGAAACAATCTAAAAGGCAACCAATTAGTAATCCTCCACTTTCCCCACAATCAGCACCAGATGCTAGCCAATTAAACTCAACAGGTGCTCAAATGAGGCAATACAGACAATTAACTTAAGTGGTTCCACTTTCTTAAAAACTGTCAGAACACAACCACCCCATTTCATGTGCTATTTAAGTATTTGTAGCTCTTTAAAACATAGTGCTTTTTTTCCTGAGGCCACAACTCAGCCTCTTATTTTGTAGGTGCGATTTGGTGCACTTAGAAATTTAATTACCTGAATGTGCTTGCAAATAAGGTAGTTATTTGGATGTCTGCAACATCAATTTGTCTACAGTTAATTACAGATGTAAATTTGCACCTGCAAAATTGGAGTCCACATCTGAAAATCATTCTATAAATTTAGAAGGACTGGGAATACATTATCCTGATTCATGTAGAACTAATTCTCTCTGTGCATGGCTATCTTATCCCAACCTCCACCACTCAGAAACAACACACACATACATACCTTGTGCCAAAACCATAGGAAGGCAAAGACTGAAATATACTGTTAATAAAGACAATATAGTATTGCGGTTGGAAAAGAAGGTGTAAATCTAGTTATATTGCTTGGAATGTATGGATCCATTGTCATGTATGGATTTATGGTATGGTCAAAACCTTATGATACATTTCTTTAAATGGAAAAGATTCACACACATGCTATTTTTAGACACATATAAGCAAACTTTTAAAAACATAGTGCTTGGGGTTTTTTTTTTAAAGAACAAAGTATTTCTTGCTTAAAGCATTAGGTTGAATGCTTGTATCTCTTAAAGATACTGAATCTTCACTGTGAATCACTTTGCATTTATTGGGTTCAACATCCATGGGGGAGATTTTCCCCACAGCAGATCAAACACATAATCTTTCTTTAAGTGGGCCCACACTCATGACTTTCCTGTTCCAGTCTTAAAGAAGCTGATGCTGATACATTATACAGAGAAGACAAAGCTACAAGGCTGCTTTTACAATTATAGTCCTTGCCCCTCAGTGTGTTGGGAGGGGGGGGACTGCTAGTTTCAAATAGACAGGTATTATACCCCCAGAGACTTTCAGAACCAAAAGCTTATAAGGACTCAAAAAAAGTGAAGAAATCCATTGGGAGAAAATCCACTAAAAATAGTGCTCATTTATATATTTAAGATCCATTTATTTCTATGGGAATTGATATGTGCCCATAATGAGCATTACACAAATACAAGAATGGGTCTGTAAAGCTAAATAAGTTAATATATAAGAACACAATGCAAGCCTTGGTCTAACTTGCTCAAGTTCTTTACTGAAACATTTTTGGCATGGAATTGAAGTGGGAGGGGTGTGTCCTCCTCTCTCCACCATGATTACAATTGCTTGTTGCCTAGGTTGTTGCTTAGGAAATCTGTTTTTAAAAGACCTTATATTAGGTCTTTTCCTATGTGATCCAGCCATAAGCCATATTTATGTCATTAAACCACATACCCAATTGGACTTGGTTACAATGATAGTGTCACAAAGTTAATTCAGAATAAGGACATAAAGCAGTCCCCTCACTCTGAATTGTTGCTGAAGAAAAATAAGTGAAGCTGTTTTCACTCTTGTTCTTGGTTCCACTCCACAGAAATTACTATGAAGGAACACAGGAGCAAAAATATGTTCAAACAAACCTCTTTTCATGTTTTTGGCTCAAGTCTAAAAAAAACCCCGTTTAGGATTCCATAGAATCTGCATTTGTGAGCATCAAAGTATCTGATGCCATATACTGCAGCTTGTTTTGTCTTTCTAGTATTTTTTTTTTTTACTCTACCTCTTTTCCTTTGCCTGGCTTTAGTAGACACTCGTTGCTGCTGTGCCATGAAAAAAATTGTTACATTTGTCCTGTTAGTCAGAAATGCTTCTGAAACTTCTAGGTGAATAGGACTTTGTGCTTGACAATTTTGTGGAGCTTTTGGGAAAACAGCTTGCCACCAGGCAGGCAAAATCATTTTCAGATTTTATTGGACTTGCATACTTGTGATAGAAAATCAATGAAGGTACGGAGGGATTGCCAAAGCACTTGACTTTCTAATAAGTGTACCAGTGCTATTTTTAATTGCCTACAGGTAGGTGTTCCATCTTGCCACCTCAAGAAGTAGTTTAAGGAGGACAAAAAAAAGGTGCCACCTAAGATAAGGATAAGGAATCAGCTGTTTTTAGAATGTTCTGGCCAAAAAGAAGAGGAAATGGATCCAAATGTGCTACAATATAATTCCCAATGTAAAACTCTTCATTATTATTTTGTTTTGTGGGGAGAAAATCAGTTTTTTTGTTTTTTTTTAAAGAGGAGCTTTCTCTCTTTGGACTTTTATTACAAAAGAATTAATGAAACACCTTGGCTTCCAGAAATAAAGGCCTGAGCATAAATGGTTTATTATTTCTTTAGGGTGAAACAGACATTTTCCCAAGGCCATGTAATGTCCTAGAATTGATGAAGAAGTGGAATAACGACATCAACACAGACAATAGAGAAGTAGACCTTCTGGAAGTTGAACTGAATGGCGCATCATCAACTTCACAACAAGAAATCCGTGAAGAACATGATAGACTTACTAGCAGCAATGGCAACTTAGAGGCCAGTATAGAGACCGAAACAGAGAGTGGGAGCAGCAAACCCTCCACGCCGACAAAACAAGTAAAAGTTAACCTGGCATTTCTAAGATTAAATCAATCTTAGGGGTGGGGCACCTCAGTCCTAGGAACCACATGTGTCTCTCTAGGAATCTCTGTCTGGCCCTTAGGACTCTTGCTGGGCCACACCTGCTACTGGACCTGCTTTGCAGCCTGCTTGAGTGTTTTTGGTTGGCTGGAATGTGTCTTCAAACTCTGATAAATGCTTCTTGCTTTCCCTGCTGGAAATAGAGAGGGTGTGTGAGTTGTGTATGGAAACTCACCTAATGTACACAGGTAAAATTCACATTTGCTCCTGTGCACACTTTTGCCTCTGGCCCTGCCTCTCATTGGTGTGTAGCCCTCAGAAGTTTGCACAGCAGGGCAGCCATCAGGCTGAAATTACTACTACTACTACTACTACTACTACTACAACATCCTGTCCATCTGACTGGGTTGCCCACCCCTGAACTAGATAATAGCATAGAGCAGTGCTGGTAAAGCCAAGGTTTGTGTTAAGGAGAATCAAAGTTTATGAATCATAGTTACTTTTTACAGAACCTTTAGAGTTACTTTTTTACAGAACAACATGTATTCTTTTTCAGACTCATAAGAAAAAAACACACAGCAACATTTTACCAAATGGGACATTGCGGAAGAAAAGTTCATATAACAAGTCAGCTTCCAATGTAAGCATATTTATAAAATTGGCCGCTCTCTCTTAACTGAAGGGTCATTTCAGCTATGTGTTGGCTGCCATGTAACTACTTTAGATGCTTCTGCAGTTGGTATGGTGCTTGCAGCAGGCTGGGATCACATTTTAAATGTGTCTCTAAGTAGATGGTCTACATGTCAATGCCCTGAGTCCCACGATAAGAAAAGGGAATTGGGGCCCTTGCATGTAGAGCTCCCATTAGTGGATGCTGGTTCATACCTAGGTGTCTAGGAGCAAGCATAGTGGCAGTCTCACGCAGTCCTAGCATCTTAACCAACAGCATACCAAGAGGCTAAATTAAACTTCTCTGAATCATTTAGAGGATTTGATTCTGACTAAGCAGATTCTCTTGTAATTTATAGAGGTTGGGTTAGTTAAGTAGCTTCCATATATCAACTTGTGTGATTTATAGTCTTTTTTTATTGGTAACGGCTTTCTCATTGTTCTTGGTGTGTAAACTTGGTGCAGAAGTTTTCATTACGCTAGCCTTCAAAACCTTCCTTGCTTTAGTCTTTGTGGTGCCGTAGTTCTTGCCACTACAGAAATACTTTGCAAAGTAGATGGCGTTCATTTCAGTCCTATAGATGATGTCATCAGGAAGGGAAGTCTGCTAGCGTGGGCAAAGATGTGATAAAGCTATCAAAGTTTCCAACATTTAGGGCTTCTTAGTTCAGGGAAAAAAGGCAAGTATGTGGGGGACATGATAGAGGTGAATAGAATTATGCATTGTGTGGAGAAGGTGGGTAGGGAGTTTTTCTGCCTCTCTCATAAGACTGAAACTCAAGACCACCCAGTGAAGCTGAACATTGGAAGATTCAGGACAGACAAAAGAAAGTACTTCTTCACACAGTGCATAGTTAAACTAAGGAATCCATTCCCAGAAGAGGTAGTTGAAGCCATCAGTTTGGATGGCTTTAAAAGACTGGACAAGTTAATGAAGGATAGGGCTGTTGGTGGCTACTACCCATGATGGTTGTATTCTGCTTCCAGTGTTGGAGGCAGTATGCTTCTGAATTCCAGTTGCTGAGGTTTAAAAAGATACTGAGATTGCTGTCACATTCTGGTCCTGTTTGTTTGTGGGCTTTCCATAGACATTTGGTTAGTCAGTGTGAGAACAGGGAGATGGAATAGATGGGCCCAATAGAGTTGTAGAGTTGGAAGGGACACAAGATTCATCTAGTCCAACCCCCTGCAATGCAGGAATCTTTTGCCCAACGTGGGGCTCAAACTCACGGCCCTGAGATTAAGAGTCTCAAACTGCTTTGGTGATGCAATATTGCATAGTTCCTTCTGTCTGGGACTGGAGTGTGATGGCATACAATGTCAGGGTCTGTTGCAGCTTGTTCTGTCATTCTATTACTGTTCCTTTACCTCTTTTCCTTTTCCTCTCTTTAGTAGACACTCATTGCTGCTGGGCTCTTCCTGGTACTTTTTGAGCATCTGAGAGCTTTTTGGCCTGTTGGTTTTTAGCTTACAGAATATGGTTCTGTTGAGTAGTTAGAAGAGGATTCTTCCCACTCCTAACACCATGTATTAATAAGAATGCTGTCAAATCTGATTTGCTTTATTGCAACTAACCTAGCTCCAGACAAAGTTGTCCTTTCCTAATGACATTGTATAACTGATCAGAAAGCAGAAATTTCTACTACAATTTGAACAGGCATCATCACATGACTGTTTCTTCCTCCCATTAATAAATGTGATATCAAATGTATCCTGTGTTAATTTGTGTTTTTGGTGTTTGTTTTTAAGATTCAGAGTAGTGGAAGTGGGTCGGTCTCTCCAGGATCAGTTGTGAAACGGGTGCAGGATAGCCAAGAGAAGAAAACTGAAATGGAAAAGTCTTCCTTTTCTCCGAGTCATGGGTCTCCAAGCAAAAGTTCACAAAAATCAACTACCCTTAGTGGCCTACTCAAAACGAAAAAGAAATCTTAGGGGGTATCCATCAACTCAAAACAAAGTTCTTATGAAGTAACTAGTGCTGATGCCAAAATGTGGCAGCTTTATAAAAAGGACCAATGTAGCCTGAACTCTTTTTGCCTTTTTTTGGTCATTCTGAGATCTATAATCATCAAGAGAGCTCTAGCTCCACAGTAGTGCTGATAAAAGTTCTGAAGCAGTGTGAATTCCTAACCTATGTGAGGGCATCCACTGGTCGTATTACTTTCAGAGCAAGAGCACAGAATTGTGTAAAAATTGGTCTTTTATTTATTGTATTGTTCAGGCAAACGACTGGTTTCTTTCAATCTACTTTCTATGTTTTTCCTAAATTTGCTTTGTATTGTCACAAACATTTGTTGTGTGGGGGAATAAGGAGCCAAAATATGTAATGGCTCGGTGGTATGTATGTATGTAGATTGTGCTTATAACCCTGTAGGCATTATAACTTGTGTACCAAGGTCAATGGATTTTGTTTCTGATATTTTTATGGCACTTTAGTTTGTTTAGAAAACATACTTTAAACATTTTTAGGTATTATGAAAATTGCTGAGGTTCATATTGCTGCTAAAACTCTTGTGTGTTCAAATAAAACAGATCTTAGAAAAATATTTTTCACATGCTAGTTAATCTTCATTTTTGAAAGGATGGATTGTGCCGCAGAAGAATCATATTTTTGTAATATGATTCTTTTCTTTTAAAGATAAAGCTCTTTTTGCTTAAAGTTCTTTCATTAGATTATTCTTGAATGCTTACACTTGACACATTTTGCACTGTGAATTATTCAGGCTGTCAGGCTAAATATTTGTGTAGTGGTCTCATTCATATGCTTATATAACATTTGGTTCTTTTCAAACTTTTGTGGAAAATTGAGCGTAGGTCTTCCCATGATTGCAAGCAACCGTGGGTCCTCAGTTTATGCAGAAATACCAGGTACTTCAGTGAAGCCTGTGAATGAAGCAGATTTCATTCTTCTTCTGTCACCTTCCCAAGATGATTATGCCAAGGGCCCAGTTCCATGTAAGCTGCAGGTTCCCCAGAGGTTTCTAGTTCCTGGTACCTGCAAGTGACTTAATGTGGGCACGCTGCCACTCAGACTTTTCAAGCCAATGATGGCATTTTATATGTCCACAATATCATTTTGGATTTAATTTGTATGACTTGATAAATAATTTGATATGTCCAGATAAATAGTTGGATACATCCAAACTTTCCCCAAATATGCATGGGTGATAAGGAGGTTGCCTCTTTCTACTTCAGATCTTGGTGTCTTACCTTTACTTCATGGGAAGAATTTAATATTTTACTATTAATGTGTATTAGTAAAGTTACAAATGTTATAACCATTTACATTAAAGTACTTCTCTTAATTTAGCTGGTCTTTAAAATTACCCCCCCCAAAAAAAACACACATTCAGGCTATTTTCAGCAAAACCTTGTCCCAGATACTGGATCTGACAGCCTCTCTGGTTTGATACGAAATGGTCAGAGTATCTTAAAAAGTCGAACTAGCTTTCTGAGTCTCCTGACAGAGGTGCAATAGGTCCCTTTTGTTCTAAAAGACCAGATCTAGTTGGCTATTAGCTCTTGGCACCAGTTATTTTCCTTTAGTCAGATAATTGCTTGTAGGCTATGCCAGGACATGCTCTATTAGAGCTGCAAAGGCATCATTAGCCAGCCTCAGGTCAATCCTACCTGATCGCAGGACTAGGTTAGTTGCAAACTGACTATGTAGCGTTAAGGCCGATTCTATTTTGTGTTCAAATAAGTCCTTGACTATTGTAAATGGAATTTTAATGACTGGGGCTGACATATACTGTGCCCTTTGCTCTTTTGTACCCTGGACCCAGGGACATATAGAATTTTAAATAAAAGAAAATATGTCAGTCACGTTACCTCACAACTGGGAGGACTTGTTTACGTACTTATTTAAATACATAACTTTTGCTTTGTTATGATGAAACTTTGGGTAGCCTCTTCAGTGCACTGCTTTTATAGTGGCTAGTATCTTGGTTTTGAAGTTGGAAAATCCAGGGCCAAATCGCCATTTACCTTGAAGCTTAATGGAGCATCCTTGGGAATGTCACTGTCTCTTAGTGCTGCTGTGAAATTATGGGAGGAAGGTTGGGGTAGAGATGCAAAAGTTAACACCACACCACCATATACTCAAGAAGCTTTGCCCCCTTAAAAGTATCTAAACCTTAGAGCGCTTTATATTAAAATGACAGCTTGCCTATGCTAATGCTTGTATAGTTTGTAGTCAGTTGCACCACTGGGAAAACTGGAGGAAAGTACCCAATCTGACAAGGCCTTAATCAACAGCAGTCTGATCCTTTAAAAATGCAATACTAGTTCATTTGTTCAGTCTATCTACATGAAAATTTGATAGATACAATCACCTTGAAGAATGTTTCAAATATTCATGCTATCTAGAGATACAACAGAGAACCTTTCTACTTATGTTTTAAAAAAGGGGCCTGTGAGCCATGCAAGCAGCTTTCACAAGTATTAGCTTTGTTACACTGTAGAATGTTACTAATGATGTATTGAACCTAGTTAGTGAAACATCTGTGGCTGGCTTTTACAAATGTATTTATTTTGTAGAATGCATACTTTCTGCCCACGCTCAGTGCTACACAAGAAAGAAATGAGATACATGAAAATGCCAAGCTAAAACGACTGTTGATGATCCCCCCCCTCCCCCCAGAAATTCCTCAGAGTCAGGAGAAAATTATGTCTCAGGACTGAATCTGGTACATTCTGCACTGCTTCCTCGCATTGTATCATATCACATCAGTAGGTAAAACTGTACTTTATTAATATACGGTTTAGATTCTGTGCTGGGTGCACAATATCATTTATGAGTAGCAGCAAGATATATGTGGAAATGTTCACATTATTCTTGCTCCACCAGGGTACAGTAGTAGTGTTGTTTCAATGTCATTTCTAAGAAGATTTAAGAATTACTCCATAATTTTGTTTTCTGCATATCATATTTGTACTAGTGAAAACATAATTTGGAAGGGATGCAGAGTAGTTGTGTATATTGTGTGACTTGATATACAAGAGCTGCAGGGTTACATTCTACTCCTGTATTACATGCTACCATCCTAGGGACAGGCGCTATCCAATGTTTTCTTTAAGTTACAGCAGCTGTCGTTCAATTTAGATGGAGGAAATTTCATGCAGTGCTTGTTTTCTTGCTCTGTGCAAGTTACATACTTAACAGATTCCTTCATACCCTGTCACTTAAATTGTATCCTTGGGATTTGGATAAGTAGTTACAGCTGCTTTTAACAAACAAATGGTATCAATTTGATCTGATTTACTTAGAACAATAGGGATATTCCAGGATTCAGAAGTGGGAAATAGCATTCTGAGTGTGGGCATTGCAGAAAAAAGACCAGAAAAAAATTCTCATGGATGAGGCTGTGGGGTGTGGGATGGTTGGGGATGATGAGAGTTTTTCTACAGCAACATCTGGAGGGCCAAAAATTAACCAGTCCTGGTCTAGGATCTATATTTCTGGGAAAACGATATGTCTCCACTTTTTTTCCTTTCATCTTCAGAGAAGGCATTCTTTCTACATTGTACTTACATTACCTCCTATAGTAACAGGGAAATGAAGGGGAGATTCGCATTATAAGAGAGGAGGGGATTTTTGTTTTTCCAGAAGGTTCTTGAAAAGGGGTATCGCTGTGGAGAAGGGAAGAACATTATTTTAAAGGCTGCATAAGCTTGCATATGATACAGAAGAAAATTCATTTCTCAGAAGAAGAAAAAGAAAGCATTACCAAAACTGGATGGGCATCTGAGTAGAGGGGGATTGTCTTTTGGACATCATGAACCTGCTCACACCATTATATATGTACATTGCAGGAGTATCGGTTTCGATAACTGCCTTGAATTTGGGAGGAAGTGAAGTGAATTAATGTTTTGTGGCAGGCATCAGGAGTTCCTCAGTAGGCAAATGAGGTAGAAAACATTAAAGCTGTCTTACAACAAAAGAGCTACAAGTCAATATTGGTTTTCCTGAAAAAGAAGTAATCTATTCTAGCTTTTATTGGTGAACTCTCACCATTTGCTCTCACCAATATAACTGTTTATAGGGCTATCATTCTCTTACTTAACCCATTCTTTTACTAACACAGGGATAACCATATCCTCCTCTATGTCTCAAGTTGTTTCTGTTGCTAGGGCTGCTTATGGCCAGGTTAGGTTGGTTCACTAGCTATGTCTGGACCAGGATAGCCCGTCCTCTGCTCTGGTGACCTACTACCTGGGCTACTGTAATGTGCTCTATGTGAGGCCTTCCTTGAAGATGGGTTGGAGGCTGCAGCTAGTGCAGAATGTGGTTGCACTAGCCGCTAACTACTGTGCCCAATTCAAGAAGTCAGTACTTGTGTACAAAGCCCTAATTGGCTTGGGGCCCAAATACCTAAAAGAGTGTCTTCCTCAATATCAGCTGGGAGATTATGTTGGTGGTGCCATTGCTGGATGCTCCCTGGTTGGCAGTGACGCACGGCAGGGCTTTCTCGATGACCCTTCCTTGTTTGTGGAATGGCCACCCTGGCCTGATGCATCTGTGTCCCTCATTATTAACTTTCAGGACAACTTTGATGACAAATAATGCTTCCTTGCAACTTTAAAATTATCAGCTCCAAAAGCATGTAACTCCTTTGCATATTTTTAGATGTGTTTATTTATTTATTTTAAGGTTTGAAACATTTATTTTAGTTGTTTGTATTTATCATTTGATCTATGAGTTTGGTGTTTGCTAGCCTGGGCTCCTTTGAGAAGCAAAGCGGGACAGAAATTTAATAAATAAATTTTATAGGTCAATTTGTTTTAACTGAAACTGATTTGTATGATACCATGGATTTGCCTAGCTTGTTAAAATTGTAACATCTAAATATTCTGTGTGCCCATATAAGTTTAAAATCTACTGCTCAGTTATTTCCACAGTAGTTTCCTTACTGGCGCCATCAAATTCAGGACATTCAATGATAATTTAAATATACATTTTTTCCAGTTTGAAGTGCTGGTCCACAGCTAAATCTAATGATTTATATGTTCATGTTTGATGGATGGAATAGTATCCACCCTTATTTTTACTGGACGTTTCTGCAAAGGTCTAAGGGATTGTTTATATCAACATAGGTTTGGCTATGTTGGCACCAGATATATTTCACAATTGTCCATGTCTGAGTGCCCTTGCCTTTCTGCTCTGTATGTCCATTGAATAAAAAATAAAGTCAGTCAGGAGAAGTTCAAGGCTGCATTTGTTTCTCATCTCCTTCTGTCTCATCTATCTGCATTAAACACTTTTAGACTATATAAAATGAAGTTGAGAGTTAGCCATAGTCTCTGACTACAATTCTTTAAAGCTAATCCTTGGAACCTGGACACCATGGTCAGAAGTTTCTTGGAAAGAGCAAATAACTCAAGAGCAAACCAGCAGGTAATGAAGCAAGATGTGTCTTAGGGGATGTCATCTGTTTGCTGGTAAAGAAGGATAGTCCTATGTAGCAAGAACAGCACTCAATATCTGCCTTACCTCTTGTTGCCCCTTTCCTGACCAAAAAGCACTTCTATTTTAAGAAAAAGCTTTCATGCATGTTATGTGTAGATTGCATCCCCTGACAATTGCACATGCATGTTTTGCCGCCTCCATATATAATATATATGCAGCAGCCGTTTGTAAGGCAGTTTACTACAAGGTAATACATTTCTGCCGCAGGACACTGATGGTGACAGGACGAGGAAGGCCTTGTAAGGTGGTAATGGAGGCATGGGATTGTTACATCAAATCCATGCACTGATGGGCCATAATGTCTGGCCCATACTGTGCACTGCCAGTCACTCAGCAGCTGCATGCTTGTGCCTGCGTGGTGCTGAACAAAACCGTTCCCAGGCAGGGGCGCCGACTTATAAAAAATATTGGGGGAGCCCGCAAAAGCTCATGAATAATAAATAAGCTCATGAATATGCAGATAAAGTGGCGCTGCCTCCTCGTGAACGAATAGGGGAGAGCGTGCTGCGCCTATTAATCAGCTCCGAAGGAAATTGGGTGGAGCTTTTGCTCGGGAGGGAGGGCAGGAGGCATGCAGCCTGACCCTGTGCATTTTGGGCTGGGGGAGGGGCGGCGATGGCGCTCTGCTGGAGGGGCGCCCGAGATTATTGGGGGGGCGGAGCCCCCCAAACAAATTTTTGAGGAGGCTCGGGCCCCCTCGGCCCCCATGGAGTCGGCGCCTATGTTCCCAGGTCTCCAGTGCTGCCTTATGACATCCTCTGCTAAGAGCATCACGTAACTTATCCTTCTATATTACTGCTAAGCATGGAATTGCCTTCCGTCAAACTGCCTCAACAAGCCACCACTGTGTATACTGTATGTGCTGGGAAGCTGAGACCAGTTGTAGCTTCCTGGCTTGTATGCATTCAGCAAACCACCCATGTGTTCTCATTCCATGGAGTTCCATTCTTTTCCTTTTATTTTTCCTCCCATTGTAGTGTTTTCCATTTAGGAAAACAGAAATAGCCACGGTTATGGAAATGTTTCTAGCAAGCAAAGAGCTGTTTTTGACAAATAGAGCTAACTGTCACATGCTCAAAATGTCAAAGTGTTTCTTGACCACTGCCTCCGACCCCAAGAAATAAGGATCCTCATTCCTTTTATAAGGATTGGCTCCCAACATCTCCACTGCTAATAGGAATTTATTTATTACTTAGTGAGATAAAACAATTAATACCCCTTATCAATGGTTTGTACTTAGACTGTTGTGTCCAAGAGTCTCTGAGCCAAATTATAAGTCATTTTGTCATGGCAATGTTGAGTCCAGTTGCTACCTGTCCAGAAAATGTTGAATTGTCACTGGGATTTCGACTTTGAGCTGTACTGGACTCCTAGCACAGAAGTTCCTTGAAAACATTTGACATGAAGTTTTCCCTATCTGTGCAATAACTTTGTATCTGCTGTGTGGCATGGTCTGTGCACTGAACGAAGACAACTCAGATACAAAAACTGGACAGAACACCTTACCAAAGGTCATGTTTATGAAATTCCCATTTACTCTTTTTTCTGTCTAAAATATACATTGACCTTCATGATGGTTTCTTTCTTTCAGGATCTGTGATATAAATATGCTCTTTGGAAAATACATTTCTACTAGTTCCCCCCTTCCCTGTTGAAATTCCATTAAAAAGTACCACATGCCGTGCAAAATGTATTTGAATAAATATCCCAGACTCCTATATAATAGAACAGAAGCTTAATGAAAATGTTTGCTGGAAAAGCATTTATCTTGCATGTTGATGCTATGAAATAGCACAGCTTATCTGTATTGTTTGTAATCTGCTAAAGGACTAGAAAAGCAGTGTGCAAAACCTCAAGGCCTCCTAAGCTTGGAGTCCATTGATAACTTTTTTTAAAAGCTGCTTTTCTTTTATATATCTGGTTTTCTAATTAATCATAATAAAGAGATATGAGCAAATTAGTCCCAAACTAAATTATAGTCCTATCCCTCTAATGTAGGGAATGCATCAGGGATGTAGTTGAAGGTTCTCAGCACTGGAACTGTTTTGAAGAAAAAAGAAGAAGGAGCACATAGCTCTTCACAATCAAAGAAAAAGAAGAGATGTGCAGGTGAGGGATGGAAAGCAAACCCTGTAGCACAAGGTTGCTTCTCTTTGATATGATCGATGGGGGGAAAATGGGCTTCTGTATGACTAGAGTAAAGAAAGGTCAGAATGAGCCTTTTTCAAAGCGACAAAAAGACTTTAATCTTTTCCTTCCTTACCTTTTTAGTGAATGTTAGTACATCTTAAAGGTGCCTAATTGATGTCTCTGGTACACCAGAAGTCCTTTGTTTGTTATTGTAACCTCCAGATTTGGCTGCTGCAGTGGGTGTGCATTGGGCTAACTTGAAGCCAGTGCCAGAACACCTTTGCTCAGGGTTTGCCATTGGCTTCCAGGTAGAGGTAGAGATATTTCTAGGAGCAGCTCAAGGTGCTGACTATGACAAGTGCCCTAGTTTCTTTAGCTTGCTTTGTGCCTTAATAGGAGTTAAATTTGGCTGAGGTGATAATAGCCCCAATCTTCTTCTTCTTTGGCGATCACTTGCAGCCGAGTAAGATTGTCTTCCATAAACACAGTTTTAACAATGAGTCCATAAGTGACTGTGGAGGCCAATTCTGGACCCACACGTCCTTCCACAGTGGGGACATTGGTTCCCAGGTGGGAGTTGATCACGGTGTGGATTTGTGAAGTGTGCCTTCCTTTTAGCACGTTTCTCCCTTGCATTCTGAGTTCGAGTGTCTTCATGACACCTTTGGTAAAGGCTGTTCTCCAACAGGAGTGCTCGCAGGCCAGTGTTTCCCAGTTGTCGGTGTTTATACTGCATTTTTAAAGATTTGCCTTGAGACAGTCTTTAAACCTCTTTTGTTGACCACCAGTAGCCCCAGTATTATATATCCTTCATATATAATGCACTGAAAGCTGACCTGAATGGAATATTGCAGATCAAGGTATCGATTTTGGAAAGGTAGGGGCACATCTTTATAGCTTATTTCTATGGTTGTTTGTATTCTTTGGTTTGCATTTCAATTATCATTTGATACACATTTCTCAAGGTGTGCTGAGCATGCCTAGTATAAATCAAGATGGCAGCAGTCCAGGAATTGGCACCATTTTAAACAGTCCAGAAGAGGGTGATTCAGGGACATAAGATTTAATTTGACAATCTAATCATATGAAAATAAGCTTGTCATCAGCAGGTGATTATGTTTAAAAATGCTGAAAGGAGAGCAAGGTATGCAATGCGCAGTTCTTTAAAGTTATTTACATAGGAACTTCTAAAGGAATGTCCAACATATCAATAAGCAAGGGTGCTTCAGAGTAACAGCGATATTGTCTGGGTGGATTGCTTCAGAATAGAGTCCTCTGTGACACCATGCTTTTTAGCCTTAAACCAGACTTGCACAACTTCTGGCCTACTAAGCTAAACACTTATGCATTGTGGGCTACTAGTTGCTGGATGGTTCCCCTGCATTTTGTAGTCACAGGCAGGCAACAAAAACAGGTTTTCTAAATCAAGCCTCTGACAGCTGGTAGCCTGCATTTATTCAGTACTGCTCTAACTCCTTTTTTGCCTATCCCCCCCACCCCGCCCCACCTGTGATGTAAGTGCTCCCTTAGCTGGGGAGATGCGGTTGAGCTTTATACATCTTGACTTGGAATATGAACCTCACAGACTTGCAATGCTCACATTAATTGCAACATGAGCATTCTGTGAGTTCATCCCTTTGGGTTTTTCTCTGACTTGGATTTCAATCTAAGACGGAGAAGAACTCAGTAGCCTTCCAGAAAAATGCATAGAATCTCAACAATGTAAGCCTCGTAAATCCCCACAGAGTAATTAAAACACAGAGCAGGAAACCTTAGAGTCCATTCCCCTCTCGAACCTGATCACTTCCCTTATAGTAGGCATGTCCATCAGGTCGATCATGATCTACTGGTCGATCGTGGGGCGTTCCTGGTCGATCGCTCAACAACTTTGGTCAATTCAATAGGTAGATCACTGCCAGTTTTTTATAGTGGGAGTAGATCACAGTCTCTTGGAAGTTGTACATGCCTTCTGTATAGGATAGCCTAGCCTTTATAGGTATGCTCTAACCTCTGTATCTATTTCATGTGCTTACAGACATTTATCGTGGATGCAATTCCCATGAACTCTTAACTGATATATGTATATTGTCACACCACCTGTATCCTCCAAATTCCATTCTATTAAGGGGGTACGTACTTCAAACAATTACTGAAGCAAAGGCCTGCTTTTTATCATTGTCTCATCGTGCTTTATAAAAGATGCTATTGCTGATATTGCTTTATGCCCTATTCTTGTCTGTTTCAGTTTAGCATTTGTGAATTCAAAGTTCCTTGGATTACAGAGATATCAAATTTGACTTGCATTAGAAACATGGTAGGGAATATCATCCCATCCAAATTCTGAACAGAAAGTAGCATTTTGGGACGGAAAGACAGAAAACAGAAAATTGCACATTGCATCTTACCATATGTGAGCATCTCTCATGGGAACTGCTCCACAGCAATCTTAATTAACTTGTATTCAGTCCTGCTTAGGAGCTGAGGCCATTCCCAGTGAAGAAAAGGGAAAAGCAAAACAAAACAAAACAAAACACTGCTCTACTGATATCACTCCAATTCACATTTTATTTAAATTAGAATACTACTATATCTTACATACAAAATTGTGGACCAATCCCAAAATTTAGCCGCATCCAGGCAAATGGTGTAATTTACTTTCTGTTTTCAGCAACTGTTGATTGGCTTTTTCTATGCTCAATACCTCGAGTGATAATTGTAAATGTTTTAAAAAATGGAACAAAATTTAAATAGGAAACAAAATTTAAATAACCTGCTGTGATATTTAAAAATTAATCATGTGGGCTGAGTGGCCGCACACCACTCTATATTAAGATTCAGATACCTTTAAGGACAATATGGTATGGAGAAGGTCCTATTTTGTCACCCTCTTCTCTGCTCTTAATGTGGTTTGCCAGTCCTCTCACCTTCAGAACTTATGTTGCCAACCCTAGTTTATGGGGTGATATAAGTCAAATCAATCAATGGATCAATGCAGTTGTTTTTGTCTAAAGATACAGTACATTGTAGGCCCATACTGATTGCTCTTCCCAGAATTTTCCTTTCCTGTGTGGTTAATGTGGAGTGAGAGGCATGCTAGGGTTCCAGTTCTGCTTCCTCATTCATCAAGAATTGCCAGGGGATGGGCAAGAGCTGTTAAAAACCTCCACCAAAGTTGGAGTAGACTTGAAGTAATTGTCTGCCTCAGTAAAAGTTCAGTAGAGGGGGCAACGTTGTATATGCCAGTGTAGTGTACAAGCGTGGTATGGACAAATGTAATTGTACATTTATCTATCAACCCCATTTGTTATCTACACTTCACTCTGTTGTGTTCAGGAGAGTGAACATGGTGAGGTGATCTAACCCTAAATGCAACTTTGAGAATTTGATTCAGGTGAGAGATGCTGAACAGCAGTTTGAACCTACCTTAGTTCAAGTCTGACTAAAGTTCTCTCCATTGCTGACTGATGTATCCACTGATGCTCCCCAACCCTTAAACGATAGCCTTTTTACTCTGTAAATACTGTCCAATTGCCCTTTTCTGGTGTTGTTTTAAAGAAAATATTGAAAAGATTATGCCTAAAAACTGCTATTCCGAACTCTTATCTCATCCTAAAACCCCGACTGATTAGTGGGTATTAAAATGTAATTGGGTAGGTTTGAGTGCATTATATGTTTTCAACAACTACATATATACAGTATTGTGAGTGTCCATGTAATAGGTGGACCTCCTGTCTGGGGAAACAACTCCTTTATAAAATCATTTGCTCTTTTAGGTTATTTTGCATTCAGAATATTTGTAACTGTGCTGAAAAAAAGTTCATTTTAATATCACATCAATTAGTATTTTCATTAGAGGAAAATCTAAGTACTAATTAAGAATGGAAAAGTGATCTACGGCCTCTAATTCAATATTAATGCACTTAATGGGTGATGCTAACAGTATGGGGAGGAAATGCAGCAGTCCATATGCTTACATCAGTAAGAAAGGATATTTCTGTCACTTAATATAATTTCATGGATAAGAAGTGGCTGTTTTATTGCTCTTAATGAGCAGAGATCCCATCAAATTCAAAGGCACCAACACACAGGGCATCCTTCATCTCAAAGAATAAAAGATGTTAGATCTGATAATGGAGAGATGAGTACTCCGTGTAATGGAAGGACTGGATCTGTCTTATTACACTTCAATGCAGTGCCTTCACTGGTGAGTTTTTCGAGGGGGCGGAGGGAGTTATATAACTGAAAGGATTTCCAAAGGACTCTAAGGGAGTTATGTGTTTATATATACCAACAATGCAAGGAAACCATTCCTGATGAGGTGGCTCAAACCATAAGCATATAAGTTGCATGGGGGCAGCCCCTCAAGGTCTTCAGTGTCACTGTGTGAGTGTCCAAGCCATCGCCTGTTGCCAAATTTCCCTCTTTCTCAGTGCTGATGCCTCTCCATGTGAATTGTGCTCTCCCCAGCCACCAAATTAAGGATAGCGTGATTGTGATGGGCAGTGCATGGAAGCGGGAGGGTTGTCTCTCTGCTCACCCCATATGTCTTCCCTATAAGTGTGCATGTGTGAAATCCCATTCACCTACCTGCCATGCCCATTGGCATGTGGCCCCATCCACCGCTGCATTAACTTTCCTGCTTCCTTTGCCTACTTTCTCGCTCATTTGATGCTTTTCGCTACAGCTAATGGTTCATGAGCAGACAGCTTATCCAGGAGCCTGGGTTCAGATGGCACTCTAAGCTCAGCGTAGCATACAAGTAAAAATGACTGAAGAGGGACAAAGCATCTGTGAGCTTCTCCAAGAGCCTGCATGCCCAGTAAGCCATAGTTTGTTTGGCCTACCATGAGGTGCAAACCAGGCCAAAGGTTAAGGAAGGTCTCTTCTGATTTTGAGCCATGTGATGATCCAGTGGGGCACATCTGGTTTATAATTAATACAGGAACTTGCTTGGCAGTAATACAAGTGTTACATGGGGGAAAAGGAAAGCAGAAGTAGGTCTTTCAAAGAATATGGTTGGAAAAATAATGAACATAACAGGAGATGGGAATCATTTAAGAAACCAGAAAATGACCAAGAGCTTAAAAAGCAAGTATGGCTAGGTCAAAAGATGAAGGTGTCAGGAAAAAGACTAGCAGATTAATTAAACTTTTCTGTGAATTACTGCTTCAGTGCTTAGCTTAAATATTTCTCTTCGCCTCTGCCTTTCCCTTTTTTCCTCACCTGCTAGGGACATTGTAGAACAGTAAGGTGCCAACCTCAGCTTGTAAAAATTACATGAAACACATTTTCTTTAAGTTGTGTTTGAACTTGTCTAACCATAAAGTTATTCTCTAGCAAAGACACCTTGGGGGAAACATCTGAAAGGAGCAGGGAAAGAAACCTCTAAAGTTGAATTGTTGAACTAAAGATTATCTGTGTTCTCTCAAGGTTTCATTAGAGAGGCTCCTGCACAATGATTCCTGAAGCTTATTTTGAATTACTGGATTGGGTGTGCATGTGTGAGAAACTATATCACATTAATTTCTACAAATACCCATATTTCTCATACTCTTTACAATTATTATTCAAAGGTTTTGGTTAACAATTGAAGCAATTGTAGTTCTAAGCTTGGGCTGGCTGAATGCAGTAATGCAAAAGACGACCACTTTTCTGGCTTAGCTGAGGAAATGCTATTTGCTCTCCACCATCTCCAACTGTATGTCTCCACATCAAATAAATCAACAGGAAATTCATTTTCCAGCATCTGTGGAGTATTCACATAATGATCTCATGTGCTTATATCACATAGACTTTCTGACCCATAATATGCAATAGGATGGAATAGCCAACATACAAAAAAATACTTTAACCATCCATATGACTGACCAGGAAATTGCCGCCCATGGCTAAACTCTAGCCTGCAACCCTTCAAGATATTTTTTGAAGAACAAACACAAAGCAGGTTCAGAAAATTTTACTTTCCCACTAACAGCCTATGAGCAGTGGAGCACAGAAATATAGCTGAAGTACAGCTACTGGCCACCATATACTGGAAGTCACATTTGATCAAGCATATGATATATAAATGTACAAGCAGTTTGCCAGATTTCTTTTTCTTCTTCACCCTAAGTCACACGTGAAAGACCAGTTTTCACTGTTCTTCATGGCCTGTAGCGATATACAAACCCCAGTATGGAACCTTCCAGACAGCTCTGACAGACAAGTGGGAATTTGCACCTCCCCTTAGCTTAAGTGGCCTCCTAGCCATACAACAAAATGTAGTGACAGCACTGTTTATAGGCAGGGATGTTTTTAGGATAATGGAATGGAGAAAGAAGGGAGAGTCAGTCTGTGGAGGTTTTAAAAGTAAAGATGAGGTGCTTGCGTTGGGCTCCAGGAGTGAATTAGGAAGCCACTGTAGGTATTTAAGAATGGTCAGAGGGATAAAAGATGAATGGTTCTGGCAGTTGAGTCCTAAATGGAGCTGAGGTGTATTTTGCCATGAGCTAGAATAATAATCTTCCAATGTGGTATAAAAACTGAGGTGTAAAGTTGCCAGCATTTCATATCTCACTTCTGCCATGAATTCACTAGGTGGCCTTAGGTATGTTGTTGTCTCTCAGCTTCAGCCTCCACCTCCAGCAGGAATATGTGGATAATAATACTGACTGCATCTTAGATAATACATCAGAAGCATTTCAAACAGTTGGCAAGTGCTGTATCAGTTCTAAATATTATTTATTTTTAATGGGTAAGAAAATACAAAGAGTTATCTGAGGCCTGGTGCTATTCGTTATTTGTATTCTATAGTGTAATTTTGTTGTACACCAGAGTATTAATTCAAAGTATTATTTTTGCTCATTGGCTAGCAAGTACTGTATTTTTGCTCTATAAGACGCACCAGACCACAAGATGCACCTAGTTTTTGGAGGAGGAAAACAAACAAACAAAAATATTCTGAATTTCAGAAGCCAGAACAGCAAGAGGAATCACTGTGCAGTGAAAGCAGCAATCCTTCTTGCTGTTCTGGCTTCTGGGATAGCTGCGCAGCCTGCATTCGCTCCATAAGACGCACACACATTTCCCCTTACTTTTTAGGAGGGAAAAAGTGAGTCTTATAGAGCAAAAAATATGGTATTTTCAAAAGAGCAGATGCGATTTTTTGAAATACTGTAATTGTTAAGCTGAAATTAATGATCAAGGACCTGTGTTAATGTTTGTGAAAAGTCCTAATAAGGTCCTAACAGGGTTTATAAACATTATATCACTCAGTTATGTATTGGAGTTTAGGAAGTGTGGTTCAATGTATCCGAAATACACACTAATTTATGAATTTTCTATAGCAAAGAATGCAGAAACATGAATGATTTGCAGAAATCAGGCGTTGGGGGTTAGTGAGTGAAGTTACACATGAAAATATTTGCATTGCATCTATATTTAACCCCGAGGAGGTGCCATTAAAAAGCAAAGCTAAATTAATGTTGCCCGAGGCAAGATTAACTTGTAATGTGTAGGCACGGCAGATTGCTAATGGACTAGTTAACATGAAAACCACCTTATGTAGCAAGATAGAAAACAATTCTTATCATTCTGTTATGAGGGAAGGCCCTGGGAGTTCTAATTATGAAATAAGCACCTTTTAAGAGAGGAATTAAAATGACACATTGACGTTTTTATGACTCCTTAACACATGTGGGCCTTGCTCGTGTTGAAGGCTACCACCATCACAGGGTGAAATGCTTATCACAGACAAAGGAAATGCATGATGGAAGATTAGGAGGACAAGTCAATCATAGTGTTATGACTTGGGGGTAGGCTGTATTCCGGAGTCCCCCTTCTAATTCCTGGACACAGCGCAGATTCAAGTGCTGTTATAGCCAGGCCAGTCTGGTAATGGCCCTCTAAGCATGTGTCATTAGGGTAACAAAGGAAAGGGCTCTGTGCTAGTGGGCACATGGGTGGGCCTCTGTCCCTCAACTGTCCATTAGTTAGAAAGGCCAGAGTTGAGTGGTGGTAGCTAGAAGCTGGATACAAAAGCAGCAGGTTGGAAAGGCAGAGAGAGTGCCATGACTGATGTCTGCAGAAGTCCAAGGCTGTGGCTATGGGAGAAGCAAGATAATATTGGGATGTTGATGCTGTGAATCCCTCTGTTGTAGGCTCAGGTTGTATATATGTGTAAATAAGACATATATCATAAAGACACTACAGGCTCTGCTGTACCTCATTTCCAAAAGGGAAACACAAACCATGGGCAAGCGCCTGGAATCTTGTGCTGCTCAGAGTTGCAATAATATGATAAACATGGCTGTGGGATTCTATCAAAGTCATAGAACAGCATGGTAATGCTTGTTTCACAAGTGGCACAGATCTCCCACACACTTGGAATCTGGAATTATGAATCACACCTTCCTGGGAAAGTAGGCAGTCTTACAGACTGGTAAGAAGAGCATGCTCCACCTGAGGTCAGCAAAGCTAGGTTATTCGTAGCTGGATTGGGTAGAAGTCCTTTTTGGTTTCTTTCCCCCTCAGCTTTAGACCAGCAATAAGCCTTCAGTAGTCAACCTTTAAAATATAAGCAGAGAATACAGGTTAGCAGAGGTCAGAAGAATTCCTTATCGCCTCCAAATCCAGGCATGGCGGCCACTCATGATTCAAAGCATGTGGAAGTTGTTCTGTTTGGCAAGCCATGCATCTGAGGTTCATCTTGTAAATCTGCACATAATGGTCTAAATGAAATGTACACAATGCACTTTGATTGCTGAAGCAAAGTGCCACTATGTACAGTGTGGGTAGGAATTGTAAAGAAGTAGCTCTGAGCTCTTCAGGGCAAGCACAGGGTACAAGTGTTACATATAAAACCAACACTCTCCTATGTGCGCCGTGTGGCAACTCATTGGGATGGTGTGGCAAGTTCATATACTTGAATAGCTCACATTAGACAATATTATAATAGAGAGGACAAGTAGGAAATATATTATAATTATGAATCTAATGATCTTATGCACCCAGATACCCAACCTTCAAACAATAAAGTGGGCCCCATCTCTCCACCTAGTTGCCCGACCACATCAAGTGTCCACCTGCCACCACTGAGCAAGGGAAAGAAGACATGAGCCTATCCAGGTGGCTGAATGATGTTTATTAAGTAACGATTTTAATAAACTAGAATTCATTTTCTTAACAGGAAGTTTTTACATTTTGTGTTAAAAACAGAAAATAAATGTATTTACACAATACTCTCTTAACTGTAATAGGTAAGGACGCTGAGATGTGATGAATAACACTCTCTCATTTTCTAGAATATCAGATGGCATATTTGAAACAGATCAGCATTGTCCACAATTGTGAAGACAAGAGGTTTCTCCGTCTCCTCCTTTTAAAGGATGGAGGGCGAGTGGGGAGGGGGGAAGAGGTGTTGCATTAACAGAAAGGAGCACAGCTGTGGTACAAAGTGTGTTTCCCCAGAACATGCATTTGCAATGGTTGTGTGGGAATGCAGAGGGAATACTTTGTGTTAGTGCGAAGGCAAGAAGCTATGCTAGCAGCTCCAGGCTATGTTCTCTTCTCGGTGAACAAGGAAAACTCAAATTAACGCTAATGGGTGTTACGCACAGGGGAGAGGGCAACATAACCCCTTTGTGCACTTAGGAAAGTACAATCTGAAGCTTTCCACAATCATTTTAAGATCAGATTCCTAAGAGTGTCTTGACATCAGGTTATTACTCTACATGCAGAATTCCCACAGATGTGAGTCTGGATGGTTGGCAGAGTTCTTAAACTCACGGATCCTTCTTGCACAAGTCTCACATGTATCCTGTATTATGGTAGAAATTTGCTTTAAGCACAAGGTCTACCCTCATTGATGCATGGAGGGGGGGGGAATATTATCAAACAGAAATAAGAAATGCAGCAACAAATTATTATCTAATATATGCTTACTCCAGTGCATCCAATAGGAATGTCTCTCCATAGCCAAATCATAGCTTGGTTGAAGGGGAGATCAGGACTCTGATGCAGGAGAAAAGGGCTACCTCCTTGAGCACATAGGTAAAGGTAAAGGTACCCCTGACCATTAGGTCCAGTCGTGACCGACTCTGGGGTTGCGGCGCTCATCTCGCTTTATTGGCCGAGGGAGCCGGTGTTTGTCCGCAGACAGCTTCTGGGTCATGTGGCCAGCATGACTAAGCCGCTTCTGGCGAAACACCGTTTACCTTCCCGCCAGAGCGGTACCTATTTATCTACTTGCACTTTGACACGCTTTCAAACTGCTAGGTTGGCAGGAGCAAGGACCGAGCAGCAGGAGCTCACCCCATCACGGGGATTCGAACCGCCGACCTTCTGATCAGCAAGCCCTAGGCTCTGTGGTTTAACCCACAGTGCCACCCGCGTCCCTCCTTGAGCACATACTGTACTCCTAATCAGGCCACTGCTGCTTACCCTTGTAAAAATATTCACATAGCTTTAAATCATGTGTAACATCACATGTATGTTGGCTCTGAGGATCAGTCCTGTGAGACGTGGGCATTTGGATGTGAATAGGTGAGTTGGTCCACTTCCTTGGAGTGCAGTCTCATAGCCCTCCAGCAATATGTGCATGAAGGAACTATGTGGGTGGTGGGTAAAAGGTAAAGGACCCCTGGACGGTTAAGTCCAGTCAAAGGCGACTATGGGGTTACGGCGCTCATCTTGCTTTCAGGTTGAGTGAGCCTGCGTTTGTCCACAGACAGCTTTCAGGGTCATGTGGCCAGCATGACTAAACCACTTCTGGTGCAAAGGAACACCGTGACAAAAGCCAGAGCGCACAGAAACACTGTTTACCTTCCTGCTGCAGCAGTACCAATTTATCTACTTGCACTGGTGTGCTTTTGAAGTACTAGGTTGGCAGGGGCTGGGACCAAGCAATGGGAGCTCACCCCATTGTGGGGTTTCGAACTGCTGACCTTCTGATTGGCAAGCCCAAGAGGCTCAGTGGTTTAGACCACAGCACCACCCGCATCCCAGGGGAGCTTTGCACTCAAACATCACCTTCCCAATCCCTTCAGGTGTATAGGAAATTACTATACTATTAGTCCCACTCCTGTGGCAATGTGGGATCACCATGTGGATGCAACTCATATATTTGAATAATTCCTGGTGGGAGTATCAGTTCCCCTTCCTTTCTTTAGTGTGTGGCCAGTGCCAACAACTATTAAGATCAGGCAAGTTATCAAGGGTCATCAGTGTTGAATGGCACCATCAAACTATCCTTGCTGCTGTCCTGGCACTCCGGAGATTGGCAGGGAAGGCAGATTAAAGATCTTGGAAGTGAATGAATGGTACACCCTTCCTGGCAGAGGAAAGTATTTCTTACTTAGGAAGAACACTGCAGACCTTTAAAAAAGAAAAAGGAAAAAAAAAAACACCTGCCCTACTCAAAATGGTGGTGGAAGAGATGCAGTGGTATACAACTTACTGCTGCCTTAAATTACGTTTTGGTTGGTTTTCCATGTGTCTGCCTTCCAGCCAGATATTCCGGAAGAGAGATCTACATTATTGTAATAAAGGCATTGACAGCTACCTCTCTTTCTGGAAGTTGCATTAGAATTCAGGTTGTACACTAGGCATAAGCACCAGCCAAAATAGCACCCAAAGCAATTTATGATCAACACCCCCCAAATAACACTTATGTGTCTGCAATGCCAAAATGCCGTTTTCAATGTTACCTTTTAAAAAACAACAACAACATCTGCACAAGGAGAATTTAAAAGGATATCTGTCTCTCAAACACTCTTTTGAAACCAGTGGGGGTTAATTAAAAACTAAATATGGAATCTACAAACACCCAGAAATTATTTACACTGTTGTTAATTTCTTCTTTAATATTCATAACTGTTTTCTGTTAATTAAGAAGAGAGGGAGAACATGAAGAAAGGTTTGGAACAAAAGCAGGCTGCATACAGATAAGGGGCTTGGTTCTGAAAGATCTGGACTGTTGCAGGCTGCCAACACTGAGTCAGAAATTTATATGCAGCAAATGTGTGTTGTAGCTGCAAACTAGGCTAGATGTATGCACGAATCTCCTGATGGCTGCTTGTTAGTATTATCATCAGTCGTGCCATTTCTCTTGTTTGCCAGCACATTGTATCTCCAACGGCTAACTTACCAGGCTTTTGTGGCCAAGAGGTAAGAAGGTGGCATTGCACATGAATGCCTGTGGGAGGAAGGCAGTAGAACTGGCACCTCTTCCGGAAAGGGAAAAGCCTTTGATCGTGTTTGTGCTGATTAATTTGCATATATGCACATATTAAATTGCCCATTACTTGACACTGCGGATGATTTCAAAACACCAGAGCAGTTTAAAAGCGGCCAGGTGGCACTTCTAATGGAAGCCGACTCTCATCTCTGCCTCCAACTTGTTACCTCCTACCTCCACAAGGGCTGGGATGCTGGCATCAGTGTTGCCACCTGCCCCTCCTTGCATTGCAGGAAAGTGGATAAACGTATTGCCAGGTCCTATCCTGTTTGCTAGTACAAGAAAATAGGGAAACATTCCCTTCTCTCTGCTAATGAGGTGGGTCGGGGTCTAGTTTTTGTGGGATGGAACTTTTCTCAGCCTAGTGGAAATTGAGGGTTTGCCCTGGTTGAAGATAAGATCACACTCATATTGGGACCCCCCCCAATAATTAACTTAATTTCTATTCTACAGAAATTTTGTAGGATTATAAGTGTTCTATGATCATTTACTTTGAATATTTGTATACCACGTTTCAACAAAAAGTTCTTGTTGTAAAAAGTAATTTACAAACGTTTGAATTAAGTTGTTTGGCATGTCAGCCTAGGCGTGCTTTCACATGCCAATCATCCACATTCAACCAAAGAATCAGGCTCCTTCATCCTATGCCTGATGGTTCATACAGGTTCTGCCAGTCATGATGAACAGTCCCTCCTGGGATGCTCTTTTTCTACACATTCCCCTTGCAAGACCAAATCGGGGAGCAGATCACATGATGTCCAGGCCACAAGGGCAGAACTGTTCCTGCCACGGGGGAAGGGCATCTGTTTTGCATGCAGAAGGTTCCAGATTTAATTCCCAACATATCCAGGTAGAGCTAAGAGCTGCCTGAAATCCTAGAGAGGCCTTGCCAGTCAGTTTAGACAATACTTCGCTAGATGGACTAATAGTCTAAGGCAGCTTCCTATGTATCACAGTCAGCTGACTTGATGGCAGTAGGAATCCTTGCAAGAGGGATGGCTTCCTTGCTGGCATCTAGCAGTTTCTCCCTGGCAGGGATGCCAACAGGATCTCCAGGGTCTGGTACACTGTGGATTGGGCCCTGCATGCCCTCCCCATCTATTGGCAAGAACTCCTACTTATGTACCTGCATTAACCTAACCTAGCCTACAGTGCTGTTCCAAATATAAAAGGGAGAGAGGGATGGAAAGAAAATGTAAACAACCTTGGTGGAAAAGCACACAAATGCAGAGTGAAAACTATGGAATATATCTTCACGGGAGCCAATGATGGTCACCAATTTGGATGTCTTTAAAAGATTAGACAAATTCATGGAGGATAAGGCTATCAATGCTAGCCACAATGGCTATGCTCTGCTTCCACAGCTGGAGGCCTATGCTTCTGAAATACTAGTTGCTGAAGGAATTCTCATAGGCTCTAGAGGCTTGGCTAAATGGGCTATTTATTGGCCTGATGTCATTCACAGATCATGTAGTAGAGAAAGGCAGAAAAGCAGCCTCCTTGCTTT
The DNA here is from genome assembly GCF_965113315.1 of Podarcis vaucheri. Classification (NCBI taxonomy): domain Eukaryota; kingdom Metazoa; phylum Chordata; class Lepidosauria; order Squamata; family Lacertidae; genus Podarcis; species Podarcis vaucheri. The sequence continues at coordinate 71,938,062 of NC_138759.1, forward strand.
AACCGAAATGTTCCATAGTCTTGATACTTTCAGCAAAATACCAAAACAAACAAAATGCTTGCCAGCCATGACAAATAACAACATGCAAAAAATACTCTTAAGTATGTGCAGTTTAACAACTCTGGTGTCTGAACTACAAACTCTCAAGTTGGCCAATGGCACGGGGGTGTTGTGAAGATAAAGGGGGAAAGGGGAATGAACACAGCTTTTAGCTCCTGGGAGGAAAACCAAGAAAAAACAAAACAAAACAAGCAACAAACATACACACACAAACACAAAACATTTTGCCAACCTTGATAAAGAAAAAAATATCCTTGTGTTACTGTACAGTCTATAGGAGTGTTAACTTGGTGCAGCTGTAAGGTGTTTAATTATTTTATGGCTGTATTTGCTGATTTGTTTTGTATTTTAGGGTTACTTTATATTCATAAACAGCAGCCCTCTCTGGTGTGCATTCTTCCTTCACTTTGAGATCCATGCATTTTGGGGCTTCAGAGCAAACATGGAAGCATGGAGAGAGAGATGGAATCCATAATAACTTCTGCTTGCCATTGTCTCTGAACTGAGCTACAAACAGGGAAATCTGTAAGTCAAAATCTTGCCACTGCCTTAAATTTACTTGGGGGCTTTAGGCAAGATTCTCTTTTTGTCTCAGCATTTGCCCCATATCTGGATTAAGGTTTAAAAAAACTGATTTACTGTAAGATTGTTTCACTCAGTAATAAATGTGTGTTCGGGGCAAGTTCAACCGTGAGTGCAATGCCCTTTGCAGAAATTAAGACACCTTCTTTCAAGGATGTCATGGGGGTTTAAATTACATTAAAGTATAAAAAGTATATCACAGCTGGTATAACCATATATCACCTGCTATCGTGGTAAAAATTGAGTCTTCTACAGGTACAAGATTAGGAAGAACGGAGGTTCCTACCTACACCTTACCATGAATTTAATGTTAAAAGTGGGAGGTGGGGAGGGAATATATGCACATAAGGGAATTTTCTAGTAAATTTTCAGAGACTATTACAGAAGAATTAGAGAAGCTAGGAGTTTAGCATACCCAGTTCTTGCGATGCCCCCCTGAGCCTACCTCTAAATTGCCATGTGTACCTTCAGTTTGGCATACCATGAAAATTTCACATCTAGCTTACAGGGTTGTTGCAACAAAGCTGCATATACTTACCTGTAATTAAATTACATTAAACTCACATACCCTCCAACATTAGGAAAATTGGGATGTCACATTCCATAATGGTAATTTTACTATTTATACCCCACACATCTTACTGGGTTGCCCCAGCCACTCTAGGCATCTTCCAACATATATAAAAACATAATAAAACATTAAACATACATAAATTCCCTATACAGGATTGCCTTCAGACGGCTTGGGGGTCAAATAACTCCATACCCGTCAACATTTCTCCAATGAAAATAGGGACATCCTAAGGAAAATTGGGACATTCCGGGTTCAAATCAGAAACTGGGACGGCTTCTCTAAATCAGGGACATCACTGGAAAATAGGGACACTTGGAAGGTCTGAAGGACTTTCTTCTGAAAGAAGAATGCACGGGATTACATTGTTAAGCATTCTATATAGGCTTCGTTTGAGGCCTTGCTGAACTAGGGCACATAGCCCAGTCTTTTCAGCTGCAATGCTGAATTATGGAACCCCCTCCATGTGGAGATTCAGTTGGACCCCTTTCTTTTCGCTTTTTGTTCAGCAGAGATCCCCCACCTCATCATGAGTCTGATTTTGGTTTTACTGCCCTGTTAAGTTTTAACAGCTCTTTTAAAAACTATTCTACCGTGGGTTATGTTTTATGTTTAAGCTGTGTTTTATATTATCCCCTGTCTTTATTCTTCATTGTATTTGTATTCTATATATTGATAAGCAGCCTGACAGGCGGCTTTTTGAGGGCTAGAGACAGGCTTTCTCTACTGCAACTCCTTAAAAATCCTGCCAAGTAAGAAAAGCCAAAGCCCCTTTCCAGCATAGGTGTGGAATAGCAGTCTTGCCTAAAACCTAGCCCTGCTCTGCCTAAGCCCTGCTCAGAAATTGCTTATGAGTTCTGTGAATAGATGAGAGAGCCCCACCAACATGAATGTACCCCTCTGCCCATGCCACTTGAGGTCCACAGGTTTAGTTGAACATGTAAAAGGGGCCTTGTGTAGAGGCTTTGATGTGACTGGGAGCTTTGTTGTGTTGATGTCCCTATCTGTGTAGGAACCTCTCTCGTGAGCTTAACTCAGGGATGGGGAATGTTTTTCTCATGGACAAACTTACAGGGACCTCATTCCTGTGCTGGGCGGAGCCAGAGGGAAAAGTGGGTGGAGCAATGGATGTGATTCTCGTTTTTCTACAAGAGGCTACATTTCAACCACACAAGCCAAACTGTGCACACATTCGCCCTCTATCCAGGCAAGAAAGGGGCTTTGTGTTCAGGGAAGCATTCCAGCCACACAAAAGCACTCGAGGAGGGCGAGGGATGTGGTCTGGGGACAGGCAAGAGCAGGCCCAAACCTAGTGGCATGAGGGGCACAGCTGTCTGCTTTGGTCCTGCTCCCCCCTCACACATCTGCATGAGGTACCCCACATGAGGTAGATGTCTGAACAGGTTTTTCTGTCTCTTTATCTCTAGCAACCAGCCCCAGTTATTGACATGAGGGCTCTTAGCCCATCAGGTGAATGCCTGGAAGCTCCTATTGGCAGCCTGTTCCTGGCCATACACAGCCCAAGTCTTTTTAGGATTAATTTTTAAAAGTGGGTTTTAATATGATGTGGAAGCCTGAAAGGGACAGATTGAAAAATATACTCTTAGAATTTCATTAACAAGAGTTGTGCTTTTCTCCATAATATGGGAATTAACAACTAACACCTGCACTGTTCTGGTTCTATTATTATTATTATTATTATTATTATTATTATTATTATTATTATTATTATTATTATGGAACACCCTTCTATCAGATGTCAAGGAGATAAATAACTATACAGTGATACCTCGAGTTACAAACGCCTCAGATTACAAATGCTTCAGGTTATAAACTCCGCTAACCTGGAAGAGTTACCTCAAGTTGAAAACTTTGCCCCAGGATGAGAACGGAAATTGTGTGCTGGTGGTGCAGAGGCAGCAAGAGGCCCCATTAGCAAAAGCACGCCTCTAGTTATGAATTAAGTTCATAACTAGAGGTACCATTGTACAACTTTTAGAAGACACTTGAAGGCAGGCCTGTATAGGGAAGGTTTTAATGTTTGCATATCCTCCAACATGAAGAAAATAGGGACATTCATCATCATCATCGTCGTCGTCATCGTCATTTTATTATGGGTTGCTTCCAACATATAAAACCATAATAAAACATTAAGAAATTTCCCTATACAGGGCTGTCTTCAGATGTCTTTTAAAGTTTGTGTTGTTATTTATCTCCTTGGCTTGGGGGTTGCATAACTTCAAACCCTCCAACGATTCTCTGATGAAAATAGGGATATCCTCAGGAAAAGCGGGACATTACAGGATCAAATCAGAAACATTCTGTAAATCCGGGACTGTCCCTGGAAAATAGGGACACTTGGAGGGTCTGTGTTTGATTGTTTGTTATGCTTTTATATTTGTTGGAAGCCACCCAGAGTGGCTGCTGCAACCCAGTCAGATAGGTGAGGTACAAATATTTAATAATACAGTGGTACCTCGGGTTACATATGCTTCAGGTTACATACGCTTCAGGTTACAGACTCTGCTAAGCCAGAAATATTACCTCGAGTTAAGAACTTTGCTTCAGGATGAGAACAGAAATCGTGCTCCAGTGGTGCGGCAGCAGCGGGAGGCCCCATTAGCTAAAGTGGTGCTTCAGGTTAAGAACAGCTTCACGTTAAGAACGGACCTCTGGAACGAATTAAGTACTTAACCTGAGGTACTACTGTAATGACAATGATAATTTTATTAAGTATTTTTGAGATTCTGCACAGCTCATGCCCTTTAACTTCTCATGCAGTCAGTTTCCCATTTGTCCAGCAGAGGTCTCTTTAGAATTACTTGTGAGAGTAGTTGGAACTGCCATAAACCCTCACTCCCAATGGAGAGTTGCAGCAGGGGAGAAGACGAATGAGGAATGAAAGTCAATGAAATGAAAGTCAAAGGATAATCAAAACTACTCTGAAATATACACATATCTTGCCACTGTTGAGTGGGGTTTTTTTACTTGCATGTTTAAAAAACAGCTGCAAAATGAATAGGAAAAGTTATATAACAACTTACATGGCACCCATCGACAAGTTCAAAAGGAGCATCTGAATAAAATAATATAGGCCCTGGTCTATGCATGTTTATCGCTGTCACAAAATTGCAACAATCAGATTGGGCAGGGAAGAAGGAACTGCTGGTACCATATTCAGCTCCCTGATTACTTTGACAGTTGACCCATCTGAGTGCGGATTATCTGACCAGGGCTACATATATGCCGGTCCCAGATATGGGATTGGGATCTTGTACACATATTGGTGCATGTAGTTCTTCATCCCCACTAGGGAGATGTGTGCAGAAATTTGCCACCATGTGTATATGCCTCTTTGCTGGTTGGAACTACTGTAGAATGATGTAGTAAAGAGTTATCAGACTTGGGCTTGGGAGACGCAGGTTCAAATCCCCACTCCGCTATGAAACTCTCTTTCAGCCTAGCCTACCGCACGGTAGGCAAGGACCATAGCACAGCGGTGGATCAGATGCTTTGTAGGCCAAAGGCCCTAGGTTTAATTTTTAGCATCTCCCAGTAGGGCTGGCTCAATATAAGGTAGCTTCTTGTGTTGTGCTCAGGATAGGACAGCCTTATCCATCATAGCACCCCAGCAGCTCAAGGACAGCCTCTCCCCACATGAACCAACATGAACCCTGCAATTATAATCTGAGGCCCTTTATTTGCCCCCTCCTCTGGAGGCTTGGAGGGTGGCAAGATTGGGAAGGTCTTTTCCGTGGTGGCCACCTCCCTGCTTATGGAACGCTCTCCCCTTAGAGGCATGGCTAGCGCCATCTTTATCTCGTTTTAGGCATTGCACAAAACCCGGTCCCCCCCCCGAGTTCTTGGCCCTTAATTTGAAGTATTTTGTGGTGTCTTTTAGTAGAGTGGTACTTGTGGTCCTGCCTTTTTGATTAATTGTTAGTGTTTTATTCGACTTGTGTTCTTTTTGGTTTTTATTGGTTTTAATGTAAGTCGCTTTGAGTTACCTTTGTAAGAAAAGTGACGAACAAATAGGATAAGAATACTATGATGATGATGATGATGATAGTGAGCTCCTTGGAGGAAGGGCAGGATATAAATGAAATAAATGTTATTCTGGATAATTATTCTGAATGCGGAATTGGAAAATAAGAATTCCAGGTAACTGAAGTAAAAAAATTCTGTGCTTTGCCTGATTTGTTATTTTGCTGTGACAAATACATGTCTAACACAATTTGCTCTAACTTACCCAGAGCCTGTGTGTTGCATAGATTCAGGTATGTTAAATTTTAGCTAAGGAGAGAAAGGTCTTTCCAGTCGTGAACTTCCTGTTCAATTAACATATTACTCAAATCTCTCCTCCCCAAGAAAATATTTGCATTTGGTGCAGGACCTTGAAAACCCAAGCCAAGTAAGTTTTACTGCTAGGTGATAAATCCATGAAAAGTTATTTACAGTGGCAGCGCTGACATAGCCCTACCACTTGTAATGTGAAGTGATGCTATAATTAAAATTGATGTCCATGTGAAGACAATTGTAACTATTGAGATCTTGAGAATGCCTGGAAATGGAATTTCATTGATAGATCTTTAACCTGTGAGAAATAAATTACAAAGTGAATGAAAATCATATTAATTGAAAAACGTGTAATGTCTGCGAGTTAGCTCTGGAGGAAGAGCATTCTAGTAATACGAGGTGAAATATAGATTAAAAAGAGGAAACCCAAGTAGTAGTTGTAATCATCATCATCATCATCATCATCATCATCATCATCATCTGTCTGGGTTGCCCCAGCCACCCTGGACGACTTTCAACAGAATATACAAAAACACAACATATACAAAAACACAACTTCAGTAAAGGGCCGGTGGGCAGAGCCAGAGGGATGTGTGTGTGTGTGCGCGCGTGCACATGCGTAGAGGGTAGAACTTGGTGGAGTTTGGTGGGACATGGATGACAGCGGGGATTTGGGAGCAGAGCTTGGTAGATCAGGTGTGTGGTCAATGGTGGCGGTGATAGGGAACTGGACAAATATGAAGCAGAAAATACAAAATTGACAGGTAAAGTACTTCACAATTGACAGCTGTCAGTAGGGCAGGGAATGGCAAGTTAATGTAATTTTAGTCAGCACATCTTCATCTTTCTCTCTCTTTCTTTTTTTGAAATTGAATAATACTTATTTTAAAGGCATGGCTGATTTAATTAGACTGGTTCCCTTCTTCAAACTCCCTTGCCCAGTCTACTGGGTGCCTCTTATATCTTGCCTAAAATCAAGAAACATATGAGTGACCCATGAGGTTACATTTCAGGCTAGGTTCTTTGACCACAGAGTTGTGTGGATTTTAATTAAAAAATCTAATGTCAGTTCATGTCTCCCTTCTTGCCTGGCTTCAACCTATACTGTTTCCATTACTTCTTTTTCTCCCTTCATGCAACGCTGTCCCTGCTGACAGATAATCTTGGTGTAAGAATCAATAAAGAAGTATTAATAATAATTAAACTATTGCATTGTGAAGCCGTGTTCTCACTCACTCACTCACCCTTGCACAGAATTAAGTTCTGTTCTCTGGCTCTGTGGATAAGCGTCATGGTTTTCCATGAAGAAGTTTTGAGGATGTGTTCTTCTCTTCTCACACAGCAAATCTGCCCAGGTGAAACGAGACCGAACGTTAGGTCAGCTGCTACTACCTTCATGAAAAGTTGGCTTTAGTTCTTTATTTATTTGCCTTGCTGCTCTCTATCTCTTGGTCTCATGTTATTTATGTCTGTAGGAATAGTATACCCTCAGCATTTTATTTTACAAAAAATTGCTGGCTTCCTGGTTTTTGTGGTTCTCTTTTTGACCCTCTTATTCTGTTGCCAGAAACACCCACTCTCCAAATAAAAAGCCAAACATTTGGTCTGTTTGCCAGAATTATTTCAAAGTGAAAGTCAACACCATTTCCATTAAATACATGTGTTTATATTGTGCTGTGATTCGTGCATCTACACATAAGATGATTGGGATGTTCAGCTCCTTTCCTGTGCATCATTTCACAAGCTTCTGCATATCAGACAACAGGATGCATTTGTATGTTGGACTTGTCCTACCACACAGCAGGTAGAAGGAAATCGCTGTTCCATACATGGAAAGTCTCCTATTGTTTGCAGAAGGATCTTTGGTCCAAGAGAGGCTTCTGCTGGAAGAAGGATGTATGTGGATAATGTCATAGGTGGCTTGATCACTAAAGTTTGGCTCTGCACCTGGCTGTATCTAGATGGGGTCAAGACTCTCCTCTTGTTCTATTCTTAAAGGAGAACATAAATTTCTAGTCTAGCTTCTTGACTGATGTGTCTTCACATGATAGAGAAAGAGGTGATTTTGCAGATATCCTGTTTCTTGGAACCATCCCTGTGAGCCTACCACATTTGTCTGGATGGTTATCCAACCCTTCAGAGCAGATTTTGGAAGGGAGGGCACATCATACTGAAAGGGAAGGGAGAATATTTTTTTAAAGCCCTCTCCACCTGCTTTACCACCATCAGGAAAATCCCACAAGTGGAACTCTTTTCATGGGAACTCTGGATCCAAGCCAAGTTTAATTTAGATATTCTTTAATATCCACAACAGGAGTGGGGCAGGGATCCTTTCACAGGGTGAGGCAGGGAGAGACGTGATTGAAACCACTTGCAAAGGGTCTTCAAAGACAATCCTCTTTCAGGTTGTTACCTCATCTGTCCACCTGTCATAGTTGGCCTGCAAGGGGTGGGGGAGGTAAATCCAGCTCTGTTTCCCAGTCCTGACTGAGGGGGTTGGCCCTTCCAGGAATAAAAAGACACCTAATTTTGTAGCTGACATAAATGCAGGTATTGGTTTCCTCCTGCATTCTTTCACTGATTGAATAATCTTCTTTCTCTTCAGAAGTCTGAGGAAAGCCTGTGGCTTGATTATGTAATTGTAGATTGCTCTCAGACTTCTTTAGTTTCAGGCTAGGGATGTTGTCGTGCAGGCCTCTCCAGCCAGGCAACCTCTAGATAAGGGGTCAGCAAACTTTTTCAGCAGGGGGCCGGTTCCTCAGACCTTGT